>NC_058101.1:56357500-56982500 GCF_020171115.1 Neogale vison | reverse complement strand
TATTTTGCTAAGCACAATACCCTTTAGTTCCATCCATGTTGTCACAAATGGCAAGATTTCATTGTTTTTTGATGGCTGCATGGTATTCCATTGTATATATGTACCACATCTTCTTTATCCCTTCAACTGATCTTGTTTTTTTAATTAAGCATATGGCCTTGGAGATCTTTCAGTGTTAGTACATGTAGATTTACCACATTATTATTATTTTTTTAAAAAGATTTATTTATTTATTTATTTGACAGAGAGAAATCACAAGTAGACGGAGAGGCAGGCAGAGAGAGAGGCAAGCAGGCTCCCTGCTGAGCAGAGAGCCCGATGCGGGACTCGATCCCAGGACCCTGAGATCATGACCTGAGGCGAAGGCAGAGGCTTAACCCACTGAGCCACCCAGGTGCCCCTTACCACATTATTTTTAACAGCTCATGGTATCCCACCAGGTAGAGGGAACTGTTTGGACAGAAAATTAGTTACCAATTTTCAGGCCTGTTTATTCATTCAGCAGATACTTGCTGAGTGTCTGCTAAGTGCCAGGCAGTGATCTACTACCGACGACGCGGGAGTGGAAGACAAACTTCCCACTCAGGAAACTTTCATTCCTGTTGGGAGTCACGTGCTTCAGTGAACGTCTTTGTATATATATTTCTGTGCACTTAACGGGAGTGTTTTTGTAGGAGAGCTTTTTGGTGGTGGAATGGCTGGATCAAAGGGCGGAGTGTGCATTTTAAATTTTTTTTATTTTTTTTTTTTTATTTTTTTTTTAAAGATTTTATTTATTTATTTGAGAGAGAGAGAGACATGAGCATGAGCATGAGAGAGCATGAGCGAGGAGAAGGTCAGAGAACGAAGCAGACTCCCCATGGAGCTGGGAGCCTGATGTGGGACTCGATCCCGGGACTCCAGGATCACGCCCTGAGCCGAAGGCAGTCGTCCAACCAACTGCGCCACCCAGGCGTCCCTGCATTTTAAATTTTGATAGGAATTTCTAAATCCCTTCAAAACAACTACCATTTTAGGCTTCTATTACCATCTATCGCAGAACATGCTTTCTATTGCTCAACAGTATCAACTTTTTTTTTTTTTTTTTTTTTTTTTACTTATGAGAAAAACAGCTTCTAATGGTTCTCTGATTATCAGAGGGTGTCAGCATGTTGTATATAGTAACTGGTCACTTATATTTTTATCTGTGAATCTTCTGTTCAGACCCCTGCTAATTTCCACTGAGTTGCTTATTTATTTCTTTTTAGGGCAGTTTTTTATATATTGAAGATCCTATATATGGTATTTTCTTCTTCTCTGGTCACTGTCCTTGGAACCCTTGTGATTTCTGTTGTGCAAACGACTCCCTGCCCCAGACTTGAACTTCAAGGTTATGACTCTTTGATCAATAATCTGTTTCCTTCTATGTTATTGCAAGTCTGGCATGCTGATGTCTTCTAGTCATACCCTCTTAACATCAGAAATCTTTTCTCTGGGGCACCTGGATGGCTCAGTTGGTTAAGCTTTCCACTCTTCATTTCTTCTAAGGTGGTGATCTCAGGGTCCTCAGATGAGCCTCCTGAGTCCGGCTTCATGCTCAGCAGGGAGTCTGCTTGAGTTGCTTTCTCTCCTGCCCCCACCCCTCCCTTTGCACTTGTGCATGCACACTCTCTCTCAAATAAATAAAAATCTAAAAAAAATAAAAATAAAAATAACAGTAACAGTGTCCTCCGTGCCTATCCAGCCTTCATGAATAGTCTCCTTGAGGTATTTCTGAGCTCAGCCTGCCACACACATTTCCAATCCTGATGCCACATTGTGGTAGCCAGGGCTCTCCAGGGAGACACAAAGAGGTGGGGAGGGGCAGAGATGGGGGAAGAGGAGAGGTTTATTTTAAGGCATTGGCTCCCATGCTTGTGGTGGTCAACAGGTCCAAAATCTGAAGGGTTGGGCAGACAGGCTAGAGACCTAGGAAAGAGTTGATGTTGCAGCTTGTGTCTGAAGGTTATTTGCAGACAGAAGTCTCTTTTCCTTTGGAGAGGTCAGTCTTTTCTTAAAGGCATACGGCTGATGAATGGGAACCATCATTATAGAGGGTAACATGCCTTAACTCAGAGTCCATTCATTTAAATATGACATGCACACGTGTGTGTGACCAAATATGTGGGTACCTTAGGTCCTGCCAAGGTGACATGGAGAGTGAACCATCATGCAGATGTTTTAGGTTCTCCAGACAAAACATGTCACTTCCAGATACCACTTTCTGTGTTGGTTCTTGATTGCTGATAAACTACCCTAAACTGTGGTGATGGAAAACAACAGCCATTTAATATCTTTTACAATCATGTGTTGTCTAAGATCAGTTGGAAGTTCTTTTCACTGATGTCAGCTGTATTCATTCATCTGGGGGGTTGATTTGACTGGAACCCCCCAAACGTTGTACTTATGCAATGGGGCCTGGGTTTTGCAAGGATGGCTGGGCTTCTTTTTCTGTGTCCTCTTAGGGCCTCTCTTCAATTTCTTCAGAGTTCATAAACTCTTTATTTTTTATTTTTATTTTTTTTTTTTTAAATTTATTTGACAGGCAGAGATCACAAGTAGGCAGAGAAGCACGCAGAGAGAGAGAGAGAGAGGAGGAAGCAGGTTCCCTGCCGAGCAGAGAGCCCCATGTGGGGCTTGATCCCAGGACCCTGGGATCATGACCCGAGCCGAAGGCAGAGACTTTAACCCACTGAGCCACCCAGGCGCCCCCATAAACTCTTTAAAGTGAAGTCTGGCAGCCCTTCTTTTAAAAAAAAATTCAATGCAATTAATTAACATATAATGTATTATTTGTTTTGGAGGTAGAGTTCAGTGATTCATCAGTCATATGTAACACCCAGTGCTCATCATATCCTGTGTCCTCCTGAATGCCCATCCCCCAGTTACCCCATCTCCCACCCTCTCCCTTCCAGCAACCCTCAGTTTGTTTCCTACGATTAAGAGTCTCTTACGGTTTGTCTCCCTCTCTGACTTCATCTTGTTTTATTTTGTCTGGTCTTCCCCTATGATCCTCTCTTTTGTTTCTTAAATGCCACATATGAGTGGGATCATATGATAATTGTCTTGCTCTGATTCTGGAGGGACCGTCTCAAAGTTCGCTAGCACCCATAGCTAACACAGCATCCCTTCTCCCATATTCTAAAGGTTAGAACAGTCTCACCAGGCCTGTCCAGCTTCAAGACAGAAAACAAGCTCTACCCCATGATGAGAAGAGTAACAAAAATTTTGTGGGTGGCTTTAACCGTGTGTCTTTACATTAGCTTTTAAACGTTTATTTCCTTCTTGTCTCTTTTGTTCTTCTGTTACATCTATTGCTCTTTACACATTATTATCTTTTATTAACTAGATTTAATAATAATAGAAATTTGATACATGCCTCCTTGAATATAAGCTCATTGAGTATAGAAATTTTTTATTGAGTGATAGATGTCGAGGACCTAAAATGGTGCCTGCAATATAATAAGCAAAAATAGTTCATTGAATTAAATGAATGGTATAGAAGCCAGTATATTACAAATAATAAGAAACAAACAAAGCGGGTGCCTGGGTGGCTCAGTGGGTTAAGCCGCTGCCTTCGGCTCAGGTCATGATCTCAGGGTCCTGGGATCGAGTCCCGCATCGGGCTCTCTGCTCCGCAGGGAGCCTGCTTCCTCCTCTCTCTCTCTTTGCCTGCTTGTGATCTCTCTCTGTCAAATAAATAAAATAAAATCTTTAAAAAAAAAAAAAGAAACAAACAAAGCTATAATAAATAAACTTCTCCAACAAACTTTTCCATACCATTACTCCCAAATCCATCAATCTCTATTTTGGCTTTTAAGGTGTTGATTTTTCTTTTATGTAAATAGCTTCTCAGTATTTCTTTGTAGATCTTAGGACTCTATTTTCATATATTCCTTTTCCTTCATTTTCCCTTTCCAAAGCCTCTGACCGCCCCTAGAAGTCACTTTCTGCCAGTCTTTGAGTGTGGGTTGGCGAGCATTGAAACTTGTCCCTTCTTGTTGAGCTGGGACTTAAGATCTTAAGTTCAACCAGGAGCATTAAATGCAGACGACACGTGGTTCTGATGTCTCAAGATCACATTCAGGAGCTGCAGTCCATCCTGAGATGGCCCTCAGCTTGTGAGACCTGAGAGACCTGCAACCATGACTCCCCAGAGGGTTAGCAGATGCCTAGTGCTCTTGATAGTGCGGGAGAGTGTCACCTGTCGGGGCAATCATTGGGAGCCAGGGGATGCAGGAAGGCAGGGCACAGTCTGCAGGAGGAAATGGAGAGTCACCACATCCAGAGATGGACTGGGCTCAGAGAGGCCCTCACAGGTACATTATGGTTCCAGGAAGCTTCTTGCCTTGGGGAATGCCAACCCTCCCCATAAATTTTGGCCATCAGTGATAGCCGCTGGCTGTTGAGGGACAGGAGTGGGCATTCCTCAGACAGTTCTCTTCATCCCTGCTCCATACAAGTGGGGTTCCCAAAGAGAGAGACACTTTTATTCACCCCTGCACCCCTGTCATTGGGACATGGCTCATCACATTCTAGTCCCTTAGTAGATGCTGGTTAAGCTGGACTCAGTCAGGTCCCCGTCATGCTGGTGGAAGCATAAACATAGACCATGAGACACTTCATAGAGAACGTTCTGCATCCGTTTTATTCTTCTTGCTGTTGATCACAGACAGCTGTATCAGCTACACTGGGCCTGTACTGACTGTCGTTTCTGATTCTTTTTATTCACTTCTCAATTTCTTTTGCTTCTCCTTCCTCTTCAAAATTTCTAGCAAGATTTTTCAAGGGCCAGTTCTTCATTTTTACTCCCCCAGGCCTCCCATTTCAGTGACTTTAGTGTTTTATTCATGTCTACTCAGTAAAATTCGTGAGTTCAAAATGTACAAGATAGCAAATTCCTGCAAACACATAGTAGAGACTCGCCGTGTGCCTGGTGCTAGGGCCACTGTGGGATGCGGGGTGGGGCGCTTCAGAGAGGATGAAAACACCAGTCCTGGTGAACACACCAGGGTCCTGCAGGGAGGTCTGGGATGACTGGCCTGGAGACAGCATTGTGCAGGGGCAGGGTGATCTGTAATGGCACAGGGCTGTGTCCATGGGCAAGAGGGGCCCTGTGGAGGGCAGAGTGGTTTCTGTTCTCTAAGACCTTTGCTAGATTCTGTAGGGGGGTGTAAGAGTACTCAGGTACCCATCAAACAAGAAAATACATGAAATGCTGTGAGCCAAGTTCCTGCACCACACCACAAAGATTCAGAAATGAGCACTACCTGCCTGATGAAGCAGAGTCAGGAAGGACCCCACGAGAGAAGTAGCATATTCCTTTGATGATGGAATTTCAGCAAAGGGTTTTCTGAACAGTGTGTGTTAACCTATTGAATGAATCTGGGAGACAGATAAGCTGCTGCTCCTGGGGGAAGAATGGCCAATGGTGGATCAAAACTCTTTAAAGAGTATGGACTTTGACAAGACCCTGCTGGTGAGAGGGTGAGGACCTCATGTTAGCCCACCCACAACGTGGACCTTCTCAATGTGTGAGAGAGTATAAGCATGACCATATTTGAACAGGACAGGATTGTGTAGCATGTTTTCCCTGTGGGTAGTGGAATGACTTCCTGCTCAATATCTGTATTTCCAGTGAGACCCTGAACTTCATTAGGGCAGAGTCATATTCATCTGTGTGTCCTAAGTGTTTAGGACTATGATTGTCAGGCTTCCTTTAACCCTATCTTTCATGCTGGTGTTCTAAGGCACATCAGTGGCCAGAGTCTTAGATGAACTTGACTGAATGGGGAGGGTCAAATTGGGAAAGTGAAACTGGTTTTCCAAGGGCGGGACATGGGTGCATGGGTGCAGCTGTGATTGTATATGGGGAAGTTGGACCACAGGGCTGAGTTATCTTTGGAAGGAAGGGTGGAGTACACAGGCAAGTAAACAAAACTGCGAGGCTTGAGATGCTATCAGGACACCCGAGAGAATGTAGCTGTGGGGTAGAATCTTCTAGAAGGAAAGGCTACTTGAAAGACCTGGGAGCACCCCAGATGGCTGAGTGGGGGAAAGCAGAGATGAGAGGAGATGGAAAAGGAAAGATGCTACTTCTGTGTTTCACTTCAGAAGTTCCTAGAAAGGTCAGGAGCGCTGACCGCTAATGTCACGCCCATGCTTCTGGTTCTGGTATCATTATTAACAGCCGAGGGAAGTGGTGGTGTCTACCTGGAGAAAACTTTTGTTCTTTATCACAACGAACACTCACGACCTCTCTGCTTCCCCCTTTCCTCTTTGGAGAGAAAGCCCTTGGAAAATTGTTGCCAAAGTCCGCTTTCTGAGAATCCATGTTTATGGGTTGTTAGCAATGCACTCGGAACCTCACATAGTTGGTTTTGTTATCAGAATCCTGTCAGAAAAGTCTCACGACACATCCTGTGGTGGAGGAAATGAAGCCTGAGAGAGGTTAAATAATTTCGCTTCTCCTGCAGTTGGTTAGAGCAGGCTGGGTAATTTGTGGGGCCCAGTGAAAATGAAAATGTGGGACCCATTGTTCAAAAAGCAGGAAAAAGCTTTTACTTTCCTCTGAGGTCTTGTCACCAGCTGGATGGTTTTCGCTTGCTATTTAATGTTGAGTTCCCTTGGGCACCAGGAGTCCTGCAGGGACACAGCTGACCCTTACAAGTGCCTGGAGCTGCTCTACACAACTTGGGACACAGGGAAGGTGCCCCGGATCCCACCCAGATGTCCTCAGCTCCTGCTGGGGGTGGGGTGTGGCAGCCTGAGAACCCATCCCAGGGAGATGTGAGCCAAGGCTTCAAGCCCCCAGTGCAGGCTTCAGCACTCCATTGGCCTCGTCTCACAAGACACAAAGCAGATACAATTATTAAGAATTTTTGGACAGCAACTGCAGAACATTACACTCCTGGACCTGAGCCCAGGACCCCATGTGACTGCATTGGTCAGAGGCCTGTGAAGTTGGCTTTGTAGTTAGTAAGTAGCAGAAACCCATCTCTTTCCATTCTTGCCGTCATCAGACCCATTAGACTGATGGAAAACTGAGGCATGCAGTGATTTTTGTTGTTGTTTTGGTTGTTGTTCCTAAGGACCAGAGCTGGTTAGTGGTAGAGGTGGTTTTTGAACTGACAGATGACACTGCCCACAGCCATCACGTCATAAGGCTCCAAAAGAGTGTGTTCTCAGCTCGGCTCATGCCCTTAGGCAACCCATTCCAAAGATAGGAGCATTTGTAAAGTCTCCAGATGGAGGTATCTATTACTTTCTCTGTCTCAAAGATGAGTCACGAGGCTGCACGTCCTAGAGCCTAGGGAAGCAAGGTCCTAGAGCCCAGAGCTTTGTCTCTGTACTTCAGAAGCTATTATGGACTGTTAAGGTAAAGCAGCAGAATGCCCAGTCCTGCCTGGTGGCCAAGCCATTTTCTTTGTGGCTTATCTCTCCTGTTGAGCCATCTCCGCCCAGAGCTTGGTCAGGAAAGATGGAGGGCACACTCTGCACTCCTAATCCTGTGCCTGTAGAGGGCCTTGCTGATTGATCACACTTCACTGGGTGGGCCTGGCCCAGCCTCAACGTTGTCTACACAGCAGGCTGGGTAGACTGTCAGTTCGTTGGAGCTGTTCCAAGAGATGACATCTGTTTGTGATTCAGTGTCAGAATCATGTTGCTTGTCAGCCTAGATAGATACGTTTAAGTACTTTTTTTTTTTTTTTTTTTTTTTTTAAGTAGGCTCCACACTGGGGCCTGAACTTACGACCTGAGATCAAGACCTGAGCAGACATCAAGAGTTGGGTGCTTAACTGATTGAGCCACCCGAGAGCCCCTTTTAAGTACTTTTTATCCCACCTGGGGATAGTCACCACCATCCCATCCATTTTCAGTCCTGGGTGCTTAAGTTCAAAGGTGACTAACAAGTGAAGAGGTTGTAAGGAAGGGGCAGCGGGAGGAGAAGCTGGATCACAAAATTCAAGGGGCTCGGGCAGCTTGGTTTGGAGGAATTTGATGGGACAGAGTATCGGTGACCAGGTGGTCTCTACTGGTCAAGGGATAGTCCTGATGCCTGGGTGTGTGTTGTGTTGCTCTCTCTAGAAGGCCGACTCAAAGCCTCAGATAGCAAAAAGTCAAGAATAACGGCCAACAATTGCACAGTTCATCACAATTTGAGTTCATTTGTCAGAGTAGAAGTTTCAAAAAGTTAAGAGCTTGACTTTCATTAACGTACAAAATCAGTGCATGCCAAAGATTTATTTCCTCCTTTATGGAGGAATCAATGAAATGATAAACTCAGTATAAAGAACACCTTGGGAGCACTAAGTATTTATACATATTCAAAATAGAATATTAGAATTAGACTGATAGGTTAGATATAAAACTGGTTAATGTTGCACAAGTTATTAAAAGCCATAACCTTTGGGGTATATCTTTTCTATCAGACAGAAATTATTTGCATCTTTAACCAACCACATGTATATTGTTAGCATCTAACTTCATAAACTTTGATAGTAAATAGGAGAGGCAAAGACACATTCTGCTACATGATTAATTATTTCTAGGGGCAACCTGTCAATGTTTTTGTAAGATACTGAAAGGATTCTACCCACGTTTTTGCCTTATTTCCAGATGCTAAGTGTTTTTGTAACACATTTATTCAGTATGTGTGTTTCTCAAGCTCCTTTTATGTCCTACAAACTCTTCTAGATCTGGGCATATAACAGTGAACAAAACAGACTAGGTTCTTGTTTACATGGATCTTTTATTCTAGTGGGATTGGAATATAGTGGATAAAACAGGAAAATACATAGGATGGCAGATGGTGGAAAGTTCCTAAAAAGAGTGCTCAGCAGTAGTCTTAAGGTGTTAAGTACAATAATAAATAAGAAAGGCTTCCCTGAAAACTGACATTTTAGCAAAGATCTCAATAAAGAGGGAGAGCAAACCTAGAAACATCTGGGAGAGGCTTCTGGGCAAAAGGAAGAACAAAGACAAAGGGAAAGGGAAGCAACAAGAACACTATGATTGGATCTTCTGTTAGGGAAATGCTTTAAAAAATGTTAAACTAGACAAAATAGTCAACCCCCTTTACCTAATCCCCACTGTCGATAACTAACATTCTGCTCTTAATTTAATCTGTCTCCTCACTTTTCCCCCCTAAAGAACTTCATTTATTTAAACCATTTTATTTTTAAGATTTATTTATTTATTTGAGAGAAAGAAACAATATGGCAGGGAGGGGCAGAGGGAGAGGAAGAGAGAATCTTTTTTTTAAAAAATTCTTTTTATTAACATATTATGTATTATCTGCCCCACGGGTACAGGTTGGTGAATTATCAGGCTTACACATTTCATAGCACTTACCATAGCACATACCCTCCCCAATGTCTATAACCCAGCCACTCTATCCCTGCCCACAACCGCCCCCCCCAGCAGCCCTCAGTTTGTTTTGTGAGATCTTCTGGTTTGTCTCCCTCGCAATCCCGCATTGCTTCATTTGGGAAGAGAGGATGTTGAAGCAGATTCTGCATCCAGATCCAGGCCAATCCCATGACCCTGAGATTGTGACTGGAGTTGAAACCAAGAGTTATATGCTTAACCAACTGTGCCACCCCGGCACCCCTATTTACTTATTTATTTTTAAAGCAGGCTCCATATATAGTGTGGAGCCCAGTGTGGGTCTTGAACTCATGGCCGGAGATCAAGACCTGAGCTGAGATCAAGAGTCAGGTGCTCAACCAGGTGCCCCTCCCCTAAAGTACTTAAAAGCAAATTCCTGACTTCATATCATTTTGTCTGTCAGTGCTTCGATTTGTATCTCTAACAAAAAATAACGTTAGAAAAACGTATTTGACATACCATTGTCACACCTGACAAAACTGAGACTAATTCTTCAATATTACCTGTATCCACCCTGTTTATTTTTTCATGAGTTTCTTAAAAATACGGTTTTATGATGGATTTGTTCAAATAAAAATCCACACATTGCATGAGGCTACTTTATCCTTTAAGTAATATCTTAAAGGATATCTTAAACAAACTTTAAAAAAAAATCTTATTTTTATGTATTCTCTGCACTCAACATAGGGCTCATGTTGAACTCATGACCTCAAGAGCAGGAGTCATATGCTCCATTGACTGAGCCAACCAGGTGCCCCTCTTAAGCATCCTTTAACTCCTAACCATTTTTCCTTCTCCATTTTTTAATGCCTGTTAATTTTGAAGAGACTGCGGAGACAGATTGGATTTGAGGGTAAGCAGGAATGCATTCCAGAAGGAACCATGGATTTCTTTGGGCATCAGTTGCAGCAGGAGGGACATAATGTCACAACACCCTGCATTTAGGGGGTTAACAGAATTGGGTGTTACCCTGCTTGATTCCTTTATTATAAAGTTCTTCAACAACTTTTCATTTAATTAATTTGGCACAGTTCGGGGATTATTGCTGAGATTGATTATGTCCACAGGGGCTATACAATGGATATTTTATAATTTTAAGACATCTTCTGCATTTATTTACTCTGATTCATCTAAACAGAAGCCTTTCTCTCATCCACCACTTGGGTGCCTTGAAATACAGTCCAAAAAGAAAGGCAGGATAGATGCTTGATTCTTTTCCCTTATTGATCAGTTTGCATAATAATGGGTTAATGCCCTATCAACGTCTAGAGATGACTAACAAGTTTCTTTTTGGTTTCAGGTCTGTAACATTAAAAAAAATTTGTTTTTATTAACATATGGGTGCTTGGGTGGCTCAGTTGGTTAAGTGACTGCCTTCAACTCTGGTCATGATCCTGGAGTCCCGGGATCGAGTCCTGCATAGGGCTCCCAGCTCCATGGGGAGTCTGCTTCTCCCTCTGACCTTCTCCTCGCTCATGCTCTCTCTCTCACCCACACTGGGTGGCTCAGTGGGTTAAGCCTCTGCTTTCGGCTCAGGTCATGATCCCAGGGTTCTGGAATCGAGCCCCACTTTGGGCTCTCTGGTCGGTGGGGAGCCTGCTTCCCCCCTCTCTCTGCCTGCCTGCCTACTTGTGATCTCTCTCTGTCAAATAAAAAAAAAAAAATCTTAAAAATAAATAAATAAATAAAATATTAAAAAAAATTTTTTAATTAACATATAATGTATTATTAGCTCCAGGGGTACAGGTCTGTAAATCGCCAGGTTTACACAATTCACAGCACTCACCATAGTGAGGTCTGTAACATTTAAAAAATAGATTACCTATGGTCATTTTTACCAAGCCATTCATCTTGGTATTCATAGTTTTCTTTTCTTTTTTTTTTAAAGATTTTATTTATTTATTTGACAGAGCGAGATCACAAGCAGGCAGAGAGGCAGGCAGAGAGAGAGGAGGAAGCAGGCTCCCTGCCGAGCAGAGAGCCCGATGTGAGCCTCGATCCCAGGACCCTGAGATCATGACCTGAGCCAAAGGCAGCGGCTTAACCCACTGAGCCACCCAGGCGCCCTTCTTTTTTTTTGAAAGGTTTTTCTTGTTGCACTTACCCATTTTAAGTACAATTTAATTAAATTATATAATTAAAGCAACAGCTATAAGCATATTTACAAATAGATAAATAAACAACCAAGTTGGGTGTGGTAGGCAGCAGCCTATTAATTATGCAGAGAGAATGGATACTGTTGGTGCCTACAGGGAGTCACAGAGATTGGGGTCATGTAAGAGTTTTGCAATAAAAGTGAATTGAGATGTGGTCAGGTATTTTTTTCTTGCCATTAAGGAACAGAAAATTACCAAGACAAAGTGTTTCGTTTTTTAAGTAGGCTCCACACCCAAGGTGGGGCTCAAACCCACCACCCTGAGGTCAGGAGTTGGATGCTCTACTGACTGAGCCAGCTGGCTGCCCCAAGACAGAACAGAAGAGAAAAGTGAATGAGATAAAACCAAGAGTTGATTTTGTGCACGTGCGTGTGTGTATGTGCTTGCACGTGTGGGTGTTTCAAGGATTCAGGGTTTGCTAGGGGAGGTAGAATTATGTTCGTGGATTTTCGTAGTTGATGTGAGTGGATCATCTTTTTTCAGCAAAATCTCCCCGGTAAGTATCTACTGTGGAGCGTGAGGATAATGAGACTCTTGTTTTGAAGACAAAAACATGAAAGCCGTGGTCAGAAATTTGACAAATAAATGGAGCAAGAGAGTATCTTTTTATTTTCCCTCTGCAGTGACTCTCACTTTTTCTAATTACAAAAATAAAACAAGCCATTGGAGGACACTGAGAAAAGTACAAAAATAGAAGAATACAAAATCACTTGACCCCCAATGTGGAATTCTAAGTAGTGATGAATGCCACAATTGCCCTCCCCTCCCAAGATAGTAGATTCACAAAAGGAAGATAACAGAGCTGGTTAAATGAACGGTTTCAGTATACGTAATTAAAAAAATATTATTTTACAGAAATTAGGTGCACATGCAGGGGGAGCAGGAGAGGGAGAAGCAGGATCCCTGGTAAGCAGGGAGCCCGATGTGGGGCTCGATCCCAGGACCCTCAGCATATACATTTTATAGATATAAGTCAAATGTCTTTTATAGTATGACATTTAGGAAAATCACTAAGCTTGGTTTTCTACTTCTTAGTAGAATGTATCAAACATGATGCGTCCACGTGGTAGAAAGTTATCTAGGTCTTTGGTCCTTGGATGTTTTGAAGCAGTCAAGTCTAATTTGAAGGGACATGAGTAATTCTCCAAGACATATTTTTACTTGGCCTCCATCTGTACTGGCCTCAATACCATTCAAATGTTACTTTTATTATGACTATCCAGCAAATATTATGGAGCCATTGCTGTGTTTGGCCCCTCATAGTTTTATTGCAAAATTCATAATAAACGTACTTTCCTCATTATCTCAGTTCCTAGGCATAAGAGTTTGTTGATGAATTAACTTAACCCAGAGCAGTGTCAAAGTTAGTAATTATATCTCCTTGGAAGTTCTTCAAGAGCAAAGAAAGACTGAAAACAAACTGTGAGAGACCTAAAATTACAAAGGAACGTTTGAGACTTGGGTCAAAGACAGTGGATCACATTTTGGGGAACTTCCTTCCTGTTTTAGCACTTCTCTCTAGATTCAACTTTTTCAAGGTGACTTTTGAACCTCTGGATGGGAACACATCAGTTTACCACTGAGAACTGTCCTCTTTGTACTTGCCATGTCTTTTTCCTTTTTCAGTATTCCTTATTCTCATGTCAGTATCTCCTCTCAATTTGTCTTTTTTTTTTTTAACTGAAGATGTTAAATTATGAACATTTTGAACACACTGAAATGTCTAGGGAATAATATTACAGATACCTAGCTACACATTATACAGAGTTAACAGGTGCAACATGTTTGCTTTAGATCTTTTTTCCTAGGGTTTTTTTGCTTGTTTGTTTGCTTTTGAGTTTGAGTCTCCATGAATTTGAACTTGCAACCCTGAGATCCTGAGATCAAGACCTGAGCTGAGCAAGGGTCTGATGCTCACCAGACTGAGCCACCCAGGTGCCCCTTTTGTAGTTTTTACAGAAATAACACATGACGCTTAAAATCAAAGTCTCTGTCTCCACAATTCCCTTTTCTTCTTTCTTTGGAAAGGAGGCTTGTAAACTGAGTATTTGATATTTTGGATCAATGTGATAGGAGTCATGCTTTGCCAAGAGGGAAGAAGAACAAGGAAAGTCTATTTGGGTTGGGAACCAAGTGTCTGCCACATTATGTTTGCCCAAACTGGTCTCCAAATTTGTGGTGTCAGCTTGCTTTTCAGAAAAGGAATCTGAAGGTCCTTGTTTCTAGGCATCCTTACCATGGCTTGGAACAATTTTTGCCTATCTCTTTGTGGCTTTAATTTTTGTTTCCCTGATTACTGACACAATTAACCATCTTTTTATGTGTTTATTACCATTCTGGTTTCTTCTGTGAAGAGCCTATTTTTGGTTTTTGCTTGTTTTTATGCTGAATTGTATGTCTTCTATATACATTCAAGATTTTAATTATTTTGGTCCGTTACACGGATGGCAAATATGTCCTCCCAGTCTGTGTCTTTTTTTCTTTTTTAAGATTTTATTTATTTGACAGACTGAGAGAGATGACAAGTAGAGAGGCAGGCAGAGAGAGAGGGAAAAAAAGGCTCCCCGTTCAGCAGAGAGTCCGATGTGGGGCTCGATCCCAGGACCCTGAGATCATGACCTAAGCTGAAGGCAGAGGCTTGACCCACTGAGCCACCCAGGTGCCCCCCAGTCTGTGTCTTGACTCTTGACTTTATTTGGATCCCTTGTATTGCTGATGATTTTAATGTGATTACATTAGTGTGATTAATGTGTTTATCTTTTTATGGCTGTGCGTTTTGTACTTTATTTAAGAACTTACCTTTTTTTTTTTAAGATTATTTATTTATTTATTTGACAGAGAGAGAGAGATCACAAGTAGGCAGAGAGGCAGGCAGAGAGAGAGGAGGAAGCAGGCTCCCCGCTGAGCAGAGAGCCCGATGCGGGACTCGATCCCAGGACCCTGAGATCATGACCTGAACCGAAGGCAGCCGCTTAACCCACTGAGCCACCCAGGCGCCCAGAACTTACTCTTTTTTTAATCAGAGGTCACAATAAAGGTCACATATATTCCAAAATTTTTGAACTTTTGCCTTTTGCAATAAGCTTTTTTTTTTTTTTATCCATTTGGAATTTGTCTCTGTGTGTGGTGTAAGGTAGGGACCGAATTTCATTTTTTCCTCACAGATGGATAATCAGTTGAGGGAATACTATATATCAGATAATCCTTCCTTTACCAGAGGCTTTATAATGCCACTTCTGTTGCACTTCAAATTCATTATTTGGTTATGGGATTCCCTAATCTGCTTTATAATCTGTTTATCCCTAAATAATTACCACATTGTTTAAATTACTAATGCCTTGATATCCAGCAGGGATGATCCAATTTCTGTGGCTAGACATTAGTTTACATATTTTGGAAGTACTTAGAGAAACAGAATCATAGGGCGCCTGGGTGACTCAGTTGGTTGAGGTCTGCCTTCATGATCCCAGGCTCTTGGGATCCCAGACTCCCGGCTCTAGCTCCCTGCTCAGCGGGGAGCCTGCTTCTCCCTCTTTCTCTACCCTGCACTTGTGCTTGCTCTCTCTCTCTCTCTCATATAAATAAAATCTTTCTTAGAAAAGAAACAGAATCATATGCCCTGTACTCTTTTGTGTCTGGCTGCTTTAATGGCTTTGCCTTGATGTTTTTGAAATTCATCCCTGTCTTGTGTGTCTGCTGTAAGCTGTTCCCTTTTATTGCTGCAGAGTAGTCCATTGTGTGGCTGTGTACCCCAGTTTGTTTCTCCATTCATCTTTTGATGGACATGTGGCTTGAATCCCCTTTTGGATATACCAATAAAGCTCCCATGGACAAGGTTATTGTGTGAATACTGTGTTTCATTTCTCTTCGTTGAATACCCAGAATTGAAGTAGCAGAGCCACAAGCTTAAAAAGCTAATGAAGAAACTATTAAATGGTTTTACAAGGTAATCGTGTGGTTTTACATGTTTACGGTCTGTGTACAAATATTCTAGTTGCTACACATTCTTACTGACACTTGATATCATCAGACTTTTATACCTTAGCCATTTTAATGGGTTTGTAGTAGTATTTATATAGTGTTTTTAATTTTTCATTTTTCTCATGACTAATGATGATGTTGAGCATCATCTCACAGGCTTATTGAATTAGGTTTTCACCCTGCCAAGCAGGGAGCCTGATGCAGGACTATCCCAAGACCCTGGGATAATGACCTGAGCTGAAGACAGATGCTTAACCGACTGAGCCCCCCAGGCGCCCCTGGCTCTTTAGTAAGTCTTCAAGTCAGGTAATGTAAGTCTTCCAGCTTTTCTCCTTTTGATTACTTTGGCGAGGTTGTTTGTATTTTCACATAAATTTTAGAATCATTTTTTGACTCACTGTTTGCATCCACATGGATGGAACTGGAGGGGATTATGTTAAGTAAGTCAAGCAGAGAAAGACAATTATCATATGGCTCCACTCATATGTGGAACATAAGCAATAGCACAGAGGACCACAGGGGAAGGGAGGGAAATCCAAAGAGGGAGAAATTAGAGAGGGAGCTGAACCATGAGAAACTCTAGACCCCGAGAAACAATCTGGCGGTTTTGGAGGAGAGAAAGGTGGGGGAGGGGTAACAGGGTGATGGATATGGAGGACGGCACGTGCTGTGATGAGCACTGGGTTTTATACTTAACTAATGAATCATTGAACACTGCAGTAAGGACGAATTATGTGCTATACAGTGGCTGACTACACATAATAAAAAATAAAAATGAATAAAAATAAAAAGTGGGTAAAATTATTTTAGAATTGTTTTGTCAATATTAAAAAAGTGTGCTAAAATTTTGATTTGTGATCTGTGAAATCTACAGATACATTATAGCGATAGTTAACATCTTGATAGGGAGCCTTCCAAGCCATGAATATGGTACACTTCTGTTTCTTCAGGCATTTTAAAATTTCTCTCAGCAATATTTTGTTTTCAGACCACTAATCTTGCATATATTTTGTTAAATTTATGACTCAATAGTTTCTGTTTTGGGACTGTTACAGCTTTATTGCTATTACATCAAAGTAGAATATATATGTGTGTTTATATAATAAGTATATATATGTATATACATACATATATATATATATAATTTGAAAAGTGTTTTCTTTAAAAGATTTTATTTATTTTTAAGCCTTTATTATGCAGTTTTCACACAGCCCCAAAGGCAGAGAAAATAATGCAACAACCTCCCTTGTGCACATCACCCAGCTACGACAGGCATCACCTGATGTCCAGCTTCCCACATCCTGGGTTCTACTGACTACAGCCCTGGTGTCAGTTAACATTTTTGAAAAATGTTTTCCAGTGGTTCAAGTTTTGAATGTTGGTATTGTATCCACAATTTTTAGACAGCAACAAGTTTGACATGTTTGAGAAATAGAACAGTTTTGGCACCTAGCAGATGAAGGGCAGAAGTGAACAATTTCAGGTCAGAGGTAGTCAGAGATGACACAGTTATGAAGGTACAGGCATTTGACATTTTTTCTTAAATATAGTCCAGAAAGATCCAACCTTACACAAGAGCAAGTCCTAAAGTGATACATTTCCTTAGTGACCACACATTTCATTTATGGTTATTTCCTGTTTAATAACTAATTCCCTATGGACCAAAAGCTTTGGAGGTTAGGAGTGCTGTGTGTCTTGTTTGCTGCTATTTTCTAAGAGTATACCTAATACTCTGCATGGTGCTCTGTATTAACTGGTCAAAAGAATACAAAGTATAAATAATGTTTAATATGAGTATCTTATAAGTTCATGTTTATAACATTTGGATATTATAGTAATGATAATAGATCTTGATGAGTCCAAAAATTTAAGCTAAGGGATGACAAGAAGTGACTGTCAACAGAATGACTCAAACCTTTTCTAATCTGTTTTGCTTTATAGTTTAGGAAAACTGTCATTCCAACAGGTGATTGATTAGTAAGGAACTGGCTTGCTTAAAATTCTAGGAGAAGTAGCTCCTTCGGCCCACAGGTCCATCCCGTGCTTTAATAAAACCACCTTTTTGCACTTAAAAAAAAAAAATTCTAGGAGAAGACATGCTCAGGCTTGAGATAGGCATGAAGGGTGAGCACATGGAAAGATAGATTCAGGGATATTGCTTTCTTAACAATACATGTATGAAATATTTAGATATAGAGGCAGTATTTTCCAAGATCTTCCCCCAAGTAAATTCACAAAATACATGATCTGACATAAAGGCAGAAAACCAAAATCAAAACCCAAAACAAATCTAGGAATCAAAAACAAAAAGATGAGCATTCCCCGGCCCCCATTGGTTTGGAAATTAAAACAGCTCTTCTTTGGTGATGATCCAGACAATCAGTTCTCAGTCTTCATATGCCTGGACCAGTCAAGAGCATCTGACACAGTTTCTCACTTCCTCCAACTTAGTATACTTTCTTCTCTTGGCTTCCAGAATACCCCATTCTCCTGCTTTTTGTCCCACACTCCAGTCTATTGGTTTTTTCCTCCCAACCTCTTTTGTTGGATTGCCTCAAGGGTAAATCCTTGGTCATCTTCTCTTCTTTGTCTTTTGGGTGCTGATCTCAGATCGGTTCATGGCTTTGGTTCTCCTGAACTTTAGACTCATACATCCCTCTGATTATTCCGTAGCTTCACTGCATGTCTCATAGAAATTTCAAATCCAGCATATTCAAACTGAGCTGGTCAGTGCCACCGCCACCTAAGCCTTCTCCATCCCAGTTCTAGGCAACCCCATCCCTCCAGGGGCTGAGGCTACAAATCTTGGAATTACGATTGACTCCTTCTTTTTTTAACACCACACATCTAATCCGTTAGGAAGTGTAAGGCGAATTGGGGAATTTATCACTATTCACCGTCTTTGCTGGACCACCCTGGTGCAGATCACCACTGGTACTTGCCCAGATTCCTGGTCTATGTGCCTCCACTCTTTCCCTCATTTGGGCTGTTCTCAGTGAGGCAGTCAGAGAAATCCTTTGAAATTTAAAGTAATATCATGTGCTTCCTGTGCTCCGGATCCTTGGTGGCTCCTTAGTTCTGCGTGAGTGGAAGCTAAATTCAGGACAATGGTTTGGGAAGCTACCCGAGTCAGCCCTCACCTCTGTCTACTATCCACCCGCCTTTCTGCAGCCATGAACCACACCGGCTTCTTTAGTGTTTCTTGAACATATCAGGCAATAGGGCCAGATTCATGGGATTAATGACTTCGGAACTTTCTTATTTATTTATTTATTTATTTATTTATTTTCAGCATAACAGTATTCATTAGTTTTGCACCACACCCAGTGCTCCATGCAGTCCGTGCCCTCTATAATACCCACCACCTGGTACCCCAACCTCTCACCCCCCCACCACTTCCAACCCCTCAGATTGTTTTTCAGAGTCCATAGTCTCTCATGGTTCACTTCCCCTTCCAATTTTCCCCACTCCCTTCTCTTCTCTAACTCCCCTTGTCCTCTATGCTATTTGTTATGCTCCATAAATAAATGGAACCATATGATAATTGACTCTTTCTGCTTGACTTACTTCACTCAGCATAATCTCTTCCAGTCCCGTCCATGTTGCTACAAAAGTTGGGTCTTCATCCTTTCTGATGGAGGCATAATACTCCATAGTGTATATGGACCACATCTTCCTTATCCATTCGTCCGTTGAAGGGAATCTTGGTTCTTTCCACAGTTTGGCGATCGTGGCCATTGCTGCTATAAACATTGGGGTACAGATGGCCCTTCTTTTCACGACATCTGTATCTTTGGAGTAAATACCCAGTAGTGCAATTGCAGGGCCATAGGGAAGTTCTATTTTTAATTTCTTTTTTTTTTAAATTCATTTGACAGAGAGAGATCACAAGCAGGCAGAGAGGCAGGCAGAGAGGCAGGCAGAGAGAGAGAGAGAGGAGGAAGCAGGCTCCCTGCTGAGCAGAGAGCCCGATGCGGGACTCGATCCCAGGACCCTGAGATCATGACCTGAGCTGAAGGCAGAGGCTTAACTCACTGAGCCACCCAGGCGCCCTATTTTTAATTTCTTGAGGAATCTCCACACTATTCTCCAAAGAGGCTGCACCAACTTCATTCCCACCAACAGTGTAAGAGGGTTCCCCTTTCTCCACATCCCCTCCAACACATGTTATTTCCTGTCTTGCTAATTTTGGCCATTCTAACTGGTGTAAGGTGATATCTCAATGTGGTTTTTAATTTGAATCTCCCTGATGGCTAGTGATGATGAACATTTTTTCATGTGTCTGATAGCCATTTGTATGTCTTCATTGGAGAAATGTCTGTTCATATCTTCTGCCCATTTTTTGATATGATTATCTGTTTTGTGTGTGTTGAGTTTGAGGAGTTCTTGATAGATCCTGGATATCAAACTACTAGAACTCATACAGCAATTCAGTAACGTAGCAGGATATAAAGTCAATGTGCAGAAATCAGTGGCTTTCTTGTACACTAACAATGAAAATACAGAAAGGGTAATTAGAGAATCAATTCCATTTACTATAGCATCAAGAACCTTAAGATACCTGGGAATAAACCTAACCAAAGAGGTAAAGGATCTGTACTCGAAGAACTACAGAACACTCATGAAAGAAATTGAAGAAGACACAAAAAGATGGAAGACCATTCCATGCTCTTGGATCGGAAGAATAAACATTATTAAAATGTCTATACTGCCTAGAGCAGTCTATACTTTTAATGCCATTTTGATCAAAGTTCTACCGGTATTCTTCAAAGAGCTGGAGCAAATAATCCAAAAATTTGTATGGAATCAGAAGAGACTCCGAATCGCTAAGGAAATGTTAAAAAACAAAAATAAAACTGGGGGCATCATGTTACCTGATTTCAAGCTTTATTACAAAGCTGTGATCACCAAGACAGCATGGTACTGGCATAAAAATAGACACATAGACCAGTGGAACAGAGTAGAGAGCCCAGATATGGACCCTCAACTCTATGGTCAAATAATCTTCGACAAAACAGGAAAAAATATGCGGTGGAAAAAAGACAGTTTCTTCAATAAATGGTGCTGGGAAAACTGGACAGCTATATGTAGAAGAGTGAAACTCGACCATTCTCTTACATCGTACACAAAGATAAACTCAAAATGGATAAAAGACCTCAACGTGAGACAGGAATCCATCAGAATCCTAGAGGAGAACATAGGCAGTAACCTCTTCGATATCAGCCACAGCAACTTCTTTCAAGATATGTCTCCAAAGGCAAAGGAAAGAAAAGCAAAAATAAACTTTTGGGACTTCATCAAAATCAAAAGCTTCTGCACAGCAAAGGAAACAGTCAAGAAAACAAAGAGGCAACCCATGGAATGGGAGAAGATATTTGCAAATGACAGTACAGACTTCTGAACTTTCTTGATCCTGACTCTGAGATCAGGAGTCCTATGCCCTACTCACTGAGCCAGCCGGGCACCCCAAGAATCTTCTGCCTTCAAGACCCTACTTGGAAAACCCTGACTTCCTCAGTGAATCTCGCCGGTTGCTCTCTTTGCCCACAAGGTGGCAGTGTCCACCTTCAATTACAGGTTTTCCCAGCCTTAAATTTGAGACTAAGCCTACTTGTTTTTCTTGGGCCCAGACTACGTGCCCTGCAGGACTTGACAGCTGGAAAATTCATGGAATGGGTGTAATTACCACTTGTGATCTAAGTGCTTTTAGGGATGAGGATTGTGTGAGAGCTCTCCCTGGGGGAGGAACACATTAAGAACCTGATGTTGCTTTTGCGGGGCAGGGGGACACTTTGAAATAAAACTTATTTGTGGGAAGCGTGGGAGTGCATCCGGGGAGGTGACAGTACAGACTTACGTAGCATAAAGTAGGCTGACAACTTGCGGATTTCACCACCAGGTGTTCCTGTTTTTCACCTTGGCATAGGACTTTAACTCTCTGCCCATCCCCCGGATCCCACTGCTGTATCCCATCACCTGGGAAACACATGCCCTGTTCTGGTCCTCATCTTCTTGTGCGGTCCAGGGAAAGGACAACCCCTCTGTGGTCTTCGGTCCTTATTTCTGATAGAAACAACTTTGTTTCCTGTGGGAGGCAGCATTGTTTCGGAGGAAGAGCCTCATTTGGAACGTCAGGCAGCTCTGCTCCTCCTCCCTCATTGTTTGGTTTTAGTCCTTCCTACTGGAAGGAGCAGAGTGGTAGGAAGGGGGGAGGACGTGCTGTTGACCTTGAATCCTGACTTTTGTGCCCAGCCTGGTTGGCACAGAACCTCCAGATCACCAATTAAGGAGGCAAACAGAGAAATACTGTCACGGCTAAGATGCAACTCATCATGCAGACTTTATTAGCAAATCGGGTCTTCCAGAAACTACTCCTAGAGCTGCTGCCAAGCATAAACCCTGCTTAAGGCATACTGGTTTTCCCAGGCCTTTTGATTCTTTAGTATCCCACTCAAGACTGCAGGTTCCTGTCAATGTCCCTCAGCCCAAGACCACCAGGAATACAGAGCAGTTGAACAAGAAGGGTTTCATGGCTCTTTGCAAGGGTGAGTGCTCATTACAGGACCCATGGGGGCAGGGGAGCACTCAGTGTGAGGATGTTAGCAAGGATTTATAGAGCTGGAGCTTGTTTGATGACGTTTAGGCTAAGTGTCAGAGAGTCTGGCTTTGCCTGGATGCTGCCCCGGAATGAGGGTCATTCTTGCATGCGGTATGTTAATCCTATCTGTGGGCTGGAAGAATGAAGCAAAGTTGAAGCTGTCACTGTTAAAGAAGGAGCAGTCACTGGTATTGGCGACGATACAAGGATATTTGGTCTTTCTGTGTGTGTGTGTGTTAGCTGGAACTCCAGGTAGATGGGCTAAACGTTTGTGCTAGAATGAAGAGAACTATCTCTTAAATGCCCTTTACAGGATGTCCTTGGTTAAAGGATTCCTTAGAGAAAATAAGTTCATAATCTCTGAGGCATGAGTCCCTGGAAAATATTTGAGCTGTGGAGCTCTCTGGGGAACAAGATGGAGCTGTTTCATCATTTCAATCCTTCCAGTTGTGTGACTGACCATACAGAACCCAGAAGGTCAGTCAGTGGCACGATCCATGATTCTGGGTGAACAAGTGTGTGTCCCATACAGGAGAGCAGGTAGGCAGGATCTGGTAGGTTATGCAGGAAGTACCATCCTCCCCTCTCTCTGTCTGAGCCTCCGGATTGCTTGTCTCCTCGGTAGTATTCATAAACTTGGACTCACATGAATCATCATGTGACTCATCACATGATCTGTGATGAAGAGTGATTTGACAACCCAGTCTTGCTTAAGGAGGCAAGGAAGTCTTAAAAGTGGAAAGAAAGCTCCACTGGAGAAACTCTGTGGCCCTAACCTGTACCTCTCCTCATATTTTCACCTCACTGGGCCTTGAAAAGTGGGGTTGGGGCATTGAGTCTTGCCTGGTTATGTGCTTTTGTCTTTTTTTTATTGGGGGGGAGGGATAGGGTGGCTGGGTGATGAACATGGGAGAGGGTTGGTGCTATGGGGTGTGCTGTGAAGTGTGTAAGGCTGATGATTCACAGACCTGTACCCCTGAAACAAATAATACATTATATGTTAATAAGATAAAATAAAAAAAGATTTATTTATTTATTTGAAAAAGAGAGAGAAAGAGTGGTGGAGAGGAGGGGCAGAGGGAGAGAGAGACTCCAGCAGACTCCTTGCTGAGTGCAAAGCCCTCCCTACTCAGGGCTCGATCACAAGACCCTGAGATCATGACCTGAGCCGAAGCCAAGAGCAGGACACTACCTAACTAACTGAGCCACCCAGGTGCCCACATGCTATCGTCTTTAACTGGAGGGATGATGAGATGAGAAAAAAACATCGTAGCCGAGAGAAATGGGGGAGGGCACAAAAATGATGGGGGGGGGTGACCAGGTGGCGATCCACGTTCATCTCTGCTGGACTCCAGAATTCCTAAAGCTGTGTGTTTTCTTTCAACCCAGGTCCTAGAACTTTCCAAGGTTCTCAAACGTTTGGTCTAATTGCTCAAGTGACTCTAAACAGAAGATGAAAGTTTTATTACGACCTTCCTTGTAATACATGTTTATTCTAGGAAAATTCGAAGTATAAGGAAGGGAGGATGACAAAGCAAAGCAGCACTTACATGCCGCGCAACCAGACATAACTATTTTTACAGCATGGTTTAGTTATTGCGAGCCTTTTTCTCCCCTTCAGTTTCTAAAGTTCAGTTGTGATTGTACTGTATCTCTGCATAAAAAAATGGACTCCCCCCCCTCCTTCTTATGTCTGTCTGTCTGTCTGTATGTACTTATATTTAAATTCAAGTTAGTTAACATCTAGTGTGTTACCAGGTTCAGGGTAGAGTTTAGTGATTGATCAGTAACATCACAAGTGCCCCATCCCCCAGTGACCCCATCCCTCCCCCACCTCCCCTCCAGCAACCCTCAGATTGTTCCTTAGAGTTAAGAGTCTCTTATGGTTTGATTTTGTTTTTACCTTGGTTTTTTTTTCTTCCCTTCCCTTATGTTCATCTGTGAAAATCATATGGTGATTCTCTTTCTCCGACCGACTTATTTTGCTTAGCATAATGCCCTGTAGTTGCACCCAGTTTGTTGCAAATGGAAAGATTTCATCCTTTCTGATGGCTGAGGCATAGTCCATTGTAGATACACACCACATCTTCTTTATCCATTTATCTATCGATGGACATGTGGGCTCTTTCCATAGTTTGACTGTTGTGGACATTGCTGTTGTAAACATTGGAGTGCATGTGCTCTTGGAGTCACCATGTTTGTATCTTTTGGATAAATACCCAGTAGAGCAATTGTTGGGTTGTAGAGTAGCTCTATTTTTAACTTTTTGAGGAAACGCTACACTGTTTTCCAGAGTGGCAGCACCATCTTGCATTCCCACTACCAGTGTAAGAGAGTTCTAACACCCTCCCATATTTTAGGTAGCTTGGATAATACATGAATCCATTTTTACTGTAAGCCAGTAATACAGAAAATATGGGGTGAAAGTAGAAATTCGCCTTTATTTTTCTTCTGAGAGACAACCCCAATTGCCAGTTTGATGTGCATCTTCTTTCTGTTTCCTACAAGGTGAGGTGTACCATCATCACGTAATGTAAAATAAACATCCTCGAAGAGATTCCAAGCTCTTTATAAATACAATGTTCAAAGGCTACTTTATATTCCACTGAGCAGAGACTCCTTTTGAATTCATCCCCTTCTATTGGCTGCGCCCCTCTAATCTCTCCAGAACCCATCAAAGAAAGCAAAGCCACAACACGGGCAGATAGAAGCCCACAGTGGTTATGAATGCAGTTAGATTTTGCATGTCACAACAACTGGGGGAGCACACAAGAAAAATCACTTTCAAAATGAGGATACTGATTCATACTTAATCAGTGAGTGAATGGTTTTGTTTTTTGTTCTGTTTCTGTCTTTTGTAGCAAAAAATTAGAGAACTTGATACAATTTATTGGGGTTTTAAGTTTTAGTGCCTTTGACAAGTCGCCAGCACCCTGATTGTAATTTGTTCTGTTCCTTCTCAGCCTTGTACCATGATATGGCTCTCGGTAGGACCTAGGTAAGAATTTATGGACTGAAAGAGTGGATGGATGAATGGTTAAGCAGGATGACGGTTAAACCTGGGTGGCTCAGTGGGTTGAGCCACTGCCTTCAGCTCGGGTCGTGATCTCGGGGTCCTGGGATCGAGTCCCACGTCGGGCTCTCTGCTCGGCGGGGAGCCTGCTTCCCTCTCTCTCGCTTTGCCTGCCTCTCCGTCTACTTGTGGTTTCTCTCTGTCAAATAAATAAATAAAATCTTTTAAAAAAAAAAATAAATAAACCTACAATGGAATGTTACTTGGTCTTAAAGGGGCAGGGGATTCTGACACCTGCTACAACACGGATGAGCTGTGAGGGCAGTTGTGCTCGGTGAAATCAGCCAGTGAGGGAAAGACAAACAGGGCGATTCCCCTAACGCAGTTTCTAATACCCTGGTTTGGAAAAGTGGGAGGACAATTTCCAGGGAATGGGAAGCTCTTGAAAAATTCTTGCTTCGGCCTTTTCCACTTTTCCCATTCTGACTTGGTTGGCCTGGAGTCAGGCACCGTACCTTTTCCAAAACTCTGGAAGCTCTGGTTACTGGAGCACTGGTCAGCTCTGGTTACTGGAACAGTGGTCAAGGGTGGTGGGAGCTGAGAGCCACAGGGCCAGATGACTTCCAACTGCCGTCTGGTTTCAGCCCAGACAGCCCTCGGGGATAGCCCCAGGGGTGACAATCACCACATCATAGTCTCCAGCACAAGCGACAGGTCTACCTGGAAGTATCACCATTTGGGGACAGATGAGCCATTTTTAAAGAAAAAATTTTTGAATTTCCAGAAATGGCTCATATTCTTTCCAGGCTGCTACTTTGGTCAGAGCTCCACCTCCGTCTCTGCTGGACACAGGAATTTCCAAGCCCTTCTGATTCTCTGTACCAGGCATCTGACCGAGAACAGCTTTCATTGGCTGCTGTTGGGGACAAAAGCGAAGCCTGGGGACTTTTGCAAAGAAGCTGCCCTTGTGACTATGAGGCTCTTTGCTGCAATGACCTTATAAATGAACTGGGCAGACGTCTCTGGACGGTGTCATCCTAATGCCTTTTTATTTCTTTATATTTATGCCAGTAA
The DNA here is from genome assembly GCF_020171115.1 of Neogale vison. NCBI lineage: Eukaryota > Metazoa > Chordata > Mammalia > Carnivora > Mustelidae > Neogale > Neogale vison. The sequence continues at coordinate 56,956,270 of NC_058101.1, read as the reverse complement.
AAATGCTGACCTGCACATTTAGGGTGAAATGTTTACTTTTGAATTCAAGGATCAAAAATAGCTTCATAAAGTCTGTCTTCAGACTTCTATCTGCCCCTCCTCATTTTTCTCTAACTTTGGGGCACGTGGAGGCTATGGTCACGGAGACAGAGAAAGGGAAGGCAGCTGAGTCATAAACTCTTCCAAGGTCTATTTCAACTCTAATGTTCTGTCACTCTGCCCTGTCTAAACAAGGATCTCTGTGAAATTTTTAGCCTGGGATTCTTGAGCCCAGAAAGTAGTGTTCTTGAATTGGGTCTATATGCCTAAGAAATGTAAAAATAATTTTGGAGGTTTGTGAGTTCTGTAGGAAACTCCACCGAGTCTTTGGTGATTACATAAGAATACATTCATGAAAGCATCTGGCATATAGCGGTGACTCAGTACACATCCCTTTCTCTTTCCTGCCAGATTTTTTGTAGTGGAAAATTCTCTTGCTTTTCATCTTAGGAAGACATCTCTCCTATTTTAGCCTTTGTCTGTCTCAAGTCCCACAGATGCTGCTAGGGCCAAAGGTAGAAAAATTATATGAGGGAGTTGGAATCTGGAACAGCACATTTCTGAGAAGGCCACTGCATTAGATTAATGGAACTAAAAAAAAGCACGATTCCCATGAACACTGTCAGGTGCCCCATAAATTTTGATTGACATTGAAGTACATAATGCAATAACCTTTTTCCTTTAAATGTATGATGCATGGAGAAAACCCGGTGGAAAATAGTTTCCTGGCACAGCTTTGGAAGGGCAGCTGAGATGCAGTTAAAATGTCCTGTGCAGACCTGTACCCCTGGGGATAAAAATATATGTTTATAAAAAATAAAAAAAAATGTCCTGTGCAGATTGGGGAACGGAGGGACCTCGGCATGAGAGACCCTCGTCCCCAACCCCGGAAGCCAGACACATGTGGTGTGGTAGCTCATGGAATCCTCACAGACCTTCATGAGTGAGGTGTTACTGCTTCCCTTTTACAGATGGGGAATCTGAGGCTGAAGCACTTTGCTGTGGTAGTGAGGTAGGAGCCTGACCTTCAGGACACATCTGGCTTTCCCGTGACCTCGATGCTTTGCTTAAGTTCACAGCCATCAAAAGTCCTCATCTGTAAAATGGGACAATGTCACAGTCCCTGTGACAGAGACTCTGTCTTCTCTAGAATTGAAACAATGATTTTAGGTGGGCAAAGGCCATGGCGGTGGAAGGTTGCATTTCTTACTTTCCCTTGCAGCCAGGTGTGGTCTGTGTCATTTTAGCAAATGAAATGAGAGCAAATAGAAAGAACGTCTTCTAAGTATCTGTTCTTAGGAGGCAGCCCACATGCCCATCACTGTTGCTGTTTTCCTCTCCTCTTCCTTCTTCTTTTTCTTCCCCCTGCTGTTTTGTGCTGGCTGGAATGTAGTCATGATGGCTGGAACGGAAGCAGCCATTTTGGACCGAGCAGATGGGTCTCTCGTATGTGGAATGTCATAGAAATCCCAGATACTGGCCTTGAGATTGAGATATGTAAGAGAAATAAAGCTTTCTCTTCAGTCCCTGCAATTTTAGATCTTATTAACCCAAGTCAAATCCTGATACATTTGCTAATAGAAATGTTTTGAGGTTAAATGAGGTACATATGTAAAATGTTTATTAAGCCCCCAGTAAGTGCTATGTTTTATTGTTTTAGCTTTGTTATTATTACTATTATTACTATTACTACTATTATTATTATCTCAGTCCACCTAGGGTGGGCTGGATGACTGATCTGGAATTCCATCCTTTGGTTGTTTTATATCAAAACTATTATATTTTTTATAGGCTAATTCTTAACTAAGGTGAGGGTAGATGCCATGCCCATCCAAAGCTGAGAGAGAAAGGAGACCATCATATTGCCTGTGGCCAAGGGGATAAACTGTGGTGTTGCCCTCTGGGTTGTGTTTGCACCCTAGATCTGACTCCTAGTAGCTGGTGGTGTTCTCACCACCCCAGGTGTGGACATACTGACTCTCTGCGCCCCTCCACAACCTGTGAACATGAGCTCCAGTCCTAAATTAGCTGGGGAATTACGGGCCACACTTGCTTCTGTTGGCGGCAGATGATTGCTTATAGCCAGGGAGGTCTGAGCAAGGGGCAGGAAAAGAAAGATAAGAAATAGAATGCTGATGTTGAGTGAGTTTTATTCTGTGCTGGGCACTGTTCTGAAAGGATTTACCATGTGCTTTATTTAAGCCCAGAACATCTGTATTAGGTAGATACTTTACAGATGAGGAAACAGAGTCCAGAGGGAGGCTGACTTTCCCAAGGAACACAGCACAGGCAGGCAGCCCAAGTCAAGGGCCTTCCTCCTTGTCCTAAACAAAGGGGTTTTTCTGACATTTCCTTTTCCAAAAAGAACTGGTGGGAAAGGTCAAAAGGTCAGTGTCAAAAGGTCAGTGCCTCACTAATGTTTTCTGATTCCTTGGCTTATTAAGGGGAAGCCAGTCTGAACTGGGAAAGCAAAAGACCCTCTGGAGTGGAAAAGAAGCTCAGGAGGGAATGGGAAACTGGGGTTCTTTATTTTCCCCGGGGGCAAGTTTCCTGACTTGGTACTGTCCCTAAGATCTCCACTGCAAAGGCAAGAGTTTATTCAGATAATGATAACTGAGTGCTCCAGGGGAGTGCTCCCACTTCTTTGTCCCAAGGAAATGATGGGTTTTTATGTACCTGTTACCAGAAACGCAAGAAGAGTTCTAGTTTCTGTCTTCTCCAGCACCCTTAGGTCCCCTCATTCCTCCAGCCCCTCTTCCCTGCCAGCGTTCTCCCTGCCAGGGGTTGTATGGGGGGAAATGGACTTGGAAATCTGTTTCAGAGGCTTTTCTCCTTCTTTGGGAGAGCTTAGAATTTTCCAGTGATGGGTTGAAAAGAAAAAAAAAATCCGATGAGACTGCATTAAAAAAAAAAAAAAGATTTCATTTATCTATTTGAGAAAGAGAGAGAGAGAGCATGGGCGGGGAGTGGGGTGGGGAGAAGCAGGCTCCCAACTGAGTAGGGAGCTCAACGTGGGGCTCAACCCACGACCCAGGATCATGACCTGAGTGAAGGCAGATGCTTAACCCACTAAGCCATCCAGGTGCCCCAAGATGAGACAACTTTCATGCTTAAAACCATCCAATGGTTTTCCACTGTAATTAGAACAAAATCTGAAATTGTTTCTTTGGTCCAAAGGGACTAAATGTTCTACCACTTGATTATTGTTTCTGACCTGATTTCTTAACCCTTCTCTTGTTTGTTCCTTTCTGCTGCAGCTGTGCTGTGCGCCACAGGGCCTTCGTATCTGCAGTACCCTCTGTCTGGAATGCTCTCTTCATCACGCAGTCTCAGCTTAAATGACCTCTTAGCTCTCCTGACCAGCCTCCCCAATCAGTCATTGCTTCAGTAAGCAATGCTCCCCCTCCCCATTGATTTTTCTGAATACTTAGAATAATTTGTACTTATTTTGTTAGCTGATTTGCTTGTTTGTGTACTGTATCTCTAACCAGAGTGATTTCCAGGAGAGGCAGGGGCCTCGCAGTGTAGGGAGGGTAATGCTCATCTCCTAAAAAATACTACATGATTGGATGAGACAATGCTTCTGAAACTACTTGACACACAGCCAGCGGTTCCCAAGTGACAGTGGGAATTGTCAGGGACATTGGAAGTGACAGTGTTCCCAAGTGACCCTGGGTAATTATGCTCCAGAAATATGTTTGAGATCTAACCTTCCGTGCTTTGTTTTATTTTCCATGTTTTATCTCGCAGACATAAAGACTGCCAAAAGATAGGGAAGGCATTCACAACTGCCTTTCTTTCTAAGGACCCTTGCAGCAGCACGGAACAGGACTACCAGCCCCTCCTGGAGCTGACTGCTCAAACCGTCCCTTGCAACAAGGTAACAGGGGCAGATTCTTGGTTTTTAAAACAGAGGATAAAAGCCAAAGGAAGGGGCCATAGGACCACATTTTGACCAGAACGAGGGAAGAGGAACATCTGGAGATTCGAATGTAGGAGTGGTTGGCCGAGATGGAGTTTGTGGGGTTTTTGGGGGACCAGGATCTCATCAGGATTTAGGATGTCTGGGGAAGGATGGTAAGAGAGAGAAATGGGGAAAGAGGAGGGAGATGTGGCCAAACATCAGGCAAAAACGAGCCTTCCTGAAACCCAACCCAACCCAACCCAAACAAAAATGACCCAACCTTACATAATTGCCAACTCTGATGATGATGATGATGTTAATGACAACTCACAGTCACCCTGTAAAACAAACAGGTCAAGAATCAAGACCCCCATTTTACCAGTGAGAAAACCTAGGCTTCGTGAGGTCAGGGGTCAGTGAGGGCTCAAGTCTGATGGCCTCCAGAGTGATCAGCTGAAATGTTAATAGTGTAGGTTTAGGAGCCGGAGCGGCCTGGGTTTTATACATTGATTGTTCCAGAAAAGGCTTGTAATGGGTGCATCTTTCCTGAAGTCTGCCTTTAAGATGGGAATTCAGGGCATGCCCATCATCTTTGTGAAGCCCCTGAGGCAGCCCCATGTTACAGCCGCTCATCCCAGCCTGGAGAGCCAGGGACAGGAAAGAGCTCCTGCCTGAGCAGGGAGGCTCTACTTGGTAAACGAGTCCCCGGTGACAAGCATTGAGGCCACAGACGTGAGACTAAGCACTTTATTTGCAATTGTCTCATTGCATCTCCTCATGCCCCTGAGTTCCTTATGTTTATTACCCATACCATTTTATAGTCAGGGAAAGTGAGGCATGGCAAGGTTTTGGCTGCCTGGGGTCCAACAGCTGTAAGGGCTGGGCACGGGGGACTTCCCGGGGCGGCAGGCGTCTGGGGCCCACACTTCCACCCATTCCCTCCACTGCCTCCTGTCAAGAAGGAGTAGACCCATGGGCTCAAGATTGTTCTGAAATTTGAACTTACGCACTTTTACAAGGGACCCCTCCCCAAAATTCAAAGTATTTGTCTTTTTATTTTCCTTTTTTTTCTCTTTTGGGGGGTAGGAGAGAGTTTGGGAAAGCAGGAGAGATTATGGAGCACGTGAAGAATCAAAGAGCACTTTTCCCAGAAAATAGCATGGAGACAAAATGGTTTTGCAGATAACTTTAGGAATTTCCTAATGCCTGCTCCAGATGTGTTCTGGTTCTGTGTTCGTTGTAAGATTGTGATTGGTGGTTTTGAGACTTTTGTTTACTGTCACCAAAAATAACAAGGCATTTAGTATTATGACCTAGAACACACACACACACACACACTCTCTCTCTCTCTCTCTCTCTCCCCCCATGCTCTCAGGATCACACACAGAAAGCAGTGGTTACTCTATGTGATTTTCTCTGATATTCTGTTTTTTTTTTTTTTTTTCATTTAAAAAGATAAGGAGTTTTTGTGTGTGTGGTGACTTACTGAATTGCTCTTGATGACAGATTGTGTTTTCCTTTCCTAGACCCTCTTTTGGAGCAAATCCAGCGAGCTGGCCCATGACTACACGCGGGTCCAGGGGGACCTGTTCACCCTGGAGGATACACTGCTGGGCTACATGGCGGATGGCCTCAAGTGGTGTGGAGACCCGCGCTCTTCAGGTGAGGATCAGAGCCTTTTGGGGTTGCCCAGGGATGTGTTGGGTAAAGGAGCCCCCGGGCTCTGCAAGGGGCCTTGGCAGGTACCTGCCTCGATGCCATCTCCAGCCTTAATGATGATCCAGGCTCATGTAAAAGACTGTTCCTTCTTTTCTTTTCTCTTTTCTTTTCTTTTCTTTCCTTTTCTTTTCTTTCTTCTTTCTTCGACAGAGAGAGATCACAAGTAGGCAGAGAGGCAGGCAGAGAGTGAGGAGAAAGCAGGCTTTTTAGGGGCCCCCACGTGCCCCTAAAAGACCATTCTTTACATCAACTCAGTTTTCTGGAAAAACGGACTTCTGAGTTTGGGGTTGTCTGTGTTCCCTGATTCCCTCCTTTCTTTCTTTGAAAATATTTTATTTATTTATTTGACAGAGAGAGAGAGATCACAAGCAGGCAGAGAGGCAGGCAGAGAGCCCAATTTGGGGCTCCATCCCAGGACCCTGAGATCATGACCTGAGCCAAGGGCAGAGGCTTTAACCTTCTGAGCCACCCAGGTGCCCCCGATTCCCTCCTTTTTGAGAGCTGGATGTAGCCTGAGAGGGAGCCTGGCCAAAGCCCTTCCTCCCCAGAGCCACCATAGCCATGGCCCCGGCCATGGCAGCAGAAGGCTGGGCTCCTCTTTGTCTCAGGCCAGCGTAGGACTTTGCTGTTATTTTTCAGAGGCCACCTTATCTTGCCCAGAAAGATTCAAAGCACCGCACTGAGGGAAGATGATTTCTTTTTTTTTTTTTTTTTAAAGATTTTATTTATTTATTTGCCAGAGACAGAGGGAGAGAGAGCGAGCGAGCACAGGCAGACAAAGAGGCAGGCAGAGGCAGAGGGAGAAGCAGGCTCCCTGCCGAGCAAGGAGCCCGATGTGGGACTCGATCCCAGGACCCCGGGATCATGACCTGAGCCGAAGGCAGCTGCTTAACCAACTGAGCCACCCAGGCGTCCCGGGAAGATGATTTCTAATCAGAAAATCCTATTGAGCCTGTTTTCACTTCTTTTCTTTCTCTTTTTATTTATACTGAGCGTATTTTTATTTTATGTTGTTTTATTTTTTTATTTTTTTTTTTAAAAGATTTTATTTATTTATCAGGGGGGGGGGAGAGAACGAGCACAGGCAGACAGAATGGCAGGCAGAGGCAGAGGGAGAAGCAGGCTCCCCGCCGAGCAAGGAGCCCGATGTGGGACTCTTACTCCCAGGACGCTGGGATCATGACCTGAGCCGAAGGCAGCTGCTCAACCAACTGAGCCACCCAGGCATTGTTTTATTATTTCTTTAAGAATAAAAATTAAAAATTAAAAAAATTTTTTAAAAAAGATTTATTTATTTATTTGCAATAGAGAGAGAGAGGGAGAGCATGAGGTGAGGAGGAGCAGAGAGAGAGAGAGAGAGAGAACTCTCAGGCTGACTCCTTGCTAAGGGTTGGAGCCCAGCTCGGGTTTTGATCCCAGGACCCCAAGATATGACCTGAGCTGAAATCAGCAGTCAGATGCTTACCCAACTGAGCCATCTTGGTGCCATACTTTTGACTATTTTAGAAAGTAAGCACTTAAAGACTTACTATAAAACTTCTTCATTGCAGGTTTACATTATTTCTTATTACAACAATGATGCATGCTTATTTGCAAAGTACTTATATATTATGGAAATGAATAAAAGTAAAAAATGAGGGCTTCTGGGTGGCTCAGTGTGTTAAGCCTCTGCCCTCAGCTCGGGTCTTGATCTCAGGGTCTTGGGATCAAGTCCCATATCAGGCTCTCTGCTTAGTGGGGAGACTGCTTCCCCCCAGCCACCCCTCCCCCTGCCCCGCCTGCCTCTCTGCCTACTTGTGATCTCTCTGTCAAACAAACAAACAAACAAAATCTTTTTAAAAAAAAAAAGTAAAAAAAATGAAGGTCACCCCGTACCTTCCCCACTCCTAGGTTTATATCATTTTTCAGAAGGGGATTGTTGTCAATAGTTCAGTACAAAGCCTTCTCACGCATGGCCCCTCACTCACATAAACATACATGTTAAAATGTACACATACTGTTTTGCAACTTTGCTTTATTCATCTAGAATTAGTAGACAGAAATACAGCTATATTGGGGAGCCTGGGTGTCCCAGTCAGTGGAGCACCGGACTCTTGGTTTTGGTGCAGGTCTTGATCTCAGAGTTGGGAGATCGAGGCCCTGGTCAGGCTCCATGCTCCGTGCAGAGTCAGCTTGGGTTTCTCTCTGCCTCTCCCTCTGCCCCTCCCCTCTCTGCTCTCTCTCTCTCAAATAAATAAATAAAAATCTTTCTAAAAAAGATTTTGTTTATTTATTTGACAGAGAGATACAGCAAGAGTAGGAACATGAGCAGGGGAACTGGCCAAGAGAAAGCAGGCCTCCCGCCAAGCAGGGAGCCTGATGCGGGGCTTGATCCCAGGACCCTCATGACCTGAGCTGAAGGCAGATGCCTCATGACAGAGCCACTCAGGTGCTCCTGAATAAATAAAATCTTAAGAAAAAAAAGATACAGCCATTTTTTTTTAAAGCCCTCATTTGTCTCCTTTATGGATGTTAGCATAACTTAATCTAATGAATTTCTGACTGATGGACATTTAGGTGGAGATAATTGCTATTGCCAGTGTTGCAAGGATCACTATGTACAACACACAAAGACACACACAAGGATACCATGGGCACATGCACATCTGGCTGCTTGGGGAAGTGCTTTGGAAAGGTAAATTTCTACAAATGAAATTTCAGTGCCAAACAAATTGCGGTAAGAGCTGATACTGTCATTCAAAAGGTGGTAATCACTTATACACTCATGGGAATATGGGAGGTCACTTGTTTGCTCATTCCTCCCGCCAGTACTGGTTCATACTTAGAAAAATGTCTTGGCCAATTTGATAAGGAAATAATACCTTGACTTGTTTTGCTTTGCTCTGATTATGAGGCTGATCATATTTATGTCATTTAATGGTAGATATTTCTATTTCTTTTATGAACTGGCAGTTCGTGTATCTTAGCTGTTTTTATTGGGATGCCTGTGATTTTCTTACTTATAGATGTTCTTTATAAATTCAGAATATTAGTTAATACTTGCTGCTCAGTTATAAAAATCCCAGCCATTAGGGGCGCCTGGGTAGCTGTCGATTAAGCGACCAACCCTCAATTTTGGCTCAGGTCATGATCTCAGGATTGAACCCTGCCTGGGTGGCTCTGTCAGTTAAGCATCTGCTTTCGGCTCAGGTCGTGATCCTAAGGTTTGTGGGATGGAACTCTGCTTCAGCAGGTTCTCTGCTCAGTGCAAAGCCTACTTCTCCCTCTCCCTCTGCTCCCTCCTCTACTCCCACTTGTGTGCTCTCTCTCTCAAATAAATAAATAAAATCTTAAAAAAAAAAAAAGGTCACATGTTCTACCAATTGAGCCAGCCAGGAGGCCCTAAATTTTATGGTTTTTGCCATGTTTCTTGCTTTCCATTTTACATTTCCCATTTTGCAGGTCAGCTTTTCTTCGTCATTCATTTATTTCTTACAGGTTTTAAATTTGTTTGCTGTAAAACCTTCTCCCTTTGGCTTTACTTTTCAATTCTAGATCATGTCGTTTCTGAAAACAGGGCTTCTGTCTGATTCATTTTTTTCTCCTCAGGACCTAACACTCAGTTAATGTTTGTGTAGTCAAGTGGGTGAAAAAAGCAAAAGTAGGTACACATATACACACATGATAGACTATTATTCATTCTTTTATCAAAAAAGAAAATCCTGCCGTTTGCAATGATAGATAAATCTGAGGGCATTGTGCAAAGTGAAATAAGCCAGACAGAGAAAGACGAGTAGTGCCTGAAATCGCTTACATGTGGAATCTTAAAAGAAGAAAAACTCTTCAAACTCCTACCTAGAAACAGAGAGAAAAGTGGTTGCCAGGGGCTGGGAGGTAGGGGAACGAGGGAGAGGTTGGTAAAAGGGCACAAACTTTCAGTTATAAGATGAATAAGGTCTGAGGTTCTAATGTACAGCATGGTGATTATATTTGCTAACATTATATAATTGAAATTTGCTAAGAGAGCAGAACTTAAATGTTCTCTCATACACATAAAAAGATCAATACGGGAGATGATAAATGTATTAAATTAACTCCATATGTGGGGGAATCTTTGCACAATCTCTCTCTCTCTCTTATATATATATGTGTGTGTATATATATCCTCACATTGTACACTTTAAATATCTTACAATTTTGTCAATTATATCTCAAAAGATAATTTAAACCATTTTTGTGCACTAGATGGATATGCCTGGGAGATGTACCATAGAAATGATGTATTTATGCTCTACATCTGCTGAATCTCACCAACTCCTGAGCCTGTCTTCTTGGGGGAGAGTGAGCATAGGAGGACTCAGAGGCTCTCTGAACCCAGGGATGTGGGGGCTGAGGCAGGTCAGGGAGAAAGATTGGTCAGCAAGAGAGAATTGGCAGGAAGTGGAGGAGTAGTTGGCAAGAGTGGCCCCTGAGGGTCCAATTTTATCCCTGGTTTTTCCTGGAAGAGAGGATCTTGGAAGAGGGCTTGTTTCTGCCAGATGAACTTTTGCTGTAATTTCCCAGAATGATGACTCAGAGCTGGTCACTGTGTTCCTGTCTGGAATTTGGAGGATAAGGTAAGGACTTGGAAGGGACGTAGGGGCATTTAGTTAAATTGGGTCCAGATGAGTCCATTCTCCCTCCTCCGTCTTGGCAGTGGTGGCCATTGGAATATGGCCCCGCCGTGATCGAATAGCCCGGGAAAAACAGAGCTTAATTACACCCTTACTTTTCTACTTGAATTATTTTCTAAAACCTATGTCTTTTAGAAATGAACTATCAGTCTTGTCCAGACTGGAGGCAAGACTGCACCAACAACTCTTTTTCTGTGTTCTGGAATGCAGTGTCCAAAAGGGTAAGTACTAAAAGGAAATCTTAGAATTTTAGAGACCAGAGAACTTTAGAGATCATCCAGTCAGGGGTTGGTTTTAATCCTTTTTTACACCACAAATCCTTTAGGGAAAAAGTTTAGGATTCTTTCTTGAGAATAACGTATCTAAGCACATAGCAGTAGATTTTCATAAACAATTTTAGGGCATTCATGGACGGGCTGTGGGCTCTAGTTGGTGAATCCCTGCTCCTACCCAGATTTTGGCTTTGGTTGCCAGGAACCTCCAGCTTGGTTTAATCCTCTGATCTAGGCATTGACCTAACTTAGATCCCTGATCAGTCTGAATGATCAACATTTGGAGACCACTTACTATGTGCCAAGTGAGGCCTCATGAGTATGTTGAGTCCCTACTAAATGCTGTATAATCATACAGAGGCGCTATATAACTTGTTTTTGTTTGCTTGCTTGTGGTTTCTGAGAAAGGTTCCTGCTTATTTTCTCACTCTCTGATATGTCTTGGGAGCAGTGCTCTTGTGAACAACTCTTAAAGACAAGCCACATTTCATATGTGTCAAGCACGAGCTTGGAGCTAGGAGCACATTGAAAGTGATGTAAGGTGCCCTACCGTGGTGAGCTACCCTGGGCCTGCAGCTTTATTCTGGCTATAGATGTACCAAGACAAGTTTGTTTTGATCCGATGAGATCCTTTCTTTTTCTGACAAGAGAGGCAGAGCTCTTTGGGGTTTGAATCCCCCTTGCACTTCCTTGCTTCCAAGTGATGCGACCTTGGGGCAGATTGACCCAGTGCTTATTTCCTGGGGGCTCTTGAGAGTCATAGATGGCAGGCTCAGCCCTTGGCCCCAGAAGCACTCTATTGACTTAGCCCTTGTGATGGGTAGAAATCGGGCCCCTGTCCTCTGTTTGTCACACCCAGCCAAAAGACAGAAGCTGCGCTGGACTCTTACAATTCGGTTTCAAATGGTTCGGTGGTGTTTTATCACCTGCAGATTAAAGGCCAGATTCCTTGGCCAAGCATTCACGGCCCTCTGTAAACTCAACTTTTCTACCCAGCTTCTGTATCCACTGAGGTTTTCACCAAAACCATGGTTTTCTCAAACCCGTAGGCCTTTCTGTTTGCACCTGCCTCAGCCCTTCCTGGGTGAGATCCTACCTGTCCTCTAGGACCTAGCTTTTGTTGCCCTCTGCCGTGCCTTTTCTATTTCTTTCCTAATCACCATCACTGACTATTTAGACTTCTTCTCTTCCCTTCCCTTCCTCCTTTCCTCTTTTCCCTCCATAGATTTTCTCTGGGTGCCCACTCTGTGCCATAAGCCAGCTCCAGGCTTCAGGGCCGTGGTGCATGGAACAGCCAGGCTCTCAAAGAACACTCAGGACTGGCAGCTAAACCCACAAGGAGCTCATCTTCACGGTACGACATAGTAGTGAACCTGAGCTGAAAATGAGCTGGTGCCAGGGAGCCTGGGGGCCTCTTGGAGGGAACATGTAGATTGCTTTGCTTTGTACATTTTGTTTTTCCCAGTGCCTAGCAGAGATTCTAGCTGAGTATTCATTGCACGAAGAAATAAAACTCCTTGCTCAGTGATTCCTTCCTTCCTTTGTTCCTTCCTTCCCTATTTCCTTTTGTGCCTCTACAAACCTGTGTCCCTTCTCTCCTCAGTCTCCCCTTTCTTCCTGTCCCTTGCCCTTGCCCTTGAATTGTCCACCTGCTCCCACTAAATGAAACGTGCAGTGTCTACAGCACATGACACAAAAAAGTGCTTTTATCTTCCTCCTCCAGCAATGTTTTTCTTACTCCCTGGACTTTCAGCTTCTGAACCATCAATTTAGCAACCTTGTGAACAGTGAGGTTGACCTCCATTGTTCAAACACAGATTGGAGCAGCCGCTTCCAGAATTCTTATTTGAAGCATAATCCTGCCAATGTCTTAGGATGCAAATTATATACACCTGGCAACACTGAGGGAGCCCTATACAGGCTCTTCCCTCTTTAACCTGCTAATGCTGAGTTGTTTCAGAAGGAGCTGCTGGGGTGTGGCAATTAAGTTTGCATGCTGAGGAATGGTGGGCTTTTTTTTTTTTTTTCTTTTAAGTTTGCAGAAGACGCCTGTGGTGTGGTGCATGTGGTGCTCAATGGGTCCATCAGTAACACCTTTGATGAAAGAAGGTACTGGTTTCTTTGCAACCTATTTGCAGGTGTTAGTGCAGCCTCCTGTTAACATATTTCATCCCTAGAAGAATATGCTTTTCGTGGTTAGGTCAGAACTGAAGATTTGGGCTAAAGAGGTGGAATGTTTTCTACGGAGAGATTGATCTAAGTCAGCATATTTGTCTGGTGTCTCCTTTGTTTAAAATACTTTAAATGTCCCATTGGCCCTTGCTCTGTGGCCAGCTCCTCCCCTTGGCTTTTCAAGGCCTGGTGTCATTTTCTGAGCTCTCCCAACTTCCTGCCTTTATTCATGCTGTTCCCCCTGCCCAGCCACCCTTCCCGCACCCACCTGTTTAATCCTCACCATCCGTGAAGATCTGGCCTGGCTCCTCTGTCCTCCATGAAGAGTGTGCATCCCAGTCAAGATGTCAAAGCGCTACTGTGCTGGGCTCTTGGCATTACCCATCATTAATTGTAGTCGTTGAAAGCAGGGGCTCCTGTCATTTCATTTTACCTGTATGACCATCGGCTGGGCACCTAACCTCAGGGGCCCCTGAAGTATGTACCAGGAGAGGTGGTGGTGGTGACTTAAAGACTAACTGAGCTCTGTGCCTCACAACAGAGAGAGGGCTCAGTGGCTATCAGCTGTTGTTCCTCATTTAACCCACAGCGCTGAATCTGGCCACACCAATGCCCTTCTTCTCCAACCTCCTTCCATACTTAGTTTTTAGCATGATAGATGCTTTCTCAGCCCTTGTTCTCTAGTCTTTCCCTGGAAAAGGCTGGATTGAGAAGAGAGGCAGACACTGGTGGGCTGCTCCAGGCTCTCTGGATGCCCCAAATGAATTTTTCTTCTCTCCTGTTTTAATATTTAATTCTGCAAAGAAGCATTTGCCCTTTTGTCTTTTTTTGACCCTAAGCTTGCAGGGTTTCGGGTGAAAGTGTTAACACTCCATAATTTTATAATCTGATACTCGGCGTCCAACTACTTGCAACAGGAGTGGTGGCTGTCAGAGACCAATGGGGAAGAGTTGAGAGCTGACATCCGAGCAGGGCCCCAGGGTCTCTCAGAGCAGTGCCTCTGCAGCCTCACTGAGTGTGGGTCATCTGGGGATGGTCCGGCGGCTGGTGGGCTGAGATTCTGCAGGTCCCACCATCTCTCAGGCAGTGCTCATTATGGCGGTGCAAGGCCCCCTCTTTGAATATAGCAAGTATTTAAAGAATCACCATCAAGTTACCAAGTAAGAATCTTATTTTGAGAATCGTATTCAGTGAGGGTCACAGTGCATGAGATTGGCTGTTTCTAGTGCAATTCACCGGGCAATCCCAAAGGGCAGGTTCTAACCAGTGGTTCCCTGCCTGCTTGCTCATGACAAGGCCTGGGGATGGCTGAACAATTCCATTTGGGCTTAACAATATTCACTGCCTCTTCTCTCGTAGCACTTTTGGACGTGTGGAAGTCTTTAATTTGCGTCCAGAGAAGGTTCATGAGCTACAGGCCTGGGTGATGCATGACGTTGGAGGTGTTCACAGGTATATGTTCCCACTTTGTGCATGTGTATTCTCAGGGTCATTTTTGGGATTGGTCTGTACGTAGGAAGCTGCAATCACAGCAACGCATCGAGAACAGAGTGACTGAGGAAATTACTGGGGCCTCCCTGGACATTCAGCCCATTCCCAAAACCTCTCAGTTTCATATCCACAATAGGTATCTATGCAGTTCACACCTTCAGCTCCCCTGCTGCTCTGTGAGCTCTTAAAAACAACTTCTACTCCGTTTCATCCCAAGCTCTGGCCCAGAGCTTGCTATCTAGAAGAAACCAAGATCGGGAAGTGTTTGCAAGAAACTTATCACTTAACTCTTTTTTCTTTCTTTCTTTCCCAGTGACTCATGTTCCAGTTCCTCCGTAAATAATCTGAAACGGATTCTAAAGGAAAGGAGTATTGCATTTTCTTGCCAGAATAATTACGGGTAATTGACTTCTTAGAAAAGCAATGGCTGTCTTGCCGACTGTAGGTATTTTCCTCTCCTTGGCCTCCTCTGAGCCAGGAGGGCTGTGGAAATCCCTCTGGGGCTTTGTTGGTGATCCGGGATGGTGACCTATGGTGTGCGTTCCTTCCCCCCAGCCCACCCTACAAGCTCTTTCCAGCCAGGGTCCTTCTGTTGACCCCCTATCCCCCATCTTCCTCTTCTTTCTTTTCCACCTGTCCCGGATCATTGATTTGCCTCTGAAGCTGACCCAGCCTTTGAGAACGTATTTTCTGGTTTCCCACATGAGACGCCTGACCCAGGGATTGCAAACCTGTTGGCTTTCAGGGGAATGGAAGCATGTTTTGTCCAATGCAAAGGATTTTTAAAATCTTGTGACACAACGGTGTTTTGCATGTGAGGTTTCTTTAGTTGGATCTCGGTGTAGATCCCTAACACTTGATAAGTTGCTACATGGATGTCTACCAAACTTCATCTTTTCTAAATTTGACAATGTGAGTAAGATCAAATTTCTTTTTTTTTTTTTTTTTGCTAGTAGTACACGTTCATTGGGGAAAAGTTTAAAATTACAGATGGTATATATTTTTAAAGTCATCTGCAACTCTGTTATCCAACTGGGACCCTCACTCACTTTTAAGTAGTTGTAGCAGGGACTCCTTGTTAGAAGCATCTTTGGAGATTTGCCCGTAAATAATGGCTTGGAAGAAGGATATGGACAGAAAAAATTTTCTCAAAGAACACAGAGCCTGGAATTCAAGAATCCTTTTCCTGTCTCTTTCTGTCACCACCTTCTCCCACCAACCCTATTGGAAAGGCAGAAGGACAGAGTCCAGGAACATTCACTGAGAGCTTTTGTCTCAAAATGACCTGAATTCCCCCTCAGTCATCTGGCTCCTCTCTGGAAACTGCCAGAAATAACACAAGCTTTCTACTGCAGTTAGATGGGAAAACAAGCCGAACAAAGGAGCAAGAACAACTAGAAAGGAAGCATTGCAGACTGCAGACATCTGACCAGTCTGAGTTATTCAAAGATACCGTGTGTTGGGAAAAGCGAACACTAAACACCTAGGAGAAGACTGGGGAATGTACATGGGTCTTATCCTCAACACCCCCTGCCCTTTTTTTCTCATTTTAATCATTCTCCTTTCTTTCATTAATGGCCGTCAGTCAGCCTCATTCATGTTGACCACAGGTTCCAGATGAGCTCACTTCTTCTCTTCCTGGGAAGACTGTGAAAGCATACCTTCCATCTGGACTTGAACAGTGGTCCATGTTGAAGGAAATGATTTGTAAGACAATGACACCTGTCATTCTGAGCCTCAGCTCATGTAACCTTAAATTTGGGGATCATATTTGAAATCACTAGGCCTTTTCCCCAACCATGAGGTTGTAATATATTCAACACGATTCTTTAAATTACCAGCTTTTCAGGGCCCCTTGTAGTATCTTAAGAGTTCTGTGGCTTTGTAAGAAAGCTGCTTGTCCCCACAGGAGCCTAAAGTGAATGTCAGGGATATGGATGTAGAATAAAGGTGAAATCACTCCATACCAAACACATATTCCAATTGAGCAAACTTTTGTCCCACTGTTTTGGTGTGATTGTTTAATAGGCAAACAGAAGTGTAAATACATTTATATAGGTTAGACTTCCTGCTGATTCTGAGGTTAACCTCTTAGAAATCCCCACCTGGAGACAAATGCTATTAACATTTGGCTGTATATCCTTCAAGTCCTTTTCCTTTTTCCCATACACATGCTCATACTCCCGATGAAATATATACAGAATTCACATGTGTTCTAACCAGTGGAATGAACAGAGAGTAACAGCCCTCTTATCCATGACCTTAAAAATGTAGCATTTTTTTTCTCATTAGTGCCCCCTTGTGACATATTTATTAAAAACCTAAATGGTGCACTTCCTCTATGTTACATCGAAATACACTCCCTCTCTCTCTGTCAGTGTGTTATCCAACATACCCAAAGTATGTCCATTTTATTGTAGCATTGGATGTTAATATTTACATATCTGTGGAGAGAGATCATCTTAACAGCATAATTGCTGTTAATAATTGCTTTCCCCTGGAAAGTGTTCATGTGGTGGATCCCAGGCTGCCATATTGGTGTGGATGGAGTGAGTCCACATTTAGAACCATTGTGCCCATCTGGTCATGCTAGTTGGCTAGAAATGAGCCTGAGATAGCCCATTCCAGAAGCCCAGGGGTGCAGAGAGCTGCTTCTAAGGATTTTTCTTTCTTGACTCAATATAGCAAAACCAGATGCAGCTGCAATTTAATGAACCACATTCCTTACTATCCATCCTTTTTTACAGACCAGCCACTCCCATTGGACCCTGTGGCTTTCTTATCTCATTTTTACTCAGCAGGGAGTCATTCATTGGTTAGATTCTTATCTAGGATTTGTTCATGCAAAGGACTTCGGGTCTCCTGCGGATGGCCACCAGCCTTCCCCCAGAGAGTCTCCACCCTCTCTCTGCCCCGGACCCTGAGGCTCAACCCTCTCTCAGGAACCTTCTGAAGAGAAGAGAGCAAATCACCAACAGAAAATACAGAGGTCCCTTCTCTCAGGTTGCTGCCTCTGCGTGTCTTGATCACCAGCTGACATTCATAGCATGTATTTGTGACATGTTTGAACCAGACTTTTGTTTCATCTCCACACATTATCATCAAACATCCCTTCTCACCATTTATTTCAATGGCTTTTTTTTTTCTTAAAGATTTTATTTATATATTTGAGAGAGAGCTGGGTAAGGAGCAGAGGGAGAAGCAGACTTGAGTGGGGTGAGGGGCAGAGAGACAAGAGGGAGAAGCAGACTCTCCACTGAGCAGGGAGCCCACCGATACTGGGATTCTGGGATCATGACCTGAGCTGAAGGCAGATGCTTAACCTACAGAGCCACCCAGGTGCCCATATTTCTGTGGCTGTACAAGTGAAATGAAACCAAACCGGCCATACTTTAAGTTGTTCATTCCCGGAGTTGACCTTCCTCTGTGTTGTCACTGCAGGAAAAGAAGCTGAGTGCCCCATGCATACTTTTGTTGCTAATGAAAGAGCTACTTGCTTTGGGCAGTTGAACCATAGATATATTGTACTGCCAACTGATATCTCTCTTTCTCTTTTTTTCTTTCTTGTCATAGGCCTATCAGGCTTCTCCAGTGTGTGAAAAATCCTGAGCCTTCATCTTGCAGATTTGATGTATGAGCCAATCCGCATGGTCGTTTCGGATCTTTGAGCCTTACATACCCATCGCACGTGTGACTCAGGAGACACGCTGTTGGGAAGCTGAGGACTTGGGGGGGATCTTCTGTCCTAATGCCAACACTAGAGTTGGAAACCTTTCCCCCAAAGTTTTAAAATATCATGTTGTTGCCATAGTTTTTATTTTGATTTCCTAATAATCAAAAAAATTATGGTATAAAATTAGAATGAAAATTTTATATTAAGTTATTTCATTTTAATTTTCATAGGTGCTTTTATGTGGTTTATATGTTAGTAGCATCCTTTCTATTGAAAATGACTATACCAAACCTCTCTTACTGGTGCAGATAATTAAGGGATGGTAAATGCTCGTGAATGACCTTGTCTCAGGATCTATTTTTGTACCCTTTCTACAAATAAAGTATAAATGCTATAGTTATGGGTCATGCTGGAAAAAGAATTCTGTAGGATATAAGCTACCCACCTGCTTTATCTCCCATTTCTTCCAACAGCTCTGTGAGGTTGGTACTGTTATCTCCCATTTGTTAGATGAGAAATGGAAGTTCAGAGAGGTTATATAATTTGCCTAATGTCATACATTTAGTTCAGGGTACAGGCTGGATTTCAACTCAGCTCCGTCTAACTCCAGAGTATATATGTTCTCTTTCTAGGCCTATAATACCAGCTGACATGCTTTATGTTCCCTTCTAATAAATGCATGTTGGATTAAATAGAATATAATAGAATATAATAGAATCTGAACTGGGTAGCTTTTCTGGATAGCTTCAAAAACAGATACACTTTTTTTCCTCTTCATTCTCTTCCTCTTCTTCATGCTCAGTGTCTTACATATATCATAGGCCATTAAAATACATATTTGTTCCTGATACTGGCAATTTTTCTCCTTTTTTTCTTGATTAGTCTTGCTTGGGGATTTATCACTTTTATTACTCTTTCAAAGAACTAACCTTTGTTTTCTCTTTCTATTTAATTGGTTTGCACTCTTCTCTTTATTTTGGGGGATATAAAAATTCCTTTTAATTTCCTTGAGTTTCTTTAATCAGCTTCTTTTTTTTTTTTTTTACAATTTATTTATTTTCAGAAAAACAGTATTCATTATTTTTTCACCACACCCAGTGCTCCATGCAAGCTGTGCCCTCTATAATCCCCACCACCTGATACCCCAACCGCCCACCTCCCCGCCACTGCAAACCCCTCAGATTGTTTTTCAGAGTCCATAGTCTCTCATGGTTCATCTCCCCTTCCAATTTACCCAAAAGCACATACCCTCCCCAATGTCCATAACCCTACCCCCCTTCTCCCAACCCCCCTCCCCCCAGCAACCCACAGTTTGTTTCGTGAGTTTAATCAGCTTCTTAAGATGGAAGCTTAGATCATTGATTTTTGAGCACACTTTCTTTTTTTTTAATATATCACTTAGTACTATCAATTTTCCTCTCAGTGCTGCTGTAGCTACAGATCTTAAGTTTGGTGTGTCTTTTTTTATTACCATTCATTTAGAAATGTTTTCTAATTGTTATTTAGAAATGTGTTGCCTAGAGCAACCCCCTCAGGTCCCCTCCCTCCTTGGGAGCTATCTACTATCATTTTGCTATCACTCAATAAACCTTGCTTTGCTGCGGAAAGAAAGAGAAATGTGTTGCCTAATTTTCAAACATCTGGAGATTTTCCAGATTTTTTTTCTAAATGTAGATTTGTTGAAGAGTAAACTAATTTGAGGATCTTTCAGGGAACCCATTAGGTTTGTTGAAAACAGCATAAATTTGGGAGTCAGCTGTTTCTGGGTTCATATTTTGGCACTGCTCTGTAATCTTGAATGAAATAGTTAATCTCTTTGAACTTTCCTTGCCACTCAATTAAGGATTATCATTTACTCCCCCGAAGGTGTGGTGGGACTAAAAGATGACAACAATGAACAGTATAGCTTTGTGCCTTGTAGGTAAGCAAGCATTCCACCAAGGCACCAAGGTTGGACCCTTTCTGCTGGCCCTTGGGTGGCAATCCAGCCCCCCCCCACCAGATTTCATTTATTTATTTGACAGAGAGAGCCAGAGAGCACAAGTAGAGGGAATGGCAGAGGGAGAAGGAGAAGCAGGCAGGCTCTGTCTTGAGCAGGGAGCCTGATGCTGGGCTTGTTTCCTGGACCCTGGAATCATGACCTGGGCTGAAGGAAGATGCTTAACCATCTAAGCCACCTGGGCATCCCGACAATCCAGTTTCCTCCAGGAGCCATGGCAGCTGTAGCAGGGTGGCCAGTCCACAGATTTTTCACTGGCCTCCCATCCCATGTCCACCTAGGCACATCCTCACAGGCTTTTAGTTTGGGCTGGACAGGAAAATGGATGCTCAGTACTAGTTTTGATTCAAATTCGGGATTGCCCCAGGGTTCAGTGAAATCCACCTGCAGAATATCTTCAGTGATAGGTCCTTGCTGACCCCCTGGGTGACCTGGGTGTTTTCCTCTCAGGACACTTTCTGCCTTACGATTGGGCTTGCTTGCTGATTTCTGGATTTTCTAATGTATCTTTCTTCTTGACCAGGATACCCCTTGAAGTGTCAGAAAAATTTGGTTCTTTACACCCCCTTCCACAGATGAAACAGATAGAGTGGCACTCAGTTTGCAAGAGGCTTTCCCTAAGAAAACTCTTAAGAAGACTCATTTGAGTGTTCAAGTTAAAGCTGGTGGAGACTAAAAGGAGGCTGGTCCCAAGGTTTTCACACTGTGCACAGAGCAATCCCACAAGCTCCGGAGGTATCGGGGCAGGGGCACTCTTTCCTTGTATGTCTCCTCTGTATCTTCATCCCCATGATGTCCATCCCTGCCTGTCTCTCTGCAACTTTGGATATCTTTGAATGACCATGACCATGCAGCCATCTCTAGTCCTAAGGACTTTTCTGCCCTACACACATGAATACATCCTTCATATCCCTCTTCTTTTAAGTGACATCCTCACTGAATTACTGACTGCTCATAGCGTCATATTTTGCTCACCAACCTGCTGCTTCCTGTCTCCCCATTCCATTCATGCTTGCTCTAGAATAGGCTCTTACCATCCCAACTTGTACCACCACTGTCATACGTAACCCGAAGGCTGTGACCCAGGACCCAAGTTCCTCCTCCTCACTTCTGAAGGCTCACTGTTTTCCTTCTACAGTGTTTCTTGACCTTTCAATATTTGAGACATTCTTTCAAATATAGTTCTGAGATTTTAGCTTGAATACTTGAAAGACAACACACACACCCAAACACATGCATATATATAAAACTCTAGCTGGAAACCAGCTCAACCCGTGTCTGCACACTCCTTGATAACAAGCAGCAACAGTGATTTGCTTCCTGGCATCTCATTTCTCCTTAAAACAATTCCCAAGACTGTCGCTTGAGTTTCTCAGGTAAGATCCATACTACTTAGAAGGTTGATTTTTTTAAAGCCAAGGATAAATGTTACGCATGGGAAATTAAAATTATATGAAGTTTATAAAATGTTAAAGTCAACCTAGAGTATGCTCTAACTTTGAAAGGCATTATGTGAATGCAGTGCTAACCCAGGCATTTTCCCACAGGTTGGTTGGTTGGTTTGTTTTTAATAATAAAGCAGTTATTTTATTTATACTAGTAGGAGTTGTCATTTTTAACATACATCTTTTGAAACAACTTATCAGGAACTCAGTAGCTAGGTGTGCTGCCCCGAGAGGCAGCGGTTGACTGGCTTTCAGCTCACATGCACAAAACACAGAAGCCTTTGAACTGGTATCTGACAAGGCATTTATCCTCTCACTTGATTCACATGGATGCACAGTGCCATTCATCTTCTGATCAAAGGGCAAACAGCCCAAGTGGAATGATGGGATGATGGAATTAACACACTGGGCAAATTCATGGCTTCTGTGAATCTCAGGTTCAAAATATACCTAAAATAGACATAAATTACACAAACAATAAAAGAATAATAAAAAAAACTTTGTGGAATCATTTTTTAAAAAAGTTACCTCTGCAAATACCAGATGATTGCGTGTATATATGAAATCGAAAATAAAGTCCTACTCCCAAAAACGGAGAACAGAGTGGTAGGGCTGGAGGTAGGAGAAAAAGGGAGACAAACTTGGTCAGGGGTCTCAACTTTTAGTTATAGAAGAAATATGTTTTGGAGACCTAATGTGCAGCATGGTGACTGCAGTTAATAATGCTGTATTGTGTACTTGAAATTTGCTAAGAGTAGATGGCGAGTGTTCATATCACACACACATCCACACGACTATGGGAGGTGATATGTTAATTAGCTTAATTGTAATTGTTTCACAGTGCATATGTATATCAAAATACCAAATGTATACCTTAAATGCATATAATTTTTTAAAATACAGTATTTATTCATCTAGGGGGAAGAGAGAGAGCACGAGGAGGGGGCAGAAGGAGAGGGAGAAACAGCCTCCCACTGAGCAGGGAGCCTGATAACGGGGCTTGAGCCTAGGACCCTGAGATCATGACCTGAGCTGAAGGCAATTGCTTAACTGACTGAGGCACCCAGGCGCCCCTACATACAATTTTTTTTTCTTTTTGTCAATCATACCTCAGTAAAGCTGCATCACAGTCACTTCTGGGTTTGAAGAGAAACAAGTAAGTGATACACCGCCAAAGGCAGTAAGTGCTCTCATGCACCCCATCCCACGACCAGAGGAGCTGGGCAGCTGGAAACAGGATGTATCATCATCCTGAGTGTGTCCTTTTTTTTTTTTTTTTTTTAAGATTTTATTTGTTTATTTGACATACAGAGATCACAAGTAGACAGGCAAGCAGAGAGAGAGGAGGAAGCAGGCTCCCTGCTGAGCAGAGAGCCCGATGTGGGGCTCGATCCCAGGACCCTGGGATCATGACCTGAGCCGAAGGCAGAGGCTTTAACCCACTGAGGCACCCAGGCACCCCTTTTTTTTTTTTTTTTTTTTTTTAAGATTTTGTTTACTGAGTGTGTCTTGTAAGAGACAGGGGTGGGAATAGATGCCCAGAATGGTCTGAACTTAATTCTGCTGAAAAGCCAAAAGTCTTCATTCACCCGTCTTTATCCTTGGAGATCTTGAGGAAGGAATAGTGCTGTTTGTTTTCCAGCAAGAGTCTCAGCTTTGAGAAACACCTTTGTTCTCTATGAAGAAAACTCACCTTGAGACCTGCCAGGAGTTTAATGTGATAACATAGTGCAATGTGTGATTCTTAATGAGGTACACAGATATGAAACACCATTTAAAGGCTTGATGCACAGGGCGCCTGGGTGGCTCAGTGGGTTGAGCCGCTGCCTTTGGCTCAGGTCGTGATCTCAGGGTCCTGGGATCGAGTCCCGCATTGGGCGCTCTGCTCAGCAGGGAGCCTGCTTCCCTCTCTCTCTCTCTGCCTGCCTCTCCATCTACTTGTGATTTCTCTCTGTCAAATAAATAAATAAAATCTTAAAAAAAAATAAAGGCTTGATGCACAGTGCAGACCTGCAGAGAAGAGAAAACTAATGCATGTTGTATCAGGCACTTCTTCAGCCAGTGATCTCAGCCACAAAAACAGAATGCAACTCTGGCTGGAAATAAATTTCTAGATAATATCAGCAGCTTATAGGTTCTCCATGAGGGCAAGAAAACTGGAAACTGCTTAGCCAAGAACAACACCCAGAATTACTGCATAGACTGGTCAGATAGAGGAGGAGTTCTTGCCCTGAGGACACTTCACTGTCACTTTGTCAGTGCCAGTTCTGCTTTTGGGAATAGCAGTACAGTAGGCTCTCCACCCTTCTCTGTGAGGGGTATGTTCCAAGACCCCCAGTGGATGCCTGAGATTGTGGATAATACTGAGCCCTATGTCCATTATGTTTTTCCTATGCGTACCTATGGTACAGTTTATAAATTCAGGGCAATAAAAGATTAACAGCAATAACTATGAATAAAATAGAATAATTGTAAATATACTGTAATGAAAGTTATGTGAATGTGGTCTCTCTCTCAAAGTACCTTATTATATTGTACTCGCATCTATCGCGATGATGTGAGATGACAAAATGCCTGCCTAATGAGATGAAGTGAGCTCTATTATTGACCTTCTGACAATAGGTCAGGAAAAGGATCACGTGCTTCAGGACTGTGGTCAACTGAGTGACTGAAACCATGGATAAGGGGGTTCTGCTGTAACCAGAGGGTGCGATGGATGGCATATGGTGGACGACATGGTGGGTGGCTCATGGTGGGTGGCATGTCAAGTGCAGCACCTGCCTCCTTGGCTCACTAGACTCAGGTTCATGGCTGAGCAGATCCCTCTTTGGTATGGTCTGATTCATGTAAAATGCTTAGAACAGAGCTCAGTTTCTCTACCTATAAAGTGAGGGGATAGTAGTGCCTCTCTCTTTGGGTTGTTTTGAGCATTGAACAAGATGATAGGTGTACAACTCTCAGAATGGTGCTTAACATATAGTAAGAGCTCTATTAAGGTTAGTTTTTTTTAAAAGATTTTATTTATTTGACAGACAGAGATCACAAATAGGCAGGGAAGCAGGCAGAGAGAGAGGGGGAAGCAGATTCCCTGCTGAGCAGAGAGCCCGACTTGGGGATCGATCCCAGAGCCCTGGGACCACGACCTGAGCCAAAGGCAGAAGCTTTAACCCACTGAGCCACCCAGGCACCCCTAGTTTGTTTGTTTGTTTTTTTAATTTAAAAAAAAAAAAGGGTTGGAACTTCTTTTATTCTGGAGGAAATTCCTTGACAACCCTACTTGGTTTAGAAGCTGAGACCCCAGGGGCAATGGAGAAGAGGGTAGGGATGGCCCTCTTTCCAACGAGAGAGCATTCTCCCATCCCAAGCTGGATGTTGAAGAACAATATCAACAGGAACCCCCTAACCTCCACACAACCCCAAGTCTAAGAATTTGACATTTGTAATTTTCATTTTTCCAGCTGACCAGGAGTTCACCAGGCTCCTCTGGTGTTGCCAACCCAACCTTTGCTTTCTGGTGATAATAAAGGAGTGAAGCTCTTTTTGGTAGGTGAAACCAGAAGGAAAAAGGTGCTGGAAGTAGATGCTGTCTCCTGTGTAATGAGCAAACAGAAAGAACAGTGGAAAGGGTAAGACTGAGAAGAAATGGAATAGCCAGCCCAAGACTTCACTTGGAATGGAATAAATTTCCCTTTGTGAATGACACAATAATCAGTCCAGTTTCCTTAGAGTTGCCTTCCAGGAATTTCCCTGAATGGGTAGAATAAGATTCACATTGGCTGTTGGAGGGAGAAAAGCCCCTTTGCGAGCCACTAAGTCTCAGATGACTCTGTGTTGCCCAGTGTCCTGACTTTGTCTGGCTCATGGCCATGGAAGTTGGAAACTTCTTCAGACACTGCTTGGTTGGACCGGTGAGGGGGTTGGACTCCGTGGGGTGGTGGTAGGTGTCCCTTCTGCTGTCAGCTTTCTGGAACACAGAGATGAGTCACTGAGTCTGTGCTATCAGAATAGTAATTGTAAAGATGGGTTATTTTTCAGTGTCACCCATGACCATTATTATGTCAAATGCTTCCACAATGAAAGTAACAAAGTAGATATTTCTGTAATAACTTACTACAGAATCATGAAAGAATTATGGAACATTATTGCTGCAGAGCAGTGACTCTGCACCTTCACTTAGTAAGTGAGGAAACAGTCCTTCTTCTGGGAGTCATGGTGGGTGGGTGTTGAGTTGTAGGCAGTAACCTAGGAGTCAAGGTGGTCTTCCCTTCATGTCTCCCTTTCTTCTCACAAAGCCGAAGAACCCACAAAGGGGAGTGGTGGAGATTGCTGACTGTCGTCTAGTGTCCATTATTTCCTCCTCTTCTTAAGTAGTATTCTCCCATCCCCATTATTAACTGGGAACATGGTTTCTCAACCACAAAATACATTGCCAGCTGGGTCTGGGTCTGACCACTGGGATATAAATAGGCATGATTAATAAAATTACCTGATCATCTTAGAGACAAAGCCACTTGCCCCAGATTTTCCATTTTACCTCCTTCCCTTTGCTGAAAGACACTGAAATTCCAGGAGCAGCCTTAGACCTAGAGATGGAAGTCACAGGCAGAGGACAACAAATCCCTTTCCCCATCCCCGACCATGTTCACCATGACTCTCATGCCAGGTTGCAAAACTTGGTCTGCTTTATCCTCAACCCTGGGCATGTCATAGAAGCTCAGAAAGTGTTGGCTCACCTCTCCCTGTATTTGCACCTGTTTGATTCTTGCTTCTGTGTCTCAGTTTTCCTCTTTCAGACTTGGCTTTGCTGGCTGCTTCAGCTTCACTATTAAATAATCGATTTACTGTTTATTCATTCAGTCACCACTATTAGCTGATCATTTCCTTCGTCCCTGATGCCAGAGATGGAATATTGATAGAAACAGACAAGGACTGTCTTCATGGAGCTTATAGCCTAGTCCCCGTGGGTTCAAGGGGGAAGCTTTTGGTGGCGGCTTGGGTCTAGAGGTCATTACCCTGCTCTGCTTCACAGTTGCCCACTGTACAGACTGGGAAACCGGTTTCTCAAGAGAGCTGAGGATGAGATGGTTAGCACGGTCGTCAGCAAAAAGCATATTGCTGGATGGCAGGAGTAGAGGATGAAAGCTTCCCCCAAAAGGGGGATTGATTAGTTTTCCTTTAAAATGGTTTTTTTAGGGGCGCCTGGGTGACTCAGTTGGTTAAGTGTCCAACTCTTGATTTCGGCTCAGGTCATGATCTTGGGGCCCTGGAATTGAGCCCTGTGTTGGGCTTCGCCTCAGTGGGACGTCTGCTTGAGGATTCTCTCCCTCTCCCTCTGCCCCTCCCCCCAGCTCGTGCATGCACTCACTCTTGCTTTCTAAGATAAATAAATAAATCTTTAAAGAAATAAAATAAAATAAAATAAAATGGTTTTATTAGCCAAGCTGCCCTTTCATGAATGTAAAGCAATACAGATAACAAGAAACAAAAATAAAATAATCAATAATCTTACCACCCAGGGATCAGTACTCTTTACATTTATGTATTTATTACACAATTTTCATATAAATCAAGTTTTTCATATAACTCACACATTCATAGTTAAGAAGGTCTTTTTTTTTTTTTACATTTTTGAATTTTTGAAATCAGGGTAAGTCTAAATCAGGGTAAGTACCTAAGTACATTACTTAGTCTAAATAATGTACTTAGTCTAAGTAATGTACTTAGAAAGTTGCATGTCATGTTTAATTGGCAGTATCTTTCTTCTTAGTGATGAGTAAATTAAAGCCCATCTTACAACTGATGACATTTGAGATCTAATGAAATAGATGCATGTTTAGAGAAATGTTATCACCCTACAGTGACCTGAATTTTTCAATTTATATGTTGCAAACGTCACCCTAAGTCAACAGTTATACATTGACATTTTTAATTGGCAAAGAATATTGCACCATGTAATTGTATCATAATTTGCTTATCCCTCTCTTATTTTGCTACATTTATTTTATTTCCATTAAAAGCATAACCATAGTAGGGTTGCCTGAGTGGCTCAATTGTTTAAGTGTCCGACTCTTGGTTTCACCTCAGGTTGTGATCTCAGGGCCATGAGATCAAGTCTTGCATGGGGCTCTGAACTCAGCACAGAATCTGCTTGGGACTTTCTCTCTCTCACCCTCTCCCTCTGCCCCTACCTTGTGCCCATACAGGCTCTGTTTCTCAAGTAAATAATAAATAATTATTAAAAAATAAATAATTTATTTATTTATTTGATGGACAGAGATCACAAGTAGGCAGAGAGGCAGGCAGAGACAGAGAGAGAGAGACAGAGAGAGAGAGAAAGAGGAGGAAGCAGGCTCCCCGCTGAGCAGAGAGCCCAATGCCGGTCTCAATCCCAGGACCCTGGAATCATGACCTGAGCCAAAGGTAGAGGCTTTAACTCACTGAGCCACCTAGGTGCCCAGATAAATCTTTTTTTTTTTTTTTTTAAAGTAACTATATTAGAAGAGTCTGTCTGCGGTGGGAGGCTGTGCATGTTTGGTGGTAAATATGTTTGGATAACAGATGTCTGTTACCATTCTTATTGTCCATCTAAGTACACTTTGCTCATCTGAGAACTCAGGAGAAAGACCGTCAGCTCTGACATTCCTGGCACTCCACTGTTCTGATCCCTGGTAGTCAGGAGCAATCTTGTGACTGAGAACCCAGATATATTCTTCAAGGTGTCCTCCAAAGGCTTCACCCATGTGTTTGAAATTACCAGAAGAGATCAATAAAATTGTGTTATTTCTATAAACTGGGATGTATTGGGGTAGAGAGGTCTGTGGTCATTGTGGTTTAAAATAGAATCTAATCTTTGAATTGAATAGAAATGTCAATGTGTAGTTTAAAAATAGTTTATAGGAATATATTTTATTTGAGTGAATTATGTATGGAAGAAAAAAAAGATGGTAGAAGTAGATGGAACTCTTCATAAATGACAAAGTGTTTGAAAATGTAGATATCAACATGGGGTTTTCCTCTTGAGTTAATTTAACCCAAGTGAGACATTAAATTCATGCAACGTTACCCAAGTGGACATGCACACCTTTATTTTCAATCAGAAACTTAAAAATGAATAAGACACTGGGAGCCAGGTGAACAGTGTTATCCATGTCTGTTCCTCTTGGCAGAGTCAGGACGAGGCTGAAGTAAAAAGTCGCTGAGGGCACAAAATTTAGGGAGGTGTCACTCTCTGGACCTTGCAATTCCCTGGGTGTCACATTTGCCCCACTTAGTCCTGTCCCCTGCCATTCAATGTGTAGCTTATCAATGGGCAGTGTCAAAAAAAAATTTAAAAAAAGGAAAGTTTTGTTGTTGTTGTTGTTGTTGATTTAAGAGGTGGTCTTTAAGGATTCTGCACTGAAAATTTCAAAATGTATAAAGGTTTTTGGAATATACTGATTAATATTTAAAAGAACTACAGAGAAGCTTCACTGGAAATAGTCTCAACAAATGAGAAAATTCAGTTAATATCACTGAAATCCTCCTAACATAATTCCAGGAAACATGATTCAGTTTGTGATAATACTGCTTAGACACTGTCAGATAAGAAAACTGACTACTTCTTACTCTTTGAAGTAGTGTAATAATTAACAATGTTCAATTACGCCTGTTCTTTTCATGAATTCATGACTACAAAAATTAATAGAACATTTCATAAAGCAATATATCTTCTCTTTAAATGTTTCCTAAAGAAGTGTTTTGTTTTGTTGTTAAAGGTTTTTTGTCCATAAGTCAAACAACAATCCCTCCAAAGGGAACGGATAGCCTATCAGCTCAGACCAAAGAGTGAGTTCAGGATGGTGGCCACTGGTATTTCTAATGATAAAATTGTTAGAAGGTACATGCAGAAAGCTCTACTATGCAGATGGCCACAGAACACGACCATCTGACAATTTTACTGGTGAGGGCAATGGGACTCCAGATGTTAATCAATCTCTACCACCCGACCTGAGCTCTCCATTTAGGCTTAATATTTGGCTTTTCCAGTTTTGCTAATGACACAAACATGATTTAAATCCTTGATGTTTTAATTATAGTCAAGGACACATTCTCCAACAAATCAGCCTGGAATTTCATACCCAACATAGTGCAGTCTATATCCAAGAGTTTTGGGGAGCTTTTTCATCTGCAAACTGGCAATGGTGACCATCTTTGAGTTATATGGCTTGACTCAGGAAAGCAAGATTTGCATTGTTTTGCCAATGCCAGTTGTGTCTGTAGCAACCAAGACATTCTATCCAGTTGAAGTTGCAAAATCATCTCTATAAATTTATTTTATTGCCCCAACTGAACGGTCATTACCATAGCTCTTCCATCTCATAAAATCTGCAGTCAGGGGATGGATATATTACTATTTCTGTTCAGTGCTTTGTCATAATCCAGCAAGTCAGTAGAGAATTTATAGCTTCCCTGGGGCATGCAGATACCCCATCTGGGCTGCCATGTGATGGCCTCCTATCTTCACAGATTTTCAAGTATAAGCCATTTTGTTCTGTCTATGATTAGTCCTTTAGGAATAAGCACCTTTTCTAAATCCTCGGTGTAATGATTAAATATACAAAATAAATCTAGGTCATAGTCTGGTTCAGTATCACCAGTTGTGATGCAGTGCTGTGGGCCACCATAATGAGACCAGCTGAGGAGGAGGGGCACACAAGATTGTTTTTTAACTAGCCATTTGCAATTCTCAAATTGTTAACACAGCTTGGAGGACCAGGCCACCTCACAGCAGTCCCTTTTAGCAGGAGGAGCACTGGACTTGTATACAGGCTGGCCAGTTTGCCTTGGTTTGCCCAGGAATGTTCCAACGTTAGCACTGACAGCCCCTCATCTCGAGAACCCCCTCAGTCCCAGGCAAATGGGACAGCTGGTTATCTTAACTTGGCATCAAGTCCTAGCTCTGTTATTAAAGTTGTATGAGTTTGAGCATAGGCTTCATTTCCTCATGGAATGTGTCCTCATCACATATATAGAGAGGCTGGTCTCTTTCAGGCTTGTTGTGAAGATGCTGGGTGAAAACAGTGCCTTATCCTTGAATTCTGGTATCAAAGCCCTGCTAACTTCCAGGGACTCAGTGTGATGGTCTGCTGTTCCGTGAGATGGGGTCTTCCGTACCAGGACAGCACTGGCTGACTTGTATATATAAGCTACTTGTAACCCGAGGACTCTTTCCCCCTATTTACTAAAAGATAATTCTGAGCCTTGGTAGTTTGAGATATTACCCACCTGAAGCCTGACATCAGATTATGGTGATAAATTTATCTTGTGTTTGGTTATGGGGCTGTAGTATATTCTTGAGTTTTTAATGTATTCAATGTCACATCAGGGAGATTTGTAAGAAACACTATTGATGTTTAAATGGATTTGTAGAAAACCATTTTGAGTTCTTGAGTTATAACATGGCTATCATCTGGTTTTCAAGAAAGCCAGGAGAAGCAAGGCTGAGTGTCAGACTGGAGAAAGAGATTTGGGCTCTTCCATTTTCTCAGTCATTAAAGGCACCATCCTAGGAGCTGTTTACTGGATCTACTGCAAATATTGGGGTTGATTTGAAGGGCAGGTGGTCAGTTTTTCTGTGTGCTTTGTTTTTTTAAATGTCTTTTCTTTACTGAAGACTAATGGCTCTTTTTCAGTAAGGGCCAGTGGATGAAAACCCTGAAAAGAAGAGGATGAGTATTGGCTGAGTGTGTGACTCAAGTGTATGGAAGTTGGATATAAGAATATTCTGAAAAGCTAAAATGCAAACAAAGATAAGCTCTTACACTCATTTCTTCAAATCCAAGAAGCTCATTCATTTTATATTTTCACATTTCAGAAGTTCAGAGTATTTTAAATTTGGTGTCTTTTCTGAAAAGCTGTTATTTAATGATTATACATTTAACAATTAATGGCCACTTAGAGAAAATCTGTTATTCCCAAATCCAATATTTTACAGTTTCCCACTATTATTCAAGCCCAGAAAGGCTCTGTGGTTGATTAAAAATTCATCATCTCCACATAAAATAAAAAAGAAAATAAAAACAGAACAAAACTTAATGTAGCTTGGTAGAAAAAATAAGTAAAAAATTAAAAAATATGTATATATGTAACAGGGAGTATACAGATTTAAGGGAGATGAATATTGAAGCTGGAAATTGGTATCAGCCTTAGAATTCAGAAGAACACTTTTTCCCTTGGTCTTGCTCTGTCTCCAGAATCTCTGTCTGTGTGACACAGATTAAATTCAGTCACCTATCAGTAGCATAGACTCCCCCATTCAAAGGTGACTCTCCCAGGCCTGGTAGCTCTCTGAGCCAGACTCTTGCTGACAGCATGGTCCCCAAAAAACTTCTTTGGATGACTTAGAAATCTCCTTAATGGCCAATGGAAATATTTACTTTCAAAACATAGTAGTTAATCTAAGTTTTCTTATCCATATATCCTGATGAATAATGCAGTTGAGAACACATGGTAAAGGAATAACACACAATGCGTTCTTAGGAATCAGCTCCCTTCCCTTTCTTCCTCCCTGTCCAGCTGCCTCTCCAGGGATTCTGTCTTTTCCTGTCATCCAACACAGGACCTTGAAGAATATCCAAATCATGAGGATAATAACCAAACAGCAAGGACCGCCCAGTGTTGACTCCTCAGTAGTCTTATCTCCCTTTATCCTTGCCACAATCCTGCACAGTGTCTGGTATTGTGATTCCTTATAAAAAGGAAAAAAGGGAGGAACAAAGCTTGGAAAGATTAAATAAAGGGGTGCCTTGTTGGTTTAGTCAGGTAAGCGTCTGACTCTTGGCTTTGGCTCAGGTCATGATCTCAGGGTAGTGAGATCAAGCCCCCTGTGGGACTCCACACTCAGTAGAGAGTTTGCTTGAGATTTTCCCTCTCCCTCTGCCCCTCCCCCCTAAAATACACAAATAAATCTTTTAAAAAAATTAAATAAAGTACCCAAGGATACCAACATCAACACAGGAGCTTGGACGTGAACTCCAAAGTCCAGTGCTTAATCATATTTGAGTCCATAGGAAGGTCTTAATAAATGGACACAGAAGAGGTCAATCATGCAGCACTTTCTAGTTGCCAGTAGCTTTTTACATGCATTTGGTACTCGGAAGCACTCTGTGACTAGAATGAGTATTCCTATTTTGTGATGAGAAACTAAAATCCCAGAGAGGTAGAAAGACCTGTCCAAGGTCAGACAGATCGTTAACAAAGTTTCGATCTTAAGTGTGAGTTTTCTGATGCTTAATTAAGAGAGATTTCCCAGAAATATCCCAGAAATTACTGGAGCTTCAGATCCCTTACCTTGAGGACTGTACTCACCCACCTACCTGCTTGCCTGACAGCTATAACAAGTCTCAGAACACACTGTAGGCACCAAAACTAAGTAGTCCCATGAGTGAACACAAGGTCATTTATTTGTTTGTTTATTAAGTAGGCTCTATGCCCATGCGGGGCTTGAGCTCACAACTCTGAGACCAAGATCTGAGCTGAGATCAAGAGTCAGGTGCTTAATGGACTGAGCCACCCAGGGGCTCCACGGTCACCTTTAATTAACACTCAAAGTTCTCTGAGTTGAAGACCATACGGAGGGAGGAGGTGCAACATTTCCTGAGAGGGGGGAAAGAGAGGGAAATGCCCTGAGTCATGCTCTATAGAGGACAAGGTGTTGTAGGCTCAGATGTCCAGACAGGAGGAGAAACCTGGGGCAGGGGTGACAGGGAGAAAATGGTGGAGATTCTGGAACTGGGTTCGAATCTCAGCTCTGACATTTAGTGAACAGCTCAGGAACCATGGGCAAGTCAATTCCTGTCTGCTCTTCAGAATGCATGTGTAAAATGGAGTCAGTAACGACAGCTACTTCATAGGGATGTGGAGGGTATGAAATGGCCTAGTGTACCTCCTACGGTTAGTGCTGTGCCTGGTGTGGCTTTAGAAGGCAATAAATAGTCCCCGTCATTAGGGAAATGAGGAAAACATTACATAAGATCTTAAGAAGTGTTATGATGGTGTCTGTCTATGGTTTTCATGTTATCCAAGGTCTCCAGTCATACGGAGCACATTGTCCAGTGACAAGCAGATTGGATTCATGGCAAAACATTCCTCAGTTCTGAAGCAGGAAGTCCCACCTTTCCAAGCCTCACTTTTTTCTTGTATAAAATGGGAATAACATCTTACCTACCTCACGGAGAGGATATGAGATCCAATGAGATAATGCAGGAGGAAATGTAGAGAAAAATCACAGGACAGAAGTGGATGATGGGTGTGGTCGTGATGATGACCCTGAAATTGACATCATGATTTTTCAATTAACATCTTGCAATTTAAGGCAAAATTAGAATTTTTATAAACCTGAATCTATCTGAAATGCCCTTATAAAAACTGAATGTGTAAAGGAAAGTTATGGCAGATATTCAAGGTGAGCATATAGCATCAAAATACCCAGCAAATAGCAGCCAGCATGTAAGCTGAAATACAAGGATGGCCAGCAGGGGGAGACAGACAATCACGGTAGTGCAATAGCCCATTTTTCCTAGAGACCGTAGGTCCTCCACAGGCTTGCTTTGTCTGTTGTTCCATATGCTCTGGGAAGTCAAGGGATTAAGCATTAGAGCAATAACTGACTTGAGGAGGCTGATGTTTAAATGGAATGGTCATCTCAGACCCCACATTTCAGGGTTCTTCCTTACGAATTCCTGCGCCGGGGCCTTTCTCCCTGTTTTCTCCAGTCGTCTCCCAGAAGTCCTTTGTGCTTTCATGGCGCCCGGTACTTCTCCTTTATTACATTCCCTGACTCTTCTCTCAAACCCACACCCAAAACTACAGAACATTGACCTGCTAAATATATCTGGATCCTAACCACACCTCCCCATCCTACTTGAGCCCCTTATTTCCTTGGATTCTTGCAAAAGCCTCTTTGACTAGTGTCCTGATTCTGCCCCCTTGAAGTTAGTCTCTCCCCAGAGCAGCTACAATGGTGCTTCTGAAACACAAAACAGATGCTGTCCCTCCCCAGGTGAACGCTCTCCAAAGACTCCTTGGTGCACTAGAATGAAAGCCAAAATGGACTCCACGCCCCGCGGGGTTCTCCGGCTCCCCTATTCCATGCCTGTCTGCCTTCCTTTTCTCCTTGCTCTCCCTGGTTCATCTGCTCTCACCACACGGGTCTCCTTGCTGCTGGGACCTTGTGCTGGCTCCTCCCTCCTCCTGCAACACTCGCTAGGTGTGTCTGCATGGTGAGTTCTCGTCCCTTCTCTGGTCTTGGCCTCTCTTCCTGTGCAGTCTTCCTCAGCCACCCTCTATACACTGTCTTCCTCCAGGCATCTCAGAGCCCTCTGCCTGTTCTCTGTACACTTACGTAAAATGTTGTAGTGCATCCTCTGTGCTGGAGACCGTCCAAAGCACTTCCGAAGTATCTTGCTTACTTCTCAAAACATTCCCTATGCTGTGGGCCTTATTATGCTTTGCCTTCTGTAGATGAGGGAAGTGAGGTACAGAAAAGTTATGTAGCTTGACCACAGTTCTAGAGCTCGTGCAGGGGGCAGGGAGGCTGTGTGTGGCCAGGCTGCCTCCTGTTGCACTCAGCACCATGTGATGGAGAATTTACAAATATACTTAACGTCTTTTCTGTCTCCCTTTACTAGAATGGAAGCTTCAAGAGGGCAGGGACTTCTGTCAGTTTTATTTATTGCTGTATTCCTTGGAAAGGGCCAGCACATTGTAGGTGCTCAGGAAGTGCTTGTTGAAGGGATTAATAAACTTACCATGGGTACAATAAATACGAAGAGTGCACAAGGTTCCTGAGGGCTAGGGATATCCGTCTTGTTTGCTCCTAAACCCCAGTGCCTACAGAGTGGTTGGCCTGGAGATGACCCTCAATAGGTATTCTCAGATGAAACAGTGAATAGATTCCAACTTTCTTATCAGTAAAGAAGGTAGATGGCCTCTAAGTTCCCTCCAGCTGGCATCGTCTTTCATTTGTGTTTTCTTTCATTTAATGTTCAGGAAGAGGATCACGGATGATTTAATACAGACAAGTCGGGTAATCTCCAGAGGCTGGTACAGTGCCTGGCGTGGCAGTTCTCTATAAATCATTCCTGATCAATCAGTGATCAAGGGAATGTTTTCAGTAGAGCATTTTGCAAGGTCATGTGTGTTGTGCTGTCAACTGGAAAGGACACCAGGAGGGCAGGAGGAGACCCACAAAGGTGCTGCCATGAGATCCAAGCAAGAGGCAGTGAAAGCAGAAAGGGTTACCAGCCAGTCATGCGCAGAGGGTGGCAGAGTGAAGAGAGCTACCCCTTGGAGGAGAGAAGGAAGAGACTGGTTTTGGATGTGATAGGTGTGGACAAGATGAAAAACATGCATTTGGAGAGGCCCACTCAGGACCAGAGCCCGGGGTCGGAGCTCTACAGAAGCAAGCACCCATGAGATCATCAGAGAACAGAGTGCGGCAATAGTACAGCCAGAAACAGAGCCTGGCAGGCTGCCCAGTTCCAGAAAATGGGAGGAAGAAGGGCAGGAGAGGGACAGCCAGGGAGGGAGGAGCTGGGTGGCAGGATGTAGTGTTGTGCTAATTGATGTGGCGATATTTCCACAAGGAGAAAGAGGGAGCAGTGCCAAAACCTGCTGAGAGATCAGGAGGATGGGCTGCGGAGACCCGAGCCACTGATCCGCTCAGCAAGGGAGAGTGGCGCTGGGGGGGCACCACTTGCAGGGGTGGAGGTGGAGAGTGGAGGCAGCGGACACACTTGTCCTTTGCTGTTTACTGGCTGTGGGCTTGGGGCAGTTTCATTCTCTGGGCTTCAGCTTTTTCACCTATGAAACACTTACAGCATATTATGCCTCCACCAAAGGGTGTGAAAGGGAGACAGGATGAAACAAAGTCCTTAGTGCCCAGTAAGTTTTCCTTATACCTAAACTGCATTTAGTGAGCAGCAATCTGGCAATTCGTGAGAAGTAAATAAAAAGCAGTCAGGGTAAGTTTAAAACTGAAGAGGAGAATGGTTATTTCAGACCTTGAAGAGTAGGTGGGACAAGGAGAGTCTTTGGTGCAAGGTCATTGGGCTTTGCCCTCATTCACCGGTTACTCCATGCCTGAGGCAGAGATTCTGCAGAAGAAAGAGTCCAAAATGCTGGAGAGCGTTAGTCAGACCTTGGCCGGAGGGAGGTTGGGAGGGTGCGCCCTGGGAGGAGGTAGGGAAGCTACTTCCTCATAAGGGACACTGCTTCCTCATAAATGGGAGCAAAGGGCAGAACAGAGGGGAGGGGCAGAAAGTGGTGAGTTCAGAAAGTGGGAAAAGGACAAGTACTTCAGCAAATGAAAAACTTGGCACTCTCGGAATTAATCTGGGCCTAGTGCTGCATGCGAGACCCTTAGATAATTGCTTTTCACTCTAAAAACACAGATGGGCCCATCTCTGGCCAAACCTGGGTTAGAGAGATGAATTAGGTCGAGTTTTTACCTTGAAGAATTCAGAGTCTAGAGGGGATAAACAGAATCACAAATGCACTCATTCACTCATTCATTCATTCATTCATTCGGCAAGACCTGCTTCAGCTCTCCGTGCACACATCCAAGACACTGCTTATAATAATGGTCTCTTGACATACATGCCTGGTCCTCTGCCCTGACTAAGCTTTTAAGAAGACATCTGTCCTTTTCATTGTTCTAATTCCAGTAACACAGTGCTGTATAGTAACATAGTTCAATGTATTAATTGAAACTCAAGTATAACATTTTAGAAAAACCAACATGAAACCATTAAGGATGAAATAAAACAGATCCTAAAATCAAAATGAACAGAAGTTAACCCAATTGTGTATTACCTTGATAACTCAGCCACCCAGACAATGGGAATTAATTCAAGACTTGTCTTTTTTGAACATAATGGCTTGACTGCGTATTATTAGTGAAGTATATTCTGAGGACAAAAATAACCCCAAATAAATCTTGAACTTTAACCAATAGGTTTGCATGGACCTACTTCATATTTGCAGGTTAGACCAAATGAGTCCATGAACATGTGCAAAAGGAGAGAAGCTGAGGAAAATACCAGGGTGTTGGATTTGAATTTGTGTGTGTGGGGGGCACTGTGAACTCATACATGTTTGCAGATGCAAAAATCACTTGGCTAAATTGCTAATTTTGCCATATTTATTTTAATTCCTCAGAGGTCTTAATTCAACAACATTTGTAGAATACTTACTATATTCCAGACATCATACTAGGCACTTAACATGAACCATTTCATTTAATCCTCACCACTAACACCGTGTGATAGGTATAACTTATTAGAAAAGTGAGAAACTTGCCCAAGGTAATGGCAAAGCCAAGTTTGGTCTTACCCCAGAATAGTGCTTTTAATTACAGGGATAAATAAGATAATTTGTATTTTAGCTCCATCTTAAAACACTGCATTCATTTGTGACACTAAGCTTGATCTCATGATAAAATAGATAAGTCTTACAGGCAAACAAAAGACCCTTAGGAATCTCTTCATTTGCCAATAAAAGCATTTGTGCTCAGTTGTAATGCAGTGTATTTTAAGGGGCTGGAGAGGCAAGAATGTGGAGTTTTGGACTTGGCTTTGCCTGTCTGGCACATGGCCTTGTGCAAGTTCATTAGACTTCCCTGAGTCTACACTTCCTCGCTTCTGAACTGAAGGAGCTGGAGGACAGAAGAAGTCACAGACTCAAATGTCTGTAGGGGTTGATACAAATGACCATGACCTGTGACCTTTCAGCTCCAGGTGCGCACACCTGAGGTCTTCAGATATTCCTACTTATCAAGAGAAGCCAGGAATCCAGAATTTTATGTGACACCTCTCAAATATTAAATTAAAAAATAAAAAATAAAAAAATTTAAAATTTTAAAAAATTAAAAAAAAATAAATAAAAAGCTTGCATGAATAAAAAATAAGCAAAGAAAACAAAACATAACCCCCCCAAAACAAAACCAACTATACAAGTATGTGGTCCTTAGGCCAATATCTTTTTCAAATCAGATGAACTCTGAAATCCTTTTAAGGATACTTAGTTGAAAATGAAATGATCCCTTTAGGCATGGAGATGTTTTGTGTCTTAAATTGCTGAAATCTGATTATCTTGTTCATCTTCTCAAACTCTTCAAGGTTACATTGGGAGAGTGGACAAGTCTTGGTTCCTCTTTGGATACTCATCTGCTTACCTAAGGAATGAAGAGGCTGGGAAAGGAAAATAAAACTATTATCAACTGAGAACATGCTGTGTGTCAGGGACTTTTCTCGTGAACCATAACATTTGTATTTCTGGATTCTCCAGAGAAACAAAACCAATTTTGTGTGTGTGTGTGTGTGTGTGTGTGTGTGTGTGTGTTTGTACATATGTATATATACACATATATGTATATATACACACACACATTTATATAGATAGAGGGTTGTTTTTTTAACTTTTATTTATTTATTTTTTAAGTAGTCTCTACACCCAATGTGGGGCTCAAACTCAGGAACCTGAGATCAAGAATTGCATGCTCTACCAACTGAGCCAACAAGAGTGCCCCCAGAGAGATATTTATTTTAAGAAATTAGCTAATGCAATTATGGAGGCTGGTAAGTTTAAAGCCTGGACAATGTGTTAGCAGGCTAGAGACCCAGGAGTGGTAATGGTGCAGTTCAAGATTAAAGGTTGTCTGCTGGCAGAATTCCTTCTTGTTCGGGCGAGATCAGCCTTTGTTTTATTCAGGCCTTCAACTGATTGGATGAGGCCCACCCACATTAAGGACAATCTCCTTTACTTAAAGTCTGCAGATTTATTTGTTTATTTTTAAAATAATTTTTTATTTTTTTATAAACATATAATGTATTATTAGTCCCAGGGGTACAGGTCTGTGAATCACCAGGTTTACACACTTCACAGCACTCACCATAGCACATACCTTCCCCAATGTCCATAACCCACTACCCTCTCCCTACTCCTCTCCCCGCCTCAGTTTGTTTTGTGAGATTAAGTCTCTTATGGTTTGTCTCCCTCCCAAGCCCATCTTGTTTCATTTATTCTTTTCCTACCCCGCAAACCCCCCACATTGCCTCTCAACTTCCTCATATCAGGGGGATCATATGATAGTTGTCTTTGTCCAGTTGTAAAGTCTGCAGATTTAAACACTAATTTTGTCTACAAAAAGCATACTTTCAGAAACTCCAAGAGTAATATTTGACCAAATATCTGGGTACTGTGGCCCAACCAGGTTGACACATAAAATTAACTATTATACCTCTTAATCCTCACAATGATCCAACTAAGTAGACTACTGTTCCCATTTTACAGATGAGGAAACTGAAGGTATAAGAAATTAAATGACTTCTAGAAAACACAGGAGCAGAGCTGGCATTCAAACTCAAGTCTGTCTGACTCCAAAACTCATTTCTTTACCCAGTTCTATTGTGATTCTAGATATTAATGCTACTATTCAATACAATTAGATTTGGCAAAGTCCAAGTTTGTGATAGATACCAGGATCAAGGGAGCTAACTGCAGAACCCAGGGCTCCAATCTGGACATCCAGGGAGACTGCTACAAGTGGATATTGTCAGCCAAGTTGTGTTTACATGGACCATATCATGGATTCGTCCTTGGATCAGGCAAGACAGTAGCTTAATGAACCAGGGAATTGTTTTCCTACACCTGGGCCTTTTCCAAGCTCTGTTTACATTCTATCCAACAAATATTTGCTGAGTATTTCCTGCATGCCAGGCATGGTGCTTGGAGTCTGTGGATACAGAGGTGCCTGAGAGACATTCTTGGCATCAAGTCACTGTGGATCTAGTTAGGCAGTGAGACAAACAAACACAGTACTGTAAAGAGAGCCTTGTAGGGAACCAGAGAAAGGAGAACTGGTCCCCTGTCTCTCTGACTCTGGGGTTCACGACCTCTCAGGACCTCTCTGGATCCTCGGAGCCTCGGATGCTCACTGAATGTCTCTTTGGGTGAAAGAGTAAATGGAAATTACTTATTCCCATGTGTGCATGGCTCATAACTTCGATGATCTGATTCTAAAGCCCAGCTACCCCCCTTGTTGGCTGTGGAATATGATCTCCCCATGGCTCAGTACTTTTGACTGTGAAATAGTCTTAATCATAGCACATGCCATGGAGTCCCTGTGAGGATCACAGGAGTTAATGAATTGAAGGTACTCAGTGGAGCACAGAGCACAGAGGTTACTTGTTTCATTGGCATCGTCACCATGGATTTTTGTCTTGGGATACAGCCTGACTCTGTAAGTAATGGTGGGTGATCAATGGGTGACTGAACTAACTGATCTTGGGCTACTGGAGAAGGGGGGCAGTTAGATCCTTGCTTTATGTTTCTTTCTGGTTGCTTCATCTCATCTTACTGCTGCATCTCCCTTGAAGCCTCACAAGTCTTTGAAACGTTGGAGACCAGGATAGTCTAGTCCTTAAATTATTCACGTCTCAAGCTGAATCACCCATCTTCGAGTGAATGAGGAATTAGGGCCTTCTTCAAAGCTTAAAGGGAAGAAGAGAAGGGCAGCTTTCTTCCTTGCTATACAGGCCATCATTGCATCACTAGCTGTTCACTGGAAACACATTCCATTCGTCATCAGCCAAGTTAGCTCTTCTTGGAAAAGGCCAACTCCATATAATTGGTTCCTAGCCCTGCCAGTGGAGCCTTCAGGACCCTTCTGTGTCTCTAGCTTCCCTCACTTTCCCACATACTATCTCTTCAGCAGCAGGAATATTTTCAACCCTTAAGGAGAATGTTTCTGATGGTTTGAGCATCTCTGCGTTGAGGCAGATAATGGGAGATTGCCTTGAGGGTTGAGTTAGCATGCAAATAACTTGCTGTGTGGCCTTGGGCAAATTACTTCACTTCTCTGGGCTTCAATTTTCTCATGTATGTAAGTGAGAGAGCTGGACAAGGTGATTGCTAAGATCATTCTTGCTCTAAAACTTTATGTCGATTTATGGAGTCAATAAATGGCCACCAGCAAATGTGTAGAAAGGAATGCTGTTTTGGGGAGATCAGTCTAGCAATATTTTATAGAACAGACTGGGGACCTAGCAGACCCAAAGGAGGGAATCATAGAGTTGTCCCATTAGATTTAAGGAAGGTGATCACTCCTTGTGTTCACAATTAGAGGGACCAAAGTTCTCAAATGCCTTCCCTTCCCCACCATATGCCATCTGATACCCATCTAGCTTCCAGTGATTCATAGTAATGATTTCCATCCTTCCTAACGAGGGCAGCCTCACATAAGCCATTTTCTAGTGAGTACTCTGTGATTTCCTTGAAAATGATGAACATGATTAATTCTCAGAAGTTCTTGCGATACTTTGTTTATTCCAGCCCAGAGAAGGTCTGGGACACTGCTTAGAGGGGTCAACTCTCTTGACTTCTCACTTAGTTCCACCATGTTCAATTAGATCAGACAGTGCCACCCTGGATGTGACTTGGCGTTGAGTCACCATAACGGCCAGACTTAAACTTTGGAAGATGAAAACTTATCTTTACATCTCACCCTTTATCTTGGCTTGGTAGAAGTTTATTAACAATGGGAAAAGATTACATAAAAATGTTCACATTTCAGTTAACCTTCAGGAACCCTTGTTTGAAAAGTTTAAGCCAGAGAGAGGTAATAAAATATATTTATTTAAGCCAAGGGGAAAAAAGGCAAAACAAATATATTTTGGAAGAAGGAAAAATATTCTAAAATATTCTGCCCATGTTTTGTCCTTTCAGCTTTAGAGTGCAATAGGCTGAATTTTCTCTTTGAATTGAAGACAATTGTAGTCAGGTAAGAATATATTCTAAATAGACATGTAACAAACAAATTAATGGAAATAATCTTTGGATGACAGATTCCAGATTAGACTGATAAAAAATATCAGAACATTCAGGTTTTGGTCCTAAACTCTCAAGTGTAGGCTCTGCCTTTCTTGATGTCTATGGTGTCTTTGTCAAAGATGCAATGCTGGGAAAACTTTATGGTCCTTTTGTTATATAATCTGTCTGAGGTTAATGGTATATACATAAGAGTCCCCTTTTCCTTTCAGCTTCAAAATGAAAATGATTCAGAAACACTCAGGTTATTTATTTCTGTTCTAGAGAATGGCAACCTTCCATATCCCAAATCTTGATATTCAAAACTTGCTCTTCAGCTTCTGTTGGGTTGATACATCTTATTTTTGTAGGTCTTGGGCCTTTTAGAGGGTGGAGAGGAGAATTTTAGTTACATGTAATATAAAGATTATAACAAATGTTTATTGAAATACTTGCTATCATAAAAATTTAATTTATATAAGTTTGAATTATAAAGTAATTTTTATAACATTGTATGTAAATACAAAACAAATTTTGGGAAATATTCTAAAAGGAGAAAGAAGAAAATAAAAACCACTTCTAATTCCATCATACAGAGATAATCACCATTTTCATATTTTTGGTATAATGCCAAACTTAATGCCTGGCAAAATGTAGGTACTCAAAAAGTCATTAGTCTATTGTGACACAAAAATGTAAAGACAGTCCATGCTCATGGAGTGGAAGAAAAAATATTGTTAAAATGTCTATACCACCCAAAGCAATCTACGCTTTTAATGAAATCCCTATCAAAACACCAACAACATTTTTCACAGAACTAGAACAAAAAATCCTAAAATCTATATAGAACCATAAAAGACTTGGAATAGGCAAAGCATTTTGAAAAACAAAAGCAAAACTGGAGGTATTACAATTTTAGACTTCAAGTTATATTGCAAAGCTGTCGTAATCAAAACAATATGGTACTAGTTAGAGAAAAGCAAATACCACATGATTTCACTCATATGTGGGCTTTGAGAAGCAAAATAAACAGTCATTGAGGGATAAAAGAGGAAAACCAAGAAGCAGACTCTTAACTATAGAGAACAAACTGATGGTTACCAGAGGGGAGGTGGGTTGGGGGATAAATGAAATAGGTGATGGGGATTAAGAAGCGCACTCCTCTGGACGCCAGGGTGGCTCAGTCAGTTAAGTGGCTGCCTTCGGCTCAGGTCATGATCCTAGCGTCTTGGGATGGAGTCCCTGTCAGGCTCCTTGCTCTGCAGTGAGCCTGCTTCTCCCTCTGCCTCTGCCTGCCACTCTGCCTGCCTGTGCCCCCCACCCCCGACAAATAAATAAATAAAATCTTAAAAAGAAAAAGAAAAAAAAGAAGTGTCCTCCTCATGATGAGCACTGGGTGATGTACCGAAGTGTTGAATGACTGTATCGTACACCTGAATCTAATATAACACTGTATGTTAACTGTACTGGAATTAAAATTAAAATAAAAAGAGCATGGATACATTAACTATGCCCTCAAATGTTTGCTATTATGAAATGTATGTATTTATGTATTGCAATCATATAATATATGCAAATATAATTTGCAATCATAGCATGTGAACTGTTTTGTAACTTGCTTATTAACATATTCTTCAAAACTGCAAGTCAAAATGAGTTTTCTATTTCAAAACAGTGTTCTTGGAAATACTTTCATGACTTGCAACAAGTTGGTAGATGATGTCCTTTGAACCAGTCTAAGACATATGGTGTTGTAGGTCAGGTTCCCTAGGGTATAGACTCTGAGAAGGAAGAGATTTGAGAGTAGGGAGTTTATTGGGGTGCTCTTGGGATCAGTACTTTGGGAGGGAGGCAAAAAAAAAATCAGCTTTGGGCAAAGGAGAAACAAGGCTGCTCTGCAGTCTCAGCAAATGCCACGCTCAGTTGATCCCAAAAGGAGCTGGGATGTCCCTTCAGGTGGTATCTCCCTGAGGCAAAGAGATTTCTCTATTTCTCCAGCAGAGTATTCTTTCTTAGGCCCTGAAGTCCACAAACACATCTATTAGGGAAATTTAGAAACTTTGGAGAAGCACAAAAAAGAAATAACATCTACAATTTTACCATGCAAGGACAACAGTTTGGTGCATTTCCTTTTGCTCATTTTTCTTTTTAGAATAAAGGAATAAAAAGCAAAGCTTTTTCTTCTGCTTTAGAAACTACTCACTTCAATTTTGAAAAATCCAGAAATAACAATCAAAGCAAAACTCACTCTTAAACTTATCCTGTGAATCCTTAATAGTTTTTCTATGATTTTTTTTTTTTTTTTTTTTTTTTGGTTTTTAAATAATGAGGTTGTGGGGCGCCTGGGTGGCTCAGTGGGTTAAGCCGCTGCCTTCGGCTCAGGTCATGATCTCAGGTCCTGGGATGGAGCCCTGCATCAGGC
The DNA here is from genome assembly GCF_020171115.1 of Neogale vison. Classification (NCBI taxonomy): domain Eukaryota; kingdom Metazoa; phylum Chordata; class Mammalia; order Carnivora; family Mustelidae; genus Neogale; species Neogale vison. The sequence continues at coordinate 56,911,638 of NC_058101.1, read as the reverse complement.
TCTTTGCTCAGCAGGGAGCCTGCTTCTCTCTATCTCTCTCTCTCTGCCTGACTACTTGTGTTCTTTCTCTGTCAAATAAATAAATAAAATCTTTTAAAAAAATAAATAATGAGGTCACAGTGTAGACATAATTTTCTTTTTTCTTTTTGACTGATTGATTTATTTTAAAGAAAGAGAGAGCACAGTGTGGAGAGGGATACAGGAAGAAGGAGAGAGAGAGAGAATACCAAGCAGACTCCCCACTGAGCATGGAGCCAGATGTGGTGTTTGATCCTACCACCCTAGATTATGACCTGAGCTGAAATCAAGAGTCTGATGTTTAACGGACTGAGCCACCCAGGCACCCTTGTAGACATAATTTTCTGGCTTGATTTTTCCCTTCAGTTTTTATTTTTATTAGATTTCAGAGATACACAGAGTCAAAATTTTTTGAAAGACATTAAAAACTACCCTCTTGACCTCACCAACTTGCCTTTCCTCCTCTCCAGAAGTGAAGTCATTCACCTCTTTCACTACATCTTATAATTGATGGTATCTTATTAGAGTTGATGAATTGAGGTTTGCAGCAAGAAAGACTTAAAGAGTTGAGTCTTTTTTTTGTTTTTGTTTTTAAAGATATTGCATTTATTTATTTATTTGAGAGACGGAGATCACAAGTAGGCAGAGAAGCAGGCAGAGAGAGAGGAAGCAGGCTCCCCCTGAGCAGAGAGTCCAATGTAGGTCTCGATCCTAGGACCCTGGGATCATGACCTGAGCTGGAGGCAGAGGCTTTAACCCACTGAGCCACCCAGGTGCCCCAAGAGTTAATAGTCTTGACCCAGATATTTATTGTATTGTTAGTTCTATCAAAAACTTGGATACACAGCCATAGATCAAACAGATAAATAGAACATGATACCCTCCCTTCCAGTTGGAAGATTCAATACGTGGCCATAAAAATAAGCTTTGGGAAGACTTTACAATGATTTAGAAAATTCTTATGTTGCCATGTTAAGAGGTATAAAGTGGGCTAGAGACATCTGATGAGAGATGATGAATGAAACACAAACATTTCCTTTTTCTGACTTTCAAAACCACGTCAAATGGGAATAAGTGAGACATATAAAGAAAAGTAGAAATCTCTTAGGATAAAGATTTTGAGAGAAAGGTTAATGACAACTACATTTAGTAAGGTAGAAAGCAGCTGCAATTGAGTGGACTTAACAAATCCAAAAAGCTAAATTTAAGCTAGCCCAAGGGGAGGCCAAAACAATTCAGTTATGCGTTGACTTATGTGCCCCCACAAGATCATACATTAAAGTCCTAATATCCATACTTTGAAGCCCTAAAGACCTCAGAATGAGACTGAATTTGGAGATAGGGCCTCTAAAAAGATGATTAAGTTAAAATAACTCCTTAGAGTGGGCTTTAATCCAATACGATTGGTGTCCTTATAGGAAGAGATTAGGGCTCATACCTGTATGAAGAGATGACCATGAGAAGACACAGGGAAAAGATGCCATCGATAAGCCAAGGAGAGAGGCTTCAGAAGGAATCAATCCTGATGATAGTTTGATCTTACTGTCTTAGCCTCCTGAATTGTGAGAACATACATTTCTGTCATTTAAGCCTCCCTATCTGTGGTGGTTGTTGTGGCAACCCAAGCAAATTACATACTGCCAATCCCTCAGGAGGAATTCATAAAACTGGATATCCCTGGAAGCTAAGGAGGAGTGGTGTGTCAGACCAGAGGATTCCTTCACAGTCTGTATAAGAAGTATTTAAAATCCCCATAGCCCCTCCTTGAATTTACCTGTCTCCACCCTGGGTGATGACTGGAGGTTTATTTTCTAAAGAAGATAAAATAGAGAGGATCTTAGACAGGTGGCAATTGTCACACATGAGAGCAGCGGTAAATACAGTAACAAAGGAAATGTCAGAATTCTGAATGCAGAGACATTGCTCCCACGTTTCTTTTTCCACTCAGTCTTTATAAAATGGAAGTGTGGCTTTGGCATTCAGAAGAGGTTTGAAGAATCTCTTCTAGTAAATTTGACCAGCCCATGACATCAGAGCTTTCCTCAGTGAAATAGACTAGTCAGAACACCCTATACATAGAGACTAGTCAGAACACCCTATAATAGGGTCAGAATACCCTATTTTGATTGTGAAGCCCACACTCCAAAAGGACCCCCGTTTCTGTCCCCTATGCTCAGAACTTCTAACGACCCGAAGTCATTATCTTCCCTGGGTACCCATGAGGTCCTTCCTCCTGACTTCCCAATTCAGATCTCTTAAAGGAAGTCCTCTTCACACACCCTTTCTTTAATTTCCAACCCCTGATCCTTGTAAGCCCTGTATAAATCACCCTGTTGGCAGAACACAGATGGCACACTTAGAGGGCAATTAAAGAGAGTTGGAAGGGGGGTCATCTTCCAAAGGTCTGGGCAGGGTTAATGGAACCAACAAGAAATGGGAAGCATCCAGCAGACACCAACAGAGAGGAGCTATTATCACTCCTAGGTATGAGTGTTACAGAGAAGCTGGGGGAATCTATAATCATTGGAGAGGGACTGCCTGCCAAGAACAGTAGCCATAGGTGAGGAAAGCAGTTACTGCTAAAATCTCAGACTGGAAGAGAGGAGGAGTGACAGTCAGCTGATTCCGGCTGGTGTAGGTCCACAACTGGAGCCCTCCCCTCACCCCACCATGGGGCACCATGATTATGCTTTGGGAAACTTATTTAAGTGCCCTTTCTTTCTTCCTACTGCACCCCCATCTCCAACCAGTGTCTTCTACTGGCCGAACCCAACTAGAAGCCAGAAGGTATGGGAGTCTGGGGTATATACAAGACAGAGATCAATCCTCAGTGTCTGTGAGGGGTTTATGACACTTCTTAGTCTCCTGCTTTTTTATAAATTCACAGGACTGTGGCATCTGACTCCCAACTTTCCTTTGGTATCTGAAATCTACTTTATCTATATATCTCTGTTGAAAGATCCAATTTACCCTTTTGTGGCAATTGACAAATCAGTTGTATATATCATCAAGTTTTGATCAGAAAAAAAGAAAGCATTCTAGGTATTTACAACAAAGGAAACTTATTGCAAGGAATTTATTATATCAGTAAATAAAAAAGGCCAAGAAGCCAAACTAGAGCTAGGGATGAGTACTATCAAGAAGCCATCAGTGCCCCCAGCCTGGAAAATCAAAGGGAGGAGAATGTGTCACCAGAACCTAGTGACCAGATGATGTGGCTGGAGATGGGACCATGATGGGCCTGAAGGGCAGAAGTGACAAACTTGCTGACTTAGGCAGAAACGGTGGGAGAGTAGCATCCACTTCTTTCCTCTTGCCCTCTAGGCTCCCACAAACTCCTCCACTGATTGAACTCAGCCCCTTCTTGATACAGAGTAGAGCAGGGCAGAATGATAAACCTGAGGGTGTCAAGACTCAGTGTAGTCCATCAAGAGCAGGATGAAGAACTTTGATGGAGCAAATCTTCTCCCCATCAGTCCTCCAAGAGTCTCAGCAGTCTTCTCAGTGCAAGGGACTCAGTTCAGCTTTCAAATGTCTTAAGCACAGAGTCTGTTTTCCGGCCACACTGTGCCACTGCAGAACATCAGTGTGACCTCATTGGTAAAGATGCAGTAATTCTTCAAAGAGGTCTTACTCTTTGACCGTCACACTTGGACAACTGGTTGCATGCTTAGCTTCCATGGTAGGAGCCATTTGTTGAAATTCAAATGCTGAGCAAGACCCCAGATGCATGATTATCAAGCGGCATGGTGGGGATGCGTGGGGATTCCAGTCATAGGTACATGCCAGACAGAGTCAGCCTTTCTATCATGGGAACTTGACATGGAGCCTGACTTTCCATTTCCTCACATGGAATTCCCCACTGGAAGCTTAACCTCAGCCAAGATCATTCCAACTACCAAATATATTCTACTAGTGTTGGTTGAGCTGCAAAGGGAAGGTTTTCTCTCAAGAAGCTCTTTGGCCTCTAAGAAGATTTCCACCAGTAACCAACTGTATATCAAAGCAGGATTAGGAAAATCAACTTTGTCAAGCCAGAGATGTTCTGCAACCAATCTCCCTGGTTAATAGATGCACATCGAGTGAGTTGATGACCTTGTCAAAATACAAGTTGTTGAGTTTCTGCTTTAGGATATCTGTGATGAGGCCTAGGAACTTTCATTGAGAACAAATTCCCAGGTAATGCTGTTGCAGCTGGGCTGGGACTGCACTTTGTGAAACACTCTTTTAAAATGTGTATGGTTAATAATTAGATACAATGTCAAGTTAGGTGAATTCTTCTCTGTAAGACACTGTGTCACAAGAATGTTATCCTCCAAAAATGCCAACTCAGAATGTGGAAGTCTGCAAATACTCTCTCTCTCAACTTTGGAGCCTAAATTTGGGGACTGATGCACCGTGCTGGTCTGAGCAGAGAATTTCATGTTTGGGTAGAAAAACCTAATGAGTTTTAATGGTTGAAGACTGTTGTATGTTTGCAGATTGGGAGAATAAATTGTGTTGCTTTCTGTCACCATCTGGCTTCAATTATTTGTGTTACCTGTAAGGCTAGCATGGGCTGTTCAAAACCATCTGCCGCACCAGAGATAGGGAACTGTATATAACTGCATTTATTTATTTATTTATTTATTTATTTATTTGAGAGAGAGAGGTGGCAGAGGTGGAGAGAGAAGCAGGCTCAGGCAGAGAGAAAAGCAGACTCCCTGCTGAGGAAGGATCCCGATGTGGGACTTGATCCCAGGAGCCTGGGATCATGACCTGAGCTGAAGGCAGTGGCTTAACTGACTGAGCCACCCAGGCATCCCTGTATATAGCTGCTTATAGAAGAAGAAATCCATCCAGAACCCAGTCTTCAAACTTCCTAGTTACACCAGGCTTCTTTGCTTCCCCGTACTTTATTGATTTCCAAGTGCTAACTTAATACCCATATTTACAGTATTTTTCTTCACTCTCCTGGTTTTTCCATCCCTCTCTGCTTTTCTTCTCTTTATATATTACCTCTGTCCTGAACTTTCACCATAGCATCTCCCATCAGTTAGGAATGTGTCCAGTATAACAGAAAATCCAACACGTAAGGGCTTTAACAAATATGAGTTTATTTTTCTCATGTAACTCAAGTCTAGAGATAAGTGTTGGTTAGAATTGGTTCTGTGGATCTGCAGTGTCTCTGGCTTTGTACAATGATTCTTTTGGTTTTTCTCTCATGCCTGCTACCTATTTGTTGCAGGGTGACTGCTCTAACCCAAGATATAACTGGAATTGAAGGAGGGGGGACAAGAAAGACTAGCCCAGCTAAGCCTTGATCTTTTTGTCAAACAAACAGTGGATATTTCATTGGCTGGAAATGTGTCACATGAGCAGTTCTAGCTGCAGCAGAGCTTCAGAAAGTATTTAAATTTTTTTTTTTTTTTTTTTCCTATCGTCAGTGGCATGGGAGACAGGGGTTGGGAATATCTACTGATTTGACTAAAAAATAGTCCTCTGTTCTGTTTCCTCATATATCTTCCTCCCTCTAATATTTCCTTCTAAGTCAAAGAAACTGATGTACCTGTTATTAGTTTCTTAGAGAAGCCATAACACATTACTATTAAACAATCAAAACAACAGAAATCTGTTCTTTTACAGTTCTGAAGGCTAGAAGTCCAAAACCAAGGTGTCAGACCGACCATGCTTCCTCTGAGGCTCTGGGTGGAAACTTCCCTGGCGTCTTCCTAGCTTCTCGTGATGCCTGTTGATACTTGGTATTCCCTGCTGACAGCTTCAGCTTTCCAATCTATCTCTGTCATAACATGGTGTTTTCCTCTTCTTATAAGGCCAACAGTCATACTGGATTAGGACTCACACTAATGATTTCATCTTCATTTGATTATATCTTCAAAGACCCTATTTCTAAATAAGGTCACATTCATAGATATTGAGGGTTAGGACTTTAACATTTTTGCAGGGACACGATTCAGTCACAACAGGCAAGCAATTGTTACTGTTTTTCCCCCTGGCACTTACTTTGGGCCAAGGACTATTATGCTCTGCATGGTTCTCATCTTTTAAAGCTGTGCCCCAGTTTAAGAAAATCTAACATAAAAGTCTCAGCTTCAGGGCACCTGGATGGCTCTGTGGGTTAAAGCCTCTGCCTTTGACTCAGGTCGTGATTCCAGGGTCCTGGAATCCAGCCCCGCATAGGGCTCTCTGCTCATCAGGGAGCCTGCTTACCTCTCTCTCTGCCTGCCTCATTGCCTGTCAAATAAATAAATAATTTTTTAAAAAAAATAGTGAAATTCAAGTTCTTTATGCAGCTAGAATGGAACGTGAGGAGAAAGAATACGAGTTTCATCATCAGTTTGGGGAAGCCTGGCCTTATGTTCTAATCTCAGTTCTGCTATTTAGTCTTTTTGTGATTTTGGGTAAGGTAATTAACTCATCTGAGCTTCGGCATTCTCAAAATTACTGACTTAGAACAATAACCATTTTATTGTGCACAAATCTGTGGGCGGGGAATGGGGGTGTGTGTGTGTGTGTGTGTGTGTGTGTGTGTGTGTCCGTCCAGCTAGAATAGCTGAAGTCTGCCCCCATGTGGTCTTAGCTGGCATGGCTCTCAGGGTACTAGAGGATTAAAGATGGCCTGACTCACCTGTCTATTGCCCTAGCTAGACAGGTTTGAATGGCTGGGGACCCACTAGGATGACTGGGCATCACTCTTTTGGTGTTGGCTGGAATCACTCATATGTCCAGAGCCTAGCTTGTCCTCTATGTGTTCTTGTCTATCCACATGGATAGTCAGGACTTCTCTCTATGGTTGGCTGGATTTCCCTCTCAATAAAAGAAGAATCTATTAGATTCTTAAAGAGTAGGCCTAGAAATCCCAAGGCCAGAATCCCATTAGCTACATTCCGTTGGTCAAAGCAAATCACAAGGCCAGCTCAGTTTTGGGGGTGGGGAAAGTGAGTCTCTCCTGATGTGAGGAGGGACATAGTGATCACCTTTGCAGACAATGCACCACAAAGACCAACAAGGAAAGTCAGCTTTTGCCACACTTCTTCACAAACTCAACTTCTCTAAGGGTTGGTCAAACTTAAAATCTGAGCACTCAAAGCCTACCTATGGAGATGACATGGTCTTGAAGGGAGAGGAAGGGTATAGTGAATGAAACAGAACTGAAAAATCATTCTGAAAAACTTGCACCCATCAAAACCTGGGATTGCAAGCACAGAGCCACAGCTACGTCTCACCACTCCTGTATCCACTGCAGACAGCATTAATCGACAAGTCCACTTGTGTCCTTAACATTCTTCCCCGGTGAAGGCTCTATGCCATCATTACAAATCTACCAGTTTGAAAAAGAGAAGACACCTCTCTACCACACTGGTCACCTTCTGAGGGGTAGGGGAGATGTGACTCTTTTGAGTATACACCACAGGTTGATCCTGGCAAACCCTGCCCTCTTCTGGTTGAGGCTACTGCGTTAGCCCCTTAGCTTGGAATAGCAGAGCACCCTTAATAAAGTGGTTTTTGAACAAGATTGTGTTTCGTTCTCACACTTCAGCTGAGAAAGGAGGAAACTGAGACTCAAAGAAGTTGAACTGTCAGTCTGCCCAAATTCTGCTGTGGGATAGCAGTGTCCTCAAGCAATCTCTTCCTGCTGTCCATAAAGCCTCACGTAATCTCAAGCTCTCAGAATCACAGACTGTGGGAGCTGAAGTGATGGCATCAGACCAAGCCCTTTGTTTTCCAGGTTAAGAAACGGAGACCCAGAATGGTCAAGTCTAACAGGGCAAGTTAACCTCAGGGCTAGGGCTCAGAGTTTGTGACATCTAGTGAATTGCCCTTAACCTCAATTATAGCAGTTAATCAGTGCAACTTGGCTGACTTCAAACTTTTGGCTTATCTATTTGGCTGATCTGTGTTGTGAAATAAAGTAGGGAGGGAGGTGGTTTCTCACAGAAGTCTGATCCACAGCCCGAAGCAGCTCCAGTACCTTGATTTTCTTATAAAGGCCGTGGAACATTTAAATAAATCTTTGGGTTTAAAATTAATCTATGCAAACAGGTTGCCAAAGATATGAAATATGCTGCTCTGCCAGATTTTGTTTTTGCCTTTGATTTAATATTTTTTTAAAAAGATTTTATTTATCTATCTATCAGAGAGAGATCACAAGCAGGCAGAGAGGCAGGCAGAGAGAGAAAGGGGGGAAGCAGGCTCCCTGCGGAGCAGAGAACCAGATGCGGGGCTCCATCCCAGGGCCCTGAGATCATAACCTGAGTCAAAGGCAGAGGCTTAACCCACTGAGCCACCCAGGAGCCCTGATTTAATATTTTAATAGGGAAGTGTTTCATGCGGTAGTCTGAGGCATTTTATTAAGAGTGAAAAAGTTTTTTAAAATTTTGATGAGTTAGGGCGCCTGGGTGGCTCAGTCGGTTAAGCCGCTGCCTTCGGCTCAGGTCATGATCTCAGGGTCCTGGGATCGAGTCCCGCATCGGGCTCTCTGCTGAGCAGGGAGCCTGCTTCCTCCTCTCTCTCTCTCTGCCTGCCTCTCTGCCTACTTGTGATCTCTGTCTGTCAAATAAATAAATAAAATCTTTTAAAAAAATTTTTTTTGATGAGTTATTTATGGATAAACATAATCTCACTAGCTTCTTGTGTTTACTTAATAGACGTACAACTTCTCAATAGAGAGATTTCCAGACCTGAAAATTGATTTAGGGATAATGAGACAAATCACTGTGGTTGTCATATTTTGAGTGCTCCTGGGAACCAGGAACTCACCTATATTAAGTTGTTTAGCCTTTATAAAATCTAGGTGAGATAAGCATTATAGGCCTAAGGATAAAGAAACTGAGACCCAGAGAGGTTTTTCTATTGACCAGCATCTGTACTCACACAGTGTACCACCATAGATAATAGTTGCTTGTGGATCTTATTCTCTTGACTATTCAAGAACATCTCTCCCCAGGGCGCCTGGGTGGCTCAGTGGGTTAAGCCGCTGCCTTCGGCTCAGGTCATGATCTCAGGGTCCTGGGATCGAGTCCCGCATAGGGCTCTCTGCTCTGCAGGGAGCCTGTTTCCTCCTCTCCCTCTCTCTGCCTGCCTGTCTGCCTGCTTGTGATCTCTGTCTGTCAAATAAAGAAATAAAATCTTTAAAAAAAAAAATCTCTCCCCATATTTCCCTCTGTTTTCTATAACATTGTTTGCTTTTTGCCAGCTTATTCTTATCAGCACACAAACATGCAGTTAATTTTTCCACTTAACAAAATACAGACACACAAACAGAAGGATGCTTTTCTGGACCCCTGGATTGGTGATGTTTCTTCTTAACTCCCTTTTGCAGCAAAGTTCTATGAAAGAGTTAACTAGACTTACTGATTCCTATTTTATTTCCATTGTCTCCTGAACTCACCCTGTCTGCCTTTTGCCCCATTATACTATCAAGAGAGTTCTGACCAAGATCATAAAGACTTCAGGTTGTTAAATCCACTGATCCTTCAACAGGGTTCACCTTCCTTAACACCTGACACGGTAGATCACTGCATCCTCAGAAACACACCTGCTTCCCTTGTATTCCAGGATACCGTACACTCTTGGTCTTGTCCTTTCTTATTGACCACTCCTCTTTTGTTCTCCGTTGTTGCTTCCTGTTTTTCCCTGCAGACCCCTTTATGTTGGAAGTCCAAGTTTTAGGCCTTGGACTCCAACTACTCCCTTGCTTGCCTCTCATCTCATGGCTTTAAATACCACCATAAACTGATGGTTCCCAAAATTATATCTCCTTTCCAGATCTCTTTCCTGGACCCCAGAATCAAATATTCAACTATCTCTTGAAATCAGCACTTGCTTATTTATTTATTTATTTATTTATTTATTTATTTTAAGATTTTATTTTATTTATTTGAGAGAGAGAGAGACAGTGAGAGAGAGCATGAGCGAGGAGAAGGTCAGAGGGAGAAGCAGACTCCCCATGGAGCTGGGAGCCTGATGTGGGACTCGATCCCGGGACTCCAGGATCACGCCCTGAGCCGGAGGCAGTCGTTTAACCAACTGCGCCACCCAGGCGTCCCAGCACTTGCTTATTTAAAAGCTGTCTCAAATTTAACATATTCTAAACAGACTACTCCCATCCATGCCCCTTAAACTCCTACTCAGTTCTCAGGCTTCTCTTATCTCTCTTATCTCAACCATCTCCCCTCAGTTGGTCATGCCAAAACTTCCAGAGTTACCTTTGGCTTTCATCCAATGAGGTATGCTTTCAAAATATGTCTAGAATTTCAACATTTGCTCACATTTTTCCTGTTATCCAAGATACGCTCACCCTTTATCTGGATTCTGGCAACAGCCTCTTTCCTGGTCTCCACTTTTGCTTTTGTTGTTTCTAGTATATTTTCTAGAAAGCAGCCAAAGATTTCTTCTAAAACTGTTAACTAGAGCAGTGTTGTTAGATCTTTACTGTTTTTTTAGAGAAGCAAATAGCAAAAGGCATTTAGATTTTTATATAAAATTTTCAGAATGTTAGTGACTATAGTTGACCCTTAAACATCATGGGGCCAAGAAGCATCAACCTCCTCACATAGCTGAAAATGCATCTACAACTTCTGACTCCCCTACAATAGCCTCCTGTTGACCAGAGCCTTACCAATAATATAAACAGTTGATTAACACATGTTCTGTATATAATAGATATTATATACTGTATTTTTACTATAAAATAACCTAGAAAAAAGGAAATATTATTCAGGAAATCAAAATGAAGAGAAAATACATTTACAGTATTGTACTATATTTATTTAAAAAAATATACATGCAAGTGGACCCATACAGTTCAAACTCATGTTGTTCAAGGGTCAACTTAATTACAAGTGTTGGAAATACTATGAAGGACACCGAAAATTGCATGTCAGTTGGCCACCTTTCGTTATTTTTGCCATAAGCTCAACTACCTGCTGAAAAGACTCTTCTGGTCTCTCACTGGACTCGAGTCCCAGAGCAATGTGTTGCTAGCTTTGGTATTCTATTTGTTTCCTCTGTGTGTGTGTGTGTGTGTGTTTTGGGGGAAGGTAGCACCTTTTTATTGCAGTGTAACATACATATAGAAAAGTACACAAACTGTAAAAACTTGGATGAGTTTTTCACAAGACGAACACACCCAGATAACAAGTCCTCAGGTCAAGAAACCACATTTTTACTCTCCTGGAAGCTTCTTTCATGCCTATTCCAGTAACTACCCACTATGGGTAACCACATCTTGTCTTCCTACCCAGAGAACATTTTTTCTCTTTTTAACTTTATCTAAAGGGAATCACAGAATATATACTCTTTTGTGTTTGGTGTTTTCGACTGAGCATTGCGTTTATGAAATTCATTCCTGTTGTATGTTATAATTTTCTCATTCTTATTACTGTACAGTATTTCATTGTGTGGATATATAATAATTCATGTCCCCATTATATTCTTGATGAGCATTTGGGAAATTTCCAGTTTGTGTTATTAGAAACAATGCTGCTACAATCTTGTACTCACGTACATGCAGACCTACGTACACATTTCTATTGGGTGTATATTTACGGAGTGGATTGCTGAGTCATAGGTTATGCATTAGTGATTGCTACCAACGAAGTTTTCCAAAGTGATTGTTATAATATACACTATCTCAGTGGATGAGGGTTCCCATCCTTGCCAACACTTGACATTATTTATCATTTCCATTTTAGTCATTCTGGTAGATGTGAGGAAATATTGCATCTGCTTTTCTTTAAATTTGTGCAAGAGATGGTTCTTACTGCGAGTGGTACTACTACCAACTACTTAACCTATGTAATACTTGAAGAATTAACTTAATGTAAATTCCTTAAATGGCTCTCCACTGCCTTCAGGATAGGGCTAAAACTCTATCAACTTTCCCCCCATTATTTTCCCCCAAGTGCCTTCACTCAAGTAACATGGGACATCTGCTTTTCTTGTTTTTTTTTTTTTTTTTCTTCCTCATGTTTTTCCTCTTTCATGCCTAGCTTCTAAGATTAGTCTTCCTATGTGCTCTTTTCTCTACCTGGAACCCTATTCTCTGACATCACTGCCTGACTAACACATATTCTGTCCTCAGGAACAAGCCAAAACCTTTGCCTCTTCCAGGAAGCCTGTCCTGACCCTCATGAGTTAGCTGCTTAATACTGTGCCCAAAGGATCAGTTTGCTTTTTCACATCCATCAGATCTGCAAGGGCAAAGACAATTTGTGTTTGTCATAGTGAAAAAGCAGCAAATGTTTGTTGAGTGAATGAATGAGTGAACAAATGAATGCATTAATATAGGACATTTGGAAATGGGAGCATGCAGAGATTTGACTGTGTTACTTATCTAAGAGGAATTTTTAAAAAACAATACTATTGCTACTGCTACTACTACTACTACTACTACTACTATTACAGTCTGGTGCTTCCTTTGTTCAACTGGCTTAAGCAAACGGTTGGTCCTGGAAAGCTAACACTCTCTTCCTTTAGTTCAATTCCAGTACTGAAAGGATATTGAGAGATGCTCTAGGCTTATGCAAAAATAAATACATTTAATCACAACAGTTACTCAGTAGACCATGGGGGAACTAATTAAAGCAGGAAACTAACATAACACTATGTTATATGTATTGCATGTAAACTATACTGGAATTAAGATAAAAAAAAACTTAATAAAAGAGTGAAAAAATCCTTCAAATCAAAAACAAAAATTCCCAAAACCAAATCAAACCAAACTAATTCCCCACTCTGCGTGCCTGGGATGTCGCCTTCATCCTCATGCTCCATGATGGCAAGTAGTGTTATAGGATGTTCCAAGCAGCAGGATGAAGGAAGGGACCAGAGTATCTTTTTTTTTTTTTTAAACCAGATTTCTCTCTACATTCCATTGGCAAGATAGTAATCACATAGTCACACATATAAGGGAAGCCAGAGAGGGAAGGGGCATATATTTGTTATATCCTCTTATATAAAAGTAAATTTCAATAGCAAATATTTTGTACATAAGAGAGACATAGTATTAAGCAGTTGCAAATCCCTAATTTTCAAACAAAAATGAGGCAGAGAATGGTTACCCAGTTACTGAATGGCCAACTAAAAATGAGAAATTCTAGTTTTTTTCACTATACTATGTTGTTTCTCAGTCTCTTATTTAACAAAGAAAATATATGATTTTTCTACCAATAGATTTAAAAATATGAATTTTAAATGTAACAGTGGAACTGGAAACATACTATTTTCCCAAGAGAGAAATAACCTAGATATGTTTCAAGAGGGAAAAAAAATTCCCCAAACGAAATCAAACCAAGCAAGTTCTCCACTCTGCATAGAATTTTTACATATAACTGTATGAAAATGCTTTTGTTCTGTGGGAGACCACTCACTCCACCATGTCCCTCCTCCTAGCATGAGCACCATAAAAGCAGGGGCCATGTTTTCTTTGTCTCTACATTCCCAAGGCTTGGGCCAGTGCCTGGGTCTAATATATGTCCAATAATCGTTTGAATGAGATGGCATTTATCACCCACACGTTGGCTGTCTCTGTGGATTTTGGTTTTGCTGTGCAGCAACTTTTGAAGCAGAGCTCAGCACCTTCTTACATTTGTAATGAATGAATCGCATTAGCATAAAGTGTTGATTTTACTGAGAGGTTTTGAGTGAAAACAGAGAAAAAGTCTTACCTTCCAGAATATGAAGCATTTTGTCCCCCATCAAACATACACTTCAAGTCTCTCTCACTCTCTCTTGGTGTGAAGCACTAGATTCCTGCTCTTTAACAGCAGAGCATCTCCCTTAGGAATCTGTGTTTCCCAGGAGTAAGATGTGTATCCATGAGAAATACTTTCTGTTGTACATGCAATGATTTTAGAGCATTCCTAAAAATAATGTAATAACCAAATTTGTGGTTAAAAAAACTATCCTTTAAATTTTTTTTCTTACTCCTTTAGAATATATCAACAAGATTGAGTTCAGTTTGCTATTTTGTCTCCTTTCTTTTTTTATTTTTCTATACCTTTTTGTTGTTTTTTTCTCTTCTTTTCTTTTCTCTTCTTTCCTCTCCTCTTGTCTTCTTTTCCCTTCCCTTCCCTTCTTTTCTTTTCTTTACTTTTCTCTTTTACAAAGATTGAGCAGGACTCAGGCCAGAACCTAGATGAGGCAGTCGTTTCTAGCTAGACTTTATATCTTAAATTTCTTCACATTGTATTTATTTATTTAATTATTTTATTTATTTATTTTTAAAGATTTTATTTATTTGAGAGAGAGAGCATGAGAGGGAGAAGGGTCAGGGGGAGAAGCAGACTCTCTGTTGAGTTGGGATACCATGGAGTGGGGAGGGCTTGATCTTGGGACTCTGGGATCATGACCTGAGCCAAAGGCAGATGCTTAACTGACTGAGCCACCCAGGTGCTCCTGTATATATTTTTATAATTACTTTGTGTATATGTAAAATTGTACTAACTTTTAGTTAATGTGTTAAAATAAACTTTTCTTTTAAAATAAATTTAGGGGCACCTGGGTGGCTCAGTGGGTTAAAGCCTCTGCCTTTGGCTCAGGTCATGATCTCAGGGTCCTAGGATCAAGCCCCGCATCAGGCTCTCTGCTCAGCAGGGAGCCTGCTTCCCCCTCTCTTTCTACCTGCCTCTCTGCCTACTTGTGATCTCTATCAAACAAATAAATAAAGTATTAAAAAATTAAAAAAAAGTAAATTTAAATTAAAAAATCAGTCAATTCAAAGAAAAATCATAATTGATGATTGACAACTTTAGGAAAGTAGGAGATGGTAATATTGGGGTTTGGAGAAATGACATTAAATCGAGTTGGATTTTTTTGTTATTGTTGTTAAAAACAGAGAGTCTGGTAGGGTGTAATGGCTAATTTTGTATGTCAACTTGACTAAGCTAGCTAGATAGCTTACCTAGCTAGATAGTTGGTCAAACATTATTCTAGATGTTTTTAAAGATACTGGTAGACTATATTCCCTGCTGTGTGGGCCTCATCCAATCAGTTAAAGGCCTTGATAGAAAAAGATTGACTTCACCCGTGCAAGAAGGAATTCTGTCAGCAGACTGGACTCAAACTGCCACTCCTCCCAGGGTCTCCCACTGGCTATCCTACCCTGAAGATTCTAGACCTGCCAAGCCTCCACAATCATGTAAGTCAACTCCTTAAAATAAATCTTTCTCACTCTGTCTCTGTGTCTCTCTTCCTCTTTCTCTCTCTCTTTACCACATACACCCTCAAAAAAACACTGTTGGTTCTGGTTCTCTGGAGAACTTTGATTAATACATAGCACTACTTGCATTTTAAGTAAGGTTCAAAATCAAGTGACTTCCCTTAAACAATAGTATTTAGTAAGTGGCAGGGCAAGGACTCAACTGTGGTCCCAATTCTGTCTGTAATATCATGTGGCCTTTGCAATTATGGAAACTGTTACAAAAGAGAAAGAAGACAAAAAAGTCTTTAAACTTTAGTGATGACTGTAGAGATCCATGAGGATAACATGTCCTGAGAAAGCACGTAAAATAGATGTGAAACCCATGTGGCCAAAGAAAGACTCCACTTGGATATCATTCTTGAGAAAGTCCTTAGTGCATGTGTGGTGCACACACACCCTAAACTCATACTCACAGAGCTTAGGTCTAGGGTTAGTTACTTGAATTCTTTTTCTTTTTTAAAGATTTTATTTTTAAGTAACCTCTACACTCAACATAGGGCTCAAACTTTGAACCCCAGATCAAGAGTTGCATGCTCTACTAAATGAGGCAGCCTGGTGCCCCATCATTCTTAAAAGCTTGTTCATGAGGATACTGCTGGAACAACTGCTGGTAGATCACCAGCCAATCTGAATTTATTGCCACCTTGACAGTGTAACAGAGTATCAGAATGGGAGGACAAAGTCAGGGTATCTTGATATTTTGAGGTTTTGGAGGCTGGTTTAAGACTGGTCTTTTGAGGGCCTGGGTGGCTCAGTCTTTTAAATGTCTGCCTTCAGCTTAGATCATGATCCCAGGGTCCTGGATTTGAGCCCTGCCCCCCCCTTCTCTCTTTCCTGCTCCTCCTGCTTGTGCCATCTCTCTCTTCTCTCTCTCTGTCAAATAAATAAATAAGATTTTAAAAAAAAAAAAAAGACAGGTCTTCCCATGAGTGGGCCTGATTAGGATTGGTGGACACAGTGAAGCAAAGATTCCCAGAGGGAAGGTTTAGAAGCCTCCAGAGGTATAAACAATCACTTGATTACTGTCTATTGAAATACTGAGCGATCGGATGTCCACTTAAATTGGTTTGATTTCAGAAAACTCCTAACCTAACAATAAAGTCATTTGCAACTTTTTGTCTCCCTGGACAAGAGTTTCCTGGAGTATTTGAGTCATATTGTTAAAGACAGTGATGGCACAATTTGTTTTTGGCACTCAACAACTTTGAAGTATGCCTTGGCAGTTTTTACATTTACAAAAAACTCATATTGCTGTACAAAGTTGATTTTACTGAGAGATTTGTTTTTCCTTTTAGAGTGAGGGATAGAGGGAGGTAGGGGAAAAAGGAGAGAAATAATCCCAAGCAGACTCCCTGCTGAGTGAGGAGCCTGATGTGGGGCTTGATCTCAAGACCCTGAGATCATGACCTGAGCCAACATCAATAGTCAAATGCTTAACTGACTGAGCCACCCATGAATTGTTATTTAGAGTTTTTTTTTAGGAGACATCAGACAAAAAGGCTTACCTTAGAGAGTAAAGTCATGTTGATGAAGACAGAATACTAAAGTCATGTCAAGGTAGATAGCATGTGGGTGTACCTGGATTTGGTTCTTAGGACCAAGACTCTTGGTTACAAGTGGCAGAAGACAAAACCCAAACAGGATTTTCAGACAAAGATTCTGGTGGGTCATGATAAAGCAAAGACTCCGAGAGCAGGTATGCTTAGAACCAGGGCTCACACCATTAGATCGTCTGTATATGGTATATGATTATAGAAAGATATATCATTATTGTGTTTCAATTTCTCAACTCTGCTGTCTTCTATATCAGGTTCATTCTCAAGCCAACCCTCTTTACTCTTGGGAAACATGGGGAAATGATGGAGGGATGCTATTTTAGGGAGGGAGACAGATACAGATCAAGAATGTCTCTAGGAAGAGGAGAGTTAAATCAGCCATGTGAATGCCTAGGGAGGGCCTTCTGGGCAGAGGAAAAGGCAAGGGGCAAAGATTTCAAGCCAGCAATAAGTTTGGGGTATGTGAAAGTGGGAGCAGGCCAGTGTGATTGGACAAGGGTAAGCAAAACAGAGAAATGAGATGAAGATGGCACTACAGGCCACAAAAGGGAGGTTTACTCCATATATGGTAAGAAGACTTTGGAGGGTTTTGGGCTGGGAAGTGACAGGGCTGCCTTGTGTTTTAAACCACGCACTCAGGCTGCCAGGTGGAGAATTCCCTATAGGGGAATGGAGACAGGAAGTTTGGTTAGTATACAAGGTGAGAGATGAGGGTGGTTTGATGGTAGAACAGTGGGAGTTGCTAATGGACCAGATGTAGGGCATAGAGGAAATAAAGGAGTCAAGGATGGGTCCTAGGTTTATAGCCTGGAAACAGGGATAACCATGTCATTTATAGAGGTGGGGATACCTGGAGAGGGAACAAGCTGGCAGTCAGAGTTCTGGACATGCTTACTTTGAAATACCTGCTGGACATCCATGCAATATGTCATCCATGCAATATGACTTTGAAATACCTTTTAGTCATCCAGACTCACTTGGACAAATGAGTCTGAACCCAGAGGACAGACTGATCCTGGGATACTTTGGTAGTCAGGAATGTAGATGACAAAAGCGTGACTCCAAGAACCAATCCTTGGAGCACTCCAACATGTAGAGGTTGGAAGGAGGAGATGAAGCTGCCAAAGGCAACTGAGAAGTAGTAACCTGTAAGGTGAAGCAACTAGGAGTATGGTATCTGGCAGCCAGGTCAAGTGAGCATTTCCAGAAAAACTGAGTGATCCTTATGTCAAGGGTGCTCAGAGTTTGAGTAAGGCAAGCTCTCAGAGTCCACAAGTGGAAATGAATACACTACATTTCAGATCTATGAAACACACATTTTCTGTGGACCACTGGCATTGTGCTCTGAAGTCTTCATTCCTGCTAATAATGGCAGAAGTAGGGGTTAGTGAGGTGATCAAAGATTTCTTCCTTTTTTTTTTTTTTTTGATTTTAGTTATTGTCTCAATCTCTTCAGGATCAGTATTAAGTTCAAAGATAGAACTGATCATCAGGGTTATGTTTCCCTCTCAAGGGGCTGCTCCTTCACAACCTTACTCTCAGAAAGCCTTCTGGGGGTGGGATGGAGTGTATGGGGCAAGGGTGGGGGTCACTGGTTCTTTGGTCTTTGGTGGTACGTGTGGTTCCTGGCTCTTTAGTCTTGGCTCAGCTTCAAAACACTTGCTTGGCCCTTGTCAGCATCCCAGGCCTCTTCCGGTCCATCTTTGAGGTGTCTCTTCTCAGGAGGGGGAGCACAGCAGCTCTGGGTGTTTTTCACTGCCCTCTCAAAACCCCCCAGCCATGGCCACCTTAATATGGGTGCCATGCTCAATGAAGGCATTCTCTCAGGATCTTGCCATTTGCCTTAGCAATGACGGGTGAGCAAGAATGAAGCTGTCTCCTTACATTAACTCCAAATGCATGTTGTTCATTTTCATTTTTGTTTCCTTTGCCTTTGGAGATGTGTCTTGAAAGAAATTGCTGTGGCTGATGTTGAAGAGGTTACTGCGTATGTTCTCCTCTTGGATTTTTGATGGATTCCTATCTCACATTGAGGTCTTTCATCCATTTTGAGTTTATCTTTGGGTATGGTGTAAGAGAATGGTTGAGTTTCGTAGTACAAATATACAATGGAATTCTACTCAGCCATCAGAAAGGATGAATACCTAGCTTTTGTATCAACATGGATGGGACTGGAGGAGATTATGCTGAGTGAAGTAAGTCAAGCAGAGAAATTCAATTATCATATGGTTTACTTGTTTACTTGTTTACTTGTGAAACGTAAGGAATAACATGGAAGATGTTAGGAGAAGGAAGGAAAAAAATGAAGGAAGGGAAATCAAAGGGTGAGACAAGCCACAAGAAGACTGCTTTGAGAAGCAAACTGAGGGTTTAGAAGAGAGGTGGTGAGGGGGTAAGGGGATGGGTGAGCCTGGTGGTGGGTATTAAGGAGGGCACATATTGCATGGAGCTCTGGGTGTTATATGTAAACAATGAATCTTAGAACACTGCATTAAAAACTAACGATGTATTGTATGGTGACCAACATAATACAATTTAAAAAAAAATGAAGTCTTTAGGAACTAGCAATATTTCCAGAATTGGAATATGCATTCTCCAAAACCTAGATAAACCAACCAAATGCAGGGCTCCTTGTTTGGTTGTGGTGCAGATGGGGGGGGCAGTGAAGAGGAAGAGAGGCAGTAATAAATAACAGCAGTATTTTCCGTCACTTGTGGAAGGTCCTGGGTGGCTTCTATCCCGATTGTTCTTAAGAATGTCACTGATTGGGTGGGTCCTTCAATCTTTATTGGATTTATTTAACTTCCCTTCGTTGTTCATGTGAGTCACTATAGCATTCAAGTCAGTCCTATCTTGCTCTTAGGTTTCCAATATTATCATAAGGTCATCAATATAGTATATTATTACACTTGGGACCTGCATCAAATCTAAACACTTTCTGACCAAATTACGACAGGAAACTAACTAACTAACTGGTGGATCCAGACCACCCTGTGGCAGTGAATAGATGTAAATTCTGATCCTTTCCACATGAGGGCGAAGTTCCATGGGTTCTCTTTTGAGCCTGAAACAGGAGAAAGGGTTTGCAAGGTCATTCACAGAGTATTCTACGATCTGTTTTTCCTCACAACACTTCTGACACCAGATGTGTGTTTTTTTCTCCCCTCCACATCAATAAATTCTCCTGCTTTCTGGACACCAACTCGCTGTCCTACAGTTCAGTTCAGTTCTGATGCTAACTACTCAGAGTTAGTCTCAGACTCCACAGCTTTTAAAGGCTCAACCATCACTTCGGATGCTGGTCAAAATATCCGGTCCCCAGGTCACCCACATTGTGTTCAACTTGGCTACAAAGTCAAGGATTTCCCAAACCCCACCCTCAGATTTGTTTATTAGAATGACTCACAGAAATCAGAAAAATGCAATGCCTACTAATAGACTTTATTACAAAGGACATGATGGGGTTCAGGACATACTAGTCCAAAATACGGCATGTTGGTGTCCTGAATATCTTAAACCGAAGGAGTGTGGGAAAGCAGAAACAGGAAAGTCACTCTGCCCAGCCACACTACATTGCTTTTCCTCTCTGAAAGCAGAAGAGATCACATGTGAAAGGAATCCTTCTTCTATAAAGAGGAAGGGAGACATCCTTATTATCAGAGACTGGGAATTTTGGGGGAAATAGACTGTATAAATACACTTTGTTGATTCTCAGTATTTACTAAGTCTGGTCCAAACTTCTCTGCCTTGCCAATTCTTCACAACTGTATTATTCCTTAGTCTAAAAGCTGTAGAAGTTTCTGCTTGGGTCACTTCTTTGAGTCCTCATTCTCTTGTGAAGGTTCCCATACACATGTAAAAATTTAACATAACTTGCCTACTTTTCTTCCATTAATCTCTCTTTGTCAGTTTAATTTTCAGACCCAACCAGGGACTCTAAGTGGGGCAGGGGAAATTTTTCCTCCCCTACAGACAGCCAGATGAAGAGGTACATGGGGTGAAGTCTGAAAGTGTCCCCAACTCAGGAGCCCCTGTTCCATGAAATTGGTATGTGTCACCCTCCTAGCCTATAGATATGTTTGCAGACACATGGAGCCTCCCTAAATCCCATTGTTTAGGGGTTTTTATAGAGATTCTTCATGGAGACATGATTGATTAAACCACCGGACATTAGTCATTTAACTCAGTATCCAGTCCCTCTCTTCTCCAGGGTTTTGGGAGTGGGGTTCCTCTGGTAATCAGCCCCTATCCTGAAACTCCAAGAATCGCCTCATTAACATAAACAGGTGTGGTGGAAAGGGGCTTGTTCTGAATAGCAGAATACATGCCTGTCACCTCTATCACTCAGGAAATCCCAAGGACTTCAGGAGATCTGTGCCAGCAGTCAAGGACAAAGACCAAGTATATAATTGTTGTTGTTGTTGTTGTTATTATTATTATTATCATTATCATTATTATTACTATTATTCTACAGATTCTTTTCTACCACCTCCCACTCCAGCCACATTGTGTCTTGTTGAATACACAAAGAATATTTGCTACCAAGGGCTCAGCTCATGCTCTTTCCTCTTTCCTAGAGGGCATATGACCAAGTTCCCTCATTTCTCTGTGGTCTTTGCTCAAAACCATTCCAGCTATCCAGACTCCCTGTCCCTTCACTGTGTTTTTCCTTGTTACACTTACCACTGCCTGACATTGTTATATTTATGTTTCGATTTGTTCTTTTTTTCTCATCCTCACTCTCCAAAAGAATACAAACTTTGTAAGGGTAGGAACTTTGTTTTTGCCACTGTGAATCCACAGCATCTTGATTAGCTCTTTTTTTTTTTTTTTTTGATTAGCTCTTGATACATGGTAGTGATTCAAGACACATTAGTTGAATGGAACAAAGAATGATTTTGCCTAGCTCGGAGAGATGGATGATCTCTGGGTCAAGTGCCCTGCTTGATGAGTACTGGGATTGAGGCAAAGTACAACTTTCCAAACTTGCACTTCACAGTTGTGGGGATGCAAGGAGAGAAGGTCATTCCCATTCCTTTCCCTTCTCTTTTTTTTTTTTTTCCCAATTTATTTATTTTCAGAAAAACAGTATTCATTATTTTTTCACCACACCCAGTGCTCCATGCAAGCTGTGCCCTCTATATACCCACCACCTGGTACCCCAACCTCCCACCCCCCCGCCACTTCAAACCCCTCAGACTGTTTTTCAGAGTCCATAGTCTCTCATGGTTCACCTCCCCTTCCAATTTACCCAAATTCCCTACTCCTCTCTAACGCCCCTTGTCCTCCATGCTATTGGTTATGCTCCACAAATGAGTGAAACCATATGATAATTGACTCTCTCTGCTTGACTGATTTCACTCAGCATAATCTCTTCCAGTCCCGTCCATGTTGCTACAAAAGTTGGATATTCGTCCTTTCTGATGGAGGCATAATACTCCATAGTGTATATGGACCACATCTTCCTTATCCATTCATCCGTTGAAGGGCATCTTGGTTCTTTCCATAGTTTGGCGACTGTGGCCATTGCTGCTATAAACATTGGGGTACAGATGGCCCTTCTTTTCACGACATCTGTATCTTTGGGGTAAATACCCAGGAGTGCAATTGCAGGGTCGTAGGGAAGCTCTATTTTTAATTTCTTGAGGAATCTCCACACTGTTCTCCAAAGAGGCTGCACCAACTTGCATTCCCACCAACAGTGTAAGAGGGTTCCCCTTTCTCCACATCCTCTCCAACACATGTTGTTTCCTGTTTTGTTAATTTTGGCCATTCTAACTGGTGTAAGGTGATATCTCAATGTGGTTTTAATTTGAATCTCCCTGAGGGCTAATGATGATGAGCATTTTTTCATGTGCCTGATAGCCATTTGTATGTCTTTATTGGAGAAGTGTCTGTTCATATCTTCTGCCCATTTTTTGATGTGTTTGTCTGTTTCGTGTGGGTTGAGTTTGAGGAGTTCATTATAGATCCTGGATATCAACCTTTTGTCTGTACTGTCATTTGCAAATATCTTCTCCCATTCCGTGGGTTGCCTCTTTGTTTTTTTGACTGTTTCCTTTGCTGTGCAGAAGCTTTTGATTTTGATGAAGTCCCAGAAGTTTATTTTCGCTTTTGTTTCCTTTGCCTTTGGAGACGTATCTTGAAAGAAGTTGCTGTGGCTGATATCGAAGAGATTACTGCCTATGTTTTCCTCTAAGATTCTGATAGATTCCTGTCTCACGTTGAGGTCTTTTATCCATTTTGAGTTGATCTTTGTGTACGGTGCAAGAGAATGGTCGAGTTTCATTCTTCTACATATGGCTGTCCAGTTTTCCCAGCACCATTTATTGAAGAGACTGTCTTTTTTCCACTGTATATTTTTTCCTGTTTTGTCGAAGATTAATTGACCATAGAGTTGAGGGTCCATATCAGGGCTCTCTACTCTGTTCCACTGGTCTATGTGTCTGTTTTTATGCCAGTACCATGCTGTCTTGGTGATCACAGCTTTGTAATAAAGCTTGAAATCAGGTAAGGTGATGCCGCCAGCTTTATTTTTGTTTTTCAACATTTCCTTAGCGATTCGGGGTCTCTTCTGATTCCATACAAATTTTAGGATTATTTGCTCCAGCTCTTTGAAGAATGCCGGTGGAATTTTGATCGGAATGGCATTAAAAGTATAGATTGCTCTAGGCAGTATAGACATTTTAACAATGTTTATTCTTCCGATCCAAGAGCATGGAATGGTCTTCCATCTTTTTGTGTCTTCTTCAATTTCTTTCATGAGTGTTCTATAGTTCCTCAAGTATAGATCTTTTACCTCTTTAGTTAGGTTTATTCCCAGGTATCTTATGGTTCTTGGTGCTATAGTAAATGGAATCGATTCTCTAATTTCCCTTTCTGTATTTTCATTGTTAGTGTATAAGAAAGCTACTGATTTCTGCACATTGACTTTGTATCCTGCCACGCTGCTGAATTGCTGTATGAGTTCTAGTAGTTTGGGGGTGGAGTCTTTTGGGTTTTCCATATAAAGAATCATGTCATCTGCGAAGAGAGAGAGTTTGACTTCTTCATTACCAATTTGGATACCTTTTATTTCTCTCTGTTGTCTGATTGCTGTTGCTAGGACTTCTAATACTATGTTGAATAAGAGTGGTGAAAGTGGGCATCCTTGTCTTGTTCCTGATCTCAACGGGAAGGCTGCAAGCTTTTTCCCATTGAGGATGATATTTGCTGTGGGTCTTTCATAGATAGATTGGATGAGGTTCAGGAATGTTCCCTCTATCCCTATACTTTGAAGCGTTTTAATCAGGAACGGATGTTGGATTTTGTCAAATGCTTTTTCTGCATCAATTGAGAGGACCATGTGGTTCTTCTCTCTTCTCATATTAATTTGTTGTATCACATTGATTGATTTACGAATGTTGAACCATCCTTGTAGCCCAGGGATGAATCCCACCTGATCATGGTGGATAATCTTTTTAATGTGTTGTTGGATCCTGTTGGCTAGGATCTTGTTGAGAATCTTAGCATCCATATTCATCAGTGATATTGGTCTGAAATTCTCCTTTTTGGTAGGGTCCTTGCCTGGTTTGGGGATCAGGGTAATGCTGGCTTCATAGAAAGAGTCTGGAAGTTTTCCTTCTGCTTCAATTTTTTGAAACAGCTTCAGGAGAATAGGTGTTATTTCTTCTTGGAAGGTTTGGTAGAATTCCCCAGGGAATCCGTCAGGTCCTGGGCTCTTGTTTTTTGGGAGATTTTTGATCACTGCTTCAATCTCGTTATTAGATATCGGTCTATTCAGGTTGTCGATTTCTTCCTGGTTCAATTTTGGTAGTTTATATTTTTCCAGGAATGCATCCATTTCATCTAGGTTGCTAAGCTTATTGGCATATAACTGTTCGTAATAACTTCTGATGATTGTTTCTACTTCCTTGGTGTTAGTTGTGATCTCTCCCTTTTCATTCATAATTTTATGAATTTGGGATTTCTCTCTTTTCTTTTGGATTAGTGTAGCCAGTGGCTTATCGATCTTATTGATTCTTTCAAAAAACCAGCTTCTAGTTTCATTGATACGTTCTACTGTATCTCTGGTTTCTCCCTCATTGATCTCAGCTCTAATCTTGATGATTTCCCTTCTTATGTGTGGAGTTGGTTTGATTTGTTGTTGATCCTCCAGTTCTTTAAGGTGTAGAGACAGCTGGTGTGTTCTGGATTTTTCAATTTTTTTGAGCAAGGCTTGGATGGCTATATATTTTCCCCTTAGGACCGCCTTTGCTGTATCCCATAGGTTTTGGACCGAAGTGTCTTCATTCTCATTGGTTTCCATGAATTGTTTCAGTTCTTCTTTGATCTCCTGGTTGATCCAAGCATTCTTAAGCAAGGTGGTCTTTAGCTTCCAGGTGTTTGAGTTCCTTCGGAACTTTTCCTTGTGATTGAGCTCCAGTTTCAAAGCATTGTGATCTGATAATATGCAGGGAATAATTTCAGTCTTTTGGTATCGGCTGAGTCCTGATTTGTGACCCAGTATGTGGTCTATTCTGGAGAAGGTTCCATGTGCACTTGAGAAGAATGAGTATTCTGCTGTTTTAGGGTGGAATGTTCTGTATATATCTATGAGGTCCATCTGGTCCAATGTGTCATTCAATGCTCTTGTTTCTTTATTGATTTTCTGCTTCGATGATCTGTCTAATTCTGAAAGAGGCGTGTTAAGATCACCGACGATTAGTGTATTCATATCAATATGACTCTTTATCTTGATTAACAGTTTTCTTAAGTAATTGGCTGCTCCCATATTGGAAGCATAGATATTTACAATTGTTAGATCATCTTGGTGGATAGTCCCTTTAAGGATTATGTAGTGTCCTTCTGTATCTCTGACTACAGTCTTTAGTTTGAAGTCTAATTTATCTGATATGAGAATCGCTACCCCAGCCTTCTTTTGAGTCCCGTTGGCATGAAAGATGCTTCTCCACCCCTTCACTTTCAGTCTGCGTGTATCTTTAGGTTCAAAATGGGTCTCTTGTAGACAGCATATGGATGGGTCCTGTCGTTTTATCCAATCTGCAACCCTGTGCCGTTTTATGGGTGCATTTAGGCCATTCACATTGAGAGTGATTATTGATAGATATGTTTTTATTGACATCGAGTTACCTTTGAAGTCTTTCTTTCTGTAGACTGTCTCTATATTTCTGTTCAATGCTATTCTTTGGATTTTTCCTCTTTTATAGCACCCCCCTTAATATTCCCTGCAGTATCGGCTTGGTGGTTGCATAGTCTTTTAAGCCTTGCTGGTCTTGGAAACTCTTTATCTCTCCATCCATTTTGAATGTCAGTCTTGCTGGATAGAGTATTCTTGGCTGCATGTTCTTCTCATTTAGTGCCCTGAATATATCTTGCCAGCCTCTTCTGGCTTGCCAGGTCTCTGTGGACAGGTCTGACGTTATTCTGATGGGCTTCCCTCTGTAAGTAAGGAGCCTCTTTGCCCTGGCAGCTTTCAAGAGATTATACCTACAATTATAATTTCTCAATTTGACTATCAGGTGTCGTGATGTTTTTTTGGAGTGTATAATCTTGGGTGGAGACCGTTCAGCCTCTAGTACATGAACGCTGGTTTCATTCGCGAGATTCGGAAAGTTTTCATGAAGGACTTGTTCCACGACATCTTCTAGACTTCTTTCTTTCTCCTCCCCTTCAGGAATTCCAATAATTCTGACGTTGGAACGCTTCATGGCATCACTTATTTCCCTAATTCTGCTTTCGTGGGATCTAAGCTGTTTGTTCCAGGCTTCCTCCTGATCCTTTCTCTCTATCTGTTTGTCTTCCAGATCACTAATTCTATCTTCTGTCTCAGTTACCCTAGCTTTGAGAGAGTTTAGATTGGATTGGAACTCATTGAGAGCATTGTGGACCTCCTCCCTGGTAGCTTTAAGCTCCGCCCTAACATTGTGAACATCCTGTCTGGTCGCTTTCAGTTCGGCCCTAATCAATTCTGTTTGTTCATCCATGGCTTTCTCCAACCTAGCTATTGCCTGGATAATTGTTAGCCTGAATTCTCTTTCCGACATATTGTCTATGTTGATAGCCGTTAGCTCTATTGCAGAAGGTCCATCCTCTGTATTTTTCTTCTGTTGGGCATTCCTCCTCCTAGTCATTTTGGTGGGAGAAGACTGAACAGATGTGGCTGGATGTATCAACTCTGGTGCAGTCAAGGTGCACCCTGGAACACTTCCTGATCTCCGTCTCAGAGAGAAGCCTCAGTCTGGGTGCAGAAGCTGAATAAATTCCCCCTTGGACGCTGGCAGTGCAGGTTCCAAGTTAAAGACCCTGGGGGCGCAGGATCTTTTGCTCGTCCCCAAAGCCAAGGCAGTGGCGGCTGTCTGGGAGCTCCTGACCGCCAGAGAGGTTCCAAGCAGCGATCGCACACTGAGATTTTGCCGCCGGCCGGGGCTGGGAGTGCCCGGCTTGCGCGCACCTCTTTTCAGAGGTGGCTGTGGGTCGGGCGCGCGTCTGGGGCACTGAGAACGGGGCGCTGGTCCGGAAGCCGCAGGCTGGGCTTTTGCGCGCCTCTGTCCTGGGAAGAGTTTCGCGCGCGCGCAGCTTAGACTTTGAAACAATGGCCCAGATCAAGAAGAGCCCCCGGGCCTTAGAAACCCAGGAGAGCTGGAGCGACGTGCGTGCGCATCTCAAGCTTTGTGGTAGGGCGAGTGCGCGTTCTGCAGACTGGCCCGGCTCCCGTCCCCTCACAGGAGCCGGAACCCCCGCGCTCTGGGGCGCGCTGGCGGCTTAGGGACCAGGAGCCGGTTTCTCCGCCGCACTCTCTCTGCCTCCGCGCCGGGGAGGCCGTCTGGGACCGGGGACTTAAGCCCCTGTCCCTAGCCGCCCCGATTCCCACAATTTGCCCCCGCGATCCTTTGCTCTTTTGGAGTGCTTTCAACCAGTCTCCAAGTTAATGCTGGTCCCCAGATGCAGCGCACTCTCGCTTGTATCGGGGTATTACTTTTGCACCGGTTGCCTCTGGTGGCTCCCTCCCCCTTTTGTTTATCTTCCGATATCAGTCCGCTGTTCCCATTCCGCTTTACCTGCTCACTGGCGTCTTCTGCCCCTGTAGAGATCCAGACATGTATGATTCTGATCTCAGGCTGATCTCATGGTTGATCAGAGTTCTTTGGTAGGTAATCAGCTCACTTTGGGGTACCAGCTGAAAAGACGCCTCTTCCTAGTACCCCGCCATCTTGTCCCCCCCCTTTCCCTTCTCTTTTATCAGGGGAGGCAGAGCTGAAATGGGTCTTTCTCACTCTAGGTTAGTCAACTGCCCAGAACTCAGCAGAAAATCTCAACCTGAGCACTGCCTTCTCCAGGGACGAGTTCTCTTCCTGCAATGTCTGTGAATTAGAACCTAGAAAGAAGAGACAATGCATACTTGGTAATTATGCAAATAGAAAAATGAATGAATGACTGAATGGATGGATGGATGAGTACATGGTTGGAAGACACCACAAAACCCAATACACAAGGATCAATCCATCTGTAGTGTTTGCCAGAACAGGTGATTCAGGATCCATTCTTCTATCTTCAAATTTTCCACTGTTCAGGTTTCTCTATACTTTGCTTTATTATGAACATTTTCAAATAGTTGAGCAATTGAAAGAATATACAATGAACTCATTGTACACAAAAAACCTCCCCCCAGATTGAACAGAAGTTAACATTCCATCATATTTACATTCTTTCTTCCGCTTTCCTTACTCTTTTTTCTCTCTCCCTTCCTTTACTCCTTCCCTTCCTTCTACTTAAAAAAAAAAAATTAAAAAAAAATTAACCTGTAGATACTATGATACTCTGCCCCTTAATATAAGTATTTCCTGGGAATAATAACATTTTCCTACTAGTCACAGTTCCATTATCACACCTAAGATTATTAACAATAATTCTATAAGCTGATCTAAAATATGGAGTATCTTAAAACTTCTCCATGCGTCTCAAGAACAATTTTTATAGTTTTTTTTTTTTTTTTTCTCTCTCTGTCTTTTTGAAGCAGAATCTCATCAGGTACCATACATTGCCTTTTGGTCATATCTCTTTTGCCTATTTTAATCCAAGCAGTCCTTCCCAGATTTCTTATTCTTAATCATTTTAAAAAATATAATCTAGGCCAGCTCTCTTTAAGAATATGCTACATTCTTGGTTTGTCTGGTGTCATTTAAGCTGTTCCATTAGTCCCTGTACTTCCTGCAGTCCTGATTAAGTACAGACACTAGATTAGATTCACATTAAAGACTTTTTCCCAGAATACTTATGTTTTCTATAGCTGCTATAACAAATAAATCTAGTGGCTTAAAACAACACAAATTCATTATCCTATAGTTCTGTAGGTTAGAAGTGCTACACAGGTCTCACTGGCTAAAATTAAGGTTTTGGAAGGGATGTGTTCCTTTCCAGAAGCTAGGAGAGAATCTGATTCTTGGCCTTTTTCGTCGCCTAGAGGTTGCCCCCCTTCCTTGATTATGGACCCCTTTGCCACCTTCAAAGTCAGCAACACTGCATCCCCCTGGTCATTCTTCTGTAGTCACACCTTCCTCAGAAAGTTCTCCTCTTTTAAGGAGCCATGTGATTAGATTAGGGTTATCTGGATATTCAGGGTAATAATTTAATCTGCAAAACTCCTTTTGCCATATGAGGTAACACATGCACAGATTCCAGGAATTAGAGCATAGACATCTTTTGTGGGAAGCAGTATCATACCTACCACAGCTCCATAGGTGATACTTTTTGTGTCATCATATCAACAGTCCCAGTACGAAACTGACCTTCTACTAGTGGAACTAGGTTTCACGGGGCTCAAAAGTGAATTGAAGAGGGGAGCAGTTAGCAAAGCTGTGTGCCTCAGAAGTATCTGGGTGGACAGAGGAGGGGATAAAAAAAAAGTAGCTGCCAGAATCTCACCTCAAAGATTTTGATTCATTAGGTCAGGGTTGGTGACTGCCATATAGGTCTTATTTCCTCTTGCAGAAATGGGTGAATCACAGTTGCCCAAGCGTGGGGCCCAGGCTTGGAGGAAACAGGGGAGAGATAACAGGTGGAAGCTCATTTTCTTGATCTCCCTCTGAGGTCTGGCCTCTGAAGGACATGTAGTTAGTGGAGTCATTTCCCAATTCATCAACAGTCACCAGCAAGAATGAACATGCAAATATTTCACAGTCAAAATCAGTGATTTTCTCAGGGAAATGGTTACTGACAGATTTCCTTCCTTGGGAGACAGCATAATTATTCATCCACCTTATCTAAAAAAAGCTGGGTGTGGGGGAGGTCAAGGCCTTCTTGCAAAATTTTTTTGCAATATTTAGTATTTTGTAAATGATATGAATGTATTTTAACTAATTATATTAATTTTTTTAAAAAAGGGTTGTAGAAAAGTTGAAAAAAATTAAATGTGTATAAAGATAAGCCTCCTTCCCTAGTTCTCCTTGTCAGAAATAGTTGCTGTTATCAATTTGTTGTGTATCCATCCAGAAATACAGTATGTTTACACAGGATATTTGTATAGACATGCTTCTATCTTTCTTATACAAATGAGACCATCTTGTACACACACTGGTCCATATTTTGCCTGGACCCAGCTTCATTTCAGCACATAGAATCTACTGGATTCTTTTTCATTTTATCTATCTGTGCATCTATCTATCTATCTATCTATCTAGTATTATTTTTTTTAAGGGCCCCAATGTGGGGTCAGAACCCATGACCCTGAGATCAAGACCTGAGCCAAGACCAGTCACACATGCAACCAACTGAGCGACCCAGGAGTTCCTAATACAT
The DNA here is from genome assembly GCF_020171115.1 of Neogale vison. Lineage (NCBI taxonomy): Eukaryota > Metazoa > Chordata > Mammalia > Carnivora > Mustelidae > Neogale > Neogale vison. Next base: position 56,881,062 of record NC_058101.1, on the reverse strand, counting down.
TTCTTTTTAAACTTCTTACCTTGCATGGGTGACTAGGATTTATCATGCCACCTCTCTACTTGTGTTCTTTTAGGTTCTTTCCAGATTTTGCTACCACAACCTTGATGTAATGACTAATCTTGCATAAATGGCACGTCCCACACATTTGAGCCTATTTTAAGACAAATATTTAGAAAAGGATTTAGAAATATTAGAATAGAAGTATTAGAAAAGGATTTCCTGAGGAAAGGGCTTGTTTATTTATAAAGTTTAATTATTTATTGCCAGAAAGGTTGCAGCAATTATACTACCACCAACAGAGGCTGAGAATATCTATTTCAAAGCATCCTTTTTGTACCCACTCTTAAGCAACCGGAGTCTCAAACTGGAGTCTATTTTAGGAGATGCCAGTTGCTTAAGGCCAGTTTTATGAGGGTGGGGTAAGAGTACCAGTCTAATTATCAGAGCAAATAGGTCCTAGTCCTGACTCTCTAATTCCCTAAAATACCTCAGACCAGTTACTTACCCTCTCCGGGACCTAGGTCTCTCATCTGACGACAAGATATTTGAACTACAGAAATGCTGACTCCATGATCCCAAATCTGGAGCTCCCATCTGATATGGCAATGGTCATTCACCACAATGTACGTATAAAGCAGCTGAGTTAGTACATCCTGATCAAGTCCCGTTACTAGCCGTTTTCATGGGTTAGGTGTCCTGTGAGATACAAAAGATAAAGCGTCAGCCTTGACCTTTTAAGAATCATAGCTAACAAACCTTATGGAAGTAGTGAACAACAGATGAGAGCATACAACCCAGTGTCATATTAGGTGGCAGGAACTATAGGGCTGAGATTGTTCAGAGGAGGGAGGCATTTGGAATCAGCATGGGTTTCATAGAAAGGTGCCATTTCCCTAAGGTAAAAATTTACCAGGCAAGGATGGTAGAAAGGAACCGGGACATACGGTGTTATGAAAGCCCAATTCACATAATTAAACAGCACACTGGAGCACAGGGAAAGCCCCCACATCAAATGCAGTTGTGCCTTATCACTTGTTTGCACAATCACAATCACAAATGAAAGTGAGCTCTAACGCCCCCCCCCCACTATTCCTTCCATAATATTTCCTGTCTCAGGTGACAGCAACTCTATTCTTTCAGTTTGGTCAAATCTTCAAATCACCTTTGACTCCTCCTGTTTGTGACCCCTGTCCAGGCAATCACCAAATGCTGTTCAACAACTGTATTTTAAAAGAAGATCCCAAATCCAAGTCTTTCTCTCTACCTTCATCGCTCCCACCTTTTGTCCGGGACCACCAACATCCTGAGCTGGATTCCTGGGAATGCTTCTTACCTGGTTTTCTGCTTCCCCCCATGGCTTCTGGCATGTTACTCTCAACATAGAGGTAGAGTGATCTTGTTAAAATGAAAGTCTGATCATGTCACTCTGATGGTCTCCCATGGCACCCAGAGTGAAAGTCAGTGTTTATAAGACCTACAAGGTCCTACAAGATGCGAGCTGCCCCTCCTGTCTCTCCCCAGACTTTGTATTTATGATTCTTTCCCCTTCATTCACCCCTTCCCTTCTATTGAGCCCTATTAACTTTCTAGATGCTCTGGGCACACTCTAGCCTCAGATCTATGGCACTGGCCCCCTCCTTCTGCCTAGGAAACTCTTCCCTAAGATAACAGCAAGCTCATACTCTTACTACCCCCTCAAGCAGTCTTACTCTACACTCCTAACCCTCTTTTTCTCACAGCACTTATCGTACTATATAATAAAATTACTATTTTCTTACATTTATTGTTTATTACCTGGTTCCCTCCAGCCCCTGCTCCACTGAAATGTCAGTTCCACAAGAGCAGGGATTTATTTATGTCTGATTGCTGCACTGCCTTAATATGGTGTCTGGTTCATGGAAGGACTCAACATATATTTGTTGAAGGAATGAATACATAAATCATGGGGTTTTCTGATGAATTCCCATGAAGACAAAATGGGCTGGACAGTCACCATCAAAATGGGTATTTTCCTCTTGGCCTGTTTCTGTCCTCTGATAAGAAAATTAGTGTATCCTATTTTGATTCTCGACGGGATGTCAACCTACCCATTATGGAGTTAGAGAGGGGGAAAGGAAGCGTGGTCACCCCAAGAGCTTCTCTTCCTGGCTCTGTCACCTACTACTTGTGTAAATCACTCTCCCTGGACCTCATTTTCCTGTCTGCAAATTGGGAGCAATGATACAAACCAACTAAGGAGAGATTAAATAAGATAATGTGAAAAGCATTTTAGAAGGATGCCAGCCATTTTGTAAGTACTCAAGAGATTTTTAATCAATTAGTGATATATAACAGAGACAGCATGTCCTGCTCTAGAATCATCTTCAAGAAGGGAGTCAAAGATGAAGCTTCAGGCTCCAGGGAAATTCACGGTTGAAGGGGGTGGAAATGACGGGGGCAGTCACGCCTCGGGGGCCCTAACCCACGACATCGTCTTCCCACTGTCAACTCATTGAACTCGTTAATTTCCTCTTCTGTGAAGTCGTCTCCCCGTGACAATTTTTGCCAGCGAAAAGGAAAACAAAACAAAACAAAACAACAACAACAACAACAAACCCAGTTTGGGTCTTAGGGGGAAAAGAAAAAAGGCTATTTCACAGCCAACCTTGTGAGCAATGTCATACCTGCGGGTGGTTCCCTGCCTTTCCCTCCCCTCCCCACCCCTCCCTCAGGAATTAACCCGCCTTTTAAGGAAAAGACGCCGTCAAAAGGCTTGGGATGGGCAAGACGACAGCAAGGGTGGACGCACTGAAGCTCAGGACGGCTTGCGAGCGAGCAGGCGAGCGCAGGTAGTAGAGGCGCCGCCAGAAGCGCGCTAGCATCCCGCCCCGCCCGCCCCGCAGGCGCAGGTGCGAGCCAGGGAGCAGGTGAGGGCGGCGCGCGCGCTCATAGGCTGGCGCGCGTGGGGCAACATCAGGCGGTGGGGCGGGAGCCCGGCGCGGGAGGGGTGGGTTGGGAGGGCCTGCGGCGCCTACTCTGCCGGTCCGCTCCCCTTGCCCGGTTTCCCTTATTGTCCAGGTGAGAGGTGGCAGGCGTGTGAGCCATCAAGCCCCGCCGCTGCCAAGTGGGTGACTAAGTCGGCTTGGTGGAAAGGAAAGTGACTTTAGAAAGAATGACAAAGGCCTCCAGAGGGAACCCGCCCCGCCTCCTTCCGCCCTCCTCCATCCTCCATAAAATAGGCATTTTATTGGCCACCGTGTTCTTTTACATGCTCGCCTATTGGATTCTCACAACAATCCTAAAAAGTAGGGATGATTTAAAATTCCCATTCTATAGATGAGGAAACCGAGGCCCGAAGAGGCTAAGAATTGCCCACCCGCTGGAGTCAGCAAGTGGTGGAGTCAGGCTCCCAGCTCTCAGATCTTTGCCTCCAAACGGACTGAATCGCTGTTCTTTTTTTTTTTTTTTTTTCAAGGACTATAAGTTGCCATTAATAGAGCATCTTCTTTTAAAAATAGAAATATAGGGGCTCCTGGGTGGCTCAGTGGGTTAAAGCCTCCGCCTTCGGCTGGGGTCATGGGTTCTGGGATGGAGCCCCACATCAGGCTCCCTGCTGGGCAGGGAGCCTGCTTCCCCCTCTCTCTCTGCCTGCATCTCTGCCTACTTGTGATCTCTGTCTGTGAAATAAATAAATAAAATCTTAAAAAAAAATAAAAATAGAAATATAATTGACATGTAGTACTATATTAGTTTGGTATGCACAAGGTAGCGATTCTATATATATTACAATGATATCTATAAATAATGATCACAAATCTGGTTAACATTTATCATCATACAAAGTTCAATTTTTTTTTTCTTGTGATGAGAACTTTTAAGATACATTCTGTAAAGCATCTTCTCATTTGTCCTAGATTTGCTTAGGGACTTGAAACTGATTTCCCATATTGTGGGTGGTGACAAGAAGCCCACACAGACCTCTGCTTCCACCTGCAGAGAACCACACTCTGCATCCTTCTATCCAAATCCCCTTCTCTAGAATTCCTTATGTCACTGAATTAGCAAGTCAGAAATTTAGAAGGGGGTCCTCATTGCTCACCTCCTTCAGACTCTTCTGGGGGCTGAGAGTGTGCTCTCTAAAATGGCCATGTCAGCCAGTTCACCCTTTTTTAATACCTTTGGGGGTATTCTTAGCCTGGAAAGATCCTCCTGCCCTTCTTTCCCACTTGTCACCCACTTCCCTGAGCCTGGACTCCACTCCTGCTGAATAAATCAGGCCTGTCCAGTCCTTACCAGGTCCTTCAGGGAGGGATTTCACCCTACCCTCCTGACTGCCAGGCATAGTGGTCTCAAATATTCTGGCCTCAGGATCCCTTTATACCCTTAACAATTTGTTTCTGTGGTAATAGCTATTAATAATTCTGTATTAGAAATTAAAACTGAGAAAACTTAAAACCATTATTTTAAAACAATAATAAATCCATGACATAACAGAAGCATATTTGTAAAAAATAACTGTAGTTTTCAAAACAAAACAAAAAAATAATTAGAAGAGTGGCATTGTTTTACATTTTTTCCAATCTTCATGGAAGCCAGTTGGAGCGTCCTATCTGTTGCTTCATTCCATATGTCCTGATATTACCATAGGCTCTGGAAACTTCCACTGTCCTTTTTTCAGGAAGTGAGTGAAAAAGACAAATAACGTCTTAATATATTGGGGCAATAGTTTTGACTTTGTGAACTCTTGGAAGGGTTTTAGGGACTTCCCAGATGCTCTAAGCTATAGTGAAACAGCCATTTTTAGAATGTGTGATTTTTTTAAAGTTTTTATTTTAATTCCAGTTAGTTAACATACACTGTTATATTAGTTTCAGGTATACAGTATAGTGATTCAACACTTCCATACATCACCTATTGCCTTCCTTAATCCCCATCACCTATTTCATCCATCCGTCCACCCACTTCCCTTCTGGTAACCATTAGTTTATTCTCTATAATTAAGAGTCTCTTTCTTGATTTCTTCCCTGTCTCTCTTTTCCCTCTTTGCTCATTTTTTTGTTTCTTAAATTCCCCATATGGGTGAAATGGTATGATATTTGTTTTTCTCTGATTGACTTATTTCACTTAGCATGATACTCCATCCATGTCATTGTTGCAAATGGCAAGATTTCATTTTTTTTGCTGGCTGAATAAAATGCCAACAGATAGATTCCAGCAGAATAGAAGACAGAAAATAAAAACAGAAGGCATTTTTTTTTCTCTTTCTTATGGCTTTCCCCACAGGGAAACACTATGAACAGTTTCATGGGCTTCCCACCCACCTGATTTATATGCCTAGATCAGGAAATCCACCTCTTCCCCCATTAAAGTAGATATAGTTATATATTTTATATGTATTAATGGACACGATTCATTTATATGGGCAGTTGTTGGGCACTTGGGCTGCTTCCATATCTTGGCTATTGTAGATCATGTTGCCATAAATATGAGGGTGCACATATCCCTTTGAATTAGTGTTTTTGTATTCTTTGGGTAAATATCAGTAGTGCGATTGCTGGAACATAGGGTAGGTACAAGTCCTCTGCCATCAGGCCACCTGTCACCCCTCACCTGTCTTTGAAACTTTAATGCTCTTTTCTTCCTCTCTCCTTTTCCCTCCTTCTGCCTCTCCCTCCCTTCTTTCTCCTCTTCCCTCTATCCTCCAACTTCTATCCTCACTTTCCCCCAGTCTCTCTTCTCCCCTTTCTCACCTGCCTATCTCTTTTTCCCTTCCTCCTACCTTACTTCTCCTCTCTCCCTCCTTTTCTTTCTCCCTCTCTTTCTCTGTGACTCCCTCAAGGAGCACAGGGTCCAGCTGTAGAAACAGGCAGAGTTATCTCATCACGATTGATCTGGTTTCTTGGCAACTTGTTCCATTCCAGAATCCTTTTCTTGAATCCCTGACCCATGTCCTCTGACCCAGGTACTACTTTCAGGGCTAGAGAAACAGAGGTAAAAACCCACTATCCCCAACCTAGACTCACAGAAACAACAACAACAACAACAACAAAAATCCCTAATGGGCACCTACTATAGTCTAGGCACCAGGTGGTTACAGGGATGAAATGGGCTTTCCTCTGCTCTTAGGGAATTGGGAGTAGGTAGACAGCTGCCTTTGATGGCAGCATAACAAAGATGGAGGGGCACTGGGGGGACCTGCTGCTCAACTCGCCTGGAGGGGTCAGGAGTCAAGAAAGGAGTTACAAAGAGCTTGGAACTATGTGTTCAAGAGGAGTTCATGCCATTGAGTGGGTTTCCCCATCCACTCCCAGTGGAAACATAAATTGGAATGCTATTCAGAGGCAGAGAGTTGGCACAATCCACCAAAGGTCACTGCAAGTATCCTCTGACTGTGGTCTCTGCTGTATAGGATTTTAGTTTATGGATTTCTTCCTAAATGCCTACCCAGAGACTTGTGTAGCTGTGTTCACCGTAGCTTTGTTTGTTGCAGAGAAAGCACAGGAAACAACCCACAGGGCTGGGTTTGAGAAAAGGATGTGCTGGAATGATGGCAACGCATAAAGAAGCAGGTTTGTCTATGTTGCCATGGAAAAATAACCAAGAGGACACAAAAAGATGGAAGACCATTCCATGCTCTTGGATCGGAAGAATAAACATTGTTAAAATGTCTATACTGCCTAGAGCAATCTATACTTTTAATGCCATTCCAATCAAAATTCCACCAGTATTTTTCAAAGAGGTGGAGCAACTAATCCAAAAATTTGTATGGAATCAGAAGAGACCCTGAATCGCTAAGGAAATGTTGAAAAACAAAAATAAAACTGGGGGCATCACGTTACCTGATTTCAAACTTTACTACAAAGCTGTGATCACCAAGACAGCATGGTACTGGCATAAAAACAGACACATAGACCAGTGGAACAGAGTAGAGAGCCCAGATATGGACCCTCAACTCTATGGTCAAATAATCTTTGACAAAACAGGAAAAAATATGCGGTGGAAAAAAGTCACTTCAATAAATGGTGCTGGGAAAACTGGACAGCTATATGTAAAAGAATGAAACTCGACCATTCTCTTACATCTTACACAAAGATAAACTCAAAATGGATAAACGACCTCAACGTGAGACAGGAATCCATCAGAATTCTAGAGGAGAACATAGGCAATAATCTCTTCGATATCAGCCACAGCAACTTCTTTCAAGATATGTCTCCAAAGGCAAAGGAAAGAAAAGCAAAAATAAACTTTTGGGACTTCATCAAAATCAAAAGCTTCTGCATAGCAAAGGAAACAGTCAAGAAAACAAAGAGGCAACCCATGGAATGGGAGAAGATATTTGCAAATGATAGTACAGACAAAAGGTTGATATCCAGGATCTATAAAGAACTCCTCAAACTCAACACACACAAAACAGATAATCAAAAAATGGGCAGAAGATATGAACAGACACTTCTCCAATGAAGACATACAAATGGCTATCAGACACATGAAAAAATGTTCATCATCACTGGCCCTCGGGGAGATTCAAATTAAAACCACATTGAGATATCACCTTACACCAGTTAGAATGGCCAAAATTAGCAAGACAGGAAACAACATGTGTTGGAGGGGATGTGGAGAAAGGGGAACCCTCTTACACTGTTGGTGGGAATGCAAGTTGGTGCAGCCTCTTTGTGGAGTGTGAAGATTCCTCAAAAAATAAAAAGTAGAACTTCCCTATGATCCTGCAATTGCACTCCTGGGTATTTACCCCAAAGATACAGATGTAGTGAAAAGAAGGGCCATCTGTACTCCAATGTTTATAGCAGCAATGGCCACGGTCGCCAAACTGTGGAAAGAACCAAGATGCCCTTCAACGGACAAATGGATAAGGAAGATGTGGTCCATATACACTATGGAGTATTATGCCTCCATCAGAAAGGATGAATACCCAACTTTTGTATCAACATGGACAGGACTGGAAGAGATTATGCTGAGTGAAATAAGTCAAGCAGAGGGAGTCAATTATCATATGGTTTCACTTATTTGTGGAGCATAAGAAATAGCATAGAGGACAAGGGGAGATGGAGAGGAGAAGGGAGTTGAGGGAAATTGGAAGGGGAGGCTATGAGAGACTATGGACTCTGAAAAACAATCTGAGGGTTTTGAAGAGGCAGGGGGTGGGAGGTTGGGGGAACCAGGTGGTGGGTATTGGAGAGGGCACGGATTGCATAGAGCACTGGGTGTGGTGCAAAAACAATGAATGCTGTTATGCTGAAAATTAATTTAAAAAAATAAAAAAAGAAAAAAGAAAAATAACCAAGATATATTCAGTGGAAACAAGAAGATGCAAAACTGTGTAAATCATCATCTTGTTTCTCTAAATGATTTTAGTGGGGGAGATGGATTTGCTGGTCTGTGCATGTAAATCAGGTCGGGGTGGGGGGGAAGCCCAAGAGACTGTTCATAGAGGTTCCCTGTAGGGAAAGCCTTAGGAAAGAGAAAAAAAAAAGTGCTTTTCATTTTTATTTTGCATCTTCTATTCTGCTGGATTTGGTCTGATCATGTGTGATTGTGTCCCTCCCAATTTCATATGTTGAAGTCCTAGCCCCTCAGTACCTGAAAAAGTGACTGTGTTTAGGTGGGATCTTGAAAGAGGTGATTTAATGAAAATGAGGTCATATGGGTGGGCCATGATCCAATATTAATGTCCTCTTTATAAGAAGAGGAGACTAGGGGATGCCTGGCTGGCTTAGTCAGTGGAGCTGCTACTCTTGATCTTGGGGTTGTGGGTTTGAGCCCTGTGTTAGGTGTAGAGATTACTTGAAAATAAAATCTTTCAAAAGAAGAAGAAAAAGAGGAGAGTGGAACACAGATATGCATAGCAGACACAGAAAGAGGGTGGCCATCGAAAGCCAAGGAGAGAGGCCTTAGAAGAAAACAACCCTGCCAGTCGGGTTGATCAATCCTTGATCTTGGACTTCCGGCCTCTAGGATGTGAGACAATAAAAATCAGTTGTTTAAATCCCTTAGTCTGTGGTACTTTGTATGGCAGCCTGAGCAGACTCTACTCATCTACCATGTGAATGTACTACTTTTGATATATATTTTTGATATATATTTACTTTTGAGATATATATGTATGTGTGTGTGTGTATTTTTTTTTTTTTTTAGAAAGTCAGTGGAGCTTTTTTTTTTTTTTTTAAACATCTCTGCATGACAAGAAATCCTAGTAAGTGTTACATTGGAAAATGAACTGTGCATAGCCTGGTTTGGGGATGGGAAGAAAGGAAGGAGAACAGAGGTAGGGTGGTAAGCAAACGCACATAAGTTCAAAGTCCTGGGGTTCTGGTGTGGTGGGAATGGGCAGGGGGTGGGAGTTATGTCTTAGTGAGTTCCATAGGCTTAGTTAGCCTATGGAAGTTGCTCAGGGACAGGACTGGTGGGACTTTGGGCTCTAGGAGAGTTTGGTCTTGATCCTGAAGGTGGTGGGGACTGCTGGAGGATATTGTGCAGGAAACAACGGTGTAAGCTCACTATTGCATGGAAGGAGCATGGAAAGGCACGAGAGTTGTAGCAAAAACCAGACAGGAATCTGTTGCAGAAGTTCCAAGAGGTCACAGCAAGCCAGAACTTTCGCAGTTTAATGGGCAGGGACTCTGGAGCGAGATGGCTGGGTTTTAATCCAGCTCTGCCACTTAGTGGGGGTGTTATCTTAGACCAGTTGTTTAATTTCTCTGTGCCCCAAATCCTAGCTGCAGGGCGGGGATAATGAGAGTGGTGGGCTGTTGTGAGGGCTGACTGGGTTTAACGTATGCCAACAGCTTGTAAGAGTGTCTGGGTGTGGTAAGCACTCTCCTGTGTCTGGGTTTGCTCTGTTGTTGTCGTCAGTTTACCCAGGGCTGAGCACATGATGCATGATATATGCCTGCTCCATTCTTGTAGGGTGATGGGGAAAGCATGTAGTCCCAGGTTGCTGGCTCATGTTAGATAAGTGAAGTGGCTGTCCCAAAGCCACACACAATTAGAAAGGTGATGGGCTGGAATATGAATCCGTATCTGTCTTCAAAACCTGCACTTTTAACATCTATATTATGTAACTCAGCCCAGGGCCTGGTACTTAGTAGGACCTCAATGAGATGTTTCTAGGTGAGTTGACTAAAATGAAGTGCATGAGGTAAATGACTTCCTCAGGGTCACACAGCTCATCAGTAGCAGCTGGGGATAGAACCTGGTCTTCTAGTCCCACAACCAAATCTAAATATGCTAGAAAGTAGGGAGGTCAAGGTGCACCTGGGTGACTCAGTCAGTTAAGCAACCGACTCTTGGTTTCAACTCAGGTCATTATCTCAGGGTCCTGCGATTGAGCCCCCTGTGGGCTCTGCTCTCAGTGGGAAGTTTGCTTGAGATTCTGTCTCTCTCCCTCTGCCCCCAAGTCTTGGTCTCTCTTTCCCTCTCAAATCAATCAATAAATCTAAAAAAAAAAAAAAAAAATAGTGGGGAGGTCTTACTAGTTGAGTGGATATAGAACAGAGTCCAAGATCAGTCCCTTGGAAAAACTTTGGTGAAGGTACAAGCGCTGAGGCAAAAGCTTGCACAGCTTGGGGTCATCAGACTCCAAAACTGCAACCAGGGCCAGTCCTAGACTCTTAACTAAGACAAGCTCTTAGAGGGGTACTGGTGAAAAACTGATGTTCATGACATTTGGGAAGATAAAACAAACTGACACATAACAGGGATAAACCCTGAGGTTCATGCTCAGAGCTGTCTGTGGAGTAAACACTCCCTAAACGGGCAATGCATGATGTTGTACTGCATCCCAGTGTGTTGTAGGATCTGCTGGCTGGAGCTTGATTGTCTGCTATCCTGCGAGTTTTGTGACATTTCATTTCATTCCAGCAGCATTACTGATGAGCTGTGCTCTTGATAAAACTTAGTGATATACTATTCACCACAAGTCACTAAACTGACAATGTTAACCGTTCAGCCTAGACATGAATGAGGTTAAGAAATCAGGTTTCAGGAACCTGACAGACCTAGTTTCAGAGCCCAGCTCCATTATTTTTAAGCCATTGTTCTTAGGGCCCTTAGCTTCTTTATACCTTGTTTGCCCCATCTGTAAATGGGAATAGGAAAGAATTAGTAAAGACATCTCATTCTCAATTATACTAAAAAAAATTAGGATTACTTTAACTTTCCAGAAAGCTAGAAAAAAAATGAAACACCTGTCTCTTAAGCCATTGAAATAGGTATTGTCTGGATGCTAGAACTTATATGTCCCACTGACAGGTGAGTACAAGACCTTAAGTATTCTTTTTTTTGGTTGCCTGTTTTATAGCCAGCCAAACCTCCTTTGAATTAACTTAAGAAAGTAGAGATGTATGTAATCTATTTTCAAGCACATTTATTCACAAGGATTCCAACTTCATAGGTTGGACCTTACAAAATGATAGAAAATTCATAAATTATTCTGTCCCAGTTCCTGACACAGAACTCCCAAGATCCTTATAATTTCCTAAGGGATTAGAGTACTAGGAGCATCTTCTATTTCTTTGTCTTTGACTCAGTTCTTGACACAGAGTTCCTAAACCTCTTGGAATTTCCTGGGTAATGGGAGTGGTTTTTGTTCTAATAAGTTGACTCTTGGTGGGCTCCTGGTTGGGGCTGGTCACCAGAAAGACCAAATCGTGATTAGAAGCCCCACCCCCATTCTCCAGTGAGGGGAGCGGGTAGAAGTGGGGGTGATGGTGAATTATACCCTTGTGATGAAGCTTCCATAAAAATCCCCAAAATATAGGGCTCCCAGAGCTCTCAGGACAGTGATACACCTCAGCTCCACTGGGACAGAAGCTCTTGTGCTTGAGACCCTCCTAGACCTCACCCTATGTGAAGTTTCTTCATCTGGAGTTTCATCTGCGTCCTTTATCATATACATTAAGAAACTAGTAAACTAGGGCGCCTGGGTGGCTCAGTGGGTTAAGCCGCTGCCTTCGGCTCAGGTCATGATCTCAGGGTCCTGGGATCGAGTCCCGCATCGGGCTCTCTGCTCAGCAGGGAGCTTGCTTCCTCCTCTCTCTCTCTCTGCCTGTCTCTCTGCCTACTTGTGATCTCTCTCTGTCAAATAAATAAATAAAATCTTTAAAAAAAAAAAAAAAAAAGAAACTAGTAAACTATTTTTCCGAGTTCTATGAGCTGCTCTAGCAAATAAATGGAACACAAGGGGAGGCTTATTTGCAGCCAAATGGGACAGAAGTTGTGAGTATCCTGGAACCTACTCCTTGCGATTGGTGTGAAGGGAGAGGGGGCTGTCCTTTGGCATTGAGCCCTTGCCTGTGGGATTGGATGCTATCTCTGAGTAGTGTCAGAGTGGAGTGAAGCTGTAGGGCACGCAGCTGGTGTGGCAGAATTGCTTGGTGGGGAGAATCCCCACATTGTTGTGAGTGTGGTATTGGTATCAGAAGAAGGGAGAAACATGGTGGGTAGGTGGTGATGGGGGAGAGATTGGGTTTTCTGACACAGACCTCCTTGACTTGTATTAATTGGAGAAGACTGTAGGATTTTATGGATAGAATATGCTTTGGCTTTGGATTCTGACAAGCTGCACTGCAAAATACAGGTACATGAGAAACCCTTACTAGTGCTAATTCTGTTTTAGGACCTGTTAAATTGTCAGTGAGTCACATTTGTGCCCCAGACCTTGTCTTTATGGTGTTAGTCCGAACAGAAGTTTCAGGACACTCAAAGACTAAGAGTAGTCAAAAACTCTTTGTCTCTATCCAAGTCAGAACTAAGCAATGGTCACATGTTGCCCACACCACCTCCAGCTTTCAGCCCAAAGCAGGTGTTTTAAAATGTAGGTTTCCGGGGCGCCTGGGTGGCTCAGCGAGTTGAAGTCTCTGCCTTTGGCTCAGGTCATGATCTCAGGGTCCTGGGATCAAGCCCCACATCGGGCTCTCTGCTTGGCAGGGAGCCTGCTTCCTCCTCTCTCTCTGCCTGCCTCTCTGCCTACTTGTGATCTCTGTCTGTCAAATAAATAAATAAATAAACAAAATCTTTAGAAAAAAAATGTAGGTTTCCTTTTTATGTGGGTACAGTGAGGCCCACAGATCAGAAGATGACTGCCATGGAAAAATAGCTTTTTACTCGCGGTTCCCAAGAGAAGGGGGCACATCACACCGTTTGAGGTGACTCAGGGAAGCACCAGGGTGGGTCAGGAGGCAGAGAGAGCAAAAGGAGCACATTGCAATAATCTGTATTAAAATATGATAATTAACATAACATAATTAAAGAAAAATCTCTATTGAGGTTTCTGCAGAAACAATGGCAAGGCAGGTTAAGCAGGCTTAGGGTTGTCTAGTCTGAATAATTTTGGCAGACTTTGGGGTATAGAGGCTGTCCTGAGTTGTCTGGTGCCTGGCCTGGAGGTGACTAGAGCACAGGAATATTGGCCTGGAGTGTAACAGCCCTGTGAGAAAGCTAATAGGGGTGTTTGGGGGTGTGGGCTTTGGAATGGTTGGTTGGCATGTGAACAGAACACTTGCTGGTGGGTCCTTTAATGTTTCTAGAAATTGGCTAGCCATGGGAGGGGGAGCCAGCAAGGCTCCAAGATGTCAAAACATCAGAAAATGTAGAAAATAAGGAACATGATTAATACAGTAGGGCAGTGACCTTGGCCCTGTGATGCCCCCAAAGCAGCTGGTCTGCAAAGCACAGCCAAGCTCTGCAACCTTGAGCAGCTGACCAAATTGCAAGATGTCCTGAGTCCTGTTATGTTCTCCTTGGGTGGGAGTCCCAGCTCTCCTACTTCCTTTGCAGTACAGAGCAGCAGGGGTGGGTGTTTCCTTTCTATTCTGTAGCAGAAACAGAGTACTCAGCCAGAATGTCCTCCCCAATGGGAAGGCTTGGTGCAAGAACTTCTGCAGGCAGTGCATTTTCTCCTATCTCTTAGCCGTTTGGTTCTTGTTTGTTCCCAGGAAAAGGACATACCGAGGTTAGGTGGACTTGTTCCAAGTTTATTAATTCTATTTGTTGTCTCTCCTGTGCACCCCTCCCTATCACCACTGCCCCGTTCTAAACTGAGCCCTGACCCTCTCTGGAGCTAGGGGAGCCAGAAATGTGCTCATACTTACCTCTTTCTGATGGGAAGGACTTTATCATGGGCCCTTCTTTAGGGCCTGGGGAGACTTTAGAAAGCCTGACTGAAGTGAGAACATAAGCCCTATTCAAGACATTAGACATGTGGACCTTCTTCTTCCCTGGGAGGTGCTAGGGATGAGACAGAGTCCAGCCAGCAGTTTAGCATCTGGGACAAGTGGTAGAAAAAGGATCCCAACCTCGTTTGGTGAATGGACACTATTCACTAGTATGGTATGTCACTCATTCAGCATTGTTTTGTTTATTTATATATATATATATATATATATATTTTTTAATTTTTTATTTTTTATAAACATATATTTTTATCCCCAGGGGTTCAGGTCTGTGAATCGCTAGGTTTACACACTTCACAGCACTCACCATAGCACATACCCTCCCCAATGTCCATAACCACACCCCTCTTCTCCCAACCCCCCTCCCCCCAGCAACCCTCAGTTTGTTTTGTGAGATTAAGAGTCATTTATGGTTTGTCTCCCTCCCAATCCCATCTTGTTTCATTTATTCTTCTCCTACCCCTTTAACCCCCCATGTTGCATCACCACTTCCTCATATCAAGAAGATCATATGATAGTTGTCTTTCTCCCCTTGACTTATTTCGCTAATCATGATAACCTCTAGTTCCATCCATGTTTGTTTATTTATATATTTTAAAATGTGGACAATACATAATAATTGCTTTAGCATTTCTAGAAAGAACATTTATAAATATTCATCATTTAGTTTTTATTTGGAACATTAATTCTACCTATGTAGTTGTAACATCATGACCTGAGTTTTTACAGAGCATCTGTGAAGGAGAAAGGTCAGTAAGATTCCCAGGTAGGAGTTTATGTCTCCTTCTCCAAGCCCCTTGGAATTCTAGCACCTGTGTGCAGAAGTAGAGAAAATCACAAATCCCCAAGTTCCCTGGGGAGGCCCATGGACCTTCCAGAGACCAGGCTGGCCCACTGGGAGAGCTGTGAGTGACAGGGCAGAGCCAACAGGAAGAGGGGAGGGTGGAATGAGGAGTGAGATGAGGCCAGGTACAACTAAATGACCGGCTTTGTCTTCTCAGAGTCCCCTGAGAGAGGGTTAGGTAACAGATTGGCTGAAGCCACTCTTATCCTGGCCATGAAGAGGGTCAGGGAAGGCAACTAGGAAGACAGAAAGCTGACAATGATTTTTACCACCTGTTTCCTCTTCTAAAGATGGGGAGTTCTAAGGAGGGCTGATCACTTGCCTGGAACTATGGTGTGTGCCAGACTGCAAACTCTGAGAGGCTCAGAGAGAGTTAAATCACTTCGGAAAAGAAAAAGAAGAGCTTTAGGTGTGTGGGGGAAGGAAGGGGTTGGAGCCCTGGAACAAAGAAGTAATGCCACTGTGGCCAAAGCATGAGGTAGGGGAGGAAGAATGTCATTGGATGGGGACTGGGATATGTTCTGCTGTGTGGCATGTGATGGATCACTCTTTTCAGACTCTCCATGACATCTTCAGTAAAATGTAGATCCCTCATTCATGGCATGTTGTAGGTTTCCTTTTCTAGGGATACATCTAAGTGTTAAGTCTTACTAGTAGTGAGGCAGACACAAGGGTGAGGACAGAAGACTCCCAGTGACATGCTTATTTCTACCTCTTTGACCAAAGCAAGTCCAGTGGCCACATCCAAGCTCAAGGTTTATTAATTCTGTGGGTTTCCTATGAGGAAATGTCTGTCTCTCCCACCAAGACTGGAAGGGCCTCTACAGTCAGGTCATCCTTATCTGTCCCTGCCTCTGGTGCCTAGCACAGTGCTTGGTACAGAGTAGGTACTCAGTTAGTGTACATTGCATGAAAATATCTCTGAGGATTTTCCTTTTCTTTCCATTGCCCCCATCCTAAGTCTAGGTTGGACCTGGACTACCTAGTGTCCTTTTACAGCTCCCATCTTTCCAGGTTCTCCCACTGCAAACATACCCTGCATGCCCTCACCACTGATCTCCAACACTACCTTGACTGTAGTTTTCACTAATTTATCAAACTTTAGCACTTCTATCCATCCCTCCTTGGAAATCTTGAAGGGCTTCCCATTGCCTAGAATCACAAGTACCTAACTCAGGTGTGTCAAAAACTCTTGCAAAACATTCCAAGTGGTACAGTTGTGAGTTACTGTGGTAGTTACTCATGACTCTATCCAGTTTTCTCTCACCTAGACACACAACAAGAGGGCCTTTTCCTGCCTCTCAAGCTTGGGTGTGGCTACTAGATTTGCATTGACTCAAGAGGTGGAAATGAGTGTGTCACTGGGTGCAAGCTTTAAAAAGCCGTGACTGATTTGCTATACTCTTTTCCAGGAGTAAAGTGACCCTGGTGCACCCTCCACCCATCCCCTGGAGCGATAACCTCACAGAGGAAATCCCTGGGGCTGATCTGAGACATATGGCAGGAATTGCTGTTCCCATTTACAAAACAGGAACAATTACTACCTCATATGACAGGAGGGAAGTGGGAAGGAGGCTACATCATCTGCCCAGGTCACTCTGCTATTCAGGGGTAGAACCAAGATCTTCCCACTACCAGTGGGAGATCTCATCACCAAGGTGGCCCCACCCGGTCTGTCCAGGAAGACATATGGGTAGAGTGAAAGGCACAGAAGCTCTGTCTTTAGACTGACCTCGTTCAAATACCAACTTTGGTGTTTTCCAAGGAATCTCAGTTGGCAACAACAACAGTCTGTCTTATAAGTTTATGGGGAGGGTGATATAAGATAGGGTGGGGAGCCCTGGCAGGCATATGTAGGAGCTTGGTGTAGGTCAGTTAGCCTTGTCTCTTTCCCAGTCTGGCTGTCCTCTTGAACCCTGGATTGACCACACCCACTGTCACCTTGAGGTCTTGCTCACGGTGTGCTCTCTGATTATAAAAGCCCCCCAGCTTCTCCCCACACCCCTCTCAGAGCCTCGCTGAAGTCCCCACTTCTCTACATTGCCTCCTCCTGCATTCCTGCTCACACATTCCCACCTCCAGCACGTGACATTTAATCAACCAAGATGGATTTAACTGCTGCAGTGGTGAGAAACTGATCTCCCTAATTACACCAGACATACCTTGAGGGCATTGGCTAGCCTCCGATTCCTGTATCCCTCCTGGAGCTTGACCTGGCCCCAGCCCTGTCTTTTATTGAGTGAGAGTCTCTGGGCACCTCCTGGTGCACTGCTGTGCCTAGTTCCTCCCTTATACAGGTGGGGAATTCCTGGAGGGGCTCTGAAGACTCTCCCACCCATGATGACCAAGTAAGTAAATTCAACTGGGCTGAGTTTACAAATAGGAAGTGACCCCCAAGAATGGGTTGGCTTTCCTGAGCACATCTATGAACCAGGCACTTTATCCAGTGCCTTGCATTATCTCTAGTTGTCAGAAGGACCCTAGGGGTGTTTATAGATGAATACAAATTTTGGAGATACCTGGTAACTTAATTGGCAATAATCAGTTGAGAATGATTTCTTATTAATAACCTGACATTTATGTGTCAAGGACTACATTAGCGATTCAGAGAGGTGAATTAGTTTGACATGATCCCTGGTTTCATGGAACTCACAGACCAGTTGACAAGACATTGAATGTTTGTCAACCCTCCCCCGCTGGCACATTCTTGTGTCATTATATTCCACATATGAGAAGCACCAGAGAAATTGCAGTTACCTCTAATTTAGCCTTTTTTTTTTTAAGATTTTATTTATTTATTTGACAGAGAGAGATCACAAGCAGGCAGAGAGGCAGGCAGAGAGAGAGGAGGAAGCAGGCTCCCTGCTGAGCAGAGAGCCCGATGTGGGACTCGATCCCAGGACTCTGAGATCATGACCTGAGCCGAAGGCAGCAGCATAACCCACTGAGCCACCCAGGTGCCCCTAATTTAGCCTTTTAATAAATTGTCATGGGATAATTTTATAGACACTATGTCATTTCCTTCTTAAAACATCCAGAAGAAGGGGTATTCTTATTTTTCACTGATGTTCTCTAAGTGCCTAGCTCGTGTGTGGCACACTGCAGGGGACAATTTTAATTGAATGAATTTCCATTTTATAGATGAAGTTCATGGGAACAATGGGGAACATGAAGCTGGGACCCAAGGAGTGAGTGCATTTTGTTCCGTCATATTACTTCTCAAAAGATATACCAGCTTTTGCTTTCCCTTGTTTACCTTCACCCTCTTCCCAAAATGACCACATTCCTTGTTTTGTCTTTCAGGGTGTTCTCAGCCAGTCACCATACATGTGACTTTCTTATTTTTTTTTTTAAAGATTTTATTTATTTATTTGACAGAGAGAGAGATCACAAGCAGGCAGAGAGGCAGGCAGAGAGAGAGGAGGAAGCAGGCTCCCTGCCGAGCAGAGAGCCCGATTCGGGACTCGATCCCAGGACCCTGAGATCATGACCTGAGCCGAAGGCAGCGGCTTAACCCACTGAGCCACCCAGGCGCCCGTGACTTTCTTATTTAATGTGGCCAGTGGGGGTGGGGGGTGGGTCCAAAGTATTCCTATTCCCAGACAGGAGGCATGACCTCTGGAGGCCATGGTCTTGGAGACCTGGCTCACATGGAACCCCTTCCTCAGCAGTCTTTGCAAGTGGCCAAATCTTTAGTTGTTCTGGGAGAGAACTTCAACTGAAAACTTGAAGAAATGCCTTGAGAAAGAAACTGACTCCCTGCCCCGCAAGGTAAAAAGTGAAAGAACACAATCAGAGTAGCCTCTTATAAGCCAAATTAAATGAGCTAATAAGAATCAGTGCTCTTCAAATGTTCGGTTCATTTAAACACAAAGATGATTGGTTTCTGGCCTTTCTGATTTTAATCCAACAACTTTCACCAGAGGTCTTCATCCAGCTTGATATGGCTGGAGTTTTGTTTATAGGTGTGTGTATGTAAAGTAAATCTTCAAGATTTCCTCCCTATACACTGTTATCTTGCTCAAGGTGTCTGGAGTTCTATTGGATGATTTTATATTTGAACCTTAGCTTCCTCATGTGAGTTGTAGAGAGAAGGATCTTTTCTTCTACTCTGATCTTATAATGTGAATAATGACCTAGCCATGCACTCAGTCAATAATTCACTCAGCAGTCATTGACTGAGTACAACCATGTGCCAGATGTTGTGCCTGGCACAGCAGATATAGAGCTCCCAGACTAGCAGTGGGGTTTAAGGGTCTGGGCAAATAACTAGGCAAGGACTATAGAAGGTGATTGGCTTTAGTCCCTCCAGGTCTGGGCTCCATCAGTGATCTTCCCTCTTTTGAAGTATGATCAGCTTCTCCCTCTTCTGTGTCTTTCTTCTCTACCAGCTCTTTTTCAAAGCTGATTTCATACCATTAAACTCCACTGACCTGGTGGTCCTCCTGGATATCATTCTATTTTTCTCTCTCCTCATCCAGACCTGTAAGCAGAAGAATCTGTATTCTAGTGTCTACCGCTTCATCTTTACTTCATTCTTTAACCCATGGCAATCCATCCACCAATTTTAGTCATTATTGCTCTTTCTAAAGACAACCAAAACTTACTTCCAACCCGCACTGCTTTTATCTTTTTCTTTCTAGTGTATTTAATTGTGTTGATCCTCTAGCCTCTGCTCTTGGAAGCTTCATTCTCCTGCCTCCCCTTGTCTCCTCTGGTCTTTCTCTTTGTCTGTCTCCCTTGAAGTGGTTCTCCTTCTCTGTCTCTCAGTGTTGATGCTCTCAGACAGCTTGGCCTTCTTCTCTGGACATACCCTCTCCCTGGGACATCTTATCCACTCTCGTGGTATGGAGGCCGAGAAAAATTAAGGTGATCCCACCTCAGGTTTAGCCTTAGCATAAAGTACAGCCATCTTAGCTCTGGCAGCCATCTCAGACCCCTGTGCCCAAGGGCTGAACTTTCCCCTACTTTACTTTAGTTCTAAGAACCCCCACCCTGCTTTAGTAACAGGAATCCCCACCCTGCTTTAGTAACAGGAACCCATAAATTCCTCTGCCTTAACTAAGCTCGGGGTCCAAGTCCCTACTCCACTGTTTTGGGTATACTTGGGCCCAAGCTTAAGCTTGTCGAATAAACCCTCATGTGATTGCATCGGTGTTGGCTCCTTGGTGGTCTCTTGGATGCAAAAACTCAGGTAAAACAATGGTTTTAAAGTAGAATTTACCTACTGACAGCTTTGATATCTAAATTTCTGGACAGAGACCAATCAATATCTGAATTCAAATCAGAGCATATGCTAGATATCTACCTTTTAATGTCCCCACATCAACTTAAATTCAACTTGTCCCAAATGAAATTTAGTTGGTCATCCAAGAGAATCTTAGCTTTTGTCTTCACTAAGAACCATCAATTTCTGTATTTTTCTTTTTAAAATCAAAGCTTGACCTCCTTCTTTCCTGTCTATCTATGCCCTTTTCCAGCTCCTTATCATCTCTCACCTGGATATATTCCATCTCATTCTATCTCTATCCATCTCCTTCTATCTCTAGCTCTTATTCCTTACAATCTCTCACCTTGGCCTTTCTTTTACCTGATCCAGCAGATGTCCTTAGCTCATGCCTAACTGCCTGCACCTCTGTCTACTGAATCACTGCCATAGAGGTCTTTGTGAAAACCCATATCTGACTAAGTTGCCTCCACCTCAAACCCTTCAGTGGCACCATCAATAATGGAATTAAAAATTGAACTTCTTAACCTGGAAGTTCTAGGTGGTCTCCATTTGTCCTTCCAGATCCACTTGCTACCTTTCTCTAACTTTCTCTGACCTAGGAGACTGACCTTATAGATTGGTTCAGTTGGGCTCATATGCCCTCTGTCCTCTGCTTGGGTTTGGCCATTGGGAGGCACCAGAAGGATGTCAGGAGACAGGAGGGGAAAGAAGCTGGGATATTCTCCTGCATCCCTCTGCACCCAGCCAGGATTTTCTACGAAAGGCTCCAGGTCCAGTGGTGAGGGAGTGGGGTCTCTAGGGTTGAAGCCAAAGCTACCATTTTCTCTTGGCCTCTAGTAACAGCCTTTTCTTTTGCTCCTTTTGGTCTAGGGAAAGTGGGGCTGCTTGGCTCAGAGTTGCTAGTCCAGGTGTCCCACCACCCGTTGGTGGTTTCCCTCACACTGCCCATATCCTTGTAATAGTCCCTTCATTAAATTTTCTTTAGTTATCCTGCATCTTATACCTATTTCCTACAGCCCTCACTCAACCGATGACAAATGAGGCTTTCTGCAGCCCAGCTACTGCTTCATCTTCCCAGTTCCATCCTCATGCATTGCACCTCAGGAACATTCTCTTGCCTGGGGTTCTCTGTGGAGTCAAGCTTTCCCTTCCACCACACCTTTGCCCATGTTAATCCTCTAAGTCCTAGAGAATCACCTCTTCCTAGAAATCTTCTGTCTTTCCCAAGCTGGGTTTAGGCTTCTGTGTGTTTCTGTTGTATTTATCACCTTCTTATTAAACTCCTCTTTTATTTTGGCATTTAAGAGTATTGAATTAAATGACAGATGGCTTGGGTTCAAACCCTGATCCTACTTTGATTTTCCCTTTTAAAAGCAAAAGTCACTACCTTGTAGCACTGCAGTGCTGGTTAAGTGAAGTAAAGGCATGCCAAATGCATAATGCAGTGCTGCATCTGTAGAAACATTTAGTAACTGTGCAGTTTTAGTCACCGTCTGCCTCTTGCTCTTGACCATAACCTCCAGGAAGAAAAGGACCCCCTTTTTTTTTATTCAGCTTTCATCACCCAAATGCAATTTAACAACTGTTATAGAGTGGCTGCTCAATGAAAAAGTGTTGAAAGAAAGAAGGAATAAAAGATGGAAAGAAGAAGGAAAGAAGGAAGGAGAGAGAAAGGGAAGGAGGCCAGACTTGAAGTAAGCACCAGGGGTGGCTGAAGACAAGAAAATGAGTCCTTGGTTGGCAAGGGATGAGAAGGGAGTGAAGGGCAGGAGGGAGCATTAGAAAAAGACTCTTACAGTTGGTCACAAGCGGAGTGTGGAGGAAGGGCACTCCAGGCAGAAACAAGCATGTGCAATAGGCAAAGGCAGTTGGCTTGTAAGGGCACAGAGTACCTGGAAAAGGGAAAGTGGTTGGATTCTTCTGGACAAGGACATCTAGCAAGACCTGAAGGTCATGGGAGGAGGAGAGACTGGCAAAGCAGGTGGAGTCTGGAGCACTCCTGCTTGCTGCACTAAATTTGGATTATACTCTGAAGGCTATGGGGAACCACTGAGGAGTTTGAAGCAAAGGAATGACCTGATCCGATGTGCTGACATTTTTGACACTTGTCACGTCCGGGGTGACTATTGGGAGAAAGAGCTTTAGAGTTAGGCAGATCTGGTTCTAGGTTACTGGACTTACTGAAGCCTCACTTTTCTTCCCTGTAAAATGGGCACAAGATACTGTGCCTTTCTGAGGGAGATGTTACAAGGTAATGTGTGTAAGGCTCTTCATCCTCCACCAATGGCCCCTGCTTTTCCTGATGTTAATGTTTGGGCCATGGGGCTTGTTGTCTTAGCTACAGCACCAGCCCCTGTGAGATGCTCTTGGTGAATCAGAGCAACTTTAGTCATCCAAGTCCCTGTCAGGCTCTGGAACGTGGAGAGCTTCAGGCTGTTTTTCATCAGAAGCGGTCAAGATTGCTTAAGTTTCTTTTTATCTGTCTGAGTGAAAAAAATTGTACTTAAGCTGTGGGAACAGACAGCTACCAATATCCTTCGACAGTAGCAGAGGGATGACTGGCTTCCTTAGTTTGAGTTTGTTTTGTGCCTTTGGCAGCATGTAGAATGGATGGAGAGCATGCATAGCTCCAGCTTGCCTCTCAACTGTCCGTTTCTTTTTAATATTTTAAGAGAGAGAGAGAAAGCACATGAGTCTGGGGAGAGGAAGGGTGAGAGGGAGAGAGAGAAGTGGGCTCCCCACTGAGAACAGAGCCTGACTCTGGGTTCAATCCCAGGATCTTGGGAACATGACTAAGCCGAAGGCAGATGCTTAACCAACAAAGCCACCCAGTCACTTGCCAACTGTCCTTCATTTTAAACAGATTTAAAAGTCCATATAGTCTTGATAATCAAGAAACCATTCATGTATACTCTTCTGAAAGAATCGAGCTCATGGGATGTCCTCTGGCTTTTTAACTTAATTCCTAAGGAGACAATGGGTGGGATAACATATCACCTGTCATCTTCTTATCCTACTGAAAATGTCAACTCCAAATTCACATTCCAATGTAATAGCTCTTCCTGGTCTTTTAGAAGTTAATTACTTCTTTTATGGACAAAGAATAGTACTATAAACCATATGACATTATTGTTTTGTGCATCAAAAATGACAGAATGTTGGCAATTTCATATGGTTTAGATTAATACAAAGTATAGTGAAAACATTTTAAAAGTACAAAGGGTAAATATATCTCTCTCCTATTCTAATTGCCTGCTTCCTCTCCCCAAAGGCAACAACTACCGCTAGTGACCTGAGAAAAAATTGTATACACTTTGAGAAATATTTTACCTGCATATTAATTTATAAACATACTGAAGAGTGATACACTTTTTTTTTTAAAATTTTCATTTCTCTAGCTGCATCTCTTAGAAATCCTTCCAGCTAACTCATGGATGTTTTTAACCAGTGCCTATGGATAATGAAGGTTGTTTTCAGTGTTTTACTGTTATAAAACAATGCTATAAGAAATGTCCTCACACACATATCCTTGGTTTGTACAAGTATACATGGCATAAATCTCTGAAAAGGAAACTATTAAGCTAAAGGGCTTGTGATTTAAAATTTTGAGAAATACTGACAAATTCCCCTCAAAATGTGTTATACAATTTACATTCTTTCTTTCATTCTTTTTTTCTTGCTCTATTGTTTATACTTTATACTCATCAATTTCATGTCTTCCTTCATTATTGCAGATATTTTTTGGCCCATAAATAGCTTTTTAAAAAAGATTTATTATCTATTTATTTATTTGAGACAGAGTGAGCACAAGTTGGGGAGAGACAGAGGGAGAAGGAGAAGCAGACCTCCGCTGACTGGGGAACCCAATGTGGGGCTCAATCCCGGGATCCTTAAATCATGACCTGAGCTAAAGGCAGATGCCTGACCAACTGAGCCACCCAGCGCCCCCATAAATAGCTTATTTTAATTAATAAAGCTAAACTAAAGCTGCAATGCTTAAAGTGCTGGTCATTGGCCTGTTGGCTCTGAGACCTATCCCTATTATTTCCCATGGTGCTTGGTATGGGGGTGAAGGGGTGGGGGGGCCGAAGCAAACTCATTTTCCAGAATCCTCTGCCCACTGGCTTCTGTTAGGATTGGGTAGTGGAGTAGGAGGGAAAAAGCCAGGACCCTGTTCCATTTCTCTATTTCTGCTGGCATTCCCAGTAGCCACTGACTCTAGTCCCCTCAAGAAATCCCCCCTCAGGGTCTCAGCTCTAGCTCTGTGACCTGGCTCCTGGGATCACGATGCCTTGTTTGCCCTTTTAGTTTTTCCAATATCTTTGTAACTGGTTCCCCATCTAAATCCCCTCTATTGAATTATCTTTAGTCTTATATGTTTGATTCCTACCCCCACCCACCCTTAACCAGTCTCTGAACTGGGATACCCAGAGTTGACAGAAGTGTGGAGAAATGACCATGTTTTTATCCTCTTGGTGGGAATGGAAATTGTTGCAAATTTTTTTGGCAGGTGCTTTGGCAATGTGTTCCAAGAGCTTTAAAAATGAGTGTGCTCTTGCCCTATCTTTTAGAGATAGGTGTTGAAATATTTATGATTAAAATGTTTTATGTCTGTGATTTAATCCTGAACAATTGTGGGGGGGAGGATAGTTGAAACATTGTATAGGTCAAATGAGATTGGCCACAAGTTGATAGTTGTTTAAACTGGGTGAAGGATACTGAGACATTCATTACACTAGTCTGTTTACTTACAAATGTATGCATTTTTCAGTAATAAAAAGTCTCTTTCAAAAGCCAGTTCTTAGACCTTGCAATCTACCCTCCAGGAATTTATCCTAAAGAGAACAAATTCCTAAATGTTAAAAGAAATGATTTATCTGTAAGGATAGTTTTCAACAACAATTCTTTACAATAAACAATTGGCAACAATCTAATTTTGCAACAATGGGAGGGTCTTACCATAATTTCAACATATCACATAACACCTTAAACAGGTGTTGCAGAAACAAGTGTATTGCCAAAGATGTTCATGATATTTTTTGTTTGTAATGATTTAAGTTAAAAAAAAGTTATAAAAGCCCAAGATACTATAATCCAGTTAAAAATATTTTTACCTGTGTCTAAGGGAGAATGTGAGGGACCCAAACCCAGGCACAATCAGTGTTGTCTCTTCATGGATGGATCTGTGTTCTTTCTTACTTGTGTGCACTTTCTGGTTCATTTGCTGTTCTTCATACTATGTACTACTTTTGAATTACCAAAAGTGACTAGCACATTCTTTCTGTGTGACCCCCTCTTTTCCTTCTTTCTTTTTCTTTTTAAAATATTTTATTTATTTATTTGACAGACAGAGATCACAAACAGGCAGAGAGGCAGGCAGAGAGAGAGGAGGAAGCAGGCTCCCAGCTGAGCAGAGAGCCCGATGCAGGGCTCGATCCCAGGACCCTGGGATCATGACCTGAGCTGAAGGCAGTGGCTTAACCCACTGAGCCACCCAGGTGCCCCTCTTTTCCTTCTTTTAATGGTCCTTTCTGAATGAACACTACCCTTGGTTGAGGGTGCATGTACTGGGTTAAGGAACTGAAGGGGGTCACACCTTAGAGTCTTCCTAGCAAATGACAGTTATCTCTTAACCTTTGCCCAGAGGGCTTAGGAGAAAATGAGCAGTTTGGGGATGGGGATGGGGGGGTAAAGAGCAAAGTGGGTATGAAGGGAGAGCGGAGTGGCCATATTGCTTTCCACACTTGGCTGACACCTGTGATGAAGAATGTGGGGGTGAGAGGTTGTGGATGACAGAGAGAGGCACTGCCTGGCATGGTGCCTTCCCATGCCCCCAGCTATCCTGGTCTTGTCCCCTCCTACATGTGCCTCTGTCTATTGCACTACTTATCCCCACTCCTGGGACTGACCTCCAGTTTTGCCTTCGCCTGCCCTTTAGAACATGATGCCTCATTTTGAGGGATGTTCTCTTCTTGATAACTGCCATCCCATCTGCTGACTCATTTTTGGGCATGTGGTCTAATAATAAGGTTAAAGAACCAAGAACTAAACTATGTGCCAGAAAGACTACAAGTTGCTTCATAAATATCATTTCCTTAAATCACCAATACTGCAAAGGTGATAACATCCCCCTGTTCAGCAGACAAGAAGCTGAAAGAATCAGAGGAATGAATTGACTTGCCCAAGGCTCCCTAGGCACTGGGGTGGGGATGGGGGGCAGAAGTTGTTCAAACCCAGGTTCTTGCTCTTTCTGTTACATGGTAGTTGCCTTCATGCCTGTATTTACACCTGGGAGCGTGGCTCTGGAGGCAGGCACCTGGGGAGACTCCAGGCTCCGACCCTGGCAAATGATGAACTTCCTTGCACCCCTGGTTCTCCTGATAATAGGATGGTCATGAAATGAGACCATGCAGGGAAAGCATGGTAAACAGTGCCCAGCTGAGCAGATTGCAACCTTAATTGCACATCACAGTTAACTGCAGAGCTTAAAAAATCCCTGAGCTATTCAGCCCCGTGATTCTGATATCATTGGTGTACGAGCAGCCTGGGCAGTGAGCTTTTCTAAAGCTCCCCATGTGATTCTTACCTCTAGGTAAGGTTGGAATCACTGCCCCTAGCATGCAGGAAGCACCTAATAAAGGTTCTCTCTGGTCCTCACACCTGCTTGGTTTGGCCCTCCCAGAGTCTGAGGGTTCCAGCCTCAAGATTCCTGGACAACAGTGGTGTCTGTTCTGGGGTGGCCCATCTGGGCTTTTGCTTTTGCCAAACCTTAGCCTTCCCTGGTGTTACCAGTACTTGGCTTAGAGAAAATCACATGCCCAGTTCCAGAAAGACAATTCTAGAGCAATTATGCTGGTAGGAGTGCGTGTAGTAGGTTTTTAGGCTCAAGACACCCTAGAGGCTCTGGGAGGCCTCCTGTGGTAGAGGAGAGCCCACCCTGGCTGGTCTTCTTGGAGGCTGTCACTTGACATTGGAAGCTAGTTCTGGCAGCATTTTATACTTAAAAATGCCATTGCCAAGTCACATTGCACATTGTGGTCAGGTTCTAGAGTCAGTGCCAGCTTTGTAAAAACTGATTTTGTCAAAATTACTTTTATGGCCTTCCTTTGGTTGAGTGCCAGAACAAGTCATTGGTTTGCATTTAAAGCTGAAATAAAATGCATAATTCTAAATACTGGGATATGACTGAGCAACAACATACTTGCATCTTCCATGTTTCATGTAGTTCCCTATGGACCAGGGCAGGAGTTGTGTACTGCATTCGTACCTTTACACCTCTCTCACTACCCCTGGCCCTCAGCAGAACACCTGCTGTTGAATGAACTGAGCAAACTGAGAATGTGCTACAAATTCCCCATTGTCTAGTGGGGTTGATTTTGTCTGCAGAGCATCTAGGACCCCCCACATCTAAAGGTGTACTACCTCCTTGTGCAGGCTAGTCTATAGGAGAAAGGGTATAGAATCAGAGGACCCTAGTGTCTCTAGGACTGCCAAACAATGTTTTGGTCCTTTTAATGTGACCAAATAGTTGAGAGAGTTATCCCCAAGATCCACCTGAGCCACTCTCTGTGTATATTTGTTTTGCCCAGTAACCCCCTTTCCCTTAAAGGTCTTAGTTTTGTTATGTCTTTAGGGAAATCTTCTCTGACTTGTGACCACTGCTTCTGTCTCCTCCAGCTACAGCTGCTGACCTATGCTGATTGCACCTCCCACCCCACCACCTGGCCCTACACCATGCTTGCATCCAACAGCACATTTACATTAGAGCTTCCAGCTTCTTGAAAGTGCTCTAGCGGTCAAATGATTGACCCGGGGCCAGATCGCTTTGACTTGACTTCCATGTCTGATACTTACTAAGACCTTAAGCGAGTTTCTTGACATCGTCAATGTCTTCATAGGAAGAAGGGTAGTGTCTCCTTGTGGGAGACTGTGAAGGTTAAGTGAGATAATACACATGCATAGAGCAGTGTCTGACCTACAGTACATGCTCAGTAAACATTGTTTTTTCTGCATGCTTATCCCGTTACCCAATTCACAGCGCACAGAAGACACTAGTAGCACTTGCTGCATGAATGAAGCTGAGTCTCTGAAATGTTAAGGAACATGCCAGAGTCACATGGCTAGTAAGTAGCAGATTCAGGATCAAGTCCATATATCCATGACCAGAGCCCACTCTCTTATCTCCATGCCACCCTGCCTGAAAAAACACAGCTACTCTATATTTCCCACCCCACCTCCCCTGACTTATCTGGAGGAGATGCTAAGTTTGGCAGAAGTTATGAGCCTGCCAGGCAGAACTAGTGCATTTCCTAGAAAACAGGGCCTTTTTTGCTTCCTGCCTTCCAGAGAAGGCAGCCTGCTCAACCTTGGACCTTTTTATTTTTAGGTCAATGACTCCTTGCTGCCTGCCCTTCACTCTTTCCTGGCCCCTTCTGCTGCCTAGGCCCCTCTCATGTTTCCAGCAATCAGATTTTCTGGGGGTCCATGTTACACTCATGTTTTCCTTCAATTCTTATCCTTTCAAAACATCTTCATAAAATCAAAACCCTCTTTCTAATAAGGTTAGTAAAATGGAGATCACGAAGGAAGGGACTTTATAAGTAAACGTGTATCAGCTGGGAGATGCAGACCTCGCCATCTTTATCAGGAACCTAGAGAACAGGCAGCATCATGCCCTTTGGAAAGCATGATGTTTAATAATAATAATAACAGAAAAACTAGAACAACAAACATAATTTTTGATCAATGACTGTGTTCCAAGCAAAGAGTTTGGTAATTTATATTCTTTGACTCGTTTACTTTATAAGAGTTTCTTCAGTGCTATTTTCCAGATAAGGATATTTAGACTTATTAGGACAAGAACTTTAACCTCAATCACATTTCTGAAATGGAAATTAAGGCCGAAGGTTGTCTGACAGAAAGAAATCTTGTCTCTTGATTCTCTTGTGGTTACACTGGTTTTAAAAATAATTAAACGTGTATTGAGATCCATGCTTTGTACAACATGTTAGAAAAACAGCAGTGACCAAAGCAAAGTCTGCTCTCAAGAAGCTTATATTCTAAGGAGAGGCAATAAGTCAATAAGCAAATGAAGCAAATAAATATTGTGCACTTCAGATAATGAGAGTGGTATGGGGAAAAGAAAGCAACGTTGACCAGGGTGGCATCTGAGTTGATATCTGAAAGAAGTAAGGGAGTTCTCCATGTAGAGGGAAGAGCAAGTGCTAAGGGACTGTGGCAGGAGAGTACAGAGTGAGCTCTAGGAACAGCAAGGCTAGAATGGCTGGAGCAGAGTAATCCCAGGATTACATCATAAGAGATCAGTTCAAAAAGTAGTGAGGGACTGGCTCTTACAGGGCGCTGTAAGGCTCTGCAACAATCTTTGGCATTTACTCTGAATGAGATGGCAAGCCACTGGACAGCTTTTAGCAGAGAAGTGGGGTGCTCCTACTCAGACTTTGGAAGGGATGTCGCTGCTGCTGTGCTAGAACAGACTCTACGAGGCAAGGCTGACAGCAGGAAGAAAATTAAGACACTACTGCAATAATCCAGGAGGACAGGCTGGGGCTTGGACCAGGTTGGCAGTGATCAGGTGGCAAAATGTCATATTTTGGAATATCTTCTTGAAAGTGGGGATGGCAGGAATTGTAGATAAATTAGATGAGCTCAGTGAGAGGAGTCAAGTAGGACCCTACAAGGGTTCTGACCTGCATGATGGGAAGGATGACTTTATGATGAACTAAGTTGGGAAGGACATGGAGGAGCAAGAACTGGGGGGGAGGGGAACATCAGTGGAGTGTTTCTGGTATATGTTATTTAAGTCACCTTTTGGATATGCAAGTGGTGATGCTGAGTGAGGCTGGAGGTCAGAAGAGAGATGTAAATGTGTGAGTCATTGGCATGCATGTGGCATATGGACAGTGCCCCCCAGAAAGATGACCTGGGCAGCAGGTGGCTTGCAGCACTCAAGCTGTAGATATAAGGGAGCTAAAGGGGAGATGCTGTGGTGAGTCACTGGAAGGCAGGTTAAGAAAGTCTCTAAGTTTGCCCTAAAGTACCAGCTTTGCCTTTATCTCCTATTTTGTGGAAGGTGACTCTATCCAGGCCACGAATGTGAGAAGCCTCCTGGGCCATTAAGTAGAGGGTGATCTTTGGGAGGTGATTCGGAACAGCCAAACTCCTTTTGGCATGGAATGTCTTGAGTCCCATGTAGCCTATCTAGAACATTTCCTACTTGTCTTCTCTCTCAATTAATTGGCTCATTCATTCATTCATTCATAACCAAATCTCAGAAAAATCCATTGTGTAAGGATCACACTTTAGACTTTAAATCATGTCAAATCTTACTGAATGGATACTTAGACCTAATATATAGATGAGGAAACTGAGAATAAGAAAAAAGTAACTTATCTCAGGTCAAATAACTAAAAATTTAAACCCAGCTACCTATACTCTGAAGCCCATAATCTTTACCCCTGCCATGATTTCTCTCCTCTTTTATTAACTCAATAAATATTTGTTCAGAATCATTATATGCTGGCCTGTGACCCAGTTGCTGGGACTATTACGATAGATGAGTTGGAGACCATCTTTGCGGTCTTATTTCCCCCACATCCAGCAAGGCTCCTAATGAATGTTTTCTTGCATATTGTTCATGAAGTGTTTCTGAGTGAGACATCTGAAGGTGAGTACTGTATGTGCGGTGTTATGAGAACCAGTACCACAGACGATGGCTGCCCTTGCTTTTGTTGGTTCCAATCACTTTTGCCTCCTTTCCTTGTTCTGCCAAAAACAACTCAGGAGGGAGGTAGGGGAAGAAGCGAATGGGTAGGAGGCAAGGTGAGATGAGCTGGACTCCAGAGATTCAAGTCGGCACTAGTATGGCTGTGAGTTACTACACAGAGACAGTGCTGCAGGCAGGGAAGAGGCCCTCTTAAAGCTGAGAGGTAGTTTTATGAGGAACGTAAGAAAATCCCTTTACTGAGCTGCTTTAGGGGATGCAGTCATGCCATCTTGAAGCACCTCTTACCTGCCTGAGATCTTCCTGTCTCTTGCTATCCAGGGTAATTGTATCTCAAGCATGCTTACACACACACAGACACAGACAGACAGACAGACACACACACACAAGCTGGCCCTTCCACTTCATATTCAGAAAGTCTCCAGAGAGAAAATATGGAGTGCCAAGTTGGATGGAAGCTAATATAAAATCTGTGTTGTGTTTTTAAACTTGTTTTTTACTGTGTTTTAAAAAACATTGCCTTGGGATATGACTATGAAGGAAGGCTAAGCATGAACAAAAGCTAAAGCTTTTAGCTTTTCAGCTTCTGGAGCTTTCTTTTTGAAGGACATGAAAGGGACTGTAAATATGGAAGTGGATGAGACATCCTGTTCACTTTTATTTGGTCTGCATCTAAAACCACAAGTTTGGGGCACCTGGGTTGCTCAGTGGGTTAAGCCTCTGCTTCGGCTCAGGTCATGATCCCAGGGTCCTGGGATCAAGCCCCACATCAGGTGCTCTGCTCAGCGGGGAGCCTGCTTCTCCCCCCCACCCTGTCTGCTTCTCTGCCTACTTGTGATCTCTGTCTATCAAATAAATAAAATCTTTAAAAAAATAAAAATAAATAAAACCACAAGTTTCACTCTTCTCTCATCAAGTGAAGAAAATCATGAGCTTCAGACACAGAAAGGCCTGGAGGACCTCCAGACCCTGGGTTTCTCACTTTAAGGCTCTCCCACTTCAAGCTTGGTGACATTGGAAAGTAGCTCAGCTTTTCTGGGCCTCAGTTTCCTTATCTAGAAAATGAAAATGATAACACCTAATAGACAGCATTGTTGAGGGAATTATATAAGAGAAGGGGGCAAAGTCACTGGCATATGCCAGGTTCTCCATTATTGTCTCTCTTTGTTATTGTGTTAGGGAAAAACCCCTCTCACTTTTTAAAGAGTTTACCTAAGGAAATTTTGAACTTCCTCCACAGCGGGCCCTGTGGCTGGACTTTAGACAGTCACTTGAGTTGAACACCTTCTGTGCAAGCAGTGAGGCACTACGTGCTCTAGATTTATTGACCAATGTGAGTCTTAGAGCAGCCTTTCAAGGTGGGTTTCACCGTTCTCATTGTTGAGATAAACTTCTTGAAGTTCAGAATAATTAAATAGTTAGCATAGAGATATTGAGTGGGAAAAAACAGAGGCAAACCTCTAGCCCGAGTCTAGGAAACTTCACCATGTTGGAAACAAACCTCCCAGTTCTGCCAGTGGCCAAACACCATCAGTGAACTAAGTACCATTTCATGGGCTGGGAGTGAGCTTAGAAAGTCTTTGAATCTAGTCTGGTCAGTTCTTCAATGTTTATGTCACTCAGGCTAGACCAGAGTTATAATTTAATGACCCCTGGAAGTGTTCAACAGTCTTTTCCTATTTCAGGACTACAAGGAACTGAGATGTATGAGTAGGGGAGATCCATAGGGCTCACAATCTGTGTAGAATTTAAGGGAAAATGTCCCTTACATGAGATGGCTAAGAGAATCTTGGAATGGACAGGGATGTTGCTTCAGTTCTCTTGCAAATGGGGATAAGGTTCACAAATCAGGTCATGGCCCCTGTCCTACAATGGTTCTGTAAACTTTGATGTTCCTGAACATGCCAAACCTGAGTCAGTCATTGGAATACAAACACCATGAGAAGAGGGATATTTTTTCTTTTTGTTTGCTGCCATTTTCTAGTCCTAGAAGAGTGTCTGCCATATAAAGTAATTTCAGGGCATTAGAATGGACTGTTCCCTCTGCTAGGAACATCCCTTTTCCAGAGAGTTACTAGACTTGATTACTTCTTCATACATATCTAGAATCAGAAGTCACCTCCACAGAGAAGCCTCTCCTGATCATCTGATCTAAGACTGGTTACACTTCATCAGTGTTACCCCCTTTTCCTCCTTTAGTTTCCCTCTCTATCTCTTGTATGTTTGTGATTTTATCATCAATTTCCCACTGGGAAATTCCCACTGGTCACTGAGAGCTGACCATCCATACACTGATCTACTATGGACAGATATATCTTCAGCACCTAGAACAGAGTCTGGCAGGTTCAGTGCTTAATAAATTGCATGTTGAATGAATGCATGTATGCAGATTCCACAGAAAAAGTTTAGCACAGTGTCTGGCACATGGCAAGTGAGAGGATGAATGTTAGTGTTGATAATGTGAGTAATGATACACTTTGGATTGGCTACTGACAATCCTCAGTGTAGGTCCTGGTAATTTGGTGAGTGTAAATGGTCTCTCTTCCAAGCTACCTGCCATTCTTCTCTGCAACCGACAGAGACTCTAAAGTGAGTGAGTGGTTTTTTTTTTTTTTCTTTTTTAACCATCTTTTGTTATTCACTTTTTGCTCTTAATGAAATTGTGACAAGGCATTAGGACCACAACCTCCTCTCTCCCCAACTCTTGAAAAAAAAAAAAAAAACACTTTCAGATCCTTCTTACTAACATGTAAATGACTAGCAGTAGTATCATCTCTACTTCCCACCATATTCCAGCCACCTGGTTTCTCCCAGCTTCTAGGATTTTTTATATCTCTTTGCTTTGACACATGTTGTCATCTGCCCAAAGTGTCTTCATTCTGTCTCATTTCTTACCTAAGAATATTCTTTCCAAAATCCAGCTCCAGTAATACCTCTTCCATGAAGTTCAACCAGAGTTCTTCCAGCAGCTTCCATCTTCTTTTCCTGTTTACACTGGGGTTTTCATCACAGGACACTGTACTTAACCAAGCTCTCTCCCCCAGGCCAAAAATGAACCCCTAAAAATCAGGGGTCTCATATATAGCAAGAAGAGATGCCCAACTCTGACCTGAGTCAGTAGAGGGCGTTCCTCTAGCTTGTGGACTTGGTTTTACAGACCTTCTGGTTCAAATCCTTCCTTCCTTCTTACCATCTGTGAGACCCTGATTTGTTTTTTTAATCACACCATGCCTTATTTGACCCATCTGAAATCAGGGATTCTAATTATTACAGTGCAGTAAGCATCAGACACCACAGACCAATGGATGAAAGGATTAAGATAGGGATTTTGGAATGGGTCACATTGCGGATTACTTAGGATGAGTCATTACTTAGATATTTTTCCCCCAGATATGGGGACTATTTTGAGTTCATTGAAAGTAGACATAAAGGGGCGCCTGGGTGGCTCAGTGGGTTAAGCCGCTGCCTTCGGCTCAGGTCATGATCTCAGGGTCCTGGGATCGAGTCCCGCATCGGGCTCGCTGCTCAGCAGGGAGCCTGCTTCCCTCTCTCTCTCTCTGCCTGCCTCTCTGTCTACTTGTGATCTCTGTCTGTCAAATAAATAAAATCTTTAGGAAAAAAAAAAGAAAGTAGACATAAAGAAACAAAAAATTGTTGAACATATTTCTGAAAAATACCCAGAGCTTTATTAAATTTGTTAATTCAGCGGAAAGTACATTGCACTGGAATCATCACTCTGGCTCATTCAGCTCAAAGAATGGTCCTCGCTGTTCATATACCCATAGCTATGTGGGGCATGGAAACATACATTGAGGTAAACAATCTCTGAAATAAAAATTTAAGGAAATGAATATAAAGTAAATTCCAAACCACAAAAACAAAAGTTACAAAATCTGTTTACATATTCCACTGCACTCTCATAGCACAAATGTTCATTTTACTCAGAGAGCTTGACAGTATACTGAAGGGCTTTGACATAGCACCTCCTAAAGGACTCTGTTCTCTTTTGACTCATTAGCATGAACTGCCCTGCACCATAGTGATGAAGAATTGGCAGAGAGAGCTCCAGGATTCCCCACAGTAGTCCAGGGCTGTCTTTGTTTGGTTTATCAAGTCTGGGTCCTCCACACACTTTGGATCCTTGGTAGCTATGGTTTGAGTCTCCACTGAGCTCAAGGGGATATTCTCTTTGACCTTTTTCTGCTCCTTTGGGGATAACTCTTTGACCTTGCTAGGTTCCATGAGGAAGGCCTTACTGACTTTGCTCTGCTCCTTGGGAGAGGGCTCCATTAACCCCTGGGTGGGTTTCTTGTTCTGAATCAGAGTGGAGTTCACCAGCCTGAGATTGGATTCTGGAAACTTCTTTCTGCACACCCTGGTTTTCAGGATGGTTTTGGCATTCTCACAGATTACCTTCTGAGAGCGCAGGTTCCGACCTATTTGTTTCCAATAGACATTCTTTTTGTTTGACTCCAGGCAGGAAGTTGGATTGCCAGTAAAGACACAGGAAAATTTAGTGTCCTCTCGGGTGCACTCAACCTTCAGGGTGATGCCCTCTTCTTGCTCAGTCACCACCCATCTGCAGTTGGCATGGTCTTGAGTGACAAACTTGCCTTTGGTCAGGCGTTTGGGTGGCTCAATCTGGGTCTCTCCCAGAGTAGGCAATTTGGTGCCTTTGCTGACATGTCTATTCTTTACTTCCTTTTTGCCCTTCACCAGTGACACCTGAGCAACCAGAAGGAGGAAGGAGAGCAGGGTGAGGCTCTGGATCCTCATGGCTTCAGCTTGGTGGAAACCTGTTTGACAAGAGCAGGTGAGTCAGGGCTGGGCAATAGTTCAGCAATGCAGAGCTGCAGGGTAACCCTCCCTCTACACTGACATATGCCTCCCTGCTTGGAAGTGAGATCAAGAATCCTGGCTCCTGGAATTATTAGACCAGCAGCTCATCTCTTCATATTTTGGCTTGAATTGAGTCCTGAATGTCAAAAACCTCCTACTCTTCCACCACTCTCTGAACCAAATAAATTCTCATTCACTACTCCTTTACTCCTATGTTTGCTCACCCACTCACTCCCTCACTCCCTCATTCCTTCATTTACTCATTAAACAAGCATTTATGGAATATCTACTCTATACCATGCACTAGACTAGATTTTTTTTTTTAATGGTGAAAGAAGAGATAGCACTTCTATTTAACACCTGCTGTATGCTATGACCTTGACCACTATTTGATTCTCCCTTGCATAATCCACTCAAGAGCTGTTCCTGATAAGTAAAAATAAACCACCCCCAGGTAACAGATGTAGCAGCTCAGGCTCACACTGGTAAATGAATTGTTCAATACCCCATATTGGGCAAGTGACAAAACGGGAAAGGAGCTAGAACTTATCTCTTTGGCTTTTATACCACCAACTTTGCTCACCTCTTGCATTTCAACTTTACTCTGTCCTTTGGAAATATTGACAACAAATAAGAAAGTTACAAACTACTTAGGATTTCATTTGGTATAGTTCATGATAAGATGATTCATACCATTAGTGCTCCATTTTAAAAGTAATAAAGATTTGGCTTGTATAAGGGACAGACCCAGAAAATGGTTAAGAACGTATTTCCATCCTGGGTTTGTGGTCTTTCCTCAGAATTGAAAAAGGGATATAGACAGTCACAGGTATGTGGGCTCCTGAATGAAGGGTGGACGGGGGCCTAGGTACAACACGTAAAGACCTAGTTGTTCCTCAGGGCATTGAGACTCAGCCCGGAACGGTCCCTGATAGGATCTTGAAGTCCTCAGTGTAGTGAGAAGAAAGGTGGGGAATCAAACTCTTAACAGAGCCAGACTCTTACCTTATTCGGAGTATGCAGATCCAATGTAATCTCAGATGTGGGAGTGAGGTGAGCTTGCAGGTTTACAGCGGTCTCATCTGCTGTGGCAGGCGGGGAGGTCTTTTTTATTGAAGCTCTGGCAGTTGAATTTTATAACAAACACCCCTGTCTATCACACTCCTCCCAGCCAGGCCCCTTGGGAGGAAGCCAGTTACTGCAGGGAAAGTGGTTGGTGTAATCCTGTGGGAGGAGGTATATGTAGGGCATTATACCTGCTTCCTTCAAGTCCTTCCCTTTCCCCTGGTGGCCAGGGTAGGAGGACAGCTCAGCCTTGCAAAGACCCTTCTTGATGGGATGAGGACCTCAGCAGCAATATCTACGGGGAGAGTTATAAATAATATCAATACCTGTCATAGCTTCCAAGACCTGTGATGCTTATTTTACCAATAGCTCCCCCTGAATTCCCAATACACCCACCCCACAATACAGTAACCAGGACTCCTATCATTTTACAGATGGAAAATTGGAGCTTATTATACTTAGGGCTTGTTCAAGGTCACAAAGCTGAGAGGATGAGGAGTCCAGTAACACCGGGACTACCCACATGCAGTCTGATCATTCCTACTGTCTCTCTCAAGAAATGTTTGTGAATGATTGCCTGAAGCTGAGGAAGCCATCTTGGTTTCCGAGTCTATTTTCACAGAGGCACCTGAAGTTACTGTGTAGAGAGAAGAATCCATGGGCTCTGAAATGCTGGTAAAAAGTGAATTCCTGGTCTGGGGAATTTCTGCTGAAATCACCTTCAGGTCACACACAAAAACTTCCCTCTGGTCAGCCTTCCACAGGCAGAGTCTTATACTAGAATGACCTACATGGAATCCTGGAGATGGCATTTTAGTTGTGTGAACTTCCCCAACCAATTAACCTCTCTGAACCTCCCTTTGTTCATCTATAGATTGCTGACAACAGTAATACTTTATTTTGGGCTCATACTAAATATTTTATGGGGCTAAATTGTTCACATAAAATGAAGCAGAACAGATTTGGCTCATAATGGGGTTTCAAGTTGTGTTCATTAAAAATAGACGTGCTCGGTTTTCACAACTAGCATACTGAAGGAGACTCATTTCAAAAGATGTGGACTTCACTACATTTTGTTGCCTCACTTTTTATGATACTTGGGCACAAGAAATTTTTTTTTTCTTTTTAACTCAAGTATAAGGAAACAATAGCACCAGACTGAAAGTAAATGCCAACTGACCCTTGTTTTTGGGACAGGGACAATAAAAATGGTGGAGACTGTGGTAAACTGGGTAGTCCTGATAAACTAAGTGTCAACACCCAGCATCAAATAACTGAGAACATGTTGGCATGGGGGTCAGCATTTTCAGACCTCATGAATTTTTTTTCATATATACATTTGTAAAAATAAAAGTAGACACTTGATGTACTTTTAAGAAATAGAGTAACATCCAGATGTATGGATATGAAATTAAGTTGGCATCTAATAGAAATTTTTAAAAGAATATTGTCCTGACCCACAATAAAGATACCAAAAGTCATAACTATGGTGGGCTTCTTCCAGCCTGTTTGGGAATTCCAAGGTCACAGAGATATAGATATCGACTGGTTCAAGGAATTTCTTCACGAATTTCATTAGATGTGGTTATTTCCTCCAAACCCCAAGCTTTTTGTAAAATAGGATCACCCCAAGATCCATCCTCATTGTCCTGAACACCTTATTGAGCATAAACACACACTGGCAATGTGATATTTTGGGGAATTATTTAGACATAGGCAAAATAAAACTGCTTTGTTTCCCAGGGAGCTATTGACCAGTGGTCTCCTGCAAAATGAAAAATTCATCTTGATCTTCAAGAAGACAGGTTCTCTGGAAGAGGACTGTAGGTCAGAATATGAAACATATTTATAAGGAAACATGGACCTCAGGATCTTTTCTGAGAATTGTCTTTAAATTTTGCTAGGGAACATGGAACTTTGCCCAGCTGCTTTGCATGGACCTTTAGTCTGTGATCCCATCCCAACTTCTGCCTTGATTGTTCTTTTGCATGCAGGGGACACAATATTAGGCCAAGTTGTGTAGTTTTTTCCCTATTGGCCCAGTCTGTCATTCCAAACTCATGTACACACACACACACACACACACACACACACACTCACCCTCTAATCAGGCCACACTAAACCACTTGTTCAACATTTCCTGAATACTTGGTACACTTGCTTGCTCCATTCCTGTCTTTTTTTTTTAATTTTAATTTTTTATTTTTTATAAACATATAATGTATTTTTATCCCCAGCGGTACAGGTCTGTGAATTGCCAGGTTTACACACTTCACAGCACTCACCATAGCACATACCCTCCCCAATGTCCATAACCCCACCCCCCCTCCCAAAGCCCCTCCCCCCAGCAACCCTCAGTTTGTTTTGTGAGATTAAGAGTCACTTATGGTTTATCTCCCTTCCAATCCCATCTTGTTTCATTCATTCTTCTCCTATCCCCTTAACCCCCCATGTTGCATTTCCACTTCCTCATATCAGGGAGATCATATGATAGTTCTCTTTCTCCGATTGACTTATTTCACTAGCATGATACTCTCTAGTTCCATCCACGTCGTCACAAATGGCAAGATTTCATTTCTTTTGATGGCTGCATAGTATTCCATTCTGTATATATACCACATCTTCTTTATCCATTCGTCCATTCCTGTCTTTGATCCTGCTGCTACCCTTACTTGAAATGTCCTTCCAGTTCTAGTTTTCCAGGCACACACCTGCTTGTGCTTCAAGATTCAGCTCATATCTCTTCTCCGTTGGTGTCATTGGTCCCCTCACTATTGCCTGTGTTCTCCACCCCTTCATAGGTGTTCATGGAGAGAAATAGATTATCACTCCCACTTAGTGTTTATATGTGCCAGCATGTGATGAGGCTGTGTTATTTCACATTTCAGTAGACTGAGAAAATGATGCACTTCTTCTATAGTGCCCTGAGTAAACTGGAGAGGTTTGGAACCCGAGTAAGGCTGTCCACAGCAGCTTCCCACTGCCTCCTCATGCTCCCAGAATGAAGGAGGTCACTGCCTCCTGGAGAAGTATGTAAAGGCTCATTGACTCTTTCCTACACAAACCCAAAGAGAAAAGTGCATGCTGGATTTTCATGGTATAGACATGTAGCTGAGGCTCAGGTAGGCTGAGGACATGCCTGACACACCACTGGAGAAGAATTAAGTGGAGGCCACTTCCAATGTTCTTATTAAAAAGAAATTAATGTGCCCAAACTTTGATAAATTGTAAACTCTTTCTCTTCTCATTTCAAATTTATATATTTTCAAATGTAAGAATATTATAAGCCTTGCAAGATAATTACAAATTTTTTCTCTTGCCCCATATCCCACCCAGTCTCCATATCAACTGTCTTTTCAATCATAGTGCTACAGTTATAAAACAATTGAATCAACACTGATACATTATTACTAGTTAGATTCCATATTTTGTTCAGCCCTCCATACTTTTTACCTAATGTTCTTTTTGTAGTCACTAATAGACCTTATTTTGAAGAGTAGTTTTTGGTTCCCAGCAAAATTCCCAGAGAATTACCATATATGTATCCTGTTGCTCTCTGATACACCTACTCACACTGCCACCATCCTACATTACAGGGGTGCAATCATTATGGTTGATGAACTTTCCTTGACACATTATAATTACCCATAGTCCACAGCTTCCATAATAGTTCACTCTTGGTGTACAATCTGTGTATTTTGGCAAATGTATAATGACATATTTCCACAATTATAGCATTATACAGAGTAGTTTCACTGCCCTAAAAATCCACTGTGTGCCACATATTTATACCTCCTCCACCCAATCTCTGGTAATCACCAATCTTTATATTGTCTTCATAGTTTTGTCTTTGATGAATTCCATGTAGTTGGAATCATATAGAATTTATTCTTCTCAGATTGGTTTTTCTCATTCAGTAATAAGATTTAAGTTTCCACCATGAGTTTTCATGGCTTGATAGCTCATTTCTTTTTAGCACAGAATAATATTTCACTTTCTGTATGTACCACAGTTTATCCAAAGAATATTAAAGAATATACCAGTTTCTTCTGATGTGATTTGGCAATTATGAATAAGCTGTTATAAACCTTCATGTGGAGATTTGGGTAAGAACGTAAGTTTTCATGTCCTAATGGATGATACCAGTCAAGATTCCATGTGATGTTGAGGACTCATAACTCTTTAGGTTCCTCTTGCCTGTGATGTTTCCCATCTTTCCTTGTTTCTGATGACTTGAGAGTTTTCAGGAGGACTGGGCAGGTGTTTTGAGACTGTGTCCCTTTTGGAGTTTGCGTGGTGTTTTTATCATGACCAGACCGAGGTTATGTCTTTCTTTTCTTCATCAAATATTCAAGTGATGGATATCAGGTTTCCATTTGGGGTTCCATAAAGTCTGAACATAACTGATGACTATCTACAGGTTAAGGCTGTTGGTTGAAATCATGTCTTATGCAATCTGGTTGGTGGCGGGGGGTTTCAAGTTGAAAAGCTGATTTTATTTTTTACTCTTCTGTGTTTGTTACTGCAATATTGTACCTTGACCTTGCAGGCTGGCAACTGCAGGTGCAGTCACTGTTCTATCCCTGGGTGAGATTTTATTCTTAACTGAGCCTTAGCCATGCAATAATACCAGGCCAAAACTGGTAGAGAACCAGTCCTTTTTTCAACAGTGACCTCATGTTCAGACAAAGTGCTGAATTGCTCCATCAAAGCGATATTAATTTGTTGGGTCAAATCATGTGCTTTGAAAACTTATTCATTGTCAGTAAAGGAGAAATTTGGCTAAATAACATCAGCCGAAGTCTAATTAGGTGACAAAAAACACTCATCTTTGACATACGGAACAGTACTGGCATCCCAAATTTAAAGTCTCATCAGTCATGAGATTTCAGAATTCCCATTCAGCGAATCAGATGATGCATACTGCTAAAATTTTACTTAAGAAAAATAATGGACAGCAGAGAGTTGATGGGACAACATTCAGTATGAGTGCAAATGAAAAATATATTAAAGTTTAGTTATCTTAAAGGAATGCCCTATGTCACACTCCATAATATTGTGCCCATTTTGTTTGAAGCCATGTGCAAAACTTGGTTCTTATTCTGAATCCATCTTAAAACCAACTCATGGTTTTGTATTAAATTAAACCCCCAAAAATGTGGTAAGTAAAAATGGCAGAGTATCAGCAACTTTTAATAGATCAATCCAATAATAACAGGGGCTTTTTTCTTCAGGTAATAAAGCTGTTTGAATGTTTTACGTGTTCTTTAAAATTTTTCTTAGTGTTTTATAACAAATTTTTCATACAAGGTAAGTTCATTCATCCTTTTTGTATTCTTCATACCCTATTCTATTTTTAAAGAAAATCACTCTAAAACATCTTAAACATCTTACAAAGAAGTCTTGTCCTTTTGGATAAAATTTCTGAAGTACACAGATGGCTGTGTGCCTATACACACATACACACACATACATACATCACATATAGGTATGAACATGTATGCACATTTGCCACCTCAGTATCTTGGGGGCAGAAGAAGGTCCTAGAGAGTCTCTATTTTGAATTTGCCGTCTCTAACATATTTTTTCTTTTTTTCACAAAGAGTGCCAGTTTCTATCCTGGAAAGTTGGCAAAGGGAGAAATTAAACTGCCCTTTCTCTGTGTTATTGCTGTGTGAGTCACCATGTCTACGAGCAAATGAATTGCTGCTCCACCACATGGAAAGGCGAAGGTATTTAGATGAAAAGTGTCATAAAACAGGTCTGGAAAGGCCTGTGAGGCACCTAGAGCAAATGGCACCTATGCCCAGAGAACAAAACACTTTCACATGCTGAACCTGTTTGGTTCCAGGAAGAACAGGGCTGACCTCTAACCAGATGTTCTTCATTCTGCGACTCAGTCATTCACTCATCCTGTCATTCACTCATTCTTCTCGTCACCCAAAGAGCACTCTAAAGCACCTAATGTCCCAGGCTTTCCCTGTCATTGACTAGAATACAGTTAAGGATGACATACATGGTCCTCTTCATCAAAATGATGTTAGATAATAGGGGGGAAAGGCAAGGATATTAATCATGACAATATAGGAGTAATTGCTATACTGGAGGGAAAGCTGGGGTGATCTGGGTGGGGAAATCTAACCTAGCCGGAGGCAGGGAGAATTTCTTAAGAGTCTGAGACTGGTTAAGAGACAGTCAGTTAAGAGACACTCAGCTGGAGGAACAAGAACAGTATTTATTCAGTCATTACTCAGGAATAATTCTATGTAAAGTGCTGTACTAGTCATGATGGAGAATGCAAGATGAATGTGATTTGCCTCCTACTCTCAAGACTGTCAGCTTAGTCTACAGGTCACTACGTGATAATTCCTGTAGTGGTGACATCTTGTCACTTCCTAGCCTCAAGCCTATGATTTTTTTTTTCTTCAAATCTGCTTACAGAAGAATATCCACTTTTCTGAGTCTAACATCTGTGGCCTTTCCCTTTTTGATACCAGTTAGCTTCAAGGTCAATACCCACTACACTATACACACATGACCTTGGGCTCTAGCTATATACCTTACTGTCCACTCTTCTTCTCACATGTCAGGCTGTTTCAGGACATATTACCTCTGCCAAACTGTTATCTTTGCCTAAAAATCCATTCCATCCTTATCTACCTGGCAAATTCTCCAAGTCCGCCTGCCCTTGACAGATTCATTATGGTTTTTATCTTAGTTCTCTTAAATTTTTCACAGACTTCATCATTATTACAGTTGATTTGTCACCTTGCTGTGGTTCATTCATGTACTTGCCACTATTATTGCCTTGGGTAGTGATATCTCTAGCCCAGAGCTCAAACATGAAGCTTAGAAAGCATTTAGTACATATTTGTGAGATCAAATTGGATTTTGCATTTATCAGATTATTCTGATTGTAATAATAGGAAAAAACTGAAAACAACAGAAACAAAATTGAAAATTTGTTAGAAGTTTTTTTTTTTTATAACTCATGGAAGGTAAAGTTTTTGTAGGATGAGTTTCTCAAATTTTACCTTTGGGATTTTAATTTATGGGGTTGAGTAAGTGACTGTAGGAGAAGATAATGCCATTGAAAGAAGAATTTATAACTTACATTTCCCAAGAGAAGAGGGCATGTCATACCATGCAGGGCCACATGAGGAAGCATCTTGTTTGGTCAGGAAGCAGAATCAAGAGGAAGGGGAAAGTTTGAGCCAGAGCTTTTACTGTGGTTTCCAGAGGAAAGGTGAAGCGGGGCAACATAAACAGCTTTGAATTGGCCATTCTAAATAACTTCAGTGAGCATTGGGACCTACAGGTGTCCCTATTTGTCTGGTGCTTTGCCTTGGGTGGATTTAGACTAGAGGAATAGCAGTTTGCTATGTGGGAGTCC
Organism: Neogale vison; assembly: GCF_020171115.1. Classification (NCBI taxonomy): domain Eukaryota; kingdom Metazoa; phylum Chordata; class Mammalia; order Carnivora; family Mustelidae; genus Neogale; species Neogale vison. The sequence continues at coordinate 56,836,782 of NC_058101.1, read as the reverse complement.
ACCTTGCTTTCGATAAAGGAGCTGCTTAACTTGCACATGAGAGATATTTCCCAGTTGCTATATTAGCAATTAATTAAACCTGGGAGGGGAAGTCTCTCCTCAAGTTTGTAAGGTCCTCCAAGATATCAAAACTTCATAAAATACAGATTATTAAAAACATAATTAATTCAATCTGTCCTCTGATATTTTGACATCATATTAAGGAAATCTTGGTGTGATGCTCATGGAGACTTTTAAGGAGGAGGGCACAAGTTGCCCTCAAAAGGAAAGAAGATATTTTATTATGGAAATAGTATAGAGGAACATAAGTAGAGGCATATGGAGTCCTTCTAGGCCACCCCATAAACAGGTTTTCTGTTATATGGCATAATAAAAAAAATAGGTCTGGAGTTTTGGGAGGTCTCTAACAATACCTTGGTGGAGTCGGGAGCTATTAAAAGTGTGAATTTGACAATAATATCTTGGTGCATTTTTGGGTCAGGATGGCAGTCCAGCAGTCATCTTTTGATAACTGGCCCTTGGCCATCATATCCCTTTCAAAAGTGGCCCAGGGATTCCAGGAGGTATAAGAGGAAGCCCAAGCCTCAATAGTAAGGTGTCTCTGAGGGCACTAATGGGAGTGGAGAGGATATGAAATGATAAGTTAGTAAAGAGTATATGTTAAAGATTAATGGTATTGTGTGTAACTAAGAGGAAGAACTCATATGGTGGTCATGATTGGAAACCAAGGGAGGATGCAGTGGTGCTAAGCTAGTAGGGGATAGTAGGAAAAGGCATTGAAGATTGGGTAGTCCTGTACCCAGTGGGTCAGGCGGTTAGACTGTTAAAAAGCTGGTGTCTCCTGGGGACGGCAATTAATTTTCACTAATTTATTGAATGACACAGATATTAGTAGCCTCTATCGGATTTCCCTTTAGACATGGGAGTGTGTGGGGGGGGGGTTATTTTGTCAGAGAGCAAGGAGTATGAGAGGATCATGAGCTAAGCATATGAGCTCAGAAACTATATAGTTCCTAATATCAAAAGAAGAAAAGCAAAACGCGTCCTATATCCAATTCATAACCTTAAGATAGGAAGTCCATGGGCATTGCTGGGGCAGAGATTTCAGACTGAAATGAAGTTGTCTCTGGCACAGAGGTTGGATTGGAGTCCAAGGTGAGATGTCAACTGGGACAATGCCATTTCCAGGGATAAGCTCTTGGGCCAGGTGATGTTATCTGGGTTGTAGGACAGGCGTATCCTTTCCAGGTGGGAATTCACTTGAACTGATGTGGTTCTAAGCATTTACCATGTTTGGTTGAAAAAAATAGCTTATTTGGGGGTGTTTAGACATCTAGATTATAAAGCAAGGGAAACACCTAAACCAGGAGTAACAAGACAATGGTCTATAGAAGGTGTGCAGTTGCATTAACCAGTTTTGTTTTTGTTAGACATATAAGCTCCTCTCAGTCTTATGTCTAATGAGCAGTCACCTAACTTTGGGACAAAGTATGGTTTATGGGTTTCAGAAAAACACGTGTCCTCACTGTAGTCTCCAGATCTAAAGAGATGGGGGCAAGATAGAAAATTTATTAAAATAGATTAAGGTCTGGGACAAAATAGGAGCTCTTTTAGAGGTTTATTTGCTGTACTGGAATATTAAAACCAGTTTTGAGAAGTGTCTCTAAATTACATTGGTTACCTGGGAACTGTCAGGAACATAACAATTGTGTTGAATAACTCTTCCAGGAGCCCAGCATTGTGTATTCTGAGAAATGAAATACGTGTCTTGGTTACTCTCTGTAATGCCTGTAACTCTGAAGGGAATGCAGAATGTCCTGGCACGACTTTATATTGTGACCTTGGTATACATAGAAGCATGATTTTTTTTTCTAATCACAATTTTTATTGATTATGTACCAGGAGTTGTGAAAGGACTTTATATTCATTATCTCATTTAATCATCACAATATCTTCTGATAATAGCAGATACTATTATCTTCATTTCCAGTAATATCTCTAATATCTTTGTTTCTTTTTTAATAAATATTTTATTTTATTATTTTTATTTTTATTTTTATTTTTTTTAAAATTTTATTTATTTATTTGAGAGAGAGAGACAGTGAGAGAGAGCATGAGCGAGGAGAAGGTCAGAGAGCGAAGCAGACTCCCCATGGAGCTGGGAGCCCGATGTGGGACTCGATCCCGGGACTCCAGGATCACGCCCTGAGCCGAAGGCAGTCGTCCAACCAACTGAGCCACCCAGGCGTCCCTTATTATTTTTATTAACATATAATGTATTATTTGCCTCAGGGGCACAGGTCTGTGAATCATCAGGCTTACACATTTTACAGCACTCACCATAGCACATACCCTCCCCACTCTCCATAACCCAGCCACCCCATCCCTACCCCCACACCCCCCAGCAACCCTAAGTTTGTTTTGTGAGATTAAGTCTCCAATGGTTTTTCTCCCTCCCAAATTGATATTTTGGGTATCAGTGAGAAAAGAGCTCCTTAGACTTCTTTACTCTGAAAGGGACAATTTTTAGGGAATGGACCAACTGTTTATAACAAGTATGAAAATGGGGCCACTTATTGGCCAAGGCTTCCAGTGCTAAGATGACGTTTGACCAAGTGTGTTGTTTGTATGGTTCAGTCCTTTATCAGGGACATCCTGGTTAAGATATAGAAAGCAACAACATTTCACTGAGCTCACAGCTAATGGTCAGTTGTACCTTGTGCATAGCTATGAATATTCAGTGCTGTTCACTCAAGTAATCTCAAGGGGCTTTTCAGGTAGCCAGCCCTCTGTGGGAGGGGCCACCTCCTTCATCACAAAGGCATCTGGTGAGGGAGTGAGAACAGAGGAAGTCTCCCCCTCCTTTGTGTGGAATACACCAGGGCGCTCAGGTTTAGCTCCATCCTGTCTTAAGGGGGACTTAGTTATGTAGCTGTGTATAACTTGTGGGGTACTGTTTCCATGACCCGGACCATAATGGGCAGCTGGACTTGGAGGGTTACAAGTGCGGGGTCCATGATAGCCTCTATTTCCAGAAGACTTTAGTAGGCAGCCAGTCATTCATTGTTTTTTGTTTTTTTTTTTCCCAATTTATTTATTTTCAGAAAAACAGTATTCATTATTTTTTCACCACACCCAGTGCTCCATGCAAGCTGTGCCCTCTATAATACCCACCACCTGGTACCCCAACCTCCCACCCCCCCGCCACTTCAAACCCCTCAGACTGTTTTTCAGAGTCCATAGTCTCTCATGGTTCACCTCCCCTTCCAATTTACCCAAATGAAACTCGACCATTCTCTTACACCGTACACAAAGATCATTGTTTAATAATATATAACAAGAGACTGAAAGGGGCAGTTTCTTGCATAAGAGCTCTTGGCCAACTCATGTCTTTCAAAAGTGACCCAGGGACTCCAGGAAGCATAAGAGGAGGCCCAAGCCTCAATATTGAGGAGTCTCTAAGGGCACCAGTGGGAGTGCTTATTGACTTTCATTTGGAAGTAAAATTTATAAATGAAGGATATGTTGTCACTAGAATCCAAAAAGGACTAAAGGTTGTTGGAGTTGTATGTCTATAATGAGTATGTCAAATGACTCTTTTTGGAGGGGGACATCATCAATGTAATGTCAAACTTGTGTTCTGGTGAACAGTAGTTGCAGTTAAGATCCTGTCTGCCAGGGGGCACCTGCGTAGCTCAGTAGGTTGAGCACCCAACTCTTGGTCATGATCTTAGGGTCATGATCTTTGTTTTCTGGGATTGAGGCTGCCTTGGACTCCATGCTCAACAGAGAGTCTGCCTGGAGATTTTCTCCCTCTGCCCTTCTCCTCACGTATGTGCATGTGCATGTGTGTGTGTGCTCTCTTTCTCTCAATCTCTCTCTCTCTCTCGAATAAATAATCTTTTTTTTTTTTTTTTTAAGATCCTGTCTGCCAAGATTGCATGGTAACAAAGCAGTTGGGGCACCCCATAGATAGTTTGATGAAGGTACGTGTGTCCCTTTGGAGGTAAAGGAAAACTGAGATACTGTTGAAGGGGGCACTGAGCAGAACATGTTAGGCAAATTTATAAGAGCAAAATTATTAGAGTTGGTAATGTAAACAATATTAAATATTGGGCATGAAAACCCTGGTAGATGGAAATACAGCATAATGTAGTAATCCACTATGAGACACCCTATATTTTTTTCCAGATTTAGGAGCAGGAAAAATTGGGCTGTCAAATGGGGAAGTGGGGATAATCATCTGCTTATTAATTAGGTTTTACATAATAAATTTTATCCTTGAAGGCCCTGTTTTAACTTACATTGGATCATATTAACTGTTTTAACAGGAAGCCATTGGGTCCCATTTTATCAAGCCAATTTACAGTGGGTGGGTTTTTTTTTTTTAAGATTTGTTTATTTATTCTAGAGAGAGAAAGAGAGAGAGAGAGTGCAGGAGACTGGGGAGAGGCAGAGGTATAGGGAGAGAGAGAATTTTCAGCAGACTCCCTGCTGAGCAAGGAGCCAGACTCAGATCCCACAACCTCAAGATCATGACATGAGCCAAAACCAAGAGACAGATGTTCAGTTGTCTGAGCCACTGAGGTTTCCCTATGGGTGCTCTTTTATATCAGTTTGACATAACTTTAAATCCACTTGTTTGTGACAAAAATGAAATTGTTTTAAAGGTAAGAGTAAAGTCATTTTCCTGTAAGAGTAAAGTAAGCTGTGATAGGATGTCATCATCTCGTCCATTGTCCTTGATAAGAACTCAGTAGTTCAGCTAGTGAGGGGCTCCTGAGGCTTAGCAAGAAAAACATAAAGACGCAGTTGTGGTGAGGGGGCATTTTGTCTAAATATCAAGTCTGCAAGGATGATCTGAAAGTGTTCCATCTGGGTAAGTCTACACTTTGGTAATCTGAAAAGTCTCTTCAAAGACCTTGGGGCTGTTAGGTCCTGCCACAGTAAAGGTTACTCTACCTGCAGTAGCAAAAGCCTTGCAGCAGTCTGGCTCCAAGAAGAAGACCCTCTTGCTTGTCAAAGCCAGCACCATTGTTCTCTAGCAACATGCTCTAGCAACAGGGGAATTTTACTTTGCACTGGCAGTTGGACTTCTCTCCCTAATACCAACTCATACAAAGGTATGCTTCAACTAAATTTGAACTTAATTCCTTCCATCTCCCCTTGCGTGACAGGCCAATGTGATTAATCTATCATTGGCTTAGAGTATGTGATTTCTTTACTGGCTTATTAAAAGACATTATTCTGTATGGTTATTGGCTTATGGAATTCCTGCACAACCAAATCTGAGTTAAACTATTGGCAAAGACAATCCCAGTGTCTGGGTATTAGTTTGTCTCTCAAAACGGAAAACATATGTGTGTGTGTGTGTGTGTGTGTGTGTAATTATATGTATATATGTATGTACATAATGAAATTAAAGCAAAATTCCATAATTTGATCCAATTAGAACTCCAAAATTTATATATTAAAATTTATATAAAATTATATGTATGATAACTATATATGAAATAAAAAATATATACCAATATAATTTATATAATTAAAATACATAATAAAAAATAAATATTTGGTCTTAGTCCCTGGTTCCTGGCACACAGTTCCTAAAACCATTGAAATCTCTGAAGAGATAACAGTGTCTTTTACATGCTAATGAGATGATTGGTGGCTGAGGGTCCCTAGTTGGTCTGGGTGGGGACTGGTCACCAGAAAGACCAAACCTTGTGATTAGAGGGTTGGAAATTTCAGCACCAATCCCCCACCTCCTGGGAGGGGAGGGGCTAGAGACTGAGTTAATCAGCAAATACAAATGATGTAACCAATCCTGCCTCTGTCAATGAAATGTCCTTAACAACTTCTGAATGGTGGGGTTTAGAGCTAGATGGGGTTCTGGAGCTTCCAGGCTGAACATGTAGAGGTTCTAGGAGACTGGTATACCCTTAGAGGGCATAGAAATGATATGATCTGATTTGGGGTTTGAGGGAAAATGGCCAGAAAAGAATTATTGAGATGTTTGGGTACAAAAAAAGTGGTTTCATTAAAGCATGTGGACAGGACCCTTAGGCATTTAGGACCTGCACTGGGATTGTGAAGAGTTAAGAATCCTAGAGGAAGGATTCCAAAAGGAATTTAGTGTGTTAAAGGAGACTTAGAGTATCCTGGAGGCCTTGGTATTGTCAATATAAGGTTGCTTTTTGCCACTAGGAAAGCATTAAGACAGTTGGGAGTTCCTGGAGGAATGTCATACTCTGCCCGTTTCAGGTATTTGTCAATGGACTCCAAGTTATAAAGAAAATCAATTTTATCTTTGTGTCTTTTGCCTTTGTTGTCCACTTCTGAAGCTCTACACCACCCCTTTTCCCCACCTTCCTCTGTGCATCTCTTCCTGAGTTCTGTGAGTCATTCTAGCAAATTATCAAAACTGAGGGGGGTCATGGGAACCCTAGAATTTTTAGTCAGCCCAGCAGACATGTAGGCAGCCTGGGTACCCCATTTTCAGCTGGTATCTAAAGTGGGGGTGGTCTTGTGGGACTAAGCCCTTAACCTGTGGAATACACACGATCTCCAGGGAGTGTCAGTATTGAATTGAACTGTAGGGTACCTAATTCATGTCAGAGAGTTGGAGAAGTCGTGTTAGAGAAAACACCACATATCTGGTGGGGAAAGGAGGGGGTCTTAATAACAAAATCTTTTTAATTAAATAAAAATATGTGTACTTGAGGAACTACAGAACACTCATGAAAGAAATTGAAGAAGACATAAATAGATGGAAGACCATTCCATGCTCTTGGATCGAAAGAATAAACATTGTTAAAATGTCTATACTGCCTAGAGCAATCTATACTTTAAATGCCATTGTGATCAAAATTCCACCGGCATTCTTCAAAGAGCTGGAGCAAATAATCCTAAAATTTGTATGGAATCAGAAGAGACCCCGAATCGCTAAGGAAATGTTGAAAAACAAAAATAAAGCTGGCGGCATCACCTTACCTGATTTCAAGCTTTATTACAAAGTTGTGATCACCAAGACAGCATGGTACTGGCATAAAAACAGACACATAGACCAGTGGAACAGAGTAGAGAGCCCAGATATGGAGCCTCAACTCTATGGTCAATTAATTTTCGACAAAACAGGAAAAAATATACAGTGGAAAAAAGACAGTCTCTTCAATAAATGGTGCTAGGAAAACTGGACAGCTATAGGTAGAAGAATGAAACTCGACCATTCTCTTACACCGTACACAAAGATAAACTCAAAATGGATAAAAGACCTCAACGTGAGACAGGAATCTATCAGAATCTTAGAGGAGAACATAGGCAGTAATCTCTTCGATATCAGCCACAGCAACTTCTTTCAAGATACGTCTCCAAAGGCAAAGGAAACAAAAGCGAAAATAAACTTTTGGGACTTCATCAAAATCAAAAGCTTCTGCACAGCAAAGGAAACAGTCAAAAAAACAAAGAGGCAACCCATGGAATGGGAGAAGATGTTTGCAAATGACAGTACAGACAAAAGGTTGATATCCAGGATCTATAATGAACTCCTCAAACTCAACACACACGAAACAGGCAAACACATCAAAAAATGGGCAGAAGATATGAACAGACACTTCTCCAATCAAGAAATACAAATGGCTATCAGACACATGAAAAAATGTTCATCATCATTAGCCCTCAGGGAGATTCAAATTAAAACCATATTGAGATATCACCTTACACCAGTTAGAATGGCCAAAATTAACAAAACAGGAAACAACATGTGTTGGAGAGGATGTGGAGAAAGGGGAATACTCTTACACTGTTGGTGGGAATGCAGGTTGGTGCAGCCTCTTTGGAGAACAGTGTGGAGATTCCTCAAGAAATTAAAAATAGAGCTTCCCTATGACCCTGCAATTGCACTCCTGGGTATTTACCCCAAAGACACAGATGTCGTGAAAAGAAGGGCCATCTGTACCCCAATGTTTATAGCAGCAATGGCCACGGTCGCCAAACTATGGAAAGAACCAAGATGCCCTTCAACGGATGAATGGATAAGGAAGATGTGGTCCATATACACTATGTAGTATTATGCCTCCATCAGAAAGGATGAATACCCAACTTTTGTAGCAACATGGATGGGACTGGAAGAGATTATGCTGAGTGAAATAAGTCAAGCAGAGAGAGTCAATTATCATAGGGTTTCACTTATTTGTGGAGCATAACAGATAGCATGGAGGACAAGGGGCGTTAGAGAGGAGAAGGGAGTTGGGGTAAATTGGAAGGGGAGGTGAACCATGAGAGACTATGGACTCTGAAAAACAATCTGAGGGGTTTGAAGTGGCGGGGGTGGGTGGGAGGTTGGGGTACCAGGTGGTGGGTGTTATAGAGGGCACGGCTTGCATGGAGCACTGGGTGTGGTGAAAAAATAATGAATACTGTTTTTCTAAAAATAAACTATGGAAAGAACCAAGATGCCCTTCAACGGATGAATGGGTAAGGAAGATGTGGTCCATATACACTATGGAGTATTATGCCTCCATCAGAAAGGACGAATATCCAACTTTTGTAGCAACATGGACGGGACTGGAAGAGATTATGCTGAGTGAAATCAGTCAAGCAGAGAGAGTCAATTATCATATGGTTTCACTCATTTGTGGAGCATAACCAATAGCATGGAGGACAAGGGGCGTTAGAGAGTAGTAGGGAATTTGGGTAAATTGGAAGGGGAGGTGAACCATGAGAGACTATGGACTCTGAAAAACAGTCTGAGGGGTTTGAAGTGGCGGGGGGGTGGGAGGTTGGGGTACCAGGTGGTGGGTATTATAGAGGGCACAGCTTGCATGGAGCACTGGGTGTGGTGAAAAAATAATGAATACTGTTTTTCTGAAAATAAATAAATTGGGGAAAAAAATGCAAAAAAATTAATATATTTTTATATTAAATATTATTATATAAGTAGTATATAACATATACTAATATTATTAATAATATTAATAATAAATAAAAATAAAAATTTTATTATGTTAGTCATCATACAGCACATCATTAGTTTTTTTTTTTTCCAATTTATTTATTTTCAGAAAAACATTATTCATTATTTTTTCACCACACCCAGTGCTCCATGCAAGCCGTGCCCTCTATAATACCCACCACCTGGTACCCCAACCTCCCACCCCCCCGCCACTTCAAACCCCTCAGACTGTTTTTCAGAGTCCATAGTCTCTCATGGGCACATCATTAGTTTTTGATGTAGTGTTCCATGACTCATTGTTTGCAAACAAAAAAGACTTTTTTAAAAGGAGCTGGTTGGCTTTTGTACCTCTACCACATAGGTTCTAAGTTAAATTTAGCATTGGCTAAAATGCACTGATTAACAAAACTCCACAGGCTTAATCAACACTGGGGTTCAAATTATAGCTGTAGCTGGAGATTCCATGGAATTTAAGCATTGTATTACCTATAATCTTAAAAAGTAACTGAATATAAAATAAAGGAAAAACAGATACCCCTTGCTTTACCTGTAGCCTTACATAAATTCCCCAGTATCATAGTACTCATTGAATAATTAATTAAAATTGAAATAAGTCTGTGGTCCTTGTTTTGTTTTGAGATGCAAACTAATGCCCAGAGACTGGGATCATCTTTGCCAATAGTTTAACTCAGATTTGGTTGTGCAGGAATTCCATAAGCCAATAACCATACAGGATAATGTCTTTTAATAAGCCAGTAAAGGAATCATATACTCCAAGTCAATGATAGATTAATCACATTGGCATGTCAGGCAAAGGGAGATGGAAGATGGAAGGAATTAAGTCCAAAGATGGGAGATGGAAGGAATTAAGTCCAAATTTAGTTGAAGCATACCTTTGTATGAGTTGGTATTAGGGAGTGCCAGTGCAAAGTGCCAACTGCCAGTGCAAGGTAAAAGTACCTGCTGCTAGAGCATGTTGCTAGGGAACAATGGTGCTGGTGGTGCCTGGGAAAAACTTGAATTCTCTATTCTTGGGCTCTGACTAGCAACCTTGTTAGTAGTTGACAATGACAGATATATTAGACATTCCTCTGGAACTAAGTGCTCTGGAAAGCTGCTGTTTCAAGCTTGCATAACATTTTCTGTACCTCATGTAGGTGCCTGTGGGAAAGTACAAGCTCAGATGAGACTGACTGCTTCAATATGGTTGATCCGGTCCTTATTGCCTGGGTGGCAGCATTAGATCCTCCATCCATTACTGGACTGGGGATACTAATCCTGCCAGTAACTCAGTGGGCTGACTATAAAGACAGTCTCCATCTGTATGCCAAGGAGACTGAAAGGACTTATCAGGACTGTGGGTGCTATCTGAAGGTGAGTATGGACCTCTAGCTCTCTGATTGGGCCTCTTCATGTCTAGCAAAGTGAACACACTTGTTCTCTACTGTCATCATGTGGTTACTTCTGGCATCTCTTGGTTTTTAACAACCCTATAAGGAGTTGCCATTCCTGTGCATGTGGCCCATTGTGGCCACACCACAGTAGCCCTTAAGATTAAACTGTGTCGGGCACCTGGGTGGCTCAGTGGTTAAGCCGCTGCCTTCAGCTCAGGTCATGATCTCAGGGTCCTGGGATCGAGTCCCACATCAGGCTCTCTGCTCAGCAGGGGTCCTGCTTCCTCCTCTCTCTCTCTGCCTGCCTCTCTGCCTACTTGTGATCTCTCTCTGTCAAATAAATAAATAAAATATAAAAAAAAAAAGATGAAGCTGTGCCATATATTTTAGAAATGTGGATCACTCATGGTCACATGGTGTTATGTCATTCATACCAAACAGGCTCTGACAATGAGCTTATGAATTCAACGGACATTTCATGTTCTTTTTTATCCTGAGGCTGGTGGCATCATCAAGAGATGGAATAAAATTTATTTATTTATAGAACTGACTAGAAAGGATTGCTGGATAACCCATATTATCATTATTTCAGACTACTCATATAGCCAGACAGTGTGAGCATTAATGCAAGTGATGCTCAGAGGAACATTTTTCTTGAAGCTGTTGCTTGGAAAGGATTAGGGCAGAGGAGGTAGGGGTATGGAAAGACTGGTTCTTCATATCCATGATTCCACCCTAATAACCCAACCACTGCTCTCTTTTTCTTTTTTCCCACCAACTCTATGGTGTGGGAAGCATGACACTTTTCATCATCAGGTGGCATCATTGGTGATAGCATGGAGAGGGTGTTGCTTCTACACTACCTAGTTTTGATAACTGGATATAAAGTATTATATAGCATGAGCATTATGATTATTATAATTTGTAAAGCTTAGAGTACTTTTACATTGGTTCACTTTAGAAATAACTGGTGCTAGCACTGAATATCACAACTTCTATCATGGTGTCCTTGCCCTTATGGTTCTGACCCACCTGAATGAAAAGTCTGGGTGTGAGTGAATATTGGTTGGGAAGGAAGATGTAGTAGTTGCTAGATTAAGACAAACAGATTATGTAATTAGGAAGGGAAAGTACATACCTAACACCATTTACATTTAGGTATAGAATTTATTTTCAGTTAATGTTTATGTATGTAGTGAGGTGATTTTGATGTTTTTCCATATAATTTAGTTGCTCTAGTGTAATTTCTTTTCCTTTACATTTATAAACAAAATTTATTTTTTATTTTTAATGATTTTTAAAAAAGATTTTATCTATTTATTTGTCAGATAGGGGAAGAGAGCACAAGTAGGGGGAGCAGCAGGCAGAGGGAGAAGTAGACTCCCTGCTAAGCAAGAAGCCCGATACAGGACTTGATCCCAGGACCCTGGGATCATGACCTGAGCTGAGGGACAGATGCTTAACCTACTGAATCACCCAGGTGTCCAACAAAATTATTTATTTATTTATTTATTTATTATATTAGTCACCATACAGTACATCGTTAATTTTTGATGTAGTGTTCCATGATTCACTGTTTGTGAATAACACTCAGTGCTCCATGCAATATGTGCCCTCCTTAACACCCATCATCAGGCTAACCCATCCCTCTACTCCCCTTCCTTCTAAAACCCTCAGTTTATTTTCCTGAGTCCATAGTCTCTCATGGTTTATTTCCCCCTCCATTTCCCCACTTCATTTTCTCTTCCTTCTAATGTCCTCCATGTTATTACTTACGTTCCACAAATATGTGAATCCATATGATAATTGGCTTTCTCGGCTTGGCTTATTTCACTTAGCATAATCTCTTCCAGTCCCACCCATGTTGAAGCAAAAGCTGGCATGGTAAAAGCCATCCTTTCTGATGGCTGAGTAACATTCTTTCGTGTATATGGACCACATCTTCTTTATCCATTTGTCTGTTGAAGGGCATCTTGGCTCTTTCCACAGTTTGGCTATTGTGGACAGTGTTGCTATGAACACTGGGGTGCACATGGCCCTTCTTTTCACTACATCTGTATCTTTGGGGTAAATACCCAGTAGTGCAATTGTTGGGCCATAGGGTAGCTCTATTTTTTTAATTTTTTGAGGAACCTCCACACTGTCTTCCAAAGTGGCTGTACCAACTTGCATTCCCACCAACAGTGTAAGAGGGTTCCCCTTTCTCTACAGCCTCTCCAACATTTGTTGTTTCTTCCCTTGTCAGTTTTTGCCATTCTAACTAGTATAAGGTGATATTGCGATGTGGTTTTGATTTGAATTTCCCTGATGGCTAATGTAGATGAACATTTTTTCATGTGTCTGTTAGCCATTTGAGTGTCTTCATTGGAGAAGTGTCTGTTCATATCTTCTGCCCATTTTCTTTTTACTTGATTATTTTTGGGTGTTGAGTTTGAGAAGTTCTTTGTAGATCTTGGATATCAGCCCTTTGTCAGTAGTATTATTTGCAAATATCTTCTCCCATTCCGCAGGTTGCCTCCTTTTTTGTTGACTGTTTCCTTTGCTGTGCAAAAGCTTTCCTTTTTAAAATTTTTATTTATTTTTTATTAACATATAATGTATTATTAGCCCCAGGGGTAGAGGTCTGTGAATCGCCAGGTTTACACACTTCACAGCACTCACCATATGTGCAAAAGCTTTTTATCTTGATGAAGTCCCAAAAGTTCATTTTCATTTCTGTTTCCCTTGTCTTTGGAGATGTGTCTTGAAAGAAGTTGCTGTGGCTGATGTTGAAAAGGTTACTGCCTATGCTCCCCTCTGAAATTTTGATGGATTCCTATCTCATATTGAGTTATTTCACCCATTTTGAGTTTATCTTTGTGTCTGGTGTGAGCAAACGGTCGAGTTTCATTCTTCCGTATATAGCTGTCCAATTTTCCCAGCACCATTTATTGAAGAGACTTTTTTTTCCCCATTGGATATTTTTTCCTACTTTGTCAAAGATTATTTGACCATAGAGTTAAGGGTCTATATCTGGGCTCTCTACTCTTTTTTTTTTTAAATTTTTTTTAAGATTTTATTTATTCATTTGACAGACAGAGATCACAAGTAGGCAGAGAAGCAGGCAGAGAGAGAGAGGAGGAAGCAGTTTCTCAGCCAAGCAGAGAGCCGGATGTGGGGCTTGATCCCAGGACTCTGAGATCATGACCTGAGCTGAAGGCAGAGGCTTTAACCCACTGGGTCACCCAGATGCCCCTCTACTCTTTTTTTGAAACAGCTTCAGGAAAATAGGTATTATTTCTTCTTTGAATGTTTGGTAGAATTCCCCAGGGAATCTATCAGGCCCTGGACTCTTGGGTTTTTTTTAAATTATTTTTTATTATTTCTTATTTTTTTAAATTTTTAAAAAGATTTTATTTATTTATTTATTTGACAGAGAGATCACAAGTAGGCAGAGAGGCAGGCAGAGGGAGAGAGAGGAGGAAGCAGGCTCCCTGCTGAGCAGAAAGCCCGATGTGGGACTCGATCCCAGGACCCTGGGACCATGACCTGAGCCAAAGGCAGAGGCTTTAACCCACTGAGCCACCCAGGCACCCCTTTTAGGAGGTTTTTGATCATTGCTTCAATCTTGTTACTGGTTATTGGTCTATTCAGGTTATCAATTTCTTCCCGTTTTAGTCTTGGAAGTTTATAGGTTTCCAGGAATGCATCTATAGCTGTTGCTAATAATTTCTGATTATTATTTCTATTTCCTCTGGCTCCCAGAGGCTTCCTCCCCCTTCCAATTGTTTTCCAATATCTGCCCACACAATCACGGGGCCCCATTTCATATCTCAAAACTCCACTGGAGATATTCTGTTTGTAGAGATCCAGTTATATCTTCTTACATCTCAGGCTGATTTCATGAGTGTTCAGAGTGGTCTGGTAGATATCCAGCTCAATTCAGGGAACCAGTTGAAATAGGGTCTCCAACTCCTCAGCCATCTTGCTTTCCTCCCAAAATTTATTTATTTTTTAAAATTGTGGTAAAATACACATAACATAAAATTTACCATCTTAACCATTTTTAAGTAACAGTTCAGTAGTATTAAGTACATTCACATTGTTGTATAACCATCATCACCTTCCTCTCCTGAACTCTTTTCGTCTTGCAAAACTGAAACCTTATGCCCATTAAATAAGAACTTCCACCTCTCTCTAGCCCTTGGAAACCACCATTCTACTTTCTGACTCTAGGATTTTGACTACTCCAGGTGCCTATGTAAGTGGAAGCATACAGTATTTGCTTTTTATTTCTGTCTTATTTTTCTTAGTCCAATATCCTCATGGTTTATTTATGTTGTAGGCCAGAATTCCCTTCTTTTTAAAGGCTGGATAATATTCCATTGCAAGTATATGCCACATTTTGTTTATCTGTTTATTTGTTGATGAACATTTAAGTTGCTCACACATTTTAGGTATTATAAATAATGCTTCTATGAACATAAGTTTACAAATAACTTAGAAATCCTACTTTCAAATACTTTGAGTATAATCCTAGAAGAGGAATCGTTGACTCATATGATAATTTCCATTTTTATTTTTTTGAGGAAATGCCTCATAATGTTTTCCACAGGGCCTGTACCATTAACATTCCTACTGAGAGTGCAGAGTCTTCCAGTTTTTCCACATCCTCACCAACATTTGTCATTTTATTTATTTCTTAAATTGTAACTGTCCTAATGGTTTCTAGGTTGTAAATCATTGTGCTTTGATTAGTGATATTGATATTGGACATTTTTCATATGCTGGCCATAGAAGTGGCCACATAGAAGTGCCTTTTGGAGAAATGCTTATTCAAGATCTCTGCACATTTTTGTATTGTATTGTTCTTTTTTTGTTGTGAGTTTAGGAGTTCTTTATATATTCTGGATATTACTTCCTTATCAGACGTACAATTTGCAAATGTTCATCTAGGTTTTAGATGAAAAATTGCTTTTGTTTAAACTTATTAGTCTTTTAAATCATGTAGAAAACTGAAAGTGAACTTATAATATTGTTATAGCCATACCAGTTCTTGTAATTGCTAGAGTATTTACCTTAACTGAGATCTTCATTTCCTCATATAGCTTGGAGTTACTGTCTAGTGTCCTTCATTTCCACTTGAAGGACTCCCATGTGTATTTCTTGCAGGGCTAAAGTGGTGGTAATGGACCCCTTAAGCTTTTGTTTATCTGGATAAGTCTTAATTTTTATTCACTTTTGGACAGTGTTGCTAAATATAGGATTCTTGATTGACAGGGTTTTTGTTTCCTTCTTCTAGAACTTAGCCTTTTGGCTTTTGGCTTCCAAAGTTTCTTATAAGATATCTGTCAATAACCTTTTTGAGGACCCCTTGTGTGTGAACATTCAAAAGTGAATATTTAAATGTGAAAATTCACTTTTCTCCTGCTCCTTTATAGATTTGTCTTCGTCTTTTGACAATTTGATTATAGTCTAAGTGTAGGTCTCTGAAATCATCCTACTTGGAGTTTTTTTTTTTTCCAGTGTTCCAAGATTCAATGTTTATGCACCACACCCAGTGCTCCCAGTGCCCTCCTTAATACCCACCACCAGGTGAGCCCATCCCCCCACACCCTCCCTTCCAAAACCTTCAGTTTGTTTCTCAGAGTCCATACTCTTTCATACTTTGTTTCCCCTTTGGATTTACCCCAATTCACTTTTCCTTTCCTTCTCCTAATAAAGTTTGTTGAGCTTATAGGATGTTTGTATGCATGCCATTCATCAAGTTTGTGAAGCTTTCAGTCACTATTTTTTCAAATAATCTCTCTGCCCCTTTCTTTTTTATTTCTTTTCTTCTAGAACTCCCACAATGTGTATTTGTCCATTTGTTAGTCCCATGAGTCCCTTAGTCTTTGTTCCTTTTTCTTAAAATTTTTTTCTTTCTGTTTCTCAGACTCAACAACTTCAATTGTCCCATCTTGAAATTTGCTGATTCTGTCTTCTACATGTTCAAATATGTCTTGATTCTCTCCAGCAAAATTTTCACTACAGTTATATTTAAGCTGTAGAATTTGGGGGGTTTCTTTTAGGTTTTATATCACTTTTTTGATGTTTCCATTTTATTCATATATTGTTTTGACTATCTATAATCTAGGTTCTTTTTATATCTTCAGGACAGCTGTTTTGAATCTTTGTCTAGCACGTCTGTTGTTTCCTCTTTCTCAGGCCGAATTTCTGTTGCTTAACATTCCTCCTCCCTTTTTTTTATTGTGTTATGTTAGTCACCCATTTTCCCCCTTTGAATAGGACACAATTTCTATTTCTTTATATTTCTTTTTGTATAGTGGTTGCTGTGTTGAAAATTAGACATTTTAACTTAATAATGTGGAATTTAGATTTTCTCATTTCTCAAGGCTTGCTGTTTTTATTGTTGTTGTTGTTCTACCCAAATTTTGTAGACTATCTTCATGCCATGGACCATCCTGGGGTGTAAATCTAAGATCTCAGTTCTTTTCTGAATCTCAGTCTTTATCTGGATATGTCAATGACTTTGTAATTTCCTCTTACAGTTGCAGTTGCTTTTGAATGTTCTAGTTTTTACTGTCTGGAGAAAAAGGAGGAAAAGGGAAAAATTAAGACAGAGAGAAAAGGCACTGATTTTCTAGCCACCTTGGAAATTTGTTAAGCCAGAAAGACAGGGAGTTGTAACCATGAAGAAGAACTGAAATGATAGTGCTCACCTCTGTGTTTGCACCTCTGTGACTAGAAGAAGCAATCTGTGATCAAAACATAAACCCATATATTTGGAGAATAGAATCCTTATTTCTCTACTGACACCCACAAGCTGCATGCAGACTTACTCATCAAATTGTGCACAGCTGCCTGCCACAGGGCTGGAGTAGAAGATGAGTATCCCCTGCCCAGCTACGAGAAGAAATTGACTTCAGTCAATCACAACTTACTATCCAAGCCATCCCCTAGAATTTGCAAGTTCTCAATAGCCTCCAGAGTGCCAAAATACTTACATAGGACAGATTCTGCTGGTGCAATTGTTGACTGGGTAGAGAGGCAGATGCCTTGTGCTTCCTCCTCTGCTATGTACCCTTCCTTTTCTTTTTTCAATTGAATGAAGATACTTCTTCATGGTATCTCATGACCAGGTCAGCCAACCTATGAATCCTCCAGTAATAAAGAGTTCACTGCATCGCAGAGAACCTTGATCTGTTGTTTATTGGAAGCCTACTATAGGCAAGTGATCCTGGCCCCTATTTGTTAAGACTTACCCTGTGTTCAACATCATATTTGGGACCATCTACCGAAAGAGGTGGGTGTAATCTCCTCTCCATTTTTTCAGAGGATGAAACAAGACTCAGGATTTTGTGTTAGTTTTTTATAGGAGACCCATATTTAAGATGAGGTTTTGAATCCAGAATCAATGCATACTGTCCCTAATGGTAGGGAATCAAAGAAATTTAAAATATGAACCATGTGTACAAGTGTTTGAGATTTTTGATGGGGAATAGAATTTGAAAATAAAAGCTTGTTTAGGGAGGACAGAGAAGTGATAGAACAATTGCTTTGACCTGGGGGAACATAACAGTAGTTCAGGAAAGCCACGAGGTGGTGCAGGACACATACATGGGAAGATGGGAATAGAAACAAACATTTCAAACTGAGGGTGGGCTTTGAGCGTGGTAGTTAGCCCTGTAAAACTGTTCTAGTTTTAGAAAACATTGACTAGATTGCCCCTACTTGCTCTCTTTTCTTGTATAATAGTTTTGTATAAACAGATTTCTCTACCAACAATCTGCAGTTTTTGATCAGCTGAGCCACAGCTCTTGGATAAATGTTATTTTTTTAAATAGATCAAGACCTTTCCCTTTAGCATGATTTGAAGTATTGCTTGGTTGACTTCACTGTACTTCAGACTCATCTGGAAAGCTGTTAAAATACACATTTGTGTGTTTCGTGTGGGTTGAGTTTGAGGAGTTCATTATAGATCCTGGATATCAACCTTTTGTCTGTACTGTCATTTGCAAATATCTTCTCCCATTCCGTGGGTTGCCTCTTTGTTTTTTTGACTGTTTCCTTTGCTGTGCAGAAGCTTTTGATTTTGATGAAGTCCCAGAAGTTTATTTTCGCTTTTGTTTCCTTTGCCTTTGGAGACGTATCTTGAAAGAAGTTGCTGTGGCTGATATCGAAGAGATTACTGCCTATGTTCTCCTCTAAGATTCTGATAGATTCCTGTCTCACGTTGAGGTCTTTTATCCATTTTGAGTTGATCTTTGTGTACGGTGTAAGAGAACGGTCGAGTTTCATTCTTCTACCTATAGCTGTCCAGTTTTCCCAGCACCATTTATTGAAGAGACTGTCTTTTTTCCACTGTATATTTTTTCCTGTTTTGTCAAAGATTAATTGACCATAGAATTGAGGCTCCATATCAGGGCTCTCTACTCTGTTCCACTGGTCTATGTGTCTGTTTTTATGCCAGTACCATGCTGTCTTGGTGATCACAGCTTTGTAATAAAGCTTGAAATCAGGTAAGGTGATGCCGCCAGCTTTATTTTTGTTTTTCAACATTTCCTTAGCGATTCGGGGTCTCTTCTGATTCCATACAAATTTTAGGATTATTTGCTCCAGCTCTTTGAAGAATGCCGGTGGAATTTTGATCGGAATGGCATTAAAAGTATAGATTGCTCTAGGCAGTATAGACATTTTAACAATGTTTATTCTTCCGATCCAAGAGCATGGAATGGTCTTCCATCTTTTTGTGTCTTCTTCAATTTCTTTTATGAGTGTTCTATAGTTCCTCAAGTATAGATCCTTTACCTCTTTAGTTAGGTTTATTCCCAGGTATCTTATGGTTCTTGGTGCTATAGTAAATGGAATCGATTCTCTAATTTCCCTTTCTGTATTTTCATTGTTAGTGTATAAGAAAGCCACTGATTTCTGCACATTGACTTTGTATCCTGCCACGCTGCTGAATTGCAAACACATCAAAAAATGGGCAGAAGATATGAACAGACACTTCTCCAATCAAGAAATACAAATGGCTATCAGACACATGAAAAAATGCTCATCATCATTAGCCCTCAGGGAGATTCAAATTAAAACCACATTGAGATATCACCTTACACCAGTTAGAATGGCCAAAATTAACAAAACAGGAAACAACATGTGTTGGAGAGGATGTGGAGAAAGGGGAACCCTCTTACACTGTTGGTGGGAATGCAAGTTGGTGCAGCCTCTTTGGAGAACAGTGTGGAGATTCCTCAAGAAATTAAAAATAGAGCTTCCCTACGACCCTGCAATTGCACTCCTGGGTATTTACCCCAAAGATACAGATGTCGTGAAAAGAAGGGCCATCTGTACCCCAATGTTTATAGCAGCAATGGCCACAGTCGCCAAACTATGGAAAGAACCAAGATGCCCTTCAACGGATGAATGGATAAGGAAGATGTGGTCCATATACACTATGGAGTATTATGCCTCCATCAGAAAGGACGAATATCCAACTTTTGTAGCAACATGGACGGGACTGGAAGAGATTATGCTGAGTGAAATCAGTCAAGCAGAGAGAGTCAATTATCATATGGTTTCACTCATTTGTGGAGCATAACCAATAGCATGGAGGACAAGGGGCGTTAGAGAGTAGTAGGGAATTTGGGTAAATTGGAAGGGGAGGTGAACCATGAGAGACTATGGACTCTGAAAAACAATCTGAGGGGTTTGAAGTGGCGGGGGGGTGGGAGGTTGGGGTACCAGGTGGTGGGTATTATAGAGGGCACAGCTTGCATGGAGCACTGGGTGTGGTGAAAAAATAATGAATACTGTTTTTCTGAAAATAAATAAATTGGGGAAAAAAAATACACATTTGTGTGTCTTATCTTCAGAGACTCTGATTCAGTGTATCTGGGTTGGGACCTGATAATTAGCATTTCTAAAGCTGTCCAAGTAATGCAGATGCTTCTGCTCCTCAGGCCACACTTTGAGTAGCACTGATTTAAATTGCATTTCATCATTAAAAAAAAAAATACCAAACAGCTATATGATCATTTTTACGTGTACTTTTTTTGAGAGTTGTCTTAGTGAGTTTGAAGTTGGGTGTAACTCTGTCTGTGCCCAAACTCCTGCTAGATTGTGATATTTGTGTATTAAACACTATAAACTATAGAGCTGAATTGACCTAGTTCCTCTTCTAATGTAAAACTTTACAATCTGTTAGATATTGGAAAACTCACACCCCTCTAAGCTACATGGCCATAAGTTATAATTAGGAATTAAACTGCTGACCTCCTGTGGTGAGGATTATTTTAGGGGACAAGTGAAATACACGGAGTCTTTTTAAGAAACAGAATTGATAAGTGTGTCATAGTAGATGTGTGGTGTATATTTTTCAGAAACTCATGGCAGTAAGCCTCCCCTGTCCCTAACCCCTGCCCCAAGACTTCCGTGTCTCTAGATATTCATCAAACATGTCTTAGTTCCACCACTGACACTGAGCTCCTAGGAGGATAGACCTAGTCTGATACATCAGAGTAGATCATAGGTATATATAAAGAGGATAAAATACATATGCAGGCTGTATTAGTATTTTTAACAGATTTCATGTGACAATTACCTAGGAATTAAATCAAAACCACTGCCTGGAGTATACTCCAGAGATTCTGATTTAACTAATCTAGATTAGTGTTTCTCAACTTTCATTGTACATTAGAATCACCTGGAGAAATTGGAAAATGTGCATCTCTACCAATTCCTTTAGAATCTCTGGGGCAGGGACCCAAGCATCAAGTAGTTAGTTCTAAAAAGTACTCACAGGTGAGTTCATTTTATAATATGGGTGTCACTTGGGTAAATGGAGAGACAATTTAAGTACAGAAGAGCTGGATTCTTTTTTTTTTTCCAATTTATTTATTTTCAGAAAAACATTATTCATTATTTTTTCACCACACCCAGTGCTCCATGCAAGCCGTGCCCTCTATAATACCCACCACCTGGTACCCCAACCTCCCACCCCCCTGCCACTTCAAACCCCTCAGATTGTTTTTCAGAGTCCATAGTGAGACTATGGATTCTTTTTTTTAAGATTTTATTTATTTATTTGACAGAGCGAGATCACAGTAGGCAGAGAGGCAGGCAGAGAGAGAGGGGGAAGCAGGCTTCCTGCTGAGCAGAGAGCCCGATGCAGGACTTGATCCCAGGATCTTGAGATCATGACCTGAGCCGAAGGCAGCGGCTTAACCCGTGATCCACCCAGGTGCCCAGAGCTGGATTCTTAATGTGCTCATAAAGATAAACACAAAATTAAGGGGGGGGGGCAGTCACTGTTTTGCATGTGCCTGATAAAGTTATTTTCTGTCCTTGCTTATTTTCTTTTCTTTTTTTTTTTTTTAAGATTTTATTTATTTATTTGACAGACAGAGATCACAAGTAGACAGAGAAGCAGGCAGAGAGAGAGAGAGAGAGAGGGAAGCAGGCTCCCTGCTGAGCAGAGAGCCCGATGCGGGACTCGATTCCAGGACCCTGAGATCATGACCTGAGCCGAAGGCAGCGGCTTAACCCACTGAGCCACCCAGGCGCCCCATATCCTTGCTTATTTTCTTGTCCAACTTGCTGATTCAATTTATATTTTGAGTCTTTAGGGTTATTCTCCTTCAAGTTCACTTCTTTCTTTCTTTCTCTCTCTCTCTCTCTCTCTTTTTTTTGGTTATTCATTATTGTTATTGGGTGACTGCAGTGGGTTGAATAATGTCCCCCCAAACTTCATGTACACCTGGAAGTGGTGAATGTAGTAGCCTCACCGGGAAATAGGAACTTTGCTGATGTAATCACAGTAAGATGAGGTCATACTAG
Source organism: Neogale vison (assembly GCF_020171115.1). Taxonomy (NCBI): domain Eukaryota; kingdom Metazoa; phylum Chordata; class Mammalia; order Carnivora; family Mustelidae; genus Neogale; species Neogale vison. Next base: position 56,814,618 of record NC_058101.1, on the reverse strand, counting down.
GTGATAGACTCCAGTTCAGTGATTGAAGTCCTCCAAAGAAGAGAAAGATTTGTACACAAACACACAAACACACAGGGGATGACTCCATGTGATGACAGAGACCAGGACTGGAGAGACACTCTATAAGCCAAGATGTGCCAACGTTGACTGCAGTCACCAAGATGAGAGGCCTCTATTGCTTGTTTAACCAAAACCAATGTAACAAGAAGGCTGGGGAAGAAGGTAGATAGATGGAGAGCCAGTGAGATATGTTGGCACTGTTGTGGTTGTGGGTTCCTGCATAGAGCCAGTGCTAAAATGTGGTTTTCTAAGGAAAGAAAGAGATTTCCAACACGGAGGAGTTTTAGGAGATGCAGCTATGCCATCCTTCAGGATCTCTTACCTACCTGAAAGTCTCCCCTCTCTTGTTATCAAGAAGAATCATTTCTTAAGGGACACACACACACACACACACCTACTGGCTCCTCCACTTCATATTCAGAAAGTCCTCAAAGAAAAAATATGGAGTGGTACATTGGATATAGGCTAATGCAGTGTTTCTGTTTTGTATTTTTTGTACTGTGCTTTTAAAAGAACCTTTCAGGATGTGACTATGACAGAAGGTTGAGCATGAAGGGAAGCTTTAGCTTATGGAATTTTTTCTGTATAGGGAAGGGAAAGCAGAAGTACAAATAGAAGGAACTGAGGCGTTGTTTTCACTTTATGGCTTGGTCTGCGTCTAAAACCACAAGTTTTACTCTTGTTTCATCAAGTGAAGAAAGTCATGAGCTTCATTCACAGAAAGGGTTGGGCAACCTCCAGACCTCAGTTTCTCCCTTATAGGCTCTGCCACTTCATGTTTTGGGACCCTGACAAGTTGCTCAGCTTTTCTGGGCCTCAGTTTCCTCATCTAGAAAATGAAAATGATAGCACCTACCACACAGGGTTGTTGAGGGGGATTATATAAGGGAAGGGGGTAAAGCCACTGGCGTATACCAGGTTACCAATATTATTGTTCTTCTTTGCTTATTGTGTTAGGGGGGAAAACTTCACATTTTTAAAGATTTTACAAGAGGAAATTTGAACTCCCTCCATAACTGGTTGTGTGCTGTGGACTTTAGTCACTTGTGTTGAACACCTTCTGTGCAAGCAGTGAGGCACTAGGTACTTTAGATTTATTGACCAAAATTTGTCTTACAGCAGATCTTCAAGGTCAGTTTCACTGTCCCCATTGTTGAGATGAGCTCATTAGTGTTCAGAAGATTTAAATAATTGGCACAGAGATATTGCATGTGAAGCATCAGAGGCAAATCTCTAGCCCAAATCTAGTAAACTCTGCCATGTTGGAAACAAACCTCCCAGATCTTCCAGTGTCCAAATGCCATGAGTGAACTAGAAAAAGCACCAACTCGTGGGATGGAAATGACCTAAAAAAGTCTTTGAATATAGTCTGGTCAGTTCTTCAATATTTATTTCACTCAGGCTAGACCAGAATTATTATTAAATAACTCCTAGAAGTATTCAACAGTGTTTTCCTATCTCAAAACTATGTGAAACTGAGATGTGTGAGTGCAAGAGGAGGGCCACAGGTATGACAATTTGTGTGTTTTTTAAGGAATATGTCCTTCCAGTGGTGTGACTTGGGGATGCTGGTGGAGGGACTGGGATGTTGGTTCAGTTTTCAGTGGTGTGGAGGTAAAGTTCCAAGGTCAGGTTCTGGGCCTTGTCCTACAGTGGTTCTACAATCTTTGATGTTTCTGAACATACTAAGCATGAGCCAATCATTGGAATATAAACACCATGAGGACAGGGATGTTTTGTTTATTTGCTGCTATTTCCTGTCCATAGGACACTGTCTGGTACATAATAGGAGCTCAAAGTAGATAATAAATCAACTAACTAATGAATTTCAGGGCATTTGCACTGACTGTTCCCTCTGTTTGGAACATCTTTACCCTAGAAAGTCACCTAGGTTGAATCCTCACTTCATTCATGGTAGGCTCAAAAGTAATCTGCAGAGAGATACCTACCCTGTCATCTCATGTAATACTAGCTGCCCTTCATCACTTTTATACCTTTATCCTTTACTTTTTATCTCTATCACTTTTATATTTGGGAGTTTATCATTTTCCCCATTAGTTCCATGTGTATCCATATGCTCGTCTGCTGTAGACTACTGTTTCTCCAGCACCTAGAACAGAGTCTGGCAGAGTCAGTACTCAATAAGTTACATGTTGAATGAATGAGTGAATAAATGAATGCATGTAGATTTTGTATGCGTGTAGCTATGTAATAAATTACATGTTGAATGAATGAGTTAATGAATGAATGCACAGGGCCTGGCACATGGCAAGTGAGAGATAAATATAAGTATTGATGATGTTGATAAGGACATCATAATTTTGGTGAATTCTTTACAATTATCTTTTGTAATCGTATTTGAATTATCCTCACAATTGAATTTGGTGGCAGTAACCTCTGTGTGGTGGTCTCTCTGATTATTGTCTGCTGTGTAGTGATGGTCTCTTCCACAATCAGCTCTCTGCGGGTGGTTTCTTCTGTTATGATAGATACTGTGGGAGTTGTCTAGGACTTGGATCATCTTTTTAGGGAAGGAAGGAATAGTCTACATTCGCTGCTTGAGAAAACAATGTTTCACATTTTTAGAACTTGTTGGGAGAGCCCCTTTGACTATGGTAGACCACTAGGGTTTGAATTCCACATTATAACAACTGATATTGTTGACTGGAGTGAATTACACCAATTTGAGATTGGATTCTGGAAAACTACCATAGTACAGACTGGACCCCAGAACATGATTGGAGTCTTCACAGATGTTATTCTGGTGACTCGAGGAATGAACAATTTTTCCAGTACATCATCTCAGATTTAAAACACTCCATGAAGGAAGTTGGATTACCGGCAGAGACACAGGAAAACTTGTGGTCCAACAGGGGACACAGTATTCATGGCAATGTTCTCTTCATGCTACAACACAATCAAATGATGTCCTAGACTGGGGTGACAATCATGCCAAAGACCATGTGCTTTTGTTGCCAGCTTCCCTGCACATACTGGGGCTTGCCCAGAGGGACTCATTGATCTCTGGTAGTTATGCTCATTGTCCTTTCCAAAATTCCTGTTTGCCCTCCAGCAAGAACACCTGAGCAGCTAGAAGGAGGGAGGAGAGCAGGGTGAGGCTATGGATCCCCAAGACTTCAGCTTGGTGGGAACCTGTTTGACAAGAGCAAACAGTAGTTCAGCAACTACTACTGCTCAACAGTAGTTCAGCAACGCAGGGCTGTAGAATGACCCTCTATTCTGACACATGCCTCCCTGCTTAGGAGTGAGATCAAGGCTAATGGACATTAAGAAGGGCACGTGATGTAAGAAACACTGACTATTATACTAGACTGATGAATCATTGACCTCTACCTTTGAAACTAACACATTTTATGTTCATTAATTGAATTTAAATTAAAAAATTAAAATAAAAAAAGGAGTGAGATCAAGAATCCTTCTGGTTCCTGGAATTATTAGACCAGAAGCCTATCTAATCACATTTCTCCTTGGTTTAAGTCTTGAATGTCAAATCCTCTTTTACCATTCTCTTAGACAAATTAATTCACATTCTTCCTTCATTCACTCCTTCATTCACTCATTAAAAAAGCATAACCTGCTGTATGACATGCACTAGACTAGATGTGGAATTAACTGAGGTGAATAAGAAATTCTCACATATTAAAAACTAAGAAGCAACTCTTTGGGGAAATTCAAATAGCATTAACCATGAGATTGCCCCAGTTCTGTCACCAACTTTGTTTTGGCCAACTCACTCTCCCTTCTGGTCTCAGTTCGTCTAGATAATGAGGTGTTAGTTATGATAATTACCAAAGTCTCCTCCAGCTCCATGTGCTGGATTTCTAACCCAGTTCTACATGGAGTCAGACAGCCAAACAATGCAAAAGGACATGGCAAGTGACATGAAAGGTGATGTTTGATCCAAGTTTCAACATGTTTGGGGTCTGGACACTCTGACACAGATAGGTTTGTGAGGGGGCATTTGGAGTAAAATAAGAGCTTAAGGAAAGGTATGAAGGAGGGGAGGTCATTCTACTTGACTGGGCAAAATTAACCAGAATGAGTGGGGTGAATTCCTACTCCAGCATTTAGACTGGGAAGTTGAAGGGAAGGATGATGCCTAACTGATTTTTAGATATCATCCTATTGTGGCACAGTGCTGGGCATGTAGAAAACCCTCAACCAATGCTTTTAAAAACAAATCATCACATAAATAGGGTGACCTTAAATGCTACACTAAACTGCATGGATTTTATTAGGTGGATGATAAAAAAAAAAATGCTTGAAAGAAGAGATAACACTTCTATTTGACACCGGCCATGTGCTTTGTCCTCAACCACTGTTTGATTGTCACCTTGTTTAATCTATTCAAGAAATTGTTCATGTTCTTTTCAACTCGACTATAAGGATTACAATAGCACAAATGTGACAATAAATGACAGGTTACGTTTGGTGCAAGGACAGGACTGTAGGAAGTGGTGGAGGCTGTAGAAGGTAGAGAATTACGGCCTCTCTGAAGACTGACAGCAGCTCTGATGGAGAACAAGTGGGTACAGTTCTCAGTATTGTCAGATTTTCTGAACACTTAAGGAATGCCCCAAATTCAAGATGTGTATATATGAAATTGGGTTGGCATCTGATTCAAAAATTTTTTTAATTCTTTTTTATTTATATTTTTTATTTTTTTAAATTTATTTTTTATTTATTTTCAGCATAACAGTATTCATTATTTTTGCACCACACCCAGTGCTCCATGCAATTTGTGCCCTCTATAAAACCCACCACCTGGTACCACAACTTCCCACCCCCCGCCCTTCAAAACCCTCAGATTGTTTTTCAGAGTCCATTGTCTCTCATGGTTCACCTCCCCTTCCAATTTCCCCCAACTCCCTTCTCCTCTCCATCTCCCCATGTCCTCCATGCTATTTGTTATGCTCCACAAATAAGTGAAACCATATGATAATTGATTCTCTCTGCTTGACTTATTTCACTCAGCATAATCTCTTCCAGTCCCATCCATGTTGCTACGAAAGTTGGATATTCATTCTTTCTGATGGAGGCATATACTCCATAGTGTATATGGACCACATCTTCCTTATCCATTTGTCCGCTGAAGGGCATCTTGGTTCTTTCCACAGTTTGGCGACCATGGCCATTGCTGCTATAAACATTGGGGTTCAGATGGCCCTTCTTTTCACTACATCTGTATCTTTGGGGTAAATACCCAGGAGTGCAATTGCAGGGTCATAGGGAAGCTCTATTTTTAATTTCTTGAGGAATCTCCACACTGTTCTCCAAAGAGGCTGCACCAACTTGCATTCCCACCAACAGTGTAAGAAGGTTCCCCTTTCTCCACATCCCCTCCAACACATGTTGTTTCCTGTCTTGCTAATTTTGGCCATTCTAACTGGTGTAAGGTGATATCTCAATGTGGTTTTAATTTGAATCACCCTGAGGGCTAGTGATGATGAACATTTTTTCATGTGTCTGATAGTCATTTGTATGTCTTGATTGGAGAAGTGTCTGTTCATATCTTCTGTCCATTTTTTTATATGATTGTCTGTTTCGTGTGTGTTGAGTTTGAGGAGTTCATTATAGATCCTGGATATCAACCTTTTGTCTGTACTGTCATTTGCAAATATCTTCTCCCATTCCGTGGGTTGCCTCTTTGTTTTCTTGACTGTTTCCTTTGCTGTGCAGAAGCTTTTGATTTTGATGAAGTCCCAAAAGTTTATTTTTGCTTTTGTTTCCTTTGCCTTTGGAGACATATCTTGAAAGAAGTGCTGTGGCTGATATCGAAGAGATTACTGCCTATGTTCTCCTCTAGAATTCTGATGGATTCCTGTCTCCTGTTGAGATCTTGTATCCATTTTGAGTTTATCTTTGTGTACGGTGAAAGAGAATGGTCGAGTTTCATTCTTCTACATATAGCTGTCCAGTTTTCCCACCACCATTTATTGAAGAGACTGTCTTTTTTGCACTGTATATTTTTTCCCCTTTTGTCGAAGATTGTTTGCCCAATGAGTTGAGGGTCCATACCTGGGCTCTCTACTCTGTTCTGCTGGTCTATGTGTCTGTTTTTATGCCAGTACCATGCTGTCTTGATGATCACAGCTTTGTAGTAAAGCTTGAAATCAGGTAGCGTGATTCAAATTTTTAAGAACAGTATCTTGGCCAAAAATATACAGACCAAAAGTCATAACTGTGATTGAATTCCATTCAAGATTTGCCTTTTTGAGAATTCCAAGGTCACAGAGATATGGACGTTGACTGGTTCAATCAGTGTTTCAAAGGGTTTTTGCACGAGTTCCTTAGAAGGTGGCTATTTCCCCAAACTCTAGGCCTCTGTAAAATTGCTCACTTACGCAACATCTCTATTGTTCTGACTACCACTCCCATTGAAGACCTCACCTCCAAAAAAGGGCACTCACAATGTGCTATTTTAAGGATTATTTGGATGTAGGCAAGATGAAGCTGCCATGTTCCACAAGAAGATAAAAAATTAAGGTGATATCCCAAAAAAAAAAAAAAAAAAAGAGAGAGAGAGAAATTCATCTTGATTCAAGGAGGCAGCCAGATTTTTTCTGGAGGAAGACTGTAGGTCAGAACACAAAGTAAATTTAGAAGGAAACACATGGACTCCAGGATCTTTTTGAGAAGTATCTCTAAGCTTTGGCAGAGATCTTAGAAATTCTCCCCTACAGACTTCCATGGACATTCAGCCTCCTTTTGATCCTATCCCAAGTTCTATCTTGGACTTAGTGTTCCAAACAGGTGGCACAGGATTAGGCTAGGCTGTATAGGTCTTTCCCTGTTAAATCAGTCTGCACTCAAAATTCATTTGTAGGCACGTGCACACACACACACACACACAAACACCAATCTAGCTACACTAAACTGCTTCCCCAACATTTCCTGAATATTTGGTGCACTTGTATGCTTCCTTCCTGCCTTTGATCCTGCTGTTCCCCTTACTTGGAATGCCCTTCCAGTCGTACTTTGCAAGGCACACAGCTGCTTGTCCTTCAAAATCCAGCTCAAATGTCATCTCTTTCCTCTAGATGTCATTGGTCCCTTCATCTTTGTCCATGACCCCCACCCTTCCATGGATGTTCATGGCGAAAAATAGATCGTCACTCCAAGTTAGTGTATATATGTGCCAGCATTGTGCTGAGGTTGTGTTATTATTTCATATCTCTATATATTGAGAAAATTATGCACTTGTACTACAAGAGGTTTGGAGCCCCAGCAAGGGGAAACTGGAGAGGTTTGGAGTCCCAGCAAGGCCGTCTGTAGCAGTTTCCCACTGTGTCCTCCTCCCAGGATGAAGCAGATGACTGCCTCCTGGAGAAGTATGTAAAGGCTCATTGACATTTTCCCCCACACAAATCCCAAGAGGAAAGTGCTTGCTAGATCTTCATGGTACAGACATAGACCTTAGGCTCAGGTTGGCGAAGTTCCTTGGCAAAACACTCTGAATTCTGGATGGCAAAGCCTGAACTGATGGCGGGATTGTTGTTGGTTAACCTCCCAGCAGAATATTTTGGATTTTGCCTTATGGTTCTGGGACATGAATCTGTCTCAATTCTACATTGTTAGGAGAAGACCGAGTCCTGCTGTTCTATGTACCTCCATTTGCCCATTATCCACAGAAGTTCTTGGCATAGTGTATGTGTTTTTTATCAGAACTATTGAAGTAATGGGTTGAAAAATTCAACTTCAACTAGCTTAAAAGACAAAAGCACTTACTGGGCAGTGGAAGGAGTAAATTTGGTTCATATACACACAGATTCAAAGGTTTAAAAGTCTCTTCTCTGTCTCTATTTCCCTCTGAATCTCTTACTGTCTCTTTTACATTCTTTCTCTCTCTGTCTTCTCAGGCAGGGTCCTTCCATTTGTTGTAGAAGAGAACGTGACCTTTCATCCCTAGCACCAAATGAGTGCCCAGGAGAACTCTGACAGCCCATTCCTGGTACATTCCCTGAGCCTGCTGCAGGGAGCAGAGATGTGAGGTGGACAGCCCAACAGAAGCACAGGGAGTAGAAATGGGTAGTTCTCAACAAGAAAGAGGGCTTCTGTTATCCAAAGAAGGAGGAAAGGCAGACAAAAACAACCCATCTACATTTCAACAGGTTCTCATTTAATGGCAACAAATGCAGATAATAAATTATATTGGAATTTCACAGCTGTTGACTAGCCTATTGAGAAAGTCTCCCTTCAGACTAGGTAGGACTTAGCTCATTAAGGAAGCCATATCAGATCCATGGAACAGAACTCTTTCTAATCTGTTTGAGCATCAATAAGTAAACTAGTTGCCTAAGGAGAAGGTTTGTGACAGGAGAAGGTGGAAGATCTCAAAGTCAGAGAGAGGTCTTGAACGCAGAGCTGAGGGTTTTATTCCACAGGCTGAGGATGACCAATATGCAACCCAGGAGCCATCACTATCCTTCCAGTGTCCTTGGCAGACGTTAACAGTAGGGTGTGCAGAGCGCTTGTGCTGAGCCTGGAAGCAGCCTCAGAAGTCATTGCAACCCATTCTTCCAGAAAGCCTCTAGTCATCTACCCGTGTTGGCATGAAGGATAAAACCTACCTGCCATCCTGCCATCAATGGGGCTTTTAAATATTTCCAGTGTTTTTCCACAGAAATACGAACAAGCTCACATTTTAGAGAATCCACAAGCCTCACACAGGAAAATGAACCTGTATCAGGAGTGGGACTTACATTGAAGATTTCCCTTTCTTTCACATTTTGATTCAGACTAAATAGCCCTTGAGAAAAAGAAAAGCCAGTAGCGTGTGTAGCCCAGGGTCATGTGCCTTTCATTGGTCTAAAAAAGGATGTGTCTTTGGCCAACTAACCTCCCAATGGAGATGGGAAATAGAAGCCATGGTATAGAGAAGAAACCAGGCAAAAGAATTCTAAGAACCAGAAATGTGAACACTGCCTCAACGTCATCACGACTGTCTCTGTTGGGATTTGAAGTTTAGAAATATTCATATAACTGAAACCATTTTATCCTTTCATCAAACTGGTGTGATATTCACCCCATTCTATAATTGAGGAAAGTGATTTTAAAGATATTAATACCCCTCAAAATATCTAGCTGATAAAGATGATACTGATAATAGCATCATTAGGGAATGCTTCTGCATTCCAAGTATCAGTCCAAAGTGGCCTCACTTCAAATCATGACAACTCTATTGTGACTTCATTTCTACAAATACAGAAACAAAAGCATGATCAAGATAAGAAACATTCTAGACAATTTACTTAAACCTAGACTATCAGATTATCTCATCTGCAAGTGAGGGAGAATTTTAACTACCTCATAGGTGTGTGTCATTCTTTAATGAGATAACACAAAAGTGCTTAACGAGACCTTACACAATTAGAGCAGAATTACTTAAGGACCACTTTTGCCATTTCTATTTTTTTAATTAAATTTACTTCTTTTCAGCATAACAGTATTCATTATTTTTTCACCACACCCAGTGCTCCATGCAATCCGTGCCCTCTGTAATACCCACCACCTGGTACCCCAACCTCCCACCCCCCCACCTCTTCAAACCCCTCAGATTGTTTTTCAGAGTCCATAGTCGCCATTTCTATTTGAAATGAAGTAATGCACCTATACACTAAAAAAATCCCTGTCTTTCTTTCTCTATTTGTTATTTCTCACAGTCTAGTAAAATACTTTTTCAGTCGTAGAATTATTTCAGATTTACAGAAAAATCACAAAGAGACTTCCATTGCCCCAAATCTCATCTAGGTTGCCCTATCATTATCTCCTTATATATCTATGTTATATTTATAGAACTACTGAACCAATATTGATATACTATTATTAAAGTTCGTACTTTATTCAGACTTCCTTAAATTTCACCTACTGTTCTTATTTTAGTTATCAATAGATTTTATTTTTTGGAGCAATTTTAGGTTAACAACAAAACTGATCAGCAAGTACAGAGTTTCCATACACTGTTTCTGCACAGGGGCACATCACACACTTGTCAACACCCCTACCTACCAGAGTGGTAGGTTTGGTACCATTGTTGTATTTACACTGATGACTCATTATCATCCTAAATCAGTAGTTTCCATTATAGTTTATTCTTGGTGTTGTGCAATCATGAATTTTGGACAAATATATAATGACATGAATCCACCATTAAGGCATCATACAAAATAGTTTCACTGTTCTAAATTTCCTCTGGGCTCCACCTAGTCCTCCTTGTCCCCAACTTCTGGGTATTCCAAATCCTTTTATTGCCTCTTTTGTTTTGCCTTCCCAAAGTCATATAGTTAGAATCATCCAGAATTCAGTTTTTCAGATCAGCTTCTTTCACTACCACTTTTAATTTTTATGTTCCTCCAAGTCTATTTATGGTCTGATAGCTCATTTCCTTTTACAATGGAGTAGTCTGGATGAATCACAGTTTATCTACCCATTCACCTCTGGAAAGACTTTTCAGATGCTCCCACATTTTGGCAATTATGAATAAAGCTACTATAGACATCAGTGTGCAGGTTTTGGTGTGGATGTGTTCAACTCTAATAGTCTTTTCTGTCCAGAATCTAATCTTAGATTAGAATCCAAGATTAATTGTGACAATTTCCCAACTGTTCTTTCTTTTTCATGACCTTGAGAGTTTTCAGGAGGACTGGGCAGGTGTCCTAAGAAGGTGTCCTTTTTGGAGACTGCCTGGTGTTTTTCTCATGATTAGACTGGTGTTAGTGATTCTTCTTTTCATCCATCAGATTTAAATGATGGATGTCAGGTTTCCACTAGGGGTTCCATAGGAAGTCTTAACATAACTGGTGACTCCTACAGGTTAAAGTTGATGGTGAATGCAAGTCTCATGCAGTCTGGTCACTGGTTGGTGACTTTAAATTCAAAAAGCTGATTTAACTCTCATGTGTTAGTTACTGCAATATGGTTCCTTGACTTAGGGGGCTGACACCTGTGGCTGCAGTCATCGGAAATTTAATAGTGAATGCGATTTTATTCTGAGGAAAACCTTAACTGTGCAAAATATCAGACCAAATTTCGTCAAAACCAGCCCCTCCTATAAAGTGGACCTCATGAACAGGTGTAGAAAATGTTTAGTTGCTGTATGAAAGTGATATTAATATTTGGGGTCAAATCATGTGCACTTTTAAGTGCACTCATTGTCAGGAAATGAGGAAATTGGCTAAATAAACTTCAACTAAAATCTTATTAGTCTGGCAAAAAGCATTTATCTTATGGTTTCACTTATTTGTGGAGCATAACAAATAGCATGGAGGACAAGGGGCGTTAGAGAGGAGTAGGGAATTTGGGTAAATTGGAAGGGGAGGTGAACCATGAGAGACTATGGACTCTGAAAAACAGTCTGAGGGGTTTGAAGTGGCGGGGGGGTGGGAGGTTGGGGTACCAGGTGGTGGGTATTATAGATGGCACGGCTTGCATGGAGCACTGGGTGTGGTGAAAAAATAATGAATACTGTTTTTCTGAAAATAAATGAATTGGAAAAAAAAAAAAAAAGCATTTATCTTGGACCTACCGAACAGTATTGGCATTACAAGTTTAAAGTGCTCATTAGTCATGAGATTTCAGAATTCCTGTTCAGCAAATCAGATGATGCATAGTACTAAACTTGTGCTTTAGAAAAATGAAAAATGGTTGATGGTTGAATTGTTGATGATACAGTATTCGCTGTGAATGCAAATTGAAAGCTATTAAGTTTATTAATCTTAATAAGATTGCCCTGTTTCATGCCCCATATATTGAACCCATTTTGTTAGAAACCATGTTCAATGCTTGATTCTTATTCTGAATACACCTAAAAAGTAATTCATATTTTGTGTATTAAATTAAATCATATGAAATTGCTGTGTTTAGTAAGTCCAAAATGGTAGAATATCAGCATTTTTAAAATGAATCAAACCAATAGCACCAGGTTTTGTTTTGTTTTGTTTTGTTTTTGATATTCTTGTTGTTGTTCTCCATAGGATTATTTCAAAGCCCTATATGTATTAAAAAATAATAATTTTTAGCTCTTTGTAACAAATTCTCTCTACAAAGCAGGTTCATTGATTATTTTTGATTTTTCATATCTTTGTTCTTAGGGATGTCAATCTTAAAACACCCTTTTAAAAGATATCTGCTCCATCTGGATAAAATTTTCCAAGACACACTGATGTCTGTGATTCTACATGCACACATACACACACACATACACACACACAGCTTCAGTATTTTGGCAGAAAAGAAGTTCTCCCTTTCAAATTTTCAGGCTCTAATCTACTTTTTTGTTTCAAAGAGAGCCAGTTACCACCCTGGAAATCTGGCAAGGGGAGAAGGTGAGTTATTCTTTCTTGGTGTTATTTTGAGTCACCAGACGTGTAGGCATATGCATTGCCCTTCTGTCACGGTAAAAGGTGAAGACATTATTATGATGAAAAACACAACCAGGGCAAGTGGATAGCACTCAGACCCAGAGAGCAAAGTACTCTTGCGTGTTGTGGGCTGTTGAGGGAAAAGTCAGGGCTGAGCAGGGGAATAAGACACAGGTTGGCTCTAGAAAGAACAGGGCTGCCCTCTAACCAGATGTCGTTCATTCTGCCACCCAATCATCCATTCATCCTGTTATTCACTTGTTTTTCCATTTACCTAGAGAGCACTCATGAAACACCTAAGGACCCAAGCTCTCTCTGTCGTTGCCCAGAATGTAGTCAAGGTGACATGATCCTTGTCCTCAAGGAGATGCAGACAGTATAGGGAAAGACAAGGATCTCAATCATGACAATTGAGGGGTAATTGCTATGTAGGAGGGAACCTGGGGTAATCTGGGTGGGGACATCTAACCTAGCCAGAGGCAGAGAGAATTTCTTATGAGCCAGAGGCAGAGAGAATTTCTTATGAGCCTACAACTGGTTAAAGGACACTCAACCGCTGGAGGGAAAGGAATGTCATTTATTCAGTCCTGACTCATTACTGCTCTATGCCAGTTGTTAATATCAGTTTAGGGAATCAAAGTGAATGGGATGTGGTCTTTGTGTTCAAGGTGAGCTGGTTTAGTCTGTGGCTCACTATCTGATGAGGGCTGAGGGCTGGAGTGGTGACACCTGTCACTTCCAAATATTAATCACCAGTGGTTTTCATTTTTCCACAGAATAAAGTCTTAATTTCTGAAGGCAACATATAGAAACTTACTCTTTTGGAGGCACCTGGGTGGCTCAGTGGGTCAAGCCTTTGCCTTTGGCTCAGGTCATGATCTCAGGGTCCTGGGATGGAGCCCTGCATCGGGCTTTCTGCTCCCCACTCTCTCTGCCTGCTGCTCTGCCTACTTCTGATCTCTCTCTGTCAATCTTTAAAAAAAAAAAAAAAAAAAGAAAGAAAGAAACTTACTCTTTTGAATCCCAGCCAGATTCGGCCCTGTATCCATTACCCCATATAGGCCTGTCCTTGGGTTGTAGTTATATCTGAGTGTTCATTCTTCTGTCTGAATTTCAGGCAATTTTGAGAGTCTCAAACTCTGCCAAACTGATTTTTGTCCAAAATTTCCAGCCCACCATAATCTACCTGGCAAATAGTTATTCTGCCTTCTTGTGCCCACAACAGAATTCCTGCTTATGTGGGATCACCTAACTTTTTATAGACTTCATTGTTATTAGAGTTCATTTGTCATCTTACTGTGGTTCATTTACATTCTTTTTTTTTAAGACTTTATTTTTTTATTTGACAGAGAGAGAGAGATTACAAGCAGGCAGAGAGACAGGCAGAGAGAGAGGGGAAGCAGGCTCCCTGCCGAGCAGAGAGCCCGATGCGGGACTCGATCCCAGAACCCTGAGATCATGACCTGAGCCGAAGGCAGAGGCTTAACCCACTGAGCCACCCAGGTGCCCGGTTCATTTACATTCTTGCCACTGTCTCCATCCTGGGAAGATCTTAATTTAGATCTTAAGCATGAAGCCAGAAAGTACTTAACAAATATTTTTTGGATTGAATTGGATTTTGTATTACACAAGACCCTTCTCCTTGCAATAATAAAATAATTAAATTGAACATAGTAAAACAAAGAAAACTGAGAATTTACTAAAAGTTTTGTACAAATCATGGAGGCCAAGTGTGGGGCAGGACCTCCCACACACAGAGTTGGGGACTAAAAATCATGAATACCATCTGTCTCACATCATATCTCAGTTTTCGCTGCATGTGTGCTTTGTTTCCTCTCCCTGCTTTTCTCCTCATGGTTGGAAACATGGATGTCAGCAGCTCTGAGCTGAGCTGCCTTGTGGAAGTCTCTGGGGAAGACTTTGATAAGTTGGGCTTGAATCACCTTCCTGCCATTGGACTCCTCCACCCTGGCAAAGAGCAGAATTCTGGGGTGAACAGCCCAGCACCTAACCATGTGGTTGGATTTACAAAAGAACAACTATTCTCCAGGAAGGGAGAGCTGTTCTCAGCATGGAGGGACTCTGTAGGTTTCATGACTGCCCTGGAAGAAGGTCATGGGTAAGGTAGATGAGGAAGTGGGCAGGAGGGCATTCCAGATTCATTCCAGAGCAATGGCTCCCCATTTTCCCAGGCAAGAGGACAGTTTATGAAACCCACAGCCTGGACAGACCCACCACAGCACTCACACATTTACTAAAAGTGCTCGAGCACCATTGTGGTGAGGGGGACAGCAGCTGTGATATGAGCTATTACTGCACACAGTTTGCCTGATGAGCTCACCCGGGGCCTGCTCAGCAGATAGGTGCTAGTCTTATGCACGTGCAGTGAGGAGGAAATGAAAGACCACAGACAGCTAGTGACTGGTGAAGTCAGGGCTCCAAAAGGGTCACAGAGACGCTTAAAAAAATGGTACATTTACCCCAGGCTGTTGTCAAAGGTGCCACAAAGCCAAAGACCATGTGGAATCAAAGAAACTCAAGACATGGGGTTTGTCCATAAGTTTTTGAGATCTTCTTGGGAGAGAGAGCAATGAAGTAATTGCTCATTGAGAAGAGGATGGAGGAGCAGTGGTGGTGTCTGGTCTGACCTAGAGAGGGTAGCAGTAGCTCAGGAAAGGCACATGGGGCTGCAAGAGCCCCTGCAGGGGGAGGACAGGAATGGAGTTGGGCATTGAAGACTAATAGTGGGCTTCAGGACTGTGTTTAGCCTTGTAATCCCCCACTTCCCTGCCACCACCACCACTGTGCACACACACTCAGGACCGGCTTCTCATCTCCATTTCCCCAGAAGTTACATAGCTACCCAAACTCCGCCAAGAATCACAGCTTGCAGTGGGCTTGGCTGCATATCTTAGGCAACAGCTATTTACTAAGAGGATCAAGACCTTTTCTGTTAGAGTGATTCGAACTATTGCTTGGCCAACATTACTGTCCTTCAGACTCATCCAGAAAGCTTGTTAGAATGCATATCCCCGAGTGACATCAGCAGACTGGCAAAGTAGAAAGCTCTATGACCTTGTTTTCCAACAGACTTAACAAGAAAGTACAACCAGAAGAGTTTCATGAGAACTCAAGAGACCAGGTGAAAAGTTACAGTTTTCAGCCTAATTCTTGGGAAAGCATTAGGAAATTGCGTGACACTCTGCATTCCCATCCATGCGCCTTCTAAGCTGCTAGGCATAGCGTGGTACAACTAAAGGAAGCCTCTCATACTGGGGCTTCTCCCTAGGGATTGAAACAAAATGCTAGGCCCTGTGTCTGATGTTCTGGTGTGTCTGGGGGCTGCCAATGGCACTGTTCCTTGTCTTGTCTGACTTAAAGCCCTGATGGAACCAGACCCAATTTAAACATCAGTGAAAACAGTGAGCACCTCAGCAAGTTAGAAATGCAGTTCCACAGGGACCAGTCAAGAAAGAAAATCAGTAAGGACATAGTTGAACTCAATACCACCAGCAATGAACTGAATCTAATTGACATTTATAGATTACTTTATTCAATAACAGCTCAATACACATTCTTCTTAAGCTCACCTGGAGCATTCATCAAGATAGAATATATTCTGGGATGTGAAACATCCCTTAATATATTTAAAAATGTAGTAATGAGTTTTCCCAATGCCATTTGTTGATGAGCCCTTTTTCCATTGCATTTTCTTGCCTTCTTTGTCTTAGATTAATTGATTGTATGATGGTGGGCTTATTTCTCGGCTGTCTTTTCTGTTCCATTGATCTATATATCTATTTTTGTACCAGTACCATACTGTTTTGATTACTATAGCTTTGCAGTATATCCTGAAATCTGAGGTTGTGATACCTCCAGTTTTGTTCTTCATTTTCAAGATTGCTTTGGCTATTTGGGGTCTTTCATTGTTCCATACAAATTTTAGGATTATTTGTCCTAGTTTTGTGAAAAATGGTATTTGTATTCAATAGGGTTTACATTAAATCTGTAGCTTGCTTAGGGTAGTATTGACATTTTAACAATATTTGTTCTCCCAATCCATGAGCATGGAATATCTGTCCATTTGTTTGTGTTGTCTTTGATTTCTTTCATCAATATTTTCACGGTACAGGTCTTTCACTTCCTTCATTAAGTTTACCCCTAGGTATTTTATTATTTTTGGTGCAATTGTAAATAGGATTTTTAAAAATTTCTTTTTCTGCTATTTCATTATTAGTGTATAGAAATGTAGTGGATTTCTGTATATTGATTTTGTATTTTGTGACCTTACTGAATTCTTTTATTAGTTCTAGTAGTTTTTTGGTGAGGTCTTTGGGGTTTTCTACATATAGTATCATGTCATATGCAAATGTCATATGCATATTCATATTCATGACATATCATGTCATATGAAAGTTTTACTTCTTCCTTACCACTTTGGATGCCTTTTGTTTCTTTTTCTTGCCTGATTGCTGTGGCTAGACTTCCAGTCCATGTTGAATAAAAGTGGTGAAAGTGGACATGTTTGTTTTGTTCCTAATCTTAGGGGGAAAGCCCTCAGTTTTTCTCTATTGAGGATGAGGTTAGCTGTGGGGTTTTCATACATGGCCTTTATTATGTTAAGGTATGTTCCCTCTAAACTTACTTTGTTGAGGGTTTTTATCATAAATGAATGTTGCACGTTGTCAAATGCTTTTTTTTCTATTGAAATAAACATATGGTTTTTGTCCTTTTTCTTATTGATATGGTGTATCATATGGATGTATTTGCCAGTACTGAGCCACACTTGCATCCCAGAAATAATTTCTAGTTGATAATGGTGGATAATTTTTTTAATAGTTAATACATGTATTTTTAATTTTTTATTTAAATTCTATTAGCCAACATAATACATCATTTGTTTCAGATGTAGTGTTCAATAATGTAACACTTGCTTATAACACCCTGTGCTAATCACATCACATTACCCACAAATGCCCATCACCCAGTTACCCTATCCCCCCTACCTGCCTCCCCTCCAGCAACCCTCAGTTTGTTTCCTATAGTTAGGAGTCTCCCATGGTTTATCTTGCTCTATGATATCTTTCCCTCTCCTCCCTTACCCTATAATCCTTGGCACTTTATTCAATAACAGCTCAATACACATTCTTCTTAAGCTCACCTGGAGCATTCATCAAGATAGAATATATTCTGGGATGTGAAACATCCCTTAATATATTTAAATATGTAGTAATTAAATATGTAGTAATATATTTAAAAATGTAGTAATGAGTTTTCCCAATGCCATTTGTTGATGAGCCCACACTGTTCCTTGGCACTGTTTTTTATATTCCACATATAAGTGAAACCATATGATAATTTTCTTTCTCTGGTTGACTTACTTCACTCAGGAAGTATAACCTCCAGTTCTATCTACGTTGATGTAAATGGCAAATGTTCATCCTTTCTGATGGTTGAGTAATATTCCAGTGTGTGTGTGTGTGTGTGTGTGTGTACCATATGCTTATCTATTAATCTGTCAATGGACATCTAGGGTCTTTCCACAGTTTGGCTATTGAGGATATTGCTGCTATAAACATTGGGGGTACAGGTGCCCCTAAAAATCACTATATTACTATACTGCCTAGAGCAATCTATACTTTTAATGCCATTTAGATCAAAATTCCACCGGCATTCTTCAAAGAGCTGGAGCAAATAATCCTAAAATTTGTATGGAATCAGAAGAGACCCCGAATCGCTAAGGAAATGTTGAAAAACAAAAATAAAGCTGGCGGCATCACCTTACCTGATTTCAAGCTTTATTACAAAGCTGTGGTCA
This sequence comes from Neogale vison, assembly GCF_020171115.1. NCBI lineage: Eukaryota > Metazoa > Chordata > Mammalia > Carnivora > Mustelidae > Neogale > Neogale vison. Next base: position 56,796,360 of record NC_058101.1, on the reverse strand, counting down.
CCAAGACAGCATGGTACTGGCATAAAAACAGACACATAGACCAGTGGAACAGAGTAGAGAGCCCAGATATGGACCCTCAACTCTATGGTCAATTAATTTTCGACAAAACAGGAAAAAATATACAGTGGAAAAAAGACAGTCTCTTCAATAAATGGTGCTGGGAAAACTGGACAGCTATATGTAGAAGAATGAAACTCGACCATTCTCTTACACCGTACACAAAGATAAACTCAAAATGGATAAAAGACCTCAACGTGAGACAGGAATCCATCAGAATCCTAGAGGAGAACATAGGCAGTAATCTCTTCGATATCAGCCACAGCAACTTCTTTCAAGATACGTCTCCAAAGGCAAAGGAAACAAAAGCGAAAATAAACTTTTGGGACTTCATCAAAATCAAAAGCTTCTGCACAGCAAAGGAAACAGTCAAAAAAACAAAGAGGCAACCCACGGAATGGGAGAAGATATTTGCAAATGACAGTACAGACAAAAGGTTGATATCTAGGATCTATAATGAACTCCTCAAACTCAACACACACGAAACAGGCAAACACGTCAAAAAATGGGCAGAAGATATGAACAGACACTTCTCCAATCAAGACATACAAATGGCTATCAGACACATGAAAAAATGTTCATCATCACTAGCCCTCAGGGAGATTCAAATTAAAACCACATTGAGATATCACCTTACACCAGTTAGAATGGCCAAAATTAACAAAACAGGAAACAACATGTGTTGGAGAGGATGTGGAGAAAGGGGAACCCTCTTACACTGTTGGTGGGAATGCAGGTTGGTGCAGCCTCTTTGGAGAACAGTGTGGAGATTCCTCAAGAAATTAAAAATAGAGCTTCCCTATGACCCTGCAATTGCACTCCTGGGTATTTACCCCAAAGACACAGATGTAGTGAAAAGAAGGGCCATCTGTACCCCAATGTTTATAGCAGCAATGGCCACAGTCGCCAAACTATGGAAAGAACCAAGATGCCCTTCAACGGATGAATGGATAAGGAAGATGTGGTCCATATACACTATGGAGTATTATGCCTCCATCAGAAAGGATGAATACCCAACTTTTGTAGCAACATGGACGGGACTGGAAGAGATTATGCTGGGTGGATAATTTTTTAAATGCATTGTTTGATTTGGTTTGCTAATATTTTGTTGAGGACTTTTGCCTTTATGTTCAGCTACATTCAAAAGAATGAAACTGGATTGCTCTTCTATACTATGCACAAAAACATACTAAAAACAGATTTAAGACCTAAATGTGAGACCTGAAACCACAAAAATCCTAGAGAGAACATAGGCAATTTCCCTGATATTAGCCACAACAATATTTTTCTAGATATGTCTCCTCAATCAAGGGGGGATAAAGGAAAAATATACAATTTGGACTGCCTCAAAATAAAAATCTTCTCATAGCAAAGGAAACAGTCAACAAAGCAAAAAGATTATGTATTGAAAGTGAGAAAATATTTGCAAATGATATATCCAGTAAGGGGTTAGTGTCCAAAATACATTTAAAAGCTTACACAGCTCATGACCAAAAAAGTCCCCCAAATAATCCAATTTAAAAATCAGCAGAAGACCATGAAAAGACATTTCTCCAAAGAAAACATATAGTTGGCCAACACACACACGAAAGGATGTGCAGCATCAGTAATCATCAGGAAAATGCAAATCAAACCACAATGAGATATGACCCCACACCTGTCAGAATGGCTAGTATTGAAAAGACAAGAGATAACAAATATTGGTGAGGATGGGAAGAAAATGGAACTCTTGTGCACTGTTGGTAGGAATGCAAATTGGTGCAGCCACTGTGGAAAACAATATAGAAGTTCCTCAAAAAAGTAAAAATAGAATAATTCCTCCAAGAAAGTAAAAAATAGAATTATGATCTAGTAATTATACTACTGGGTATTTACTCAAAGAATATGAAAATGCTAATTTGAAAAGATATATGTACCTCTATGTTTATAGAAACATTATTTACAATAACCAAATTGTGGAAGCAGACCAGGTATCCATCAATAGATGAACAGTTGAAGAAGTGATATATAAATACAATGGAATATTACTCCACAACAACAATGAATGAAATTTTGTCATTTGCAAAAACATGGATGGATATAGAGAGTATGATGTTAGGTGAAATAAATCAGTCAGACAAAGACAAATACTGCATGATTGCACTCATATGTGTAATTTAAGCAAGAAAACCAAAGAAAAAAGTAAAAAAGAGAAAAATTTAAAAAATAGGCTCTTAACTATAGGGAACAAACTGATGGTTACCAGAGAGGAAGTGGGTGAGAGGACGGATGAAATTGGTGAGGGGAATTATCATGATAAGCACTGAGTATGGTGTATAGGATTGTTGAATCACAATATTGTATAGCTGAAACTAATCTAACACTCTATGTTAGTTATATTGGAATTTTAAAAAATTTAAAAAATAAGTATAATTTATGTACAACAAACCACACATATTGAAAATGAAAAAAAAAACCAATATGACACCTACACACTAAAGGTTTATATTAAAGAGAGCAGATTAAACATGCTGCTTAGCTCCTCACATTTTTTCACATAACAATATACCTCATATAACAATATACCTTGGACTCTTTCTCTAGCTGCTCATCCTATTTAATTAAAAAAATAGCAATTATATAATGTCTGCTCTCAAACCACAATGAAAATGAATTAGAACTCAATAACAAAAGATAACTAGAAAATCCCCAAATACCTGAAGATTAAACAACACCATTCTAAATAACACATGAATCAACAAAGAAATCTCAAGAAAAATTTTAAATGTTTTGGACTATATGTAAATGAAAAGACAACTTATCAAGATCTTGAGATATAGAGAAAATAGTGCTTAAGGGGAAATTTATGACACTGACTGCATATAACAGAAAAGAAAAAATATATAATATAAAATATCTAAGTTCCACCTTAGGAAACTAGAAATAGAAGACCAAATTAAATCCAAATTAAGGAAAAAGAAACAATAATAATTACAGAAGTAATTAATACAATTAAAAGCAGGAAATCAACAGAAAAAATGAATGAAACCAAAAGATGATTCTTTGAAAAGATCCAGAAAATTGACAAGACTCTAGCCAGGTTAATTAAGAAAAAGAAAAAGAAAGAGAACACAAATGATTAATATCGGAAATAAAAGAGGGGGGTGCCTGGGTGACTCAGTAGTTAGGTGTCTGCCTTTGGCTCAGGTCATGTTCCCAGGGTCCTAGGATAGAATTCTGCATTGAGCTCCCTGCTTGGCGGGAAGCCTGCTTCTCCCTCTCCCACTCTCCTCCCCACTGCTATTCCCTCTCTCACTGTCTTTCTCTTTCTGTCAAATAAATAAATAAAATCTTTTTTTTAAAAAGAATAAAAGTGAGGACATCACTCCAGACCCTAAGGAGGTTAAATGTATAATAAAGGAATACTATGCACAACTTCATGCCCACAAAGTTGATAAACCTTAAGCATTGAATCAATAATTAATAACCTTCCATAGCAGAAAGCACCAGGTCAGATGGGTTGACTAGTGAATTCTACCAATATTTAAGGAAAAAATTATACCAGTTTTCTACAACCTTTTTCAGAGGATAGAAGCTGAGTGAATACTTCTGAGCATATTTTATGAGGCCCACATCACCTGAATACTAAAACCAGCTAAAGACATTACAAGACAGAAAACTATGGAAAAATATCTCTCATGAACATGAATGTAAAACTCTTCAACAAAATTATTAGTAAGTGAAATTCAATTTGTGTGAAAAGAGTGATAGACCGTGACCAACTGGGATTTATTCCAAGTGTGCAAAGCTGCTTCAACATTTGAAAACCAATTAAGGTAATCCATCACATCAACACAGTAAGAAAACCACCTAAGTGGGGACGCCTGGGTGGCTCAGTTGGTTAAGCAGCTGCCTTCGGCTCAGGTCGTGATCCCAGCGTCCTGGGATCGAGTCCCACATGGGGCTCCTTGCTTGGCGGGGAGCCTGCTTCTCCCTCTGCCTCTGCCTGCCTCTCTGTCTGCCTGTGCTCGCTCTCTCTCCCTCTCTCTGACAAATAAATAAAATCTTAAAAAAAAAAAAAAAGAAAATCACCTAAGTGTATCAATAAATGTAGGAAAGGTGCTTGACAAAATCTAATACCTATTCATAATAAAAACTCTCAGTAAACTAGGAAAAGAGGAATTTCCTCAATTAATGAAGATTATCTACAAAATCTGCATTAATATCATACTTGATGGGAGACTTAAAGTTATCCCACAAAGATCAGATATAAGGACAGGATATGATAAAATGTTATAACTTTAGGATGTTTTATGTAATTATAATGGTAACCACAAAGGAAGCACCTATAGATTATATACAAAAGAAAGTGTGAAGAGAACCAAAGCATGCTACTAGAAAAATTCAACAAGACACAAAGGAGGAAGTAAGAGAGGAAAGGAGAGATGGAAAAAGTTGCAAGACATACCGAAAAATAATTGTTTTAAATGGCAGTAGTAAGTCCTTCCTTATCAGTAAAGCAGAATCTGTGTACCGTCTATGAGAAACTTGCATTGTATCTAAGGACACAAATGAACTGAAATTGAAAGGATAGAAAGAGATATTTAATGCAATGCCAACTGAAAGAGTACAGGGGTGTTCACACTAATACTATATACTTTGAATTAAAAAAAAAAAAACTGTTACAAGAAACAAAGAAGGTCACTATGTAATTAAAAGAGGGTCAATTCACCAAGGAGATAAAAACAATTATATTTAGGCCAAATATCAGAGCTTCTAAATATATGAAGCAAACATTGGCTTGAATTCAAAACATGTCAAAATTGAAGTCGAGTCAAAAGACTAGAATTGAAGGGAGAAATAGACAACAACACATGACTAGTTAAGGGACTTCAGTTCTCTACTTTTAATAATGGACTGATCAGTCAGAAGATAAGGAAGTGGAGGACTTGAGCAAAGTGTAGACCAAATAGACCAAGAGACAGAGAATACTATACCCAACAACAGCAGAATATACCTTCTTCTCAAGGGCACACAAATCATCCTCCTGAAAGAACACATATTAGGCCACAAAATTTAATGAATTTTAAAAGGTTAAACCTATACAAAGTATTCTTTCTGATCTCATTGATCTAAAACTGGAGAGGAATAGCAGAAATAAAATTGGGAAACCCACAAATAGGTAGAAATTAAATCACACATCCTTGAACAACTAGTTGGTTGAAGAAGAAGTCACAAGAGAAATTAGAAAATATCTGGAGACAAATGAAAACAAAAACACCATATACTGCAATGCAGGGGATGCACTGAAAGTGGTATAAGAAGGGAAATCTATAGCTGTAAACATGTCCATTAAAAATGAAGATCTTGAGGCGACCAGGTGGCTCATTTGGTTAAGTTACTGCCTTTGGCTCAGGTCATGATCCGAGTCCTGGGATTGAGCCTCACATCAGGCTCCTTGCTCAGCGGGAGCCTGCTTCTCCCTCTCCCTTTACCTTCTGCACCACCTGCTTGTGTTCTATGTCAAATAAATAAATAAAATAAAATAAATACAAAATAAATATCTCAAATCAATGATCAAACTTCACACCCCAAAGAACTAGAAAAAGAAAAACCAGCTAAACCCACAGCTATCAGGGAAGGAAGATAATAAAGATTAGAGCACAGATAAATGAAATAGAGAATAGGAAATAAGTAAATGAAACTGAGTTAGTTTTTTGAATAGAACAATAAAATTGACAAACCCTTAGTTAGATTAAGTAGGGAAAAAAAAAAAAAAAGGAGACCCAAATAATTAAAATCAGAAATGAAGTGATGCCAGAGAAATAAAAAAAGGACCATAAGGGATTATTATGAACAATTGTATACCAAGAAACTGGATAACCTAGAAGAAAGGAGTAAATTCCTAGAAACACAAAACCTGTCAAGATGGAATAATGAAGAAATTTAAAATCTGAACAGACATATAACTAGTAGGAGATCAAAGCAGGAATCAAAAACTCTCCAATAAGAAGAGCCCAGGACCAGATGGTTTCATTGCAGAAATCCAGAAACATTTCAATAATTAAAATCAACCCTCCTTAAGCTCTTTTAAAAAGTTGAAGAGGAGGAGAACTTCCAAACTCATTCTAGGAGGCCGGCATTACCTTGACACAAAAGCCAGACAAAGACACTACAAGAAATGAAAACTAAGACCAATACTCCCAATAAATATTAACACCAAATTTCTCAACAAAATACTAGCAAATAGAATTCAACAGTACATTAAAAGGATTATACATCATGGCCAAGTGGGATTTATTCCTGGGATGCAAGGATGGTTCAAAATAAGGTAATTAGTCAATTTAAGACACCACCTACATGATCATTTCAATTGATGCAGAAAAAACATTAGACAAAATTCAAAATACCCAGCAAATTTAGAATAGAAGGAAATTACTTCAGCATAATATCCAGTAAACTTAAAAATAACCAGCAAACTTAGAATAGAAGGAAACTATCTCACTATAATATAATAATTTCTCCATATAGGAGAAGCCTGCAGTGTATATCATACTCAATAGGGAAGGGCTGAAAGCTTTTCTTTTGTGGTCAAGAAGAGGATAATGATGCCCACTTTCACCATTTCTCAATAGAATTGAAAATCCTAGTTAAAGCAATTACATGAGAAATAGAAAAAAAAATAAAAAAAGAAAAAGTCATCCAAATTGGAAAGAAAAAAAGTAAAACTATCTTTGTTCACAGATGACATGATCATATATGTAAAAAACCCAAAGATTACACATAAACACACACACACACAAAGAGTTAAAACTAACAAATAGATTTAACAAAGTTTTAAGATACAAAATTAATATATAAAAATCATGCTTGTTTCATACACTAACAATGAACAACCTGGAAAGTAAATTAAGAACACAATTTCATGTACAATAACAAAAAAAGAATAAAATGCTTAGGAATAAACATAAAAGCACTGGGCACAGAAAACTACAAAACATTGCTAAAAAAAAATTTAAAAGGTCACAAATAATCAGAAAGACTATTTGGTTGGGAGATGTGATATTATGTCAAATTACCCCCAAAAATCTACAGATTCAACACAATCCCTACCAAAATCCCAGTAACGGGATTTTGCTATTTGTAGAAATAGAAAAAAAAAATCATCCTAAAATTCATACGGAATCTCAAGGGACCCGGAATAAGAAAAACAATTTTGAAAAAGAGTAACACAGTTAGAGGATTCACACTTCTTAACTTCAAAACATATTACAAGTTTACAGTAATCAAAACAATGTGATAGCAACATTAAAGATAGACATATAGACCAATGAAATAGAATAGAGAACTCAGTAAAACAAAACAAAACAAAACAAAACAAACAACCTCCTCACATATATTGTTCAATTATCTTCAACAAGGGTGCCAAGAACACTCAATGAGAAAAGGACAATCTTTTCAACAAATGTTGTGGGAAAACTGAAAAGCTACTTGCCAAAGAGTGAGGTTGACCTTTATCTTATATAATATACAAATATTAACACAAAATAAGTTAAATGCTTAACACAAGGCCCCAAACTAAAAAACTCCTAGAAAAATAAAACCAGAGACAAGTTTCATGACATTGGATTCAGCAACAATTTCTTGTATAGAAAAGCAAAAACATTCAGCAAAAGCAAAAATAGACAAATGGGACTGCATCGATCACAAAATCTTTTGATCATCAAAGGACAAAATCAACAGAGTGAAAAAGCCATTTATGGAATGGGAAAAAAATACTTGCAAATCACATATCCAGTAAGGTGTTAATATTCAGAATATATAAAGAACACCTACTCAATAACAACAACAACAACAACAAAAATCAAATAACTCAATTAAAAACTGGGTGAAGGAATTGAATAAACAGTTTTCTAAAGAGGATATATGTTTGGTCTACAAACATAAAAAGGTGATTTAACATCACTACTTTTTGAAAAGGCAGTCTGTGCATACACTTTTGGGCCCCACTAGTCCTTATAAGAATGAGCCTTGGGCCTGGAACACCTTTTTTTTTTTTTTTTTACCAAGAGATAAAAGAATGCACCCAGCTTGTGCTGGCCCTTCTGTGGAAATATCTTTCCTTGTTTCAGTGTATGCTCCTTCATTCAGCTTAAATGTGTACATTATATGGCAACTGGCCAATTCCACTACTATCTCTGTTCTCTGTGGAGAAGGGGTGGAGTCCTTCTGCGGTAGCATAAGAGGGGTGTAGGCATGCTAATGGCTGTGCATCAGCTGCTAGGAGGGACCTGTTAGCCATAGGGGACTGATGCCCACTACTGAAACTGATCTTGCTCTTTCTCTTTCCTGTATAAGTAAAGCATCTTCCCATCCAGTGTGTAACTACATTGTGTCTTTGGTGATTCCAGTACTAAGAAGCAATGGGCAGAAGTGCTTTAACTTCTACTCCTAACAGTAGTCAATGGGTATTACTTGCTCAACACTAAACACTAGAGAAATGAACATGAAAACTACAATGTGATATCCACTCACACACACCAGGATGCCTACTATCAAAAATCAGAATATAACTAGTGTTAGTAAGGGTGGGGAGAAATTGGAAGCCTTTTGCACTATCAATAGGACTATAAAAGGGTATGATCTCTATTAAAAAAGACACTATGGCTGTTCCTCAAAAAATTAAAAATAGGACAATTTTATGATTCAACATTCCTGCTTCTGGGTATATTTACAAAAGTGTTAAAAGCAGGGTCTCAAACATAATTTCCATACCCTTGTTCATAGCAGCATTATTCACAATAGTCAAGAGGTGAAATTAACCTGAAAGCCCATACAAGGATGAATAGGTAAATAAATTGTGGCATATATATATACAATGGAATACTATTCAGTCTGAAAAAGAAAGGAAATTTTATCACATGCTACCACATGGTTAACTTTGGTGAACACTATGTTAAATGTCACAAAATAACAAATAGTGTAGGGTTCCACATATATGAGGTATCTAGAGTAGTCATATTCATGGACTCAAAAAGAGGAATAGCAATTACCAGTTATTGGGGGAAAGAGGGAGAGGGGAGTTGTTTAGTGGGTCTAGAGTTTATGCAAGGTGAAAAATTCTGGGGATCTGTTTCACAACAGGGTGAGTGTACTTAACACTATTGAATTATATACTTAAAAATGGTTATGGTGGTAGATTTTACGGTATGTGCTTTTAACCACAGTTCAAAAAAGACATTCCTGAGCTTCAGCCTCAGAAATTCTGATTCAGTATATCTGGGGTGGTATCTGAGAATTAACATTTCCAGAGTTACCTAGGCCACACTTTGAGTACCACTAATTTGTATCACATTTCATCATTAGAAAAATATTAGAGAGCTACAATGTGGTTCTAGTTTGAAATATTAGGAAAGGCTGGGTAATGGTTTGTGCCCCAAATCACCCCAGTCTGTGATGTGCATGGACTGAGACCCAGAGGCTTGGATTCCAAGGGACCTGGCTTCTCTTCTGCTCCAAACACACAGGCTGTTGTGATGTTGGACCACTCACCTCTCTAAGCTTTAGGGGACTTCATTTATAATTGGGAATAAAACTGCTGATTTAATAGGGATGTGGTGAGGGTTATATGAGGGAACAAGTGAAAGGCACCTCTGTTTCTTTATAAGAAACAGATTTGATAACTGTGTCATAGTAGATGTTTGATTTATATAATATTAGGAACTCAATGGCACCAAACCTTCCCTGATCCCCCCACCATCCACCCTTCTGTGTCTTTCGCGCTTATCAAATGGGTTGTCTTGGTTCCAACATTGACACTGATTTCTAGAAGGTTGTGCCTAGTTTGTTAACTTACTTCTCCTCCATCCTGTGTCTTTTATAGTGCTTGGGACATACCAGATGATAAATAAATATATACTAATTGGATAAAATATATAGAGAAGCTGTATTAGTAGTTCTCAACCAGTGTATCACATAAGAACTACCTGAGAATTAAATAAAAATACCACTGCCTGGGGTACCCTCCAGAAATTCTGATTTAATTAAGCTAGGGTATTTTCTGTCAACTTCAGTTGCAAATTAGAATTACCCCCAGGAAATTAAAAAATCCACTACTCAGGCCATATCTCTACCAATTATATTAAAATCTCTGGGCATGGGGCTGAAGTACCAGTATCTTTTTAAAAATAACCTTCAGATGAAACTACTGTGTAGTAGGGTCTGAGCATCATTGGCCAGTTGGAGAGAAAATTCATATACCCAAACATTGGATTCCTAACCTGTTCTTAAATAAAGACAAATGCAAAATTATGAGGGAGGCGAGTCACTATTTTGCATGTGCCTAATAAAATCTTATAGTCTGCCCTTTCCAACTTTGTTCATCTAATGTACTTTCTGAGTGTTTAGAGTTGCTCTCCCTCAAATTCACTTCTCTTCCTTTTTGGCTCTTTGAAATTGCTTTTGGGTGACTGTGCTGGCTTGGATAGTGTTTCCCAAAACTGCATGTACACCTGGAGCCTGTGAATGTGACCTTAATGTACTCCAGCCCAATGACTGGTGTCCCCCCAAAGAAGAGGGAAGTTTGGACACAGACATCCAGAAGATGACTCCACGTGATGACAGAGGCCAGGACTGGAGAGACAGTCTATAAGCCAAGATGTGTCAAAGATGACTACAGCCTCCAAGAGCTTGATGTCAGGCATCCATTGCTTGTTTGGTCAAAATCAATGTAACAGGGAGGCTGGGGAAGAAGGTGAATAGATGGATAGCCAGTGAAATATGTTAGCACTGCTGTGGTTGTGAGTTCCTGCATAGAGCCAGTGTTGAAATGTGGTTTTCCTAAGGGAGGAGAGAAAGATTTCCAACACTGAGCATTTTAAAAGATGCTGATATGCCATCCTTCAGTAACTATTACCTACCTGAAAACCTCCCGTCTCTTGTTATCAAGTGGAATCACTCCTTAAGCGGGACACACACACAAACACACACACACACACACACACACACACACACACACACTGGCCCCTCCACTTCATATTCAGAAAATTCTCAGAGAGAAAATATGAAGTACCAAGTTCTAAATAAGCTAATGTAAAATCTGTCTTGTTTTTTAAAATTTTATTTTATTTTTATTTTTTTTAAAAGATTTTATTTGTTTATTTGACAGACAGAGATCACCAGTAGACAGAGAGGCAGGCAGAGAGAGAGAGAGAGGGAAGCAGGCTCCCTGCTGAGCAGAGAGCCCGATGCGGGACTCGATCCCAGGACCCTGAGATCATGACCTGAGCCGAAGGCAGCGGCTTAACCCACTGAGCCACCCAGGCTATACTGTGTTTTTATTTTTCTTATTTATTTATTTGTTTGTTTTCTTCCTCCATCTTTCCATACCGCCACAATGGCCACATGAATATCTTTTTTTTTAAAGGTGTTTTATGTATGTATGTATGTATGTATGTATGTATGTTCAGATGTCTGCACAGGATGTGGCTGTGACAGAAGGCTGACCAGGAATGGAAATGTTAGCTTCTGGAATTTTCTTTCTGTTAAGAACATAAAAGGGATGTATACATGGAAAGGAGGGAGGCACCCTATTCACTTAATGGCTTGGATCACATTTGAAATCACAAATTTCACTCTTCTCTCATCAAGTGAAGAAAATCATGACCTCCAGACACAGAAAGTGCCAGGGGACCTTCAGACCCTGGGTTTCTCACTTACAGGCTCTGCCACCTCATGCTAGGTGACCTTGAAAAGTTGCTCAGCTTTTCTGGGTCTCAGTTTCCTTATCTAGAACACAAGGATGACAACACCTACCAGACAGTGTTGTTGAGGGGATTATATAAGAGAAGGGGGCAAAGCCACTGACATGTACTAGGTTATCAGTATTGTTCTTCTTTGCTTACTGGGGGGGCAGGAACCTCTCACTTTTAAAAAGTTTACATGAAGAAATTTTGAACTGCCTCCACAACTGGCCCTGTGCGTGGACTTTAGAAGTCACTTGAATTGAACACCTTCTGTGCAAGCAGTGAGGCACTACGTGCTCTAGATTTATTGACCAATGTGAGTCTTAGAGCAGTCTTTCAAGGTGGGTTTCACTGTCCCTATGGTTGAGGTGAGATCACTGGAGTTAGGAAAAGTTAAATAATTGGCACAGAGATGTTGTATGGGAAGCAACGGGGGCGAACTTCTAGCCCAAGTGTAGGAAGCTCCATCATGTTGAAAACAAATCTCCCAGTTCTGCCAGTGGCCAAACACCATGAGTGAACTAAATACCACTTCATGGGCTGGAAATGACATTAAACGGTCTTTGAATCTAGTCTGGTCAGTTCTTCAATGTTTATGTCACTCAGACTAGACCAGAGTTATTATTTAATGACCCCTGGAAGTGTTCAACAATCTTCTCCTGTCTTGGGCCTACATGGGACTGAGATGCATGAGTGCAAGTGGGGACCACAGGGATGACAATCTGTGTAGACTTGAAGGAATATGTTCTTCCTGTGGTGTGGCTAGGAGAAGCTGAGGGAGGGCCGGGGATGTTGGTTCAGCTCTTTTGGGTATGGGAGTGAGGTTCTAAGGTCAGGTCCTATGCCTTGTCTGACAATGACACTGCAATCCTTGATGTTTCTGAACATGCCAAACATGAGCAGATCATTGGAATATAAGCACTATAAAAAGAGTAATCTGTTTTCTTCTTTATTTACTGCCACTTCCTTTTTTTCTTTAATCATTTTATTTATTTGTTTATCAACAATTTCCTGAGCTCTTCCTTTTTACATTTTTTAAAGGTGAACAATAATTTTTTAAAATTAACATATAATGTATTATTTGTTTCAGGGATACAGGTCTGTGATTCATCAGTCTTACATAATTCACAGCACTCACCATAGCACATGCCTTCCCCAATGTCCATTACCCAGCCACCCATTCCTCCCACCCCACTCTCCAGGAACCCTCTGCTTATTTCCTGAGATTAAGAATCTTCTATGGTTTGTCTCCTTCTCTGGTTTTGTCTTGTTTCATTTTCCCCTCCCTTCCCTTATGATCCTGTCTTGTTTCTCAAGTTCCTTTATCAGAAAGATCATATACTAAATGTCTTTCTCTGATTGACTTATTTCACTTAGCATAATACCCTCTAGTTCCATTCATGTCATTGCAAATTATTTACTGCCCTTTTCTACCCCTAGAACAGTGTCTGGCATAGAGTAGGAGCTCAGAGTAGATAATAAATAAACTAATTAGTTAATTTCAGGGCATTTCCCCTTAATACTCCCTCCATGTAACACCTTTACCCCAGAGAGTCACCTGGTTTGATTTTTCATTTCATTTATGGTAGGTTTAAAAGTCATCTCCACAGAGAGACCTCCTCTGCTGTCTCGTTTAAGATTAGTTACAGTCCATCACTTTTACCCTCTTCTTCTCCTTTACTCTTCCTTTCTATTACTTGTATATTTGTGATTTTATCATCACTTTACCCACTGGTCGTTCCATGGGTCAGAGCATCAATTTCTTTGAAATACTGTGTCTCTAGGACCTGGAACATGGTCTGGCAGAGGTAGTGTTTAACAAATTGTGTGTTGAATGAGTGAATGAATGAGTGAGTGAGTGAGTGAATGAATGAATGCCAACTCCATGAAATAGGTTAGCATGGTGCCTGCCACATGGCAAGGGAGAGATAAATGTCAGTGTTGATGTTGATGATGACACCAAGTATCACCCTGAGGCTGTCACACTCTAGATAGGCCAATGACCATGCTCAGTGTAGGTTATGGATATTGGTGAGTGGAAAAGACCACTCTTCCACGACACCTGTCATTCTTCCCCGACACCCGGAGAGATTCTGAATAATAGAGTTTGCTTCTGACTTTTTGTTCTTCATAGACCTTTGAGAAGGCATTGGGTGTCACATCCTCCTCTCTCCTCAACTCTTGAATTAAAACATTTTCAGATCTTTCTAACATGTAAGTGACTAAAAACAATGTCTATTTCCCACCATATTCTAGCCACGGCCTCTCCCATCTTCTATGATTTTCTCTTCTCTTTGCTTTCACACATGCTGTCATCTGCCTAAAGTGTCTCTACTCTGCTGCATTTATTTCCTTCCTATGGATACTTTTTCCAGATTCTAGCTTCCATAATACTTCTATGAAGCTCATCTGATACTTTTTCTGCTTTTTCCATGTCCTCTCTCAGTTTTGAGTGCCATTCCCCACATTCTGTTGGAGTTTTCACACAGGTCACTTTATTATCCTAGGCTCCTCTACCCTAGGTCAGATAAGCTCCTCAAGATCAGGGGCCCCATATATGGTGGTCATAATGGATTCTGACTTGAGTCAGTGGAAGGCATCCCTCCAGTCTGTGGACATGGCTTATAGACATCCTGGATTCTGATCCCTGCCCCTCCTATCATTTGTGAAACCCTGGCAGTTGTCTTAATCACTCCATACTCCATGTGTCCACTTGAAATCAGGGATACCAACTACTATGGTTCACAAATAATCAAATACCTCAGACCAATGGAAGAAAGTATACAGATAGGAATTCTGAAATGGGTCACCTTTGGGGATAACAGGATGGATAAGCCACAGAATATAGTTTCTTAGATATTTTTTCATTGTTAGATTGAGGACTATTTATGACTCCATTTGGAACCAGACAGAGAAACCAAACAATTGAACACATTTCTGAAAAATGCCCAGAGCTTTATTATCTTTGCTGCTTTGACAGAAATAGCATCAGACTGAAATCATCATTCTGGCTCATTCACTTCAAAGACAGGTCCTCACTGGGCATATACACATAGCTTTATAGGCAATGGAATTATTACGTATGGTAAACAGCTTCTGAAACTCACATCACAAGTGAATATAACTTTAAAGCACAAAACCAAAATTACAAAATCTAAATATTCCACGATACTCTCATACAACAAAACTCCATTATTTTATGGAGAACTTGGAAAGCTTTGCAGCACACAGAGGGACTAATGACATTAAATTTCTTAACTGACTCCGTCTGCTTTTGACTCATGACAATTATTTGTCCATAATGCAATTACTAAGATTTGTCCGTAATGCAATAACTAAGATTTTGCCAAAGGTGAGGAATTACTCCTCATAGTAATTCAGGGCCATCTGCTCGGCAGTAACCAGATACATCTGCTGGGCTATCCTGTTGTACTGTTTTCTAACTGTACCCTAGTATGACTGCTGGAATGTATTCAGGTCTGCCTGCTGGAATGTATCCAGCTCTGCCTGCTGGAATGTATCTAGATCCGTCTGCTGGAATGTACCCAGGTCCCGTTGCTTGTATATATCCAGGTCCCTCTGCTGAAATGTACCCGGGTCTGGCAGCTCGAATGTATCCAAGTCTGTCTGTTGGAATGTATCCAGGCCCCTCTGCTGGAATGTATCCAGGCCCCTCTGCTGGAATGTATCCAGGCCCATCTGTTGGAATGTATCTAGGTCCGCCTGCTGGAATGTCTTCTGGTCTATATTCTGGTGGGTGTCCTGAGTTGTCTTCTGCTTAATTTTGATGCTAGAGTCATCCTTACGATTAGGTTTGGTGGTCATTGTGGTTTATATCTCCACTGGAATGTTGGTGGTAACTTCTTTGGTGTAGAAGGATTGTGTGGGTGTGGTTTGTTCTGGGGTGGTCTCTGTGGCTGTGGTCTGCTGTGTTGTGGTGGTCTCTTCCATAACCAACTGCTCTGTGGGTGTGGTCTGTTCCAGGGTGGTCTCTCTAATCATGGTCTGCTGTGTAGTGGTAATTTCTTCCATAACCAACTGCTCCATGGGAGTGGTCTGTTCTGGGGTCATCTCTTTAATCGTGGTGTGCTGTGTAGTGGTGTTTTTTTCCACAACCAGATGCTCAGTGGTAGTCTCTTCATTCACAATGGGCATTGTGGGAGTGGTCTCTGGGAGTTGGATCTCCTTGGTAGGGACAGGAGGTATGGTTTGGCTCTGTTGCTTAGGATAGTAGTGTTTGACATCCTTGGAACTTTGATCGGAGTCTCCTTTGACAAAGCTAGGACACCAGGGGTTGAATTCCATATTAGCATGGTTGGGATCACGGATCAGAGAGGAGTACACCAGCTTCAGATTGGATTCTGGAAACCTCCATCCACACACTCTGGTCCTCAGGACCATCTTGGAGTCCTCACAGATGTTGTTTTTCCAATGCAAGTTCTGGGCAATTTGCCTCCAGTAGATTATATCACTTCTAAAACATGATATGCAGGACTTTGGATTGCCAGCAAAGACACAGGAAAACTTGTGGTCAAATCGGGTGCACTCCACCTTTAGGGTGGTGCCCTCCTTATGATCAGTCACATTCAAATAGCATGTGGCCCGGTCTCGGGTAACAATTATGCCACTGACCACGTGTTTTTCTTGCTGCCTTCTCTGCACAGTTTGGGGCTTGCCCAGAGGGATCCATTGATCCTTGGTTGCAATGCTGCTCTGCCATTTCACTAATTCCTTTTGGCCCTCCACCAAGAACACCTGAGCAGCCAGAAGGAGGAAGGAAAGCTGGGTGAGGTTATGGATCCTCATGGCTTCAGCTTGGTGGGGACCTGTTAACAAAAGCAGGTAAGTCAGGGCCTTGTTGTAGTTCAGTGATGCCGGGAGACAGGATAACCTCCTCTCTAGCCTGACACATGTCTGTCTGATGAGAAGTGAGATCAAGAATCCTTCTGGCTCCTGGGAAAACTGAAAGCTTTTCCACTAAGGTCAGGAACATAGCAGGGATGTCCATTATCACCACTACTATTCAACATAGTACTAGAAGTCCTAGCCTCAGCAATCAGACAACAACAACAACAACAAAAATTAAAGGCATCCAAATTGGCAGAGAAGAAGTCAAACTATCACTCTTTGCAGATGATATGATACTGTATGTGGAAAACCCAAAAGACTCCATTCCAAAACTGCTAGAACTTGTGCAGGAATTCAGTAAAGTGTCAAGATATAAAGTCAATGCAGAGAAATCAGTTGCATTTCTTTACACCAAAAACAAGACAGAAGGAGAAATTAAGGAGTCAGTTCCATTTACAATTGTACCCAAAACCATAAGATACATAGGAATAAACCTAACCAAAGAGGTAAAGAATCTATACTCAGAAAATTATAAAGCACTCATGAAAGAAATTGAGGAAGACAAAAGAAATGGAAAAATGTTCCATGCTCCTGGATTGGAAGAACAAATATTGTGAAAATGTTTATGCTACCTAAAGCAATCTACACATTTAATGCAATACTTATCAAAATCCCATCCATTTTTTCCAAGAAATGGAACAAATAATCCTAAAATTTATATGGAACCAGAAAAGACCTTGAATAGCCAAAAGAATATTGAAAAAGATAGCCAAAGTTGGTGGCATCACAATTCCAGACTTCAAGCTCTATTACAAAGCTGTCATCATCAAGACAGCATGGTACTGGCACAAAAACAGACACATAGATCATTGGAACAGAATAGAGAGCCCAGAAATAGACCTCAACTCTATGGTCAACTAATCTTCGACAAAGCAGGAAAGAATGTCCAATGGAAAAAAGACAGCCTCTTCTACAAATGGTGCTGGGAAAATTAGACAGCCACATGCAGAAAAATGAAATTGGACTATTTCCTTATACCCCACATGAAAATAGACTCAAAATGGATGAAGGATCTCAATGTGAGAAAGGAATCCGTCAAAATCCTTGAGAAGAACACAGGCAGCAACCTTTTTGAACTCAGCTGCAGCAACTTCTTCCTAGGAACATCGCGAAAGGCAGGGGAAGCAAGGCAAAAATGAACTATTGGGATTTCATCAAGATCAAAAGCCTTTGCACAGCAAAGGAAACAGTTAACAAAACCAAAAGACAACTGACAGAATGGGAGAAGATATTTGTAAACGACATATCAGATAAAGGGCTAGTATCCAAAATCTATAAAGAGCTTATCAAACTCAACAGCCAAAGAATAAATAATCCAATCAAGAAATGGGCAGAGGACATGAACAGACATTTCTGCAAAGAAGACATCTAGATGGCCAACAGACACATGAAAAAATGCTCCAAATCACTTGGAATCAGGGAAATACAAATCAAAACCACAATGAGATACCACCTCACACCAGTCAGAATGACTAAAATTAACAAGCCAGGAAATGACAGATGCTGGCGAGGATGCAGAGAAAGGGGAACCCTCCTACACTGTTGGTGGGAATGCAAGCTGGTGCATCCACTCTGTAAAAGCATGGAGGTTCCTCAAAATGTTGAAAATAGAGCTACCCTATGACCCAGAAATTGCACTACTGGGTCTTTGCCCTAAAGATACAAGAGTAGTGGTCCGAAGGGGCATATGCGCCCGAATGTTTATAGCAGCAATGTCCACAATAGCCAAACTATGGAAAGAACCTAGATGTCCATCAGCAGATGAATGGATAAAGAAGATGTGGTATATATATTCAATTGAATACTATATATATACATATATAGTATATATGTATATATATATACATACACAATGGAATATACAGCCATCAAAAGACATGAAATCTTGCCATTTGTGATGATGTGGATGGAACTAGAGGGTATTATGCTTAGCGAAATAAGTCAATCGGAAAAAGACAACTATCATATGATCTCCCTATCATATCATACCATATCATATGAGTAAGTGGAGATGCAACGTGGGGGAGTTGGGGGGGAAGGAAAAGAATAAATGAAACAAGATGGGATTGGGAGGGAGTCAAACCATAAGAGACTCTTTTTTTTAATATTTTATTTATTTGACAGAGAGTTAGAGAGAGAGCACAAGTAAGCAGAGCGTCAGGAGGAGGGGGAGAGAGAGAAGCAGGCTCTCTGCTGAGCAGGGAGCCTGATGTGGGGCTCGATCCCAGGACCCTGGAATCATGACCTGAGCTGAAGGCAGCTGCTTAACCAACTGAGCCACCTGGACACCCCCATAAGAGACTCTTTATCTCACAAAACAAACTGAGGGTTGCTGGGGGGAGAGGGGGTCGGGAGAGGGTGGTGGGGTTGTGGACATTGGGGAGGGTATGTGCTATAGTGAGTGCTGTGAAGTGTGTAAACCTGGAGATTCACAGACCTGTACCCCTGGGGTTAATATCACATTATATATTTATTAAAAAATTAAAAAAATAAAAATAAATCCTTCTAGCTCCTGGATTACTAGACCAGCAGTCCGTCTATTCACATTTCTGCTTTATATGAGTCCTGAATGTCAAAAACGTCCTACCCTTCCTTCATTCCTTCACCACACTCTGAGCTAAATAAATTCTCATCCCTCATTTACTACTCCTTTACACCTGCATTTGCTCACTCACTTCATTTATTCATTCATTTAAGAAGCATCTACTGTATGTCATGCACTAATCAGATATTGAATTAATTAGGTTGAATTAGAAATCTCGTATCTTAAACTCTTAGAGATAATTCTTTGGGAAATTTGAATAGCATTAATTGGAAGTCTGTCCCAACTCTGTCTGTGACGTGGTCTTGGGCAAATCATTCTCCCCCTCTGGGTCTCAGTTATATCAACTGGATATTGAGGTGTTGGATGCAATGACTGAAACTCTCTTATAACTTATATTTTTACATGGGGTCATGAGACCATGTCATGATAGCAGACGTGGCAAGTGACATTAAAGGTCACAATTGATACAGGGCTCAAAATGCATTGAGCTTGGACGCTCTGAGACAGGCAAGTTTGTAAGACTGGGCACGTGGGGTGCAGCAAGAACCTAAGAAAAGGCATGAAGCGGCAGAGATCATTTAATTTGACTGGGGAAGTGAGTCAGAGTGGATAAGGATGAATTTCTACCAGAGCATTTAGACTAGGAAATAGAGGGGAAGGATGATGATTAATTGATTTCTGGAGCCCTATTGTGACAAAGTGCTGGACATGTAGAAAGCCCTCAACCAATGCTTTTAAAAATAAATGATTGACTGGAAAGGATGAACTGAAGGACTTATACAACTCAACAACTCTCCACACCCAGATAGTCCAGTTTAAAAAATGGGCAGAGGACCCAAATAATCATTTTTCCAAAGAAGAATACAAATGGTTAACAGACAATGAAAAGATGCTCAACATCACCCATCATCAGGGAAATGCAAATCAAAACCATGATGTGATATCTCTTTACACCTGTCAGAAGGCTAGAATAATAAAAGAAAAAGATATAAGAAGTACTGGCAAGAAAGTAGAGAACAAGAAACCCTCATGCACTGTTGGTGGGAATGCAAATTGGGGCAGACACTATCAAAAACAGTGCAGAAGTTTCTAAAAAACTAAAAGATAGATTAATGTTAATAATACTTATATTGATAATATTAACATAAGTAATATTAATATTACCATATGATTCAGTAATTGCACTACTGGGTATTTACCCCCCAGTGAAAACAATAATTTTTTTCTTAAAGATTGTATTTATTTATTTGATAGAAAGAGAGGTCACAAATAGGCAGAGGCAGGCAGAGACAGAGAGGGGAAGCAGGCTCCCTGCTGAGCAGAGAGCCTGATGCAGGCCTCAATCTCAGGACTCTGGGAGATCATGACCTGAGCCAAAGGCAGAGGCTTAACCCACTGAGCCACCCAGGCCCCCTGAATATGTTTGTTGCAGCATTATGTGCAATAGCTAAGATATGGAAGCAACCCAAGAGTCCATCCAATGATAAATGAATAAAGAAAATACAATATGTATATTATATGTATACAATATATATATGCACACACACACATATGCAATGAAATATTACATAGTCATAGAAAAGGATGTGATCTTGCCATTTACAACAACTTGGATTGATTTAGAGGGTATAATGCTAGCTGAAATAAATCTGACCTAAAGAGAAATACCATAACTTCACTTTTATGTGAAATTTAAAAAACAAAACAAATGAACAAACAAAGGGGAAAGAGACAAACAAAAAACAGACTCTTAAATAAACTGGTGGTTGACATATGGGAGGTGGATAGGTGAATAAGTGAAATATAACATTAAAAATTTTTTTAAATCTAAAAAAAGATAAAAATGATGACCTTAAATAGTACACTAAATTACATGGATTTTATCAGGTAGCCAGTAAATAACAAAATAAACAAAACAAAACAGAAAGACACACACACACACACACACACACACACACTTGAAAGGTGAAGAGAAATAGCATTTTTATTTTGACGCTTACTATGTGCTATGTCCTCTGCGAACATTTGATTCTCACCTTGTTTAATATACTCAAGAGCTATGCCTGATAGATAATAAAAAAATCATCCCCTGGTATAACAGAAATGACAGTTAAGGCTCATACTGGTAAACAAATTATGCAAATGGGCAAGTGACAAAGATGGGACAGGCAGCTAGACCCTGTCTTTCCGGTCCTGAATACCATTCCTTATTGACTGATGGTTGCCTTAAACTTACTGTATTTTTCAGATAATATTGGTAACAAATAAGAAAACTATGAATTACTTACAATTTGCTTTGGTTTAGTTGATGAGAAAATGATTTGTATTATTATGAATCCACTTAAAAATACATCATTCCACCGTACTCCACTATAAAAATAAATTCAGAATTTTGTTTGCATAGGGGCTTTTGGGCCTCCTTAGGTTTGAGAAAGGGTGACAGTCTCAGGCATAATGGCTCCTGAATGAAGGAGAATGGAGAACTACGTATACTAGATGAATAACCCCTAATTCATCAGGGCATTGGGACTCAGTCCCTAGTGTCCCTGAAGGCCCCCAGACCTAAGGTTCTGAGGGATTTTTTTTTTTTAAGGCTTAATTTACTTATTTGACAGAGAGAGAGTGAGAGAGAGATCACAAGTAGGCAGAGAGGCAGGCGGGGTGGGTCGGGGGAGCAGGCTCCCTGCTGAGCAGAGAGACGGATGTGGGGCTCTATCCAAGGACTCTGAGACCATTACCTGAGTTGAAGGCAGAGGCTTAATCCACTGAGCCACCAGGCGCCCCTGATCCTGAGATCTTGAAGAGCTAGGAGGGGGACAGGTAATGAAACTCTTTTTTTTTTTTTTTTTTAAAGATTTTATTTATTTGACAGACAGAGATCACAAGTAGGCAAGAAGCAGGCAGAGAGAGGAGGAAGCAGGCTCCCTGCTCAGCAGAGAGCCCGATGCAGGTCTGGATCCCAGGACCCCGGGATCATGACCTGCCTGAAGGCAGAGGCTTTAACCCACTGAGCCGCCCAGGTGCCCCAGGTAATGAAACTCTTAAAAGAACTAGGTGCTTACCTTATTCAGAGTATGCAGATTCAGTGTAATCCCAGATGTGAGAATGAGTTTGTAGGTTTACAGCTGTCTCACCTGCTGTGCTGGGCAGGGAAGGCCCTTTTTATAGAAGCTCAGGGAGATGGACTTTACAGTATACATATCTATCTATCTTTATGATGGTCCTCCCAGCCACATCTCACAGCAGGGAGTGAGTTCCTGCAGGGAAAGTGGTTGGTGTAATCCTCTGTGTGTGGTGGGGAGGGGTGTGAGGGGGTTGGGGTAGGGGTGGGGGATATTCAGGGCATTAGATCTGCTTCCTTCAAGCTCTCCCCTTTCCCCCAGAAGCCAGGGTAGGAGGACAGCTCAGCCTTGCAAAGACCCTCCTTGATGGGATGAGAACCCCAGCAGTAATATCTGTGCGAGAGTTATAAACAATAACAAAACTATCTTAGCTGCCAAGCCCTGTGCTGCCCATTTTATTTAAAGCTCTCACTGAATTGATGATAAATGACATCTTACCTTTTGCTTTGACATAGCACCAGCAAGAATTGTGTGGACTCTGGTGAACTAGAATGTCTGCTTCTCTAAATGTCAGCTCTCGGGCGCCTGGGTGGCTAGGTGGGTTAAGCTGCTGCCTTCAGCTCAGGTCATGATCTCAGGGTCCTGGGATCCAGCCCCGCATCGGGCTCTCTGCTTGGCAGGGGGCCTGCTTCCCTTCCTCTCTCTCTGCCTGCCTCTCTGCCTACTTGTGATCTCTCTCTGTCAAATAAATAAATAAAATCTTAAAAAAAAAAAAAACTAAATGTCAACTCTCAGTCCCATCAGCTCTGTATACTTTGGGGTGTGGGGCTCAGCATTGTGAGATTTTCTGAATTTCTAAGATGCCTGAAATCCAGATGTGTTGATATGCAATTGGGTTGTAATTTGACTCATATTTTCTAACATAGTAATATGTTCCAATGATATACAGACTAAAAATCATAACTATGGTTGTATTTCTTTTTTTTTCACTTGTTTAAATTTTTTATTTTTTATAAACATATATTTTTATCCCCAGGGGTACAGGTCTGTGAATTGCCAGGTTACACACTTCACAGCACTCACCAAAGCACATACCCTCCCCAATGTCCATAACCCTACTCCCCTTCTCCCAACTTCCCTCCCCCCAGCAACCCTCAGTTTGTTTTGTGAGATTAAGAGTCACTTATGGTTTGTCTCCCTCCCAATCCCATCTTGTTATGGTTGTATTTCATTCAAGATTCACTTGTTTGAGAATTCCAAGATCACAGAGATATGGATATTGACTGGTTCACTCATTTTTTTCAGAGTCCCTTCATGAATTCCACTGGAGGTGGCTATTTCTCCAAACTCTAAGCCTTTTGTAAAATTGTTCACTTAGAGACCATCTCCATTATCCTGCCACCACTGTTTAAAACCCTGACCTCCATAAGCATGTGGATTTGCAGGGTTATTTGGACAAGGGCAAAATAAAGCGACATTGTTCCAAAGAAAGATACAGTTAAAGGTGACAACCTGAAAAATACAAAATTTACCTTGATCTCAGAAGGCAACCAGATTCTTTCTGGAGGAAGACTGTAAGTCAGAACACAAAGCGAATTTGAAAGGAAACACATGGACTCCAGAATCTTTTCTGGAATTGTTTCTGAACTTTGGAAGGGAATATGGAACTTCTACCACTGGCTTCTCATGAACCTTTATACAGCCTTCCTGTGATCCCATCCCAAATTCTGCTTTGGTCTTTGTACTCCAAGCAATTGGCACATTATGAGACTAGGCTCTGTAACTTGCCCTATTGGTTCAGCCTGTCTTTACACACACACACACACACACACACACACACACACCATCTAACCAATCAGGCCACACCAAACCATGGGCCCAACATTTCCTGAATACTTGGTGTACTTGCTCACTCCCTTCCTGCTTTTGATCCTGCTGTTCCCCTTATTTGGAATGCTCTTCCAGTCCTAGTGTGCCAGGCACACATCTGCTCATCCTTTAAGATTCAGCTCTTATGTCATCTTCTCCTTGTTGGTGTCATTGGTCCTCTCATTATTGTCCATGTTCCCCACCCTTTCATGGATGTTCATGGAGAAAATAGATCACCACTCCCAGGTAGTATATGTATGTGTCAGCATTGTGCTGAGGCTGTATTATTATTTCACATCTCGATATACTGAGAAAATGATGTACTTATAATACAATGCCCTGGGAAAACTAGAGAGGTTTGGAACCCCAGCAAGTCTGGCCACAGCAGGTTCCCACTGTCTCTTCATGCTTCCAGGACCATGGGAAACTGGCCTTCAGCAGATCGACTCTGTAAAGATTCATTTCCCTTTTTTTCCACAAGAGGGCCAAGAGAAATGTGAGGCCACCCTGGATTCTCATGGTACAAATATGAACACGAGGCTTAGGTGAGCCAAGTTCCTCAGCAAATGCGCCGAGCTCTGGAGGGCAGAGCCTGAACTGGTGGTGGGTCTGTTGCTGGTTAACCTCCAAGCAGATATTCTGGATGTTGCCTTAGGTTCTGAGACATGAGTCTGTCTCAATCTACATTGTGAGGGGAAGACCCAGCCCTGTTATTCCATGTACATCCATGTCCCCATTATCCATAGCAGTTCTTGGCATAGCATATGTGTTTTTACCAGAATTGTTGAAAATTTCAACTTCAACTAGCTTAAAAGACAAAAGCACTTACTGGGCAGTGGAAGGAGTCAAGTTAGTTCACATACACATAGATTCAAAGATTTAAGTCTCTTCTCTGTCTCTATTTCCCTCTGAATCTCTTACTGTCTCTCTTACATTCTTTCTCTCTCTGTCTTCTCAGGCAGGGTCCTTCCATTTGTCATAGAAAAGAACATGACCTTTCATCCCTAGCACCATATGAGTGCCCAGGAGAACTCTGACAGCCCATCTTTGGTACATTCCCTGAGCCTGCTGCAGGGAGCAGAGATGTGAGGTGGACAGCCCAGCAGAAGCACAGGGAGTAGAAATGGGTAGTTCTCAACAAGAAAGAGGGCTTCTGTTATCCAAAGAAGGAGGAAAGGCAGACAAAAACAACCCACCTACATTTCAACAGGTTCTCATTTAATGGCAACAAATGCAGATAATAAGTTATATTGGAATTTCACAGCTGTTGACTAGCCTATTGAGAAAGTCTCCCTTTAGGCTAGGTAGGACTTAGCTCATTAAGGAAGCCATATCAGATCCATGGAACAGAACTCTTTCTAATCTGTTTGAGGATCAATAAGTAAACTAGTTGCCTAAGAAGAAGGTTTGTGACCGGAGAAGGTGGAAGATCTCAAAGTCAGAGAGAGGTCTTGAATGCAAAGCTGAGGGCTTTATTCCACAGGCTGAGGATGACCAATATGCAACCCAGGAGCCATCACTATCCTTCCAGTGTCCTTGGCAGACATTACCAGTAGGGTGTGCAGAGCACTTGTGCTGAGCCTGGAAGCAGCCTCAGAAGTCATTGCAACCCATTCCTCCAGAAAGCCTCTACCTGTGTTGGCATGAAGGATAAAACCTACCTGCCATCCTGCCATCAATGGGCTTTTAAATATTTCCAGTGTTTTTCCACAGAAATATGAGCAAGCTCACACTTTAGAGAATCTACAAGCCTCACACAAGAAAATAAACCTGTATCAGAAATGGGACTTACATTGAAGACTTCCCTTTCCTTCAACATTTTAATTCAAATTAAACAGCCCTTGAGAAAAGGAAAAGTAAGTAGCATGTGTAGCCCAAGGTCATGTGTCTTTCACCAACTAACCCCCCAATGGAGATGGGAAGTAGAAGCCAGGGTATAGAGAAGAAGCCAGCCAAGAGAGTGTTAAGAACCAGAAATCTGAACACTGCCTCAACGTCATCAAGACTGTCTCTGCGGGGCAGTTGAAGGTTAGAGATAGTCCCCAAACAAATTTTTCTCATCATTTCATCAAAGTGGCGAAACATCGTCTGCATTTTACATTTGAGGAGAGAGAATTAACAGATTAAGTGTTTTTCCCTCAAGGTGCCTATATGATGATGATGGTAATAGTGGTGGTGGTGGTGATGATTTTGGTGGTGGTGGTGATGATGTGATAATAATTCACAAGTACTCTCACCGTGCTTCTATATTTCAAGCATCATTCTGAAAAGTTATCTTACTTTATTTGTACAACAGCCCTATTACTACTTCCACTTTAGAAATGTAGAAACCAACCTACACCAGATGTAAGAATTAGACAAGTTACTTCAACCTGGAAAGTAGGTATTTCAGCTGCATGTGAGGGAGAATTATGCCTACTTCCTAGGGTTTTTTATGCTCAAATGTGATGCGTACAGAAAGTGCCTTGCCCAGTGACTGACACACGATTATAAATCTCATGTATGAAAGACACTTCTAGTATTTTAGAAATGAAGTAACATACTTGTACATTTAAAAATTCCCCCTCTTTCCCCCTTATTCTGTTAAAGTAAAAAAAAATAGAAGTTTTAGATTTATAGAAAAAAGTAGAAAAAAATAGAACCCCTGCCCCCCATTTCACCCAGGTTGGCCTATCATTAATCTGTTACATTACTATACTACACACAGAAAAAGTATTGGACCAATATCGACACATCATTATTGAAGTCCATAGTTATTCAAACTCTTTAGAATTCACCCAGTGTCCTTTCTGAAGTTTTAAATAAGCTATTTTTTAGGCCACTTTTAGGTTCATAGCAAAATGGGTGGAAAGTACGTAGAGGTTCCATCTTCACACATATACAGAAATCCCCCACTGCCACCATCCAGCACTGAAGTGTATATTTGCTGCAATGTATGAACCTACATTGACATATCGTGGTGACCCATAGTCCATAGTTTCAGGTGTAGTTCACTCCTGCTATTCTACACACTGTGGATTTTGATATATGTAATGACGTGTATCCACCAATATGGTCTCATATCGAACAGTTTCACTGCCCTGAAAATTTGCTGTATGCCACCTGTTCATCCCTTTCTCCATAACCCCTGCTTATCACTGGTCTTTTCCTGACTCCATAGGTTTGCCTTTTCTGGAATATTATATTGTTGGAACCATACAGAATTTAGTGTTTTCAGATTGGCTTCTTTCACTAGCTTTATTACTTTAAGGTTCTTCTGCGTCTTTTCATGCCTTGAAAGCTCATTTCTTTTTGGCACAGAGTAATATACTAATGTCTGGACATGCTACAATTCATTTATCTATTTACCTATTAAGGACATCTCGGTTGCTCCCATGTTTTGGGTAAATAAATAAATAAATAAATAAGAATAAAGCTGCTATAAACATTCTTGGTTTTATTGCACCCATAAGTTTTCAATCTCTAATGGTCTTTTCCGCCCCGGATGCCTGCCAATGTTCCACAAGGCATTTAAGAGTCTTGACTCCTTAGGCTTCTTCGACCATAATGATGTGGTTGTTCCTTGTTTCTGATGACCTTGAGAGTTTTTAGGAGGAGTGGGCAGGTATTTTGAGACTGTGTCCCTTTTTGGAGTTTGGTGTTTTTCTCATGATCAGATTGGGGTAATGTCATTCTTCTCTTCATCAAAGATTTAAATGATGGATGTCAGGTTTCCTTGGGGGTTCTGTGAAGTCTGAACGTAATTGGTGACCACCTACAGGTTAAGGCTGGTGGTTGAATGCAGGTGATTTCAAGTTCAAAGACTGATTTTACTCTCATGTGTTTGTTACTGCAATATCATTCCTCGACTTAGGAAGCTGGTACTTGTGGTGCAGGTGTCAGAGATTCCTCAGTGGGTGCAATTTGGTTGCGAGGTGAGCTTTAACTGCAGTACTACCAGGTCAAACTTGGTAATAAACCAGTCCCTCCTTCAAAAGTGAAGATTCAGAATAGATTCAGAAAATGCTGAGTCATTGTGTCAGTGATATTAATTTATAGGATCAGGTCATGTGCATTAAAAACTTACTGTCAGAAAATAAATAGTCTGGAAAACGTTAACTAAAATCTAACCAGTCTGGAAAAAAGTGTTCATCTTAGCTCCACTGAATCATATTTGCATTCCAAATTTAAAATCCTCATTAGTCATAAGATTTCAGAATTCCTGTTCAGCAAATCAATTAATACTTCGTGCTGAAGTTTTCCTTTAGAAAAATAAGAGACAGTGAAAAGTTGATAGTAGAGTATTTGGTATGAATGAAAATTGAAAGCCTGTAAAGTTTATTTACTTTAATAAGACATTCAGATTCACACACCACAATTTTGAACCCATTTTATAAGAAGTTATGTGCTATGTTTGGTTTTTATTCTAAATCTATCTAAAAAGAAATGCACCATTTTTGCTGCAGTTTAAACCATATGAAATTACTGTTAATAGTAGATCAAAAGTTGAAGAATATCAGCAATTTCAAATGAATCTAACTAATGTTTTTTTTTCTTCAAGTAATAGGGCTGTTTCAATATCCTTTATGTTATTATACATTTTTTAACATTTTATTTTTTTTAATGTTCCATGACTTTTTATTTATTTATTTTTTATTATGTTCAGATAGCCAACATATAGTACATCATTAATTTTTGATGTAGTGTTCAATGTTTTATTAGTTGCATATAACACGCAGTGCTCATCACAACACATGCTCTCCTTAATACCCATCACCTGGTTACCCCATACCTCCACTCCCTCCCTTCTGTAACCTTCAGTTTGGTTCCTGGAGTCCAGAGTCTCTCATGGTTTATCTCCCTCTCTAATTTCTTCCCCTTAAGTTTTTCCTCCCTTCCCTATGGTCCTGCACATTATTCCTTATATTCTACATATGAATGAAACCATATAATAATTGTTTTTCTCAGGTTGACTTATTTCACTTAGCATAATCCCCTTCAGTTCCATCCATGTCAGTGAAAATGGTGGGTATTCATCCTTTCTGATGACTGAGTAATATTGTATATATGGGCCACATCTCCTTTATCCATTCATTAGTTGAAAGACATCTCGTCTCCTTCCCCGGTTTGGCATTGTGGGCATTGCTGCTATGAACAGTGGGGTGCATATGGCCCTTCTTTTCAACATCTGTATCTTTGGGATAAATACATAGTAGTGTAATTCCTGGGTCATAGGGTAGCTCTATTTTAACATCTTGACGAATCTCCATACTGTTTCCCAGAGTGGCTGTACCAGCTTGCATTCCCACTAATAGTGTAAGAGGGTTCCCCTTTCTCCACATCCTCATCAACATTTGTTGTTTCCTGTCTTGTTGCTTTTTGGCATTCTAAATGGTGTAAGGTGGGACCTTATTGTGGTCTTGATTTGTAGTTCCCTGATGCCTAGTGAGGTTAAACATTTTTTCGTGTGCCAGTCAGCCATTTGTATGTCTTCTTTAGTGGAGTGTCTGTTCATGTTTTCTGCCCATTTCTTGACTGGGTTACTTGTTTTTGGTGGTTGGGTTTGATAAGTTCTTTATACATCTTGGATACCAGCCCTTACCT
The DNA here is from genome assembly GCF_020171115.1 of Neogale vison. Classification (NCBI taxonomy): domain Eukaryota; kingdom Metazoa; phylum Chordata; class Mammalia; order Carnivora; family Mustelidae; genus Neogale; species Neogale vison. Next base: position 56,766,613 of record NC_058101.1, on the reverse strand, counting down.
AAAATGTCCTTTGCAAATATCTTCTCCCATTCCGTGGGTTGCCTCTTAGTTTTGTTGACTGTTTCCTTTGCTGTGCAGAAGCTTTTTTGTTTTTTAGCATTTTATAACAAACTCTCCAGAAAGCAAGTTCATTGATCATCTCTAGGTTTTCATTTTCCATATCTTTGTTTTTAAGGAAAACATTATAAAACAGGTTGAATATGCTTTAAATACATCTGCTTTTATTTGAATAACATTTCTGAAGCACTCAGAAAAAAAGCTAGTAGCCCTTTTGAATTTTCAGTATGTCACAAAGAGAGCCAGTTGCCACCCTGGAAAGCTGGCAAAGGGAGAAAGCAAGTTGATCTTTCTTAGTGTTACCCCTGTGAGCCACCAGGCATGTGGGCATATATGCATTGCACTTCTGTCACAGTAGGAGGTGAAGATGTTACAATGAAAAGCACACCCAGGACAAGTGGATGACACTCACACCCAGACAGCAAAGTACCCTTGCTGGGCTGTTGAGGGGAAAGTCAGGGATGAGCAGGGGAAAAAGATAATGGTTGGCTCTAGGAAGAACAGGATTGCCCTCTAACCAGATGGCATTCATTCTGCTACTCAATCATCCATTCATCCTGTCATTCACTTGTTTTTCCCCCATATGTCTAGAGAGTATTCATGAAACACCTAAGGACCCAAGCTCTCTCTGTCATTGCCCAGAATGTAGTCAAGGTGACATGATCCTTGTCCTCAAGGAGATGCAGACAGTATAGGGAAAGACAAGGATCTCAATCATGACAATTGAGGGGTAATTGCTGTGTAGGAGGGTACCTGGGGTAATCTGGGTGGGGACATCTAACCTAGCCAGAGGCAGAGAGAATTTCTTATGAGCCTACAACTGGTTAAAGGACACTCAACCGCTGGAGGAAAAGGAATGTCATTTATTCAGTCCTGACTCATTACTGCTCTATGCCAGTTGTTAATATCAGTTTAGGGAATCAAAGTGAATAGGATGTGGCCTTTGTGTTCAAGGTGAGCTGGTTTAGTCTGTGGCTCACTATCTGATGAGGGCTGAGGGCTGGAGTGGTGACACCTGTCACTTCCAAATATTAATCACCAGTGGTTTTCATTTTTCCACAGAATAAAGTCTTAATTTCTGAAGGCAACATATAGAAACTTACTCTTTTGAATCCCAGCCAGATTCGGTCCAGTATCCATCACCCCCTATAGTCTTGTCCTTGGGCTGCAGTTATATCTGAGTGTTCATTCTTCTGCCCAAATTTCAGGCAATTTTAAGAGACTCAAACTCTGCCAAAAGGCTCCTTTTGTCTTAAAATTCCATACTATCATTGTCTACTTGGCAAATAGTCATTCTGATTTCCTGTGCCCACACACACAAAAAAATAAATAAAAATCTATGGTTCTTTTTCTGGGCTCCCCTAAATTTTTACAGATTTTTCTGTTATAACAGTTGACTTGTCATTATATTTGGTCTACTTATGTTCTTGCCACTGTCATCATCCTGGGAACTGACATCCCCAGTCTTGATCTCAAGCTTGAACCTTAGAAAAAACTTAGCATATAGTCTTTGGATTGAATTGGATTTTGTGTTTTTTGAGAACCATCTGCTTTCAGTAATAGGAACTAATTAATTAGGTAATTAATTAATTAAATGTAAACTGTTAAAGAAAGTTGAGAATTTGGGGGAAATTTCTTATAAATCATGGATCCATGGGTTGGGAGACCAGTCCCACAGAGTTGGGACCTGAAGCTCTGTTCTCACATTGCATCTCAGTTTTCGCTGCATGTGTGCTTTGTTTTCTCTCCCTGCTTTTCTCCACATGGTTGGAAACATGGATGTCAGCAGCTCTGAGCTTAGCTGCCTTGTGGAAGTCTCTGGGGAAGACTTTGATAAGTTGAGCTTGAGTCACGTTCCTGCCATTGGACTCCTCCACCCTGGCAAAGAGCAGAATTCTGGGGTGAACAGCCCAGCACCTAACCATGTGGTTGGATTTACAAAAGAACAACTATTCTCCAGGAAGGGAGAGCTGTTCTCAGCATGGAGGGACTCTGTAGGTTTCATGACTGCCCTGGAAGAAGGTCATGGGTAAGGTAGATGAGGAAGTGGGCAGGAGGGCATTCCAGATTCATTCCAGAGCAATGGCTCCCCATTTTCCCAGGCAAGAGGACAGTTTATGAAACCCACAGCCTGGACAGACCCACCACAGCACTCACACATTTACTAAAAGTGCTCGAGCACCATTGTGGTGAGGGGGACAGCAGCTGTGATATGAGCTATTACTGCACACAGTTTCCTGATGAGCTCACCCGGGGCCTGCTCAGCAGATAGGTGCTAGTCTTATGCACGTGCAGTGAGGAGGAAATGAAAGACCACAGACAGCTAGTGACTGGTGAAGTCAGGGCTCCAAAAGGATCACAGAAACACTAAAAAAAACAAAAAAACAAAAAACAAAACAAAAATGGTACATTTACCCCAGGCTGCTGTTAAAGGTGCCACAAAGCCCATGGAAATTTGGTAATCTATTTGCACCTGATTAACCACAATGCTACCTACTGTCATTTGAGAATGAGCTGTGCATCTATTTACAAGAGGTCTTTATCACAATAGTATCAGGAGAGGTCGTTATTTTAAACTGAATGAACAATGAGCAAACTGACCAAAAGTCATTTCTCTCAGTTGTACTGGATCTCCTGCTCTAGGGACAGCTGGCTTTCTGTTTGGAGAGAAAAAGATGAAAAGTGACACCGTAATTCCAAACCAAGCTTGATACCACCTGAGTAAAGGATTCTAGAAGAATGCAGGAGGAGAACCTGGTGAGACTTCAGTTTGCGGCCCGGCCTGGTGTGGCTCGTGGCTCCGGGGACAGACAGGAAGGAGAAGGAGAGGCAGAAAGGAAACAAGGATCCCTGGGAGGTGTGGGGTGGGGGTGAGTACTAGAGATAGTTGGAGAGGAGTGTCCCCACACAAACTTGGTCACTATGTTTAATAGGTCCGAAGTTTTTCCAGCTCTGACTTCTAGAGCATGGACACATATGACTTCAGGACAACATTGAAATATCATATTTCTTTATTTGAGAGAAAGAGACCGTGAGCATGAGTATGCAAGAGTAGGGGGAGGGGCAGAGACAGAGGGAGAAGCAGACTCCTTGCTGAGCAGGAAGACCTACTCGGAACCAGGACCCCAGGAACATGACCTGAGCTGAAGGCAGACACTTAACGAACTGAGACACCCGGGCATCCTGAAAAATATGTATTATTATTTTTTTAAAAGATTTTTATTTATTTATTTGACAGACTGAGATCACAAGTAGGCAGAGAGGCAGGCAGAGAGAGAGGAGGAAGCAGGCTCCCTGCTGAGCAGAGAGCCCTACGCAAGGCTCAATCCCAGGACCCTGGGATCATGACCTGAACTGAAGGCTTTAACCCACTGAGCCACACAGGTGTCCCCAAAATATGTATTATTAAAAGACCAGAGAGACCACCTGCCGGTTGCCTCCCAGACAGCATCCGACTTGAGCTCTTCAGGCAGAAAGAAGTCCTTCCGCGGATTTCCCTGTGCTGATTATAAGCTGCAATCTTTCAGGAGCTCACAGACCCAGATAGATCTGCAAGTGGATGGGCAGCAAGGATTTTTCATTCTCACATTTTTTCTTAACCACTTTATTCAAAACAGTTAGTCCCCAGCCATATTATATGCACCTCCCAGGCAGGTCCGAAATCCTTCCTGCAGATGGTGGGACGGTTGTTAAAAGGTGAGTAACTTGTCTGTGCTTAATCTGCCCCATGTTCATATAAACTTTGAATCACCAAGTGTGAGAGGAGGAGTGTGTATTAGAGATGAGAAGGTCAAGACCATCAGTTTAAATTCATCACTTCAATTAACCTGACAGATAGATTTCCTGTACGAAACACAAACAGATTGCATCCCACACGAGGTTCTACAGCCTGTGAAGGACCAGAGTGCATCAGCTGGGTAATGCCAGTTGCTGTCACAAGGGCACCCAACCCTGTGAGCTTTACACACTGGAAACTCCTTTCTTCCTCCCGTGAATCCAAAATGGGTGTTTCCATCGTGGATTATCCTGAACAAGATTCAGTTGTTGCCTCTGGAAGCCCAGCCTTGTCAGACTTCCGACTGCAGCTGTACTGATTACACATTTTGGCAGGATTCTGTCTTGGACATGGCTAGTGCCTTTTGCTCAATCTCTTTGTCACAAAGTGTCGAAGATCATTTGTTGGCAAGCTCGCCCGGCCCTGCAAACATGTTTACTGTCCTGCCCTACAGTCACCTGAAGGCTCACACTCTTGCCCCCTGAGGGGATGCAGTGATGATGTCAAGCTGATGGGCTCCCATGGAGAGCAGAGGGTAACAGCTTAGGAGTGGAGTCCTGGGGGGACCACCTCCAGTCAGTTCTCAGAAGGACCGTGGACTGAGGCTCAGAGATGGATTCCCGAGACAGTAAAGGAAAAGTCACACCCCCTATAGACCTCACAAACCTAGTGGGAAGCCTGGACTTAGTTGGGCTCTTTGGGGACAGGAGACAATATGGGCCTCATCTCATAATTTGTTGAGCCTGGTGTTCAAACTGACCAGAAAGTCAGCCCAATCTTCCTGGGGACCTGGGTAGCAGGTGTGCAAGAGGCAGCCCCATGAGCCACCTACCCGGGGCCTGTAAGCCCCAAGGACATGGTGGAATCCAGTGATCTGACAGAGGGAAATGTGCTGAGTGGAGCCTCTGGGAGTTGAGAGGCACCTGTGCCTGTGGCCTCCTCCTTCCTGCACACTTGCTGCTGGCCTACTGCTGGACCCTTACGGAGAAAGAGTGGGTGAGGGACGACTGACAGACATCACTGTGTCCAGGTGTCCCCTTCCTGCATTGGGCCCCTCAGATCCTGGGAAAGAGAACATTTTTTATTTCTCATAAAAACTAGAAATGGAACATCTAGAAATAGCAAGTCAGGTCCCAGAGACAGGTGCTCATCACTCAAGAAGGTGGTGCCCATGTTTAGGGACTCATCGTATCTCCCTTGATGACTCACCTGGGTGCATTTGGCTCCCTGGAGATGGCTCCCAGGAACGTCTGAGGATGCCTGGGTCTGGTTTCCTGAAGGCCCATCTCGGTAGAGGCTGATGGAATCCCCCGGGGGCAGCAGCCCTGCAGTGCTAGTGACAACTCTGGTAAAAAATGAAGGGCTAAATTCAAAGGCGCTTGCCTTATTTTAGATAATACTCTTAAGGGTCAGGCATGCCTTTATCATCTGTCCTCGGCCCTGGCCAGCAACCCAACTGGTGGTGAACAAAGACATGTGAATTAAAGACAGCCATGGAGCTTTCTGATGAAACATTTCCCATACCTGATGAGGGTGCCCACTGGGAGGTGCAGGCTGAGATGAGCCCGACTAACAATGGGCTGTTTGGGGCCTGAATGGTGGCCTGTGCTGTTACCTGGGCAGAGGAATGCTGCTACTAACTGGATGGGCGCCAAGGATCAGCCTCATCGGCAAGCCAAGGAGATCGAAATGGCCTATCAGGACTATGGTACCTGTTGGCAGTTGAACTGATTTTCTTTCCTTTTATTCTTTTTTTTTTTTTTTTATGTTTATTGGCCATTTGTTGAATGTTTGTGATGTTCCTCCTGATTTTCTAAGATGAAGCAAGAACCCTAATAGCTCTAAAGAGACGCCTTGCAAATAGATTACACACGTCCTCTGCTGCCATCTTGTGGCAACTTCTGGCTTCTTGTGGCTTTTGCGGCAACCCAAGAAGCCAAATTTTGTGGGAGTGGCAGATTCTGGGCACACTACAGAAGCTCTCAAGACCAAGCTCTGCCGTATTTTGGATGTCTGAGACATTTACAGTTATATGCTGACCAAGGGGTCCTGACAGTGGCTAATGGACATGACATTCAGTAGACATTACGGATTCCTTCTCTTTCTCATCTGATGATGTCATCAAGAAGTAGAATGGACTTTAAAAGACCTGACTGGGCATGACTGCTGGATAGACCATGTTACCAGCACTGTAGACTCGCCACAGAGAAGACAGTGTGAACGCAATGCAGCTCGTCTTCAAAAGGACCACTGCAACAATGGCTTCCCCCTTCTGCGTCTGCACCTCTGTGACTAGCTGTCACCAGCGATCGGAACACAATCTCTGCTATCTTTCCTCAAGGACAGGGTCCTTTTGGATGAAATGCATGTAGAGCTGTATTCATAGTCCTCAGCCAGGTTGTACATGAGATTACATGTGATATATCCCAGAAAATGATTCTGTTAATCTAGGGCAGTGTTTCTCAATCTTGGTCATCTATTAGAATCACCTGAGGAAACTTTTTTTTTAAGATTTACCCATCTTTTTTAGAGACAGAGTGACTGTGAGCAGAGAGGGGCAAAGGGAGAGGGAGAAAGAATCTGAAGCAGGCTCCTCACTGAGCACAGAGCCTGATGCAGGGCTCGATCCCACGACCACAGACACCATGACCTGAGCCAAAGCCAAGAGCCAGAAGCCCAGCAGACTTGAGCCATCCAGGCACCCCTCACCTGAGAAAATGTAAAACTTCACATGTTTGGGCCGCATCCCTAGCCAATGATATCAGCATCTCTAACGACGGGACCTACGTATCACCCACGTGAATCTATTGTGTGGGAGGGGCTGGGCATCATTGCGTGAGATAAAGAGACAGTTTATGCTCATAAGCAGTGGAGTATTCACGTGTTCTTAAATAAAGACCAACATAAAATGAAGAGGGAGATGAGTCACTATTTTGTACGTGTCTAATAGAAATTGTCATTTTTCTGTCTTCTGTGATTTGGGTTATTTAAGTTAGTTTCTGTGTGTATAGGGGCTCTCCTTCAAATTCACTTCCCTGTCTGGCTGTTTGCTATTGCTGCTTTGTGATGGTGCTGGCTTACACGGTGTTCCCCCCATCCACCCCCAAATTCGCATCCACCTGGAACCGTGAATCTTTGGAAAGAGGTTGTCTGCAAATGTGATGAAATAGATATGAGGTCATTCTTGACAAGGACGGGTCCTGATCTAATGACTCCTTAGAAGCAGAAGGAAATTTGGACACAGGCACCCAAGGGCAGACTCCATGTGAAGACAGAGGCAGAGACTGGAGTGATACGTTGGAGGAACGCCGTGCATTGTCACAATCATCAGAGTCAACCAGAAAGGCGAGGAACAGACTCTCCAACACACTTTCTCTTCGGAAGGGGATTTCAGAGCCCCAGCTTCTAGAACTTGGAGAGAAGACGCTCCTGCTGTGTGAAGCCACCCACTCTGCTTGTTATAGTACCTCTAAGAAAAGGACACAGTGATGTAACTGGTACCTATCATATCAGAATATTTGTCAATAAGAAGATCAGAGTCAGATTTCCAAAATCATTCTTTTATTGTTCACACACACACACACATCTGAGACTTGCTGAACGTTCTCTAACTACAAGTCTAAGTTCCCAAGGAAGGAAGTGGGACATAATTCACACCTTGCTCTCAAAGCTAACCTGGAAATCCAATGAAGGTATTACATATTGAAATTTTCATCAAAGGCTCAGATGATTAAAGCAAAACTTCTAGAGATTAATAAAAAACAGGTGTACACGGTTTTTCACTCTTTGGCGCGTGAGCGCATGTTGCATATAAAATCACTGAACTCTGTAAACTCCGGGAGGGAAGGGTTTCTTTTCCAGACTTTGGAGGCGCTGTAGGTCAAGAACTCGTGCCGTTGGGTCTGTTTAAAAACTTTGTTCATACAGTCTGAGTGGAATGATGTCTATGAAAACCAATATTACCATTTTCCATACTGCAACAAAATAAATATACCAAAAACACCACGTTACCTCTAAGATGAAGGATTTACATCATGGGTTACAAAGGTAGTGTAATGGTCAGGAAAAGTACATGACAATTTGTGAAGTCTACAAAGAAGGTCAAAAGGTATATTCATATTCTGCTGCCTTTAAAACCAAGTACTGAAACAACCATTTTAGAGATAAATAAACTGAATGTATAAAGTGTCATTAATTCAACCAGCATTTCTTCAATACCTTGTGTGTGCTAGCCCTCATTTTAAAAGACATCAGCACTGATTTTTATCTGGACATATCTAATGCCATTATGTAATTTTAAGATATTATTAATTCTGTTTTATAAGTCCATCATATATTAATTATGATGACCTCCCCAGTCCCATCTGATGAATACAGTTTTAAAAAAGAAAAGTCTTACGTTTTGGCGATACAGTTTCAGCACTATAAAATACTAGAAAGGGAGATACAATTATTTTTTTTTAATTATGATTACAGCTCAATAGCTGCATCCCCCACATTTTTTACCCTGATACAGATGCCGGCAGAGTAAATTCAGGAGAGACACAGGTCAAGAGGGAAGAGAGAGTAGTAAAAATGAAGCATACAAGGTCACCAGAGAGTGAAGCGCAGGCTACAGAGTCAAAATGAAAACTAGTAAAAACAGTTATAAAGTAAAGTGCCAAGTCCCCAAGACAGAGGAACTGCAAACAAGAAACAAGAAGGTTGGTTAAGGACGCTGAGAAGAGTAAGCGAGAGGGAGAACATGCTTAAAACAAGCACAAGAAAGTCGATACAAAGAAGACTCCTGAACAGAAGTGACCCCCTACTTAAAAAGAGACCAAGCATAATTTCATCAGAGCTCTACTTCTGCAAGCTCTCTGAGGTCAGCACCACTTAGAAAATGACCCTCCCACGCCCCTGAACTCTGCAGAAATGTGTCTACTTACTCATCGTACACGTCCTCAGAGTCCATTCGACGATAGTACTTGGCCAGCTTCACAGCGAAAATGATGGCGGGGAGTAAAAAGACAGTGGCTTTCCCTATGCCAAACCAGAACAAATTCTAGGGAAGAAAAGAGAATCGGGAGGGTTACGTGCCTGAAGATGGGGAATGGGAAACAGCCGTTGCTGGGGGTGGAAATCACTTCCTTGTGCAATTTTTTTTTTAAGGAGTTCGAATTTTGTTCATGGAGACCATTTGTGAACTAAATACGAGTCAGTCACTGTGGGAGGCACTGTGTATTGCTGTAAGTCTTTAAATCTTCCTGAAAACCTTGACTCGGTCTTATTATTATATTTATTTTACAAATGAGGAACAGCGGCAGGTGGAGAAGCAAGGGTTTGAATCTAGAATCCCACAAGATGGCGTTTCTTTGCTGCCAAGGAGAAGAGCAGGGCCCTCCAGCCAGCCTGAGCTTAATCCTTTTCATGAGTTGTGTGATGTGCTAATTCACCTTTCTGGCCCATCAGAACAGCAGGACCACTGCATCCTCATCCCAAGACAGCACAGTGTGGAAAATGCAGTCTTACGAGGCTTTCAATAAACATTCCATATTTAATTTAACCAATTTTAGGGCAGATCATAGGCTGTGTTCAACTCTACTCTGTCTAAAAATCCACTTAAAGTATTTTCAAAAATAGTTGCCAACATTCGTACATCGGATTCACATAGGAACTAGGGTTTATGTCCTTTCTTGAAGAAGCTGAAGTTCAATCTCATAACACGGAGGCCCCCTCCCTATAAGGCGAACATGCTGGTCAGTCTGGAGTCTAGTTTCCTGACAAAATCAATGCCCAGAGTTTGTTCTTACGATTTAGACCACCTGGCTATAAAGCGGTAGGTGAGTGGTGGTTCTTCCACCGAGAGGGGCATCGGTCCTCAGCTTGCCCATAGCACCCTGCTAGCTTTTGTAGGGGTGACACCCAACACTGTCTAACCTCACTCACCAATCACAACGGACGCAGCTGGGAACAACCAGCATGACCCTGGGGGCATCATGCCCTGGCCAGCGTCTTACGCTTGGCCGACTTCGGAGATACACAGTCTGCCGCTGCCTTAGGATGGTGTGGTCAGTAACACTAGGGCCACCTCCCCAGCCCACCACGAGACGAAGGCAGCTTCAGTGTCACAATGCCGCCCCCCGCCCACCGGCCATGGCTCAGCCACTGCAGTTCTGCTCTTCTCCTGATGGGATGAACTGTCAAATGGCAGTGGCCCCTCTTGGCCCAGAATTTCTGGTAAATTTGTTCTGCTTCCCCATCCCCCAACATCCTTTTATTGGCAGGTTTCTATGCTAAACTTGTTTTGAGAGGTTTTGAAGCTTGATGACAAGCATATCCTTTTACTGGAAGCTGCCATAATTCTTCCGGGAACAATCAAGATATAAAAGAAACATGTTAGTCAGTCTGGAGTCTTTTTTCTTCGCCAAATCAATGCCCAGAGCTCTTTCTTACTATTTAAACCACCCAGCTATAGAGCTCCGGCCTACATCTTCCTGAGCAGCCTCCAGACCTCCCCTCCACTGGGCCCCAATTATTTGTGGAAAGGCATCTGATGGTTGGGTGATTTGAGTAGCTGGGGAAGGTGGTGAACACTGGATGTGAGATCAGTTCAGAATCAACGAGGTTAGCTCAGAACACCTAAGGAGGGTTCAAACGAAGCCATCAGGGAGGGTCTGAGCAGCAGGACAAAGGAGTTAGAGGCTGGGGAGGAGGGAAGGTGGCAAGGAAGCCAAGCCTTGGGTCCTGCACAGAGAGTGCAGGAGTGTTTCCATTCAGGTGTAAAAGTCTGTCCTGCAGACAGATGGTCATGTGAATGTGGGACAGGGGATTGGACAGATGGAGCTATACAGATGTACTTCAACAAACAGCTGTCTGATGATCATTTATTCAATTGCCTACACCAAGCAATGTGCCAGAAGACAGGGACTCAGCAACACACGGGCCCTCTGCTCAGGGAGTCAAGAGTCTAGAGTGCACCGCAGAGGACACGTCTTAATCAAAGAACCATACAAATGTTCAATTCAAACAGCAATAACACCTCTAAAGGAAAAGCATGGTGCTCTGTCAGAGCGTAGAAAAAAGAGCCCAGTCTAGGTGGGATGATCAGAAAAGGCTTCCTGGAAAAAAATACATGGTTCCCCCCGCCATGTGTTTTTTTAATTAATTATTTTTATTGTCATATAATGTATTATTTGCCCCAGTGGGTACAGGTCTGTGAATCATCAGGCTTACACACTTCACAGCACTCATAATAGCGCATACCCTCCCCAATGTCCATAACCCAACCACCTTCTCCATACCCAACAGCCCTCAGTTTGTTTTGGGAGATTAAGAGTCTCTTATGGTTTGTCTCCCTCCCGATCTCATCTTGTTTCATTTTTTCCTTCCCTACCCTCCAACCCCCCCACTCTGCCTCTCAAATTCCTCATATCAGAAAGATCATATGATAATTGTCTTTCTCTGACTGACTTATTTCACTCAGCATAATCCCCTCTAGATTCACCCACATCATTGCAAATGGCAAGATTTCATTTCTTTTGATGGCTGCATAGTATTCCATTGTACATATACCACATCTTCTTTAACCATTCCTCTGCTGATGGACATCTAGTTTCTTTCCATAGTTTGGCTATTGTGGACATTGCTGCTATAAACATTCGGGTGCACGTGCCCTTTCAAATCACTACATTTGTATCTTTAGGGTAAATACCCAGTAGTGTAATTGTTGGGTCATAAGGTAGCTCTATTTCCAACTCTTTTGAGGAACCTCCATACTGTTTTCCAGAGTGGCTGCACCAGCTTGCATTCCCACCAACAGTGTAGGAGGGTTCCCTTTTCTCCGCATCCTTGCCAACATCTATCATTTCCTGACTTGTTAATTTTAGCCATTCTGACTGGTGTGAGTTGGTATCTCATTGTGGTTTTGATTTTTATTTCCCTCATGCTGAATGAAAATGACACGTTTGATCTAAGACCAGAACATTATTCACTAGTAATAGCAAACATGTATTGAGTGTCAACGTATCAGTTATGATGTTAAGGGTTTGACATATAATCTCTCAATGAGCCATTGAAATAGCCCACTTAGGTGATAAGTTCAACAATTTTTCAAAGTCATGGAGTTCACAAAATGTAGAAGTAGAATCTGAATCCACAGCCTGTGTTCTCATTCCCTGATGGACTTAGAGCTAGAGTTAGCCAGGTTGGATGTGGGTGTGGAGGGGAAGAATGAGAGAGAGCGAGAGAGCGCATACAGCCTCCAGTCCAGGTAGCAGAAAAAGCACATGCAAAGGCCCTGAGGTGGAGACATTATGATAGAGTTAAAGATGTGAAAGAAAACATGTGTCTGGAGAATGGCGAGAAAGGTGATCAAAGAGTACAGAAATGTGGCCTCAATGGGAAGGGACCCAAGCATGCAGGGCCTGTTGTATTCAGTTAAGACCCTGATCTTCACAGGGGATAATCACAGGAAGCCACTCAAGTGCTTCCAGCAGAGGAAGGAAGGTGCTCCCAGAGAGTGTTGGCTCGCAGAGACCATCAGTGTATACTGAGTAGTGAATAGAGCTAAAGAATACACTTGACTAATTGGAACTTATCATACCAGTGGTAATATCTCAAGAGGCTTTTAAATAAAAAATTAAATTTAGTTTGCTATAGCTTTGGGGTTATATATCTGTATCTATATCTCTGTATATAGTTGCACTATCTATATCATCTATATCTATATCGTTGCACTAAGAATTATTTTGAACATCAGCAATCTGCCTACTAGTGAGTGCTCCTTCTCAACTATTCTAGACAAATAGGAGTTTTCTTCATGAGGGTCTCCTGACTTCTATACATGTAATTCTAGGAAGGAACAAAGGTATGCAGCTAGGTCTTTGACTTTTTCTAGTGTGTTAGGTATCATAACACATTCATGTAAATTTTAGATTTTAGGTCTTGGATTCAACAACTGTAACAGACCCAAGTGCAAAACTATTTTAAATCCTAGGGTATACTACAATCTGCCAACAAACCCTGAAGAGCGACGAGTTTTTTGTGTTTCCTTATTTTGAAAGATGAAATTCTTACCATGGGGTCAATAATGTAGCTACACAGAAAGACATTCACGGCAGAGTCTAAAGCGGTGGCCACGGGTTTGCAGGCTGCAATTTGCTCAGTAATCTGTGGGGTAAGAAACACAGGAGAACTTTGAACCATGCCCACAAAAATCCACAAGAATTAGATGTGCCATTTATCCTTGACCTGTTCTCACAAAAGGGATCTTTACACCGTCTCAGATACGGAGCTGTGAACTGTTGGCCATAGATGACCTCAACGATGTATACAAGTAGGTGCTCAAAAGCGAGATGCTGATTCTATCTGAGCCTGGGTCTCTGATTTCTGCACTTGTTACCCGGAACAGTAAGACCCACCCTGCCAGGCTCCCGAGAGAGTGCAGAAGTCCAGGTGTCTAGCTCAGGGTCTCAGTCTGAATTTCTCGCCTGACCCCTTTGAAATCTGACAAAGGATACGGGGGGAAAGAATGGAAGTCTAATTAAACAATACTTACATTGTTTAGACTAGCACTTGGCAAACTTTTTCTATAAAGGGCCAGAGAGTCAATATTTTCAACCTTCCAGCACTTGCTGGACTCTGCCCCGGTATGGGGATAGCAGTCACAGATGATGAAGAAATGAGGATGCAACTGTGCACCAATAAACTTGTGTGCCCAGAAACAGTGCCACCTGCTGACTCCATTTCAGAAGACTGAAAACTATGAACTCATTAATGAAGTGACAATGATTTTTTTAATAATTAAATTAATTTTATTTCTTTTTTTAATTTAAACTAGCCAAACTATAGTACATCTCTAGTTTCAGATGTAGCGTTCAACAATTCTTCAACTGTGTATACATACCACCCAGTGCTCATACAAGTTTAATTAATCACAAACAGATGCTCCAATCCCGTTGACTTAAGATAATTATATTCATTCTGAATATAATTATATTCATTCTGAAACAAGATGGGATTGGGAGGGAGACAAACCATAAGTGACTCTTAATCTCACAAAACAAACTGAGGGTTGCTGGGGGGAGGTGGGTTAGGAGAAGGGAGGTGGGGTTATGGACATTGGGGAGGGTATGTGCTTTGGTGAGTGCTGTAAAGTGTGTAAACCTGGCGATTCACAGACCTGTACCCCTGGGGATAAAAATATATGTCTATAAAAAATAAAAAATTATTATTAAAAAAAAAAAGAACTTCTGAGTGCGTACAATGAGCTAGATGTTAGCTCTTTGGTGCAGGGGTATGTTCTATTTCTTTTCCTTTATGGGTAGGGGTTCACTTTCACCTTTTCTTCCACATATACCTTACAAGGCAACCCATGTTAACGATCTCATTTTGTTTTTTGAAGATTTTATTTATTAACCTGACAGAGGTCACAAGTGGGCAGAGAGGCAGGCAGAGATAGAAGGAAATAGGCTCCCCGAGGAGCAGAGAGCCCGACGTGGGGCTCCATCTCAGGACCCTGGGGTCATGACCTGAGCCGAAGGCAGAGGCTTTAACCCACTGAGTCACCCAGGTGCCTTAATGACCTATTTTTACCAAACTCAGACAATCCTGTACACTCTCTTTCTAGGCTTTTTAATGGTTGGTTTTACAAAAAGTGGGGTAGGAGCCATATTCGGTATTTTTTCTGCATCTCATTTTTCTCACTTATTTCTACCCTGTGAAAATCTCTCCTAGTCCCCTGGCATAACTCTGATCTACTTTGTACCAAAGGCCAACTAATATACCCACGGTGTGGCTCTCGTATGACTTAACCATTCCTGTCCAGATTCACTTGGGTTTTCGGGCATTTGCTTCATATTCTCTGTATGAATGTGACCAAACTGTGATTCCTTTGTCTGGTGGAGGAAATGCACAGCGTCGAGTGGCCACAGTGGCGATGATGATAATGCACTTCTTCTGCCCCTACTCACCTGTGTGTGCATGCCCTTTGCCCCAGCCCTGAGAAGACCCTGAGGTCTTCCCATCTGGGAGGCGGGAGGAGGTATCAGCATAGACATCAGAAAGCTGAGCCTTGAAGGAGAACCAGGCTCAGGGCCCTGGTGGGGACTGGAGGCAGGGACGGGGGAGGAGGAGATGACACAGTGGGAATCACATGGAGAAAGGTGAACATTTCAGAGAGTCAAGCGGTTGGGTGTGGCTGTAATATGGGGGTGGGGCAGCAAAGGGGGAAGAAATGGCTGGTAGTCTTGATTCATGCAGCCGAGGGCCAGGAATAGATATGAGACACTCGACGCTGCATGGGGTAGTCTAAATTTTCCTGAGTCCCTAGGCTTCTCAAAGTCTGTCTTGGCTGGCAGCAAGTAGTCATGCAACTGAAGTAACTCCGTGGTAAGCATCCCCCTCCCAGTCCCTGCCCCAGTGGAATAACCCTCAGAGGCAAGCAGACCCAAAGCCCAAGATGACAAAAGGCATTTTCCAAGCCACTAAACTCCGTGGCTTGGTTGCTGGGAGAATATGCTGCCTTAAAACCACACTACCCCTAACTTCCTCTTCTAATGTATTCACAGTGACCCAACCGTTATGGACTGAATCAGGTCCCCCAAAAGTTCATGTGTTAAAGTCCTACCCCTTGGATTCTTGGAATGTGACTGGAATGTGGAGGTAGGGTCTTTAAAGAGGCAGTTCAGTTCAAATGAAGTCATTAGGGTGAGTCCTAATCCAATATAACTAGTGCTTTTGTAAAAGAAGAGAAAATTTGGGCACAGACATGCATAGAGGGATGACCATGTGAAGATGCAGGGAGAAGACGGCCACCTACAAGCCAAGAAGAGAGGCCTCTGAAGAAACCCACCCTGCTGACACCTTGATCCTAGACTTCCAGCCTCCAGAATTGTGAAAAAACAATCTTCTGTACCTCAAGCCACCCCGAGTAGACTCATATAACAACTACCTGACAGGCTTGGAGGGGCCCAGGTCAGGAACGCACCATCACTACAAAGAGAACTCACAGTTCACTGGGGAGACAGAGTCAAGTATGACAGGAACCCACATAATGGTGAGCAAAGCAGCTGGGGGAAAAAGCGAGGGGTGTGTTCTCCAAGTCGGTGGGCAGGTCTAAGAAGGGGTCCAGTGTGGATGACACATGCTGAGTCTTAGGACCTCCACTCCTCATGGTCCCCATGTTCAAGGTCCTTTGCTTATCTCTTACTCAATTACTAGGAATTTAACCTTATTTACTCCTGATTTTATCCTAGAACACGATTGTCCTAACACATGGCCCTCTTATGTTCCTTAAAGATAAACTACTTACAGAGATCTTGACCCACTGCAGATAGTGTTCAAAGTATCCTATTATCGTGTTCCCGTACTTTGTACTTTCCTGGAAAGAAATCAAAGAGTAGTAAAATCATTAAAAGGACTATCCCATACTCTCTGTGGCCCCGTGGTGATGGGCTCACACCCACTTACTTCAACAATAACTGAGGAGATGCGAGTTTTGAGGAAGTCCTGAGCAGAATCCAGAGAGGAAAGGATATTGGCCACTTTCACCTGGAAAACACAGCAATGGACAGGGTATCAAGTGATGAAGGGATTTAACGAAACGGCATGGGAATACAAGGGCTGTTACCTGGGCCCCACACCACAGACTTGTTAGTTAAGAAGACCACAGAACCAGCCCTCTGAAGGCAGGGGAATGAGAGGAATATGTGACAAGCACTCACTTGACACTGGGCCAAGCTCTTAACCAAGTCACCTCATTGAGTCCAAGATTCCCCCTTATCCACCATTTCCTTCACTAGGGGTCCAGGCGCAGATGATCCTCCTTCAGACGTATGGTCAGAAGGTCAATAGTAGCTAATGCTCCGTCACACCTACACCATTCCCCTCACTTCGTCCCATCACTCAGGCGTTTTATCATCTCACATCATCATGGGAAGAAGGGGGAGTTCAGCACGGTAAGGTATTTTGAGCAAGAAACCACATTCACATAACTTCCATTACAATATATTGTTTTAATTGTTCTATTTTATTATTATCATTGCTACCCTCTTGTTGTGCCTAATTTATCACTTCAACTTTATCAGAGCTGTGTATGTATGGGGAAAAAACGTAAGTGCAATAGGGTTCAGTACCCCCTGTGGTTTCAAGCCTCCTCTGAATACATTCCCCAAGGATGGGTACACACGGGCTGTCAGAAGGCATTGTGTTAGGCTACCTTCACAGAGGATGTAGCTGACCCTGCTTGATGTCACCAGGCTGAAGACATAAAACCTGGGATTGTACCTACGTATTTCACACAGATAAGAATCCCCACAAGGCAACTTGGGTCAAGAGCTGATTTCCACCCCGATTCGCCCCGACACTGGCCCCTTGTGAAGGGCAAGGCATAGCTACACACCGTCACCCTGAACAAAGGAGGCATAGGACAGTAAGGGACCAGGGTGCAGTCCCCAGTCTCTCTCCAGCTCCCCTTGGCATGGGACAAAGGTGATTAGAGGTATAGCAATGGTCCCCAAGCAGAGTAAACCTACAGGAATAGTCTTTGAGGCACTCAGGGTCTTGGTATATCAATCAAGTAGCAGGCTCATTGCTGCTCAGTGAGCAAACCAGCTACAAATGAAGGAGCTCACAGTTCACAGGGGAGACCCATGTGGCAAGAAGCCCTGTGACAAAGGTGCAAAGGCAGCTGTGAGGAAAGCGCAAGGAAGACCATGGAGTTTTCTGTTGTGGCTGACATCCCAAACCTCTCATGGGCAGCTTATTCTGCTCAGTAGGGAAATATATTCTGAGTTGCCTATTGGCATTGAGGATATAAGATGCACACAGCACAGCCACAGAGCTCAGTTTCTGCTGTGGGGGTGTCTGTGGTCCAAGGGAGACCCCTGTGTTCCCGAGCGCTGATACCTTCCTAGGCCTAGCTTCTCATAGGATAGGGACTTATTCTCGGGGTGTGGGGCTACGTCCCCACCCCATGACAACAGGTCTGGCCATGTCACATCACTTGCTCTGGGCCAACAGAACATAGGCAGAATGGCAGCGTGCTGGTTCTAAGCAGTCACTGAAAGGGCAACCTGTTTCCATTCACCCTCTGATTGCCTGTCCTCTACCTGGAGGAGATGGGGTGGCCCAGACAGGAGCTGCTCCTTCAGGGTGGGTCTCTGGGTAGGCAGAAGGGTGCAGAAGCCTGCTCTGGACCCAACAGTGGGAATGCTGTTGTGGTCAGAAGCCACTGGATTCTGCAGGCAGCGTTATCTCAGTAACAATGACCGTGCATCACACATCAAGACACAGCTTTTGATTGTGTGTCCAACAGGGCACCAAGGTGAGACATACTTGTAGAAAGCAAGTGGTAGGAAAAACCCAGTTTGGCATTCAAAATAAGTAGATAGCCAAGACTTTTGTGTTTATGTTTTTTTTTTTAAATAAACATAAATACTTGTAAAACCAATATCTCTGAGAGTCTGTGTGTGCTTTTACGATAAGGCTCCTCCCCTCACCCCACCCCACCAGGACAGGAAAGGAAAATAAGTCCTTACCCTCAATCCACTGCTTTTGAGTTGAAGTTCCTTGATGCTTTGGTAGATGGTGCTCTGGTGAACAAACACACATGATATTTTCCAACTTATGACATGAACCAGCAAGATCACATGCCTGTGTCTCCTCACCCCCCACCCCCCCACTGTCAGCCAGCCATCAGAGCTGACTTTACTCTGTAATGGTTTCATTCTAGAAAAAAACAGCAGATGCAAGTAACGATAGCTCTGGTGTCAGGAAAGCTGAAGGAGGAAATCAGGATATGTCTTCTAGAGCATCATGCCCCATGCAAGGTGCCGGAAAAACCTCATTGAGTTGGTTGCTCAAACTGGCAGGAACTACTCAAAAGAAATTCTGCCCAAACTGCCCAGAGTAATTTAATCTGAATGGTTTAGATCAGGGAGTGGTAAAAACAAAAATCAGATAGTAAATATTTTAGGCTTTGTGCACCACACCCTGTTCAAAGCACTCAACTTGGTCATTTTAATTTAATTTTAAACTTTGGTCTTTTAGCTGAAAGCAGCCATAAATCATCTGTAAATAAGATGGCATGGCTCTGTTCCAATAAAACTTTATAAAGACAAACACAAGGCTGGATTTGGCCCACAAATTGCAGTTTTGGGGGCCATAGTTTCCTAACCCCTCGTTTAGATTTTAGGTCACATGTACAGAGCTATTTGCCTGTTTGCAGACAGGTTGCCCCAGCTCTGGGGCAAGGCTGATGAGTCTTGTGTCTCCTTGAAGGAAAGCATTTAAGAAACAGGGAAAACCCAGCTTAAAATTTTAACAAATCTGTGCTAGGCATATACAAGGAGAGCAGAAAATTGGCATGTGCATAGCATATAACAAAAAGAAAATTCAATTTTCTTTGTGCATATGCTAATGAGTTAGAAAGTCAGAAGGGAAAAAGAGATACAGAAAGAGAGACATGGTAAAACTCATTCTAGAAGGTTCCACAATCGAAGTCAAGTGGACTGATCTGCTTCTCCAAACCTGAGCAAGCCGACTCTGTAACAGGTTTCCCACACACGTGTAATAATAATTCCTGATGTTTACAGAGTCTCTCTGGGACACCAGCGCCTACATCTCCAGGAACCAGGTGACTGCAGGGCAGGATCCATTCCCACCCTTTTCTAATGAGAGATGGAAAGCCCTAAGACTTTGTGGAGGCAAAAGCAGGACCTGAAATCAGCTCTCCCTGACTCCAGAGTCCATGTCCTTTCTCTGCTACAAACTACCTTTCTGGAATTTGGGGAAAGCAGAAGGCAGCAAGAAGGAAAAGATAGGGGAAGTCAGAACAGAGGCTAGGAGAGGAGAAAGGAAACATCGCCCATCAGATCAGTGAACAGAGCTAAACGAGGCAGAGAGAAAAGGACTTACCCTTGCCTTTCCATATTTCTTGGCAGGGTTTGGAGAAAAAGAATTTGAGAATAAGTAAGTGTGAGTGAGTCCAGGGCACAGCCAGCAGCTCTCCAGTGAGGTGCCTGGCTTCCGGGGGCCTATTGAAGGCCAAGGGAACCAGAGCACGGTGTGTGGGTCAACCCCAGAGTTTATCTACCTGGTCACAAGCAAGTGGAAAAGGCAAGGAGATGAAGCACGAAAGGAATGGTGACAATTGAAAATATGTCTTTTTTGAAACCCAGCTGTTACCATTTATTTTATTTTTTTTAAGATTTATTTTATTTATTTCAGAGGGAGAGAGCGAGAGAGCGCAAGTGTGGAGGGGAGGGGCAGAGGGAGAGGGACAAGCAGATCCCTGCAGAGCTCAGAGCCTGAAATGGGGCTCCATCTCACTACGCTGAGATCAAGACCTGAGCTGAAATAAGGAGTCAGATGCTCAACCCACTGAGCCACTCAGGTGCCCCTGCTATCACTTATTTGTAACATAGCTCAGTTTCTTAGCCTGAGGCCAGCTGGATTTGACCCACGTGTGCGATGCAGATGCTTCATTAGTCTAAATGAAAGCTAGCCAGTGAGATGGGCTTTTGCTCTGGTCCCGGGGAAACCCCAAAGGTTGTGGGTTGTTACCATTGACTGTTCCAAAGGAATGACTTGGCCACGGTGAACTGTTCTAATAGTTTGTGCATTATTTTTCAGGGACTGTTTCAAACTTCCTTGGGGCTACAAGGAGAACAAAATAAACAAAGATCAACACCATCCTTCCGGACTCTGGAGCACTCTCTCTAACAGCATGAGCTCAGGACAGGGTTGTGACAAGCTTGCAGGCCTCCTTGCACGCTTGTGGGTGTGGGGACTGCCAGGAAGGGCATCGCCAAGACACCCTATCTTGAATGTTAGAATTATGAACTCTCAGTGGCCACTCAGTGCCATGAGGCTTTCCTGAGTGCTGGAGGCTGTGCTCTCTTTCTCACCTCACCGTCACAGAGCTGCTGTACAGCCCAGTTTCCAGCAGCTGTATCCCCATTTTACTGATGAAAAACCCAAGCTCAACTTAAACCACACTTAAATAGTGTTTAATATATAAATGTGTAACGCTTTTATTGCTCCCATTTTACAGACGAGGAAACTAAGGCACAGAGGGGTGAAACATCTCGTCCAAGTTCTTATCCTTAGGAAGTGTCTGAGTCAGGATTAAATCCCAGTCTTTGTCCAGAGCCCAGGCTCCTCATCCCCATGATCTGTTGCTTCTTGAAAGGGGTGCATTTGAGCCATTTAGTCACCAACCGCCAGGGGAAGTAAAGAGCAGAAGTTTGCCGGGCTTGGCTGATGTTTTTACCTTCCCTTATCCTCTTGTTACTCGTGACGCAAAGCACCAAATGGAATCTTCTCCCGTTCCCTACACTTCGGGAAAAATGTGTGTGCGCATGCACCTGCGTGCACACGTGTTTAGTGGTAGAGGGGTTGATGGGTGTGAAAGCAGAGATAGTTCTAAAGCAGGGAGAGCTCCACTACCATGAGCCGAGGTCGGGGGCAGCTCCGGGAACCCTGACACCTCCCTGGAACCACTCACGTGCTCACAGACTTCTGGGCCACACAGCAATGGCAGCTGGTGGGAAAAGTCTTGACATGCCCAGGAGAGAGGCATTTTTAACCAAAGGTTACTTGTGGTATAGGAAGTTAAGACTAGTATGGACATATGACATCTCTAACGATTACAACACTTAGAACGGGACTACTTGAACTCACCAAATGGTCAGCTTTTGCTTCTAGATCACTTGCAAAGGCTAAAAGATTCACTTTGGTGGGAGCTTTACCCATCTACAAAAGAGGGAAAAAGAAAACCGCGCCATGGCTGTGGGATTTTTTAAGTCTTAACAATATCTAATAGACAACAGAGTGAATTATGCTCCATAAAATAAGGCTGGAAACTCTTACATAGGTGACAACAGCTGCACTCTTACTTATACATGTAAAACCATATTATTTTTATTCAACTACATGATCCAACCATAAAAAGAAATCAAGTACTGATCTATGCTATAATGGAGTTGACTCTCAAAAACTTTTAGGTTACATAAAAGGGAAGCAGTAAAGACCATTAAACATAGAAGGTCACATGTTGTAGAACTCCGCTCATATGACATATCCAGGATCGGTAAATTCATAGGAGCAGAACATAGATTAGTATTTGCCAGGCCTGGGAAGTGGGGGAAGGGGAACAACTATGTAAGGGGAATGAGACTTCTTTTTTGGGAGATAAAGATATTTTAGAACTGGATAGAAGCGGTAGTTGAGCAACACTGTCATTATACTACAAGCTAATGAATTGCTCTCTCTTTTTTTTTTAATTTTAAATTTTATCTTAAAGATGTTATTTTTAAGTAATCTTTCCACCCTTTGTGGAGCTCGAACTCACGACCCTGAGATCAAGAGTCGCATGCTCTACTGACGGAGCCAGCCAGGAACCCCAGAATTGCTCACTTTAACATAGTTAATTTATGTTCTGTAAATTTCATCTCAATAATTTAAAAAAGAAAAGAAAAACAAAACAAAAAACCAGAGGTATATGCTGTTATTTTTTTCCCCTCAAAGATCAAGCATGAACGCACGGCCACACCTCAGCCAAGTAGACGTTATAGTCTATGGTGTCTATGCCCGAAGAGCTGAAGTTCATCAGGTTTTCTCTCCCTGCGGCGTCCAGCAGCACAATATTGTCAATATTTACATTCAGATTTTTAAAATCATTGCTTATGTTTCCAGCATGCTGCATGATAAAAAGAAAAGTTACAAGTAAGCCCATTCTTCAAGAATGCCATAAACTTCCACACGTTAAAAGAGCAATGACACAAGACAACAAAACCACAGATGAACATTTGACTAACATTTCTTCCTGGTACTCTTCTCTCCCCTCCCGCTCCTTCCCTATATCCCTGCCTCCTTCCTTATGCCCCACGCCAAGCACTGTGTGAGAAACTGGGATGCAGAGCAAAATAATATTCCATCTCAGCCCTCAAAGTCCTCAAAGGAAGAGGCAGTGTCATAATAAAGGCACATGAACTGCATCAGGAGCCCAGGGGCAGGGAAGAGTCTGCCCAGGTCAGTGTCCTAGACAGGGCAATGGAGAGGAGGTGGCTTCTGAATGGGTCTGGACAAATAGAGATTTTGAAAGGGGTCAGGCAGGCTGTATCCCAGGGGAAGGAGGTAGCATGCCCTGGAACTGCATAGTGAGGACACTTGAGATCATGGGGACATGGCTGGTGACTTGCGGTTGTCCTAGGGGGCAATCAGCGTGTACTGCCTGAGTATCCCGAGCACTCCATTTCTGGTGCACAGAGAACACGACACACAGCATGATGCCAAATCAGCAGAGGGCATCTGGTGAGGGCTTGAATTATATTTACATGGACATGCAAGGAATATTTAGGGAGGATAATCAACACAAGACAAAATACAATACAATGCAAAATTTGTATTCAGCTTTTAAATAAACCCCTTCCTATCCAAAAACTGTCAGGCCATCATGGTCTCCTGGTGCCTCTGAAAGCCTTCTGTGATGTCTCAGTGGGCAAGCTGTGAGGTTTAGCCTCTTTCCTTGGTATCCCTTAGTCTCTTCTTCCATTGGGAAGCCCAGAAGAAAGAAAGCTCCTTACGTTTTTTCCTATGAGAAGACCTAAAGGCCTCCAGATATGGGAAGGGGGTCAGCCTAGGTTCATGGCACCCTAGGCCTGACCAGCTGAAATTCTCTTGCTCCTCCTCCTGTGCAGTATGCTCTTGAGTGGGCTCTCCTCAGAGTCTTCAGGCTCATGACTTGGGCGGATGGGCTCAGGTGAAGGAGCAGGAGGAAGTCATTCCCTTCTATCAGCGTCCATGGTTGTTGACATGCTGTCTTGCTGAGGGCCAGCGGAGCTCCGCAGAGGGCCCTTGGAGTCCTGGGGCCACAGCCATGATGCCCAAGGGGCAATGACTGTGTGGGATGGAGTCCTGGGTGCCTAGTTCCCCCCCCTCAGGGACTGGGCCAAAAAAGGTGGCCAGTGTTGGAGAGCCAATATCCCTGGGGCTTTGTTCCTCTAAGGACACTGACACACAGCAAGATAAGATCTTCCTACATCAGAGCATTCGAGTAGTCAACTAGAGAAACTCAGGCCTCAAGAAAGACAACAGGTTGAGGGGGTGAGGAAAATGATGTGGAATTAGACAGAAGCGAGTGTTGCACAACCCTTGTGAGTGTACTAAATGCCACTTTTAGATGGTGAATTTTCGTCTTATGTGAATTTCACCTCAGTGAAAAAAAAAAAAAGAAGAAGTTAACTGGATTGACTAAAGACATGTCCATTTCCTGGCTGGCTCTAATTCCTTACCTCCTGAATGTTGAGATGCTCACTGATATTGTAGCTATTCTCAAGCTTAAGCGTGGTATAGATGCCCTTATTTTCTTTGCAATCGCTGTGGGAATAAACAGAGAAATCATGATCTAGAAAGGCGGCCGTACCTACCTCTGTCCCCTGCTACAGATGGAAGGAGGGAGGTTCACTGTTTATCTTTTGTTTTGTCTAAATCTGCATGCAGAGAAGTGGCTTCTGAGTGCTGATGCAGGAGGAAGTCTCTCCCTGTGCCTACTGTTCCAGACTTCGTTCCCTGCTTTGCTTAATGTCCCGACTTTGGAACAGATACAGTAAGACTGGTAAGTCATCCTTCTGTCTATCTCCTTTGTGTTTTTTCTAGTGCTATGAGGGATAACAAGTTCACAAACAGGGAAGAAATAAATTCTCATAAAAAAAAAAAACAAATAAAAAATAATACCACCTGTGTGTTACAGAGAGTATCGTGGGCTTTATTAAAAGATTCTATCAAAGCCCTGCCAGACCACTTGTCTCCCTATTTCCAAGGTTGAGCTTCACTTACTAAGCATATGGTTAGATGTATATTTTCATGGCAGGATGGAAATAGGGAAGGGGCCACACCTATATCCAGATGGTCAGTACACCTAACTTGGCTTCACCTCTCTGTGCTTCTCTAAAATGTACAAAATGCCTCCTTCACTGAGCTAAGAAGGGCAAGCTCATCTGGTACATGTCCCTGTCGCTGAGACAGCCACTTTCTGGAGGTGTCTCTTCCTTGTCCAGTCACCAAAGCCTTCTAGACCTGAGGGATGCCTCAGAGAAGCCACTTTCCCACAGCCCTAGGAGGTGTGAGACTCCTCTCCAGGAAATCCCCAGTTGGCTGGTTTTGTTGGAATGGAGAGCTTGAAACACTAACCATGAGGGGCAAGGCTGCAGAATTCTCTAGGAGCCAGAGTCACAAAGAGCTGGCAGGCTGGGCCAAGGCCAAGAAGATCGGCTTTGTCCTTTCAGGCCAAGGGTAGTTTAATCGTGCACAGCGACTCCAATTGATTGATAACATCTGCCTACAACATGCTGTGGAGAAGATCCTGAGACTCTTCTGACTATGAACAAGACCACAGTTGACTACCAAGGTCTACCATGAAGGCCACTCATCTGCTGTCTCTGCTAGGGGAGCCTCTGAACCCTATTGAACAAAGAGGAAGTAAAACTGCCCAAGGTCCCCACAGCCTGCTCCCTGATCATAGAGTCAAGCCTGGAGCCCATCCATCAGCTGCTTCACTGTTAGCATGTCTGAGATTTGGACCCATCTGCTAACTTCTTGAATAGTCAACTAGATATATATGGCATTTCTTGGGGCAGCATGACTCCTGTATAAAGAGTTTTCAAAGGGTCTCATTAATACATCTTAGGGTCACCTTAACCAGCAAGGTCTATTGCATACTGGATGGGGGACCTTGAGATATCACCATGCCAAAGTCTAGAAGGTTTTCAGGGGAAGAATTTTCTTCTTAGTCTTATTTCCACTATCTCTTTGCGAAGACAATAGAATAGCTGGTCTTATCAAGCTTAAAGACACTTTGAAAGCAAAATTCTCATTCTGGAACAACATTTTCAGTAGCCAAAAAAAATGCAGAATGTTATTAATTCTACCTGTAAACTTGTTCAAAAGTGAGAT
Source organism: Neogale vison (assembly GCF_020171115.1). NCBI lineage: Eukaryota > Metazoa > Chordata > Mammalia > Carnivora > Mustelidae > Neogale > Neogale vison. Next base: position 56,740,845 of record NC_058101.1, on the reverse strand, counting down.
TAATGTCCGGGTTGTTAAACACCATGCCAGAGAGATAGTATTTCCAATTCTCATTTAATAAATATGGTGTGTCCAAAATCTAGAACAAATTGAAAAAAGCTTTTTTAAAAGAGATACTTTTACTCAAATACACATACATATAATAAAATATTCTGTTAAATGTATTTTGGGGATTTGGAAGATCATGGTTTTCTTTATTGGTCTCCAATTTAAAATGGGAAAATAATAGTGTGATCAGAATAAACTGATGACAGGTAGTATCAATAAGCATTAGTGAGCTACTTTTTTTGGAGAACACTTAATAAGACAAGTACATTAGAAATGGGAGAGTTGACAGCTTGATTCGGAATAGCCAATAGAGAGCCATAAAGTAGTAGGTCCACCTTTTTGCTACTTTTCTGTAGACAAAATGAATTAAAACTTGCATACTTTTTCACTTAACACCGTATATCGAAGATGGCTAAGAGGTCATATGTAATATCATCTATATTAAGATGAGCTCATTAGTGCATGACCACATATATGCTTGAGGAATGTAAGCTTCAAAATATCCCCTATTTTATGGCATCTGGGTGGAACAGTCGGTTAAGCAGTTGACCTCTGGTTTCGGCTCAGGTCATGATTTCAGCATCATGAGATCAAGCTTGGCGTCCGGCTCTGTACTCAGCGTAGAGTTGGCTTAGGATTCTCTTTCCCTCTCCCTCTGCCCTCCTGCTAGTGCTCATGCTCTCTCTCTCAAATAAATAAATAAATCTTTCAAAAGGAAATCCCTATATATATATTTTTTAAGAATTCCTTTTTAGCAATTTAACACAGCATGGAAGATAATGAAGTCTGGCTTGATGTATCACTATTATTTTTTATGAAGAGCCCACATGGACATAATTTAACACATTGACACTCCCAATTTGATTTTCCTCAATCAACTGAATAATTAAAATACCATGACAACTGGTTACCTTCATAGTCACTCACCAAGTTTCATAACAGATCTAAGGTGAAAGAGCATATATAATAAAACAGCAAAACAGAAATAATCTTTTGAGAACCAGAATCTGGAGAAAAGCACCAGAAAGCCAGAGTGACTAGAGTGCCACACAGACCCAGACTTCCTCGTTAATTAGTGACGCTGAACTGAGAGGTGGTCCCATAGAGTCTACAGGACGGAGTTTTAGAGGGAGAAGGTGGAGCCTGAATTCATTTCCCAACAACCTCGTCAGATGGCCTCCAGGGACCACACTCAGCCATGGGATGTAGAATTTTTCATAGTCTTTCACTTAAATTGAAGGCCTCAAAGCATTGGCATGGGCAACTGTCATTTGAGAAACCCTTTAAAATGTCAGAAGCTTTCTGGGCTACCCCACCTTGGGAATCCCCCACCTTTACCCCATTACAGTCCACATCGATGAGCAGGCCTTAACTTCTTGTGCTCATTTTACTGACATTCGAAAAACAATACTTTACTTTTTTTTTTTTTTTTGGTCTGACAAATAGAAGGAATCTTAATTTACTGAATAAAACCCAAAATGCTCATCTTTTTGCCCCCACAAGATATGGGGAAACCAGTTTCCACTCAAGCCCTTTCCACAGCAGGCCCGGAAGCCATCCTCACCTGGAATAACTTCCCGTTTTGATATGGCTCACAAACCAGTTTTTCCATATTTCCTCCAATGACAAACGTGAGAACGACGATGGTCATCAGTATCCAACAAAAGAGGAAACTGACTCCAACCCCGCTGGAAACCAAAACCAAAATAAAACAGAAATGAAGTCTGGAATTCTACAGTAAATTATTCAATATTCAGGGGCGCCTGGCTGACTCCTTTGGTAAAGCATGTGACTCTAGATCTCGGGGTCATGAGTTCAAGCCCCAAGTTGGATGCAAAAATTACTTAAAAACAAAACAAAAAAAAAAACTATAGGTCCAATATTACGTACCAGTACTTACTAATCCTACCTATGTGGTGTAGGAAAAGGACCTAGAGTCTTTGCTTTGTGCAGGATTAAGTGAGCCCACCTGCTCCGGACTGGAGCTGGGAAACGGTAAGCACTGTGACCTTCCGGTCCCACTCATATATTTAGGGAATGCTCTGATTAGTCTCTGGTCTCCTTGCAGCCCAGCACCATGATTCAGACATCATCTCTGGAGTCAGGTGAGTGAATCTGGCCTTCTGTAGTTGATGCATTGAGTGGGGAGGTTCTGAGGTAGGAAATGTACCATGGGGAGTCTGAGAGGGGCCAACGTGGTTCTGCATGCAGAGGGAGGGCTGAGAGCGGCATGAACACAGCTTAGGAGGCAGGCAGGAGTGCATGGGTGCAGGGGTACAGGGGACGGGACCTGGCTGGTCCAGGAAGGGGTGGCTGCTGAGGGCCCAGAAGCATAGGAAGAGCATAACGCCCTTTCTCTCTGAGGAAGAACATTATTGTCAGAGCATTCAGGACAGGAGGGACAGAGGCCCGTGTGGATGGGTCTACCACTGAGGAGGCTGCCGTCCATCCTGGGGTGGTGGGCTGATGTGGCTGGAGGCAGGGGACAGAAGAGATGGGACACAAGAGATGGCCACAACAGGATGTGCAGGAGATTCTAGGCAAGAGAAGGCGAGGAAGGGCACCGGGTGATGCCAGGGCTTGTCAGCAGGGAAAGGAGACACTGGTGCTGAGAAAGGGAAGAGAGGGAGGGATCTGGTCCTGCTCCCCGCCAGACGAGATGTGATGCTGGAGGGGAGTCGGCTGTGTGCAGAGCGCACACGTCTGGGTTACAGGCTGGCACGAGGCAACCAGCTGCTTAGAAGTGACCACTGGTCCTTGGGGCTGGGGCTGGAGGGAGAGGCAGCCTGGGCTCCGGTCTGGGAGACGGTGCTGCTTGAGGAGCAGGTGGTGGGAGGGCAGCTAGTGAATAAGGCGTCCAGGAAGAGCTGCAGTGTGGGAACGAAAGCACCAGGGCACGGGGTCACGGAAGGGAAAACAAAGGGGAGTCTGCCGTGGGTAGGGAGCACAGGGGACCCAATCACTGCAGGGAGGGCACATTCCAGGGAACTACTGGAAGTCCCCTGGCTGGAAGCCTGGAGGCCACTGCTGACCAGAGGGCAGGGGAGTGGCCTGGGCAGGGCAGGGAGTAAGAAAACAGCAAATATCATTATTTCTAGACATCTGCGCAGGGGGAGGTGTGAGAGGGAAGAAGGGGTGGTAGGAAGTTTTCTCTTGTCCGGTTTCAAGAGGGGAGAAAGCAGAATGTGTTTAAGTGTTGAGAAGCCAGGCTAGGAGAGGGGAAGAGAATGAGGACCAGGGAGAGGGAGGGCGGATCCAGGGCACCTTCAGGGCGGTGCGCAGGGATGGGAGGGGAACAGCAGGTGGGAGGGGCCAGAAGGCAGACGTCCTTCTGCTCAAGGAACTGCGGTGTCATGGATGCAGGGGCGCTGGACTTTTGAGAAGGTGTGTGATGGCTCTTATTTTCTCTGTGAAGAAGGAAGTCCAGCCTTCTGCTAAGAGAAGGGAAAACGAGGAGGACGGATATATGAATGGAAAAAGCCACTGGAGAAGGAAGGGAGGGGGAGGGGGAGCGAGGGAGGGAGGAAGAAAGGAGGAAATGGGGAGGTGAGACAGGGAAGCCTGTAGAGCTCTGAAGGATCCATTTGAGGTGGGGGTCATAATTTTGTAGGGATGCCAATGTGCCCCATTGTGTGACCTTTCTCTAGGGTGCTCTGTTACTTGGATGTAGACACAGACAGAGCAGACTCTTGACTGAGTCTAGATAAACAGCCAGATCATAACAGATGATTGTACCATCACCAGTACAAATGGAAGGACCCTCTGAAGTGTGCAGGCTGATGGACTTAAAAACACAGCCTCCCTTCTTGAGGACGGGATTCTGCCCAGTGGACACACTGAAGGTGTAATTACGAATATTTGCCTGGTGTTGCTGGAATAAATAGCAAGGTATGTTCACTGCAGGGGCCTCTGTCAGCCTGAGTTTCTCTGTTCTGAAAGGCTTTGGAGTCAGGGAGTGCATAGGGAAGGGGAACATATGTGAAGCAAAAGCCAGTCACCGTGGTTTCAACCGTGTGCCTGAGCATGTGCAGGCATCAGAGTTATAAAAATCATCTAAACCTTTGATAGGACACTTCAGACAAACACAGCTACTCTCAAGAGCTTACTGTTAGCATTCCCAGACTTGGTTTTCCAAAAATGCTTATCTAGAAAAGGGACACACCATCACCCAAGGCCTGTCATTCAGAGAAGAATGGCTGAGAAGAATGTGCTTAAAGTGTTGTAAAGGAGAAGGAGAAGGAGAAGTAAAACAAGTACAGGAAAAATAACAGGCAACAAAGACCATCTGTGGCCAGCAGAAGTGAAAATATTTATTATCTGGACCTTTATAGAAATGTGTGCTGATTCCTGACCTACACGGTTAGTGACATGCGTGTAATCTCAGGAGCCCTAGTCAAACATCTTCAGGACTTTGTTCAACCACTGAGGATAGCCAACCTTGTTCCATTTCAGTGACCTCAGGATCTCCTGCTCCTTGGTGGCTGATGTTTGTGTCATCCCCAGTGCCTCACGATTATAACTAAGTGTGCAAAAATATGGCTTGTGATGTTTTGTCTGTAGCTGGGTCCTACTTAGAGTCATTCCCTAGAATGGGAATGACTTGGTTGAGGCAGTTGTTGTGTTTTTAGGGTCCTTGCTCCAGCCTGGCAAACTGCTTTCTCCACTTGCCACCAGTGTGACCATCTTGTGACACCTGTGGCTACGCCGGGTATTAGCTTCTCTTCAAAGCTCCGGATAATCTGAGCATGGTTTCCAACAGTTAAAACTGGTGGCTCAGTGGGTTAAGCCGCTGCCTTCGGCTCAAGTCATGATCTCAGGGTCCCGGGATCGAGTCCCTCGTTGGGCTCTCTGCTCGGCAGGGGGCCTGCTTCCCTTCCTCTCTATCTGCCTGCTTCTCTGCCTACTTGTGATCTCTGTCTGTCAAATAAATAAATAAAATCTTAAAAAAAAAAAAAACCAAAACTGGACGTTTCACAGTGCATGTCAGTATAAGAGAGAGTTTTCTTGCTGCCTGGGTGAGTTTTCCTTCCCTTGGGGGAGACCTTCCAGGGGCCTTGGAGACAGATGTACACTCCCCGCTGTATCCCATCCGGTCCCCAACATGCTCCCCGGACTCTTAGAAGACACAAGGATCAGAGCAGAGTCAGGGCTCTCTGCCTCTCCTCCCCCCTGATCTTTCACTAGGAGCCCCAGGGGGATAAGGACTCTTGGTTGGTTTTTGAAGAGACCATGTTCTTCAACATACGGTATCGCTGTTTTTAAGGACAGGTGGTCTTGTGGTTACAGCTGAACAAAATATACTCTTTCTGGTTCCTACAGGCAAATAAACGGTTTTTAAGAAGAAGTTACATTTTTCTAATTGGTTTGACTAGACCAGCTATACTTGTATCATTTTCCCCCTTCACAATTATCCAGTTGTTTGCCAGCTATCTCAGGAGATGGAAGGGCTTGCCAAAGGCAAATTCCATCCTGAGGTTGGGTGACCACGGAGCCCACAACCATCCTCAGGCTGCAGGCCACCTGAAATGCATCTGATCAGCCTTTTCCCTATAGTGTGATAAAGCCCATTATTCCCAAGCCCCGGGCTTCCATGTGACTTTGTCTCTTTAGAGATTCCTTACTCTGCAGAGGTGAGAATTATACCCAAACTGAAATAATTTTAGTCTCCCTCCAATGGCTCATGACTCCCCTGCTTCTTTCTTCTTTGAAGCAAGTAGCACATATGTTGGTTTTGTCCCTTCAAAATGTTCAAATAGAATTTTACAGTAAATGCACCTGTTCAGAGCAATGTACTCTCTCCCAACAAAAAAGGTGGGATCTATCAACTTATCATCAAAACACTGACAAAACAGCCAAGTACCAGGATTAGTAAAATCTGAACATCAAACTCATTTTCTATCTGTAACTGTGTACACTGGAACAAAAAGTCAGGGCAATATACTGTTCCTTGCTGCATTAATTTAAGTGTAGGCATGTGAGCAAATAGGCTTTTCCATGCATGGAGCTCTGTTCAGTTTTGTGCAATTTTGGCAGACTCCTGTGTTGTTAGCTTTAAGGTTGTTTGTAAGACCATTGTGTCCTCAGGCAGCTCTTTCTGCTCATGGGTCCTGTCTCCATGCTTTAATAAAACCACTTTTCTGGGGGGCACCTGTGTGGTTCAGATGGTTAAGCATCTACCTACAGCTCAGGTCATGATCTCTGGGTCCTGGAATTGAGCCCCACATTGGGCTCCCAGCTCAGCGGGGAGTCTGCTTCTCCCTCTCCCTCTGCCTCTCCCCCTGCTTGTGTGCTCTCGCACTCTAATGAATAAATAAGATCTTAAAAAAAAATAGTTTTTGCATCACCACCACCACCAACAAAAACAACAACAACAAAAAAACCCACAAAAGGCTCTTGTGCTACATTAATGCTAAGAAAGACTTGTCCTATACAGGAGATTCCATGTTTGATGGAAAGGCCATACCATCATGGCTCATCAATCTGATTAATTCTTGTAGAGACCCAATGTTTGGAAAAGCACATTAACGCAGAATACTTGCTTGCCTGATTCTCTCAGCCTGGTACTAGTAATGTAGGCTGAGATGAGAGAGTGTGGCTGAGGTTTTGAGTCTCCATTGCTCCAGGGACCTGTTCTAAACCTTTACCTTCCTCTTTGAGCCCCATCACACTCCCTGCCGCTGATTCTTGAGGTTCAGACTGGAAAAGGATATGTCAACTGGGAAGCCACACAGCTTCCTCTCAGGGGCACATTCAAAGCTTCTTTCTCTGCTTCCTGCTTGACATTTCTGGCCCAACTGCGGTCACAGCCAGCTCATGTCCCATGTGCTTTGTCCTACCCTGGTAGAGTAAGGGTTTTTTGCTTGCTTGTTTGTTTCAGAACAATGAACTTGGATATGAGTATCTTGGAAGCAGGCACAAATGCTTGTCGCTGGTACCCCACACCTTCTCTTATCACTGATTAAGGCTTCGTGTCTAAATCCTAAGGGTGCTGGGTCGGCAATCTCTTTGCTAAATCAAGTTTCCAGAGTTTCAGAGTGAACAAGCTAACAATACTGTTGACCACAGAGAACAGTGTCTAAGATCAGAACAATCCTTAGCAAGTTTCTGGTGAATAAATGGATGGATGGATGGAGGGAGGGAGGGAGGGAGGGAAGAAAAGAGAGAGAAAATACAATAGGAATCAAGATGGCAAGCTTAGAAATAATTTCACTGCAGAGGAGCCCACCATATAGAAACACAGTGTTTAAGCCTGTCTATCAAAAGTCTAACAATTTCGAGTTTTCTTCTATTTTTTAATGTGTGGTGGGATTTCCCACACTGACAGAAGCACAGACACAACAGGACGCGCACTCCACTGGAACCCAGAACACTTAGCCCAGAGGCCACTGGCTTCGTGTCATCTGTTTTCTTCCCTGCATTTCCACCACCCTCCCCCCAGCCCCCTGACGGGGCAAGGAAGAGCAAACACTCACACCATGAGGAAGATGCCCCCAGTGTTCGAGATGCAGCCTCGTTCAGTTGGGGTGGAATGGCGGTCATAGCCACACGTGCCACACATCAAGCCCAGGTAATAAAAAACCACCACGAGTGTCAGCAAACAGCAGACAACCAGGCCACCCAGCCACCTGGTGAAGCAAGCACAGTGTCGTTATACATAAAAGAGGTTGATGTCCTGATAACACAAAAGTTCTTGGGCTAGGGCTGGAGCAGTTGAGTAACACTTTGCAATCAGATACCGGATTCCCCTGTTAAGGGCTCAGAGAGTGACCTTGTAGCTACAAGAACCCTTCCCACCCCAGTCCTCCAACCCAACTGGCAAGAAACCTTAATTTTTATCTTGGTTTTGAAGAGCTCTGTCTCGCTCATTGGTCATGAGACTATTGCTTCCTTCCTTTGCTTCATTTCCGTGGGGCTTGTAAGCGGAGTTTACTCAAGTACTCCAAAGCTACTGATAACTGTACCCCTTTAGACCTGCAAGTTCTGTCAAGGTACCTGAGGCGGCAAGCACTTATTATAATGATAATGAGATGTGGACAGATCAGGATGAGACAACAGATAAAGAAATATCAGGTTCTTTTCCCTGGTCTTTCTCTAAAGTGCTTTGGGGTTGCAGGAATAATTGGGGAGGGGAGCACTGTATTCTTTGCTGAACCAGAAACTCTACACGGGGAGTGCACTGAATATTTCAGAACTTACGAGAGCATCCTAAATCAAGTACTTGCAGAATGCAGATCTTAATTTTGTAATGGTCTTGTGAGACATTTTAGGATAATGGGCCCTCAATTAAGTCTTACTGGCATTCCCGGAATGTACTGCAACCTTTTCCAGCAGCTGAGGAGCATTCAAGGGTAGAAATGCTTCCCAACCGTCAAAACACTAAAAAATAAAGAATTTACTTCTGCAACAAAAGCTGCCACTGAAACTTTTCATTCAATTAAGAGCAGTCTCCATAACTGTAAAAGCCACCTGCACCCACACTGTGGCTATTTTGTTCCAGATACTGGAGACGCCAAATCAAACAAATCACGGATCCTGGCCTCGGAAATCATTTGCAGTTAATGTGTGCTTCACCTGCTTGGTTAAATTTCTTTTAAAAATAAGCTCAGTTCTCAGGGCAGGGGGACCCAATGTGTAGACAGTTAATTGCATGGTTCTTTCCATTTGTGAAACTCTATAATCTCTAATGAGATTGTAAATTCATTGAGAAAGGGTCAGTCTTATGTTTGTCCTGACACCTGCTGGGGTGACCTAGCCACACGGTAAGAAAATGGTTGATTACAGGACAGTAACTGAGAGCATTCTCAGATGGGGGTTGAAAACCCTCCTCCCAAACACCACCACTGACCTTGTGAAGGTTATTCCACTCCCCTGAGCCTCAAGCTCCTCATCTATGAAACAAGGTTACAAATAGAACAGAACCCTGCAGTTTTTTTGTGGGGTTGTTTGTTTGTTTTGGAGTATTAAATGAGATGTCATGAGTACAGCTCTTTGGATGGCAGGCCGTAACTGTTCCTGAATTGCAAGCAATTATTGTTATTTTTTTATTATTTATCTTGGGTTCTTGCTTAATAAATATCTGAACAGGAATGGAAGTCTTTGAAATTTCCAGGAGTCTGGGCAAAAAGAATGTTTCTGAAACTGATAAGTGGTAGGGCTGAGCCTTTTAGAGAGGAGAGCACACCTTACCTCTCATATACATGGTCCCTGAAGTACATCCAGTCTGCAGGTCCACCACTCCTTAGCACTCCTGCCTGAGATGTCCACAGTCGGCTCCAAGGCCAAACCCCACTGGCTAACGTTTTCTAATGGGCCAATCCACAGCTGAGGACCACAGCTGCTTACATGAGCTCTCCAGTAATTTACTCATTTCAAGGATGTTCTTTCTCTAAGAACCGACCTTGATATGTTGATTTTATAAGCCAATGAAAATTAGAATATTATCCCAATGCCCTCCATAATTCCTTTATAGGCTTTCAAATGCTTTTACATATGTTAGATAGTTACTACTAGGATTCTAGAAGCCATTAATGACATCAGAATTGCAAATTATTGACTGTTTGGCTCAAGAACTTCCAGTCTTCAGTTTTTAAAAATATACATGAATTTGCATGCCATCCTTGGGCAGGGGTCATGCTATCTTGTATCATTCCAACTTTACTATACATGCTGGCAAAGCCAGCACTCCAACTTATTAAATAAACATAAACTAGGGTTAACACATACCAAGTTACGTGTTCTTTGTACAATCTTCTCTCACAACATGATCCCAGTTATCAGGTCTGATTTCTTCCCTGTTCTAGAACAAGTTTCACCCCCTAGCTTGCCAGCTCTGGGTGGGAAGAGGGCGGGGGGCACTCACCTGTACGAATCATACTCCTCCAACGTGATTAAATTTTGGTGGATGTAAGTTTCGGTGTCATTAATGTAACCCATGAAATTGGACAGCTTATCCTGTATTGGAATCTGCTCGCCTATATTTTTAATATTTGAACCAAGGGAATTCAAGGAACTTTTGATATCTGAAAGCAAAGACACCCAGGTTATGCATTTTCAAACCTAAGGGAAACAGAAACTCTTGTTTTGGAACCAAAATGAAAAGCTTCAACCCCTTTAAGTTTTCCCCATGTTATGCGTGTGTTTCAAACATGGAAAGGTTCTACAACAGCACAAATGCAGCCAAGACCATCAAAGAGCAATTACTTAACAGAACAGCAAGCTATGGGAGCTGACTTTAATGACATGGTGCTTAAGTCAAGCCAGAGTTTTCTTCTGCTGCTTATTTCACTAAAAAATAAAATGAATCTGGTGATTAAAGACTATGGCATGCCTACCATGGACCAGGCACTTTTATAAATGTTAACTCATTTATTTCACTGAGGTAGATCTTCTTCCTATTTTACTAAGCGACCTGAGGCCCATCGAAGTTTAATTATTTCTCCAAAGATCTTTTCTTTTTTATTTTCCAAGAAAGCACTAGAAATGGGATTGAATGTCAGGTTTGTCTAACTCCAAAGCTTCCATTACATGATTTTGAGAAAATAATTTAATAATAAATAGCATGCAGCAACACAGTATTTCATCAGGAACAATTTTTTGAACATATGACCCCAGGCAACATTTTTGTTAAAATTTGATTTGATTCCTACAAATTGAGATGTGTTAAAGTTCATCTGTGTTTCTCCTATGCAGACAGCGATGCATTCCCAATGGTCAGAGTTTCTATTAACATCCATCCTAACCTTTCAGAGAAGATAGGTTCTAGTTTTCTGGAAAGTGTTTGTCCATTGTGATGGGTCCTGGTATCAAAGCTACCCAGGACACAGATGTCATCTAATTTAATGCTCACACGGGTTTGAAGTTGGCGCTACCACAGTGATTCTTGATATGGGTGTACTAACAACACGCTAATCATTTAAATGTCCACTGATCCTGAAAAGCAAGATCCATTTCTTTGTAGAAGGAGAAACAAGACTAACTGTTCTCACAATGTGATCCCAGGGCTCCTGGTGAATTTTGGGTAAATGGTAGCATGAATCAAAATGGAATGACATAAAATGGTGGAAATCTTTTTCAAAGGTTGTTCACACAGAGCTCCTAGGAGAAGACTACTATCCACAGTGGCTCTAGTCTCTTCTAAATGTACCTGAAGGCCCCAGGATCTTCAATAAGCTGACTCAATGGGTCTCTTCTTTAACTCTTGGATTTCTGGGAGTTTGAGAGATGTGGGATGCAGACCTTTCCTCCCCTATGAACAGTTCCCTCAACTCAGAATCAGGTTCCTTCTGCTTCTCAGGCTGTCCTGCTCTCCCACACAACACAACTCTCCGGTCTTGACAGCTCGGGTGACTCTGTACCTGGCTGGTATCCTCTCTCCTCTGATACTTCCCTCAGGCCCCAGTTTGGATGTTGCTTCCTCCAGGAAGCCTTCCCTACTCTTTCCCACTTTTTGAACCACTTGCTTATACCTTGTCATGTTACCAGAGTGTGGTAAATGACATCTGTGTACATGCCCAGTTGAAGGGCAAGGCGGGGATCATGCTTTATCCATCTCCCATCCCCAGAGCCCAGCAGAGCCTGGCACACAGTAGGCACTCAAACTATGTGTGCGGGGTAGGACCAAATGATCAAAACATGGGAGCTAAGGGTTCTTATTTGTTTTGGAAGAACATGAAAATAAGCAGTTGATATTCAGCTGAATGGAGTGATTGATACTCGCCCAGACCTGGGAAAACTCTGGCTTGTGTTGAGGCAATGACAGTGTGCAATGGGCCTCGCTCACGCATACTGCACACCTTGCTTTGCCAGACTTACAAGGGAGGGCTGCACGTATTGGCAGAAGAGGTCCAGAAAGGGGGAACAACAAAAAAAAAAGTAAACACAGAAATTAGTAAGCAGGTGGCTCTCAGACGTACAAAGTGTGTTAGCCTTCAGATGCTAGCATAGGAAAGCGTGAACTTTGTCTTTTATCTCCTAATATTTTAAAGTAGAATCTTAGGTGAAACAAAAAGGAAACCACAAAATATCTAAAGACCTGTGATGATAGGATAAAATACCTTTTTTAACCCAAAATCTTAGAGGGTTGAAAGAACACTATTAGGGAGACAAAAATAATCGAAGACCTCTAACACAACATTTTAAAACCACTTGGTCAACAGAAAAAAGGAAGCACAGAGAAGATGCTTTAAAAGAAGAAGAAGATCTCACATAGCTTCAGAGATTTCTTCTTTAAGCAAATAACCCCTGTCTATTTCCACTGCTGTGCATAGAACTGTGTGTACTGCACTCTTTCTCTGTGAGTTCACCCCGAATACCATACCCTGAATACAACGTGACTCAATCATTTAAGACTAAGGGAATTCTCTCAATATCAGCTCTGCTCCTCCAAAAATCCTAAGCAACCTTAAGAGCCTAAGATACCATTACGGCAACATCAAAAAGCAGATGAACATCTTCTTAAAAAGACAAAATAAATCCTTATGCATAGTATTCCTGGAAAAAAAATGAATTTTAAGGTTTTTTTTTTTAAAGAAAATATAATAATCTACAGTTTTTCCCCAGGGAAACCAAAACCTGACCTTCCTAGTTTAACCACAGTTGTCTCTAGTTCCGATAGCTCAGGATGAGGCCTGGTCCCCAGAGTGTGGCTTTGACCTTGCCTCTCTCGCCAGCAGGACAATGTTAATCAGAATTCAATAGGATTATCATTTCTTAAAATCTAAATCCCTGTGTGAAGGTGGCACAATTAAAAAGGTCTGAAACTCATTTAATCTTCCAGATCAGTGAGAGAATTTTTTTAAGAGAGAAAAAAATAACGGTTCTTAACAATACATTTTTTGTGTGTGTGCTAATCACTTAATGCTTAACAAAGAGAGAAACAAAATGACTTCAAACTCTGACTCTCACCTGATATGATGTCTGTGGTTTGATTTTGCACCATCTCAGGAATATCATTAAAGGATTTATAGCCCTAGAAAATAGTTCAAAGTAAATTGATACACATAGTGAGTAGAAGGGCAATTAACGAGGATTCACTTTGCAGCTTAGCATGGAGGAAAGTAAAATAAAAATGCTAGCAGTCATCTTCCAGCTGACATCGTCACTATAGGGTCATTAAAAGATGACCAAAAAAATCCCTTCTTAGAGAGGACTTTCTCTTTAAATTGAATCCATCAAAGACCTTGCTAAAAGTTTTTTGCTTTTAAACTGTTAACTCATGTTATCTATACTAGCGTTTCTCAGTCGCGGGTGATTCAGTGTCCCCTCCAGGGGGGCAAATGTCCGGAGACATTTTGGTTATCACAAGTATGGCACTATGTAGCAGGGACCCAGGGCTCATAAATATCCTTCAATGCATGGGTCAGCCCCCACCAGAGAGAATCATCAACAGTGTAGACAGCCCTGCAGCTGAGGAGGCCCTGATCTGTGCAATGTTCCATGAGCAGGCATAAAGTGAGTTTCCAAGGCAGAGCCGTATTTTCCAGAGCAATTAGAAAATTAGACTTGGGATCTAGTTTCACCCAACACACAGCTTTTAATGAGTCTGAAGTGAAAACCAAAACAGCCATGCCAAGCTATGTCCTTTAGGGGATAAATCTGGGACAAGAAGAGGTCATTATTTCCAAATAACTCAACTGAACAGTGTTTTCTCCAGAAGGGTTCATTGTGTTTCTTAGTTGTCTGCTGCTGTCTTTAGCCATCTGCTGGGGAACACTGTATCAATTACAACTTGTTATGGACTCAGTGTCTGGGCACCCCTGTCCCCCGTCCCTGGCATCACACCCTGAAATCCTAACCCCCTACTTTGAGTGATGGATGGTATGAGGAGGTGGGACCTTCCAGAGATGATGAGGTCATGAGAATGAAACCTCAAGAATGGGATTAGGGACTTTAGAAAGGGGACCCCAGATAGCTCTCTCCACTACATGAAGATACAATGAGAAAATGGCCATCTGCAACCTGGAGGGGTCTCTCGCTACAACTTGGCTATGCTAACCCCCTGACCTTGGACTTCCCATTGCCAGAACTGTAAAAAATAGATTTCTTTCGTTGAGAAGCCACCCGGCCTATGACAGGCTCTTACGGCAGTCTATTCTAAGTTACAGACTTTGTAAGACTGATGGTGCCAGCAAGTTTCGAGTTTAGCCTGGTAACATTGATGCTGGAACAAGAACAGCTACCTCTCCTGTCTCCTCAACAGTGACTAAGCCACCAGCACACAGGTGTTTGGATGAGCGTATGTACACCTGACCCCACCGCACTTATCTGCCTTTGGACTTGAGGACGTCACCCTTTGGAAGAGGTTCTATGGGAGAAGGGGCCTTACAGATCTCCTGGATCAACTCCCTCAATTAACAAATAAGGGGACACCAGGACACAAAGACTAGGAACTTCTTTCTTTTTTTTATTTTTTAAAGATATTATTTATTTATTTGACAGACAAACCACAAGTAGGCAGAGAGGCAGGCAGAGAGAGAGAGAGGAGGAAGCAGGCTCCCCACCGAGCAGAAAGCCTGATGCGGGGCTCGATCCCAGGACCCTGGGATCATGACCTGAGCCGAAGGCAGAGGCTTTAACCCACTGAGCCACCCAGGTGCCACAAGACCAGGAGTTTCTAATGAACTGTTTAAGGTGACACTTGACTTTGTCATTAGATGAGTGTTTAACAGATTATCTGATGACCTTTCTATGCCCGTGTTAAAAGACAGACTCAAGAGTACCACTATTCCTTCCCTTTCCTGCAGGTCCAGGGCACACTTATTGAATCATAATCTACAAAGAAGTATTTACAGTGCACTCAACATATTGGTTGAATAGAGAGCAATAATTGGTAGGTTCTCAGGGAAATGATGATGTTCTAGACCAATGTAGCCCTTGCCAATTTTACGGTTTACACTCAAGTGGAACCAGACACATTAAAGCAATAATTATAGATATGAGGACCTTAACAAAGAATATCTGTTGCACTGTAACAATGCATTGAAAAGGGTTTGACTTGGTCAAGATATCCAGGAAAGACCTCATTAAGAATGTGACACTGGGGTTCGTGTGTGTGGTTGTGTTGGTTAAGTCTCCAACTCTTGATTTTTGCACAGGTCATGATCTCAGGGTCATGAGATCGAGCCCCATGTTGGGCTCTGTGCTCAGCATGGAGTCTGTTTGAGGTTCTCTCTCTCCCTCTCCCTCTGCCCCTCCCCCACTTGCATGCAATCTCTCTCTCTCTCTCTCATCATCTCTAATATAAATAAATAAATCTTTAAGAAAGTGTTATCGAATGCTTTAAGTAACTAGTACTTTGTAGTCTAAGTGGCTGGGTGAAGGAGAGAGTGGCAGGTGCAGCCCACAGCATGTGTGAATGTGCTCAAGGGGGAGGAGACGAAGTGACAGGGCTGACTCGCAGAGTGGGAGGGCACCTCACGTCAGAGTCAGTATGGGGTTCGGCACTACACCCATCAAATTCTGAGTCCCAGGAAGGTGAGATCATCTTTTGCTTTTTATCTCCAGCATGGTGCTTTGTACACAGCAGATGCTTAACACAGATTTCTGAAGTGCAATGAGAAAAATTACCCGGTGAATAATAGTTAACACCCTTCTTGGCAGCCCTGTTTCCAAAATTTTAGGACTTTTTTTTCCAGTTACCTCTTTTCTTATGTACTAGTCTACCCTTTAACATAATATAAACAAACCACTGTATTTTTTCTTTTTCCAAAAAAAACCATACCTGTTGGACCAGGCTGGACAAATCTGTTCGAAGAACATCATTGATATTATCAATTTGCTGATCCAAAGATGGGAGCTGAAAATTCATAAAACAAAATATAAGGCCAGGTGGATACTGCCAACATTATTTGTCATAAAAAAGGAAGTCATCTTATATCCAAGTCCCAAAGTCTCTATATTATAGGGTATGATTTAAGTTTCTTTTGAACAATAGAATATTGTCTGGGGAGAAAGACATTTAGTTCAGAGTCGCCTCTACAGGCATTAAGTTTTAGATGTTTGGAGGACTCCTATTGCAATTAGCAAAAATTAGGGAAAGAAGTTTAACACAGATCAAATATGTGTGATCTCACAATTTCCGGTACTGGATATTTTTCTTTTTTTTTTTTCTTTTTTTTTTTTTTTAAAGATTTTATTTATTTATTTGACAGAGAGAAATCACAAGTAGGCAGAGAGGCAGGCAGAGAGAGAGAGAGGGAAGCAGGCTCCCTGCTGAGCAGAGAGCCCGATGCGGGACTCGATCCCAGGACTCTGAGATCATGACCTGAGCCGAAGGCAGCGGCTTAACCCACTGAGCCACCCAGGCGCCCCGGTACTGGATATTTTTCAATAAAGCATGAACAACCTCTTTAAAGACATGTTTAAAAACAATAAAGCCAAAGGTTATGTTGGTGAGTGGTCTAGAATACATTTCTCCTTGACAGCATTGTACATGGACTTAAAGTGTTCTGTCTCTCACCAAGACAAACATCACGGATCTCCTGACACGATGTACCAAGAAGAACACAGTATCACTTTTGCAATATCCCCGGCAAGTATGCAGGACTCAAATCTAATCGTGAGGGCACACTGAATAAACTTAAAGTGAAGGTCCTTCTATAAAATAAATGGCCTATAGTCTTCAAAAATGTCAATGTCAAAAAAGAAGAAAACAGGTGGAGGGGTGCCTTGTTGGCTCAGTCGGTAGAGCATGTGACTCTCAACCTCAGGGTCATGAGTTCAAGCTCCCTGTCTGGCAGGGTCCCGAAGTATTTAAATAAATAAATAAATAAATAATTTAAAAAACAAACAAACAAAAAAGACAACGGTGGAAGACTGTCCCAGATTGAAGGAACTAAACAGACATGACAACTAAAGACCATGTATGACCCTGGACTGGCCCTTAGACCGGAGAAAGAAAAACAGCTGTATAGTCAGATTTTTTAGGAAAATTAGGAAAATTGGAATATAAACCATGGACTAGATGGAGTTTGGGTCAGCATTACATGTCTCAATTTTGAGAACCATATAATAAAGTTTGTGTACAGTTAGGAAAGGCACTGAAATATTTAGGGATAAGAAGACATAACCTGCAACTTGCTGACAAGTGATTGAGAAAAACACAAAATGCACAGTATTTTATAAAATGACAGTACACAAATGACAGTATTTTATACAAAAATGACAATATGAGTAGTTGGTAGATACACGATGGATAAACAGATGATGAAGCAAATTGAGCAAAAGGTTGGCAACTGGTGTGTCTGAGTAAAGAGTGTAGACAAGAGTTCCCTGCACCGTTCTTGCAAATTTTCTGCATGTTTGAAAGGACATCAAAATAAAAAGTCACCCCCAGAAGACTCAATCCTATACAATTTAAATGCAAGGGAAGATCCCAGTCTCTGAAAGACTGTGCACTGGTGAACACAGTGATATGCATAACTCATACATACACATGGAGACAGAAGGTGAAGAATGTGCATAACGTTGGCCCATGAGATAGAAAGGTGTGAAGAGTATAGTCATATTAAAATATTTTATTAAAAAGAGTGGTGTGTATATATACCACTATCTTCATACATTAAAAATCATTAGGAGACCTTATTTTATCTGTATCTCAGGACTTTATATATTCAAGTTGCTCCAAATTCCTTCTTTTTTCCACCTAATTTTCTCTTTGGAATATGGGGAATTACCTTATATTTAGGCATATGTGGTTAATATACTAGGCATGTCATTTGAAACTATATTTTAATTTTTAAAGGTCTACAAAAACACATGTTGCTTCCTTTTTTTTTTTTTAAAGCTGAATTCATTCTGGTAAGTTCCACCAAATGAACTGCAGAGAACACTTAAGAAGGGAGGGGTTTCCCATTTTTCCTTCTGCCTGGCCACAGCTGTGCCAATGTGGTGATCAGGACGCCAACAGAGACCCAGGTCACCGTTCATCTGACAGGGGTCCCAATGGCACTGCCCTGTATCAAGGTCACCTCCTCACCTGACCCAGGTTGGTATTGTCCTCCAGCTGGTTGAGAGACATTCTGATGTTGTTGCAAGTGGTAGCCACTGGCGGGACAGAGCACATGGGGTCATTGAGTGACTGCTCCACGTTCCTTTTCACATCACTGAGGCTGGTGTTAAGTTGTGCAGTTGACCTCTTCAGCTCCTTTAAAGTGTTGTTCACATTCAACAAGGCTTCTCTGGTCTCCTTGATTGCTGTGGGGACACACCTAGTTTCAGAACAGAAGCACCCACCAGGCAGGCAGTGGAAACTCGTTTTCATCTACAAGGAACCTTCAGGGAACTGGAGATGGACTTATAACAGACATTGGGAGGCAACCAGGGGAGGAGCCCTCTAGGGGAATACAGGGACACTGTTGGTCTCCTTGCCCAGCTACTCCAGCCGGCTCAGCTTTCCCACCCCAGGGCTCTTCGGACAAGAAAAAGGAGTAAGAACAAGCCCAGGAATGCAACGGGGACACCGAGTTGCTGCATTCACTGGCCGCCACTGGAACAGTCATGGTAGGAAAAGATGTCACTCCCCTAGCATCGCCCAGTCTTGAAGAGGCCAGCCCTAACAAGCTAGCATCTTCAACCCTGAGCGGTTTTAACCACATCAAAACTGATCATACCCAGACACATCTCAGCAACGGATATTCAGAGAGCTGGAATTAAACAGAGTAGCAGGTGAAGAGTATGATTTGGGGTTCAGGTGGGTCTAGGTACAGATCCCTTCCTTGCCACTTGCTGGCCACCGGAAACCAATTCCTGAAAGTTCTTTAGTGATTTCCTCGTCTGAGCATGGTGAAACCACCACCACATTCATCCTTGCATGTGGGCATCAGAATGCTCAGATTCCGCGATGTCATCGAGTCCATCTGTTCTATTTGGGGAGACTCCCAGACCAGGACACATTCTTATACTAGGAGATCCTTGATAATTGTTTGCTATCTTCCTGATTTTTCTGAGGTATAGAACTATGTATTCATGACCAGGGAGGTTGTGAACTACAACCCTTTTCTACAATGACTTAAAGCCACATGAGTAAAAAATGTGAAATTTAAATCAGAGGGCACTGCTCTTCTCCTAAGCCAGCAAGCCTTCCAGGCTCACAGAACAGATGGCAGAGCATCAAGCCACACTTGGGTGTTGCAAGCGAAAGTGTGAATGCCCTTAAAAACTGCTTTCCCCAACCTTCCCTGGCAACCACATACAACTTGAGTGAGAAAACCACGTGCACACACACACACATGCACACACACACATGCACACACACACTTGAATGCATTGTGTTGTGGGATCTCGCCAGAGGTCTCATCCCCATTCTCAAATACCTTGTGATAGCATCTTTGGCAAACTATTTCACCTCTGCGGTTCTTGGTTTTCTCATCTGTAAATTAGGAAGCTGGTTGGGTCATCTCTTGGTTCTTAGGAGAGTCTATGATTCTTGGCTGTGTCTTAACAGGTCTGCTCACCCAAGATGGCACCCCAACCCAGCTCTGATGATTTACCCTGAGATCTGGGGAGGCTTCCAGGAGTAGACCATATGGCCATTGGCCCCAAATTTTGTCACCTGGCCTAGATATAAAATCTTCACATCTGCTTCGATCTTTTCTCTTGAATTTTGGTCCAGTCATGTCTTAACAGCATTGGAGATACAGTAGTATTTAAGACTTTGTCAAAGAGCCACTCTGGGAGTCAGTGTTGCATCTCTTGCACTTACCTCCCAGGATTATCAGCAAAGCATGGGCTCATATTAGAGGGTCAATGAACGTCTACCATAGCAAAAACAAAAAACAAAGAACAGGGTTGCAACTAAAAACACAGACAGGATGCAAAAGAGTGTGCCAAAGTATGCCTCCCATCACACAACACACACCTCACATTTTAATGTGGTTTACCTCTCAGAGTCCTTTCCATTTTAAGAGAAGGTATTTTAAGGCAAGAGACAAACAACAACAACCTAGAATGATGGATGATAAAATAAACTGATGGCCCAGAATACGTGTGTCCATTTAAGTACAGTCTGCAGACATTCTGGGTTATGTGTACTATTCCATCATGTCCTAAGAAAGACTCAGAGGTAATAAATACACATTTTTTCCAAAGCCTTCAAAGTATTTTATGTCTATAAAATACCTACTGGGTTACAACTCTGGGAGTCATTCCAGACTTAGCAAGATCACATATATTATGTATCTGAAGTCAGTGGAAAAATATTTTAGATTCTGAATTTTAGTTAATTAACATTTTTACCAGCTCATAGCACATTTCCTTTGTAGTTCCTGATCTGCAGCTCAAAAAAGATTAACACAGATGAATTTGCATGTTTCTGCTATCTCCAAAGCCACTAAACGTGTAAGGCTGCAAAGAATTTTTAGCAAAAAAATTTGTCAAAGCATTGATTCTCAGCCTTTTGGCTAAGATCCAGTGCAGTATCTGTTCTTATCAATTTAATATCTGATATGTCCTCTATCTAAGGACAATATATTAAATGGATTTTTGGAGCAGGGGATGGAATGAGTTTACTCCATCCACTCCACACATCGACCTGGCATTGAAGTACCTCCAGGAATGGTGGTCCCGTCGAGGACAAAAAAAAAAAAAAAAAAGTCAGGTCAGTTTATTAAGCATAGTATAAGACACTTTGGCAACACCAGAGGCTAAACTATAACGTGTTTAGCCTGCTTAAAAAAACAATAAAACTTTAACACTAATGCAGGAAGCACTGAAGAGAGCAATAAAATCTGTTTTAATGGCCTTTAATTCAAAGGAAACTATAATCCAAACAGTAAAAATGGCCAAAAGTAAAGGTACACAACAACCACATTGCATTATTCATATATTTTTGGGCAGAATTTGCCATTACATAATTTTGGAGCTGGAGAACTCCAAAGATCAATTTTCCAAATGCTGAACATCCTTCCATGGCCACACTAGCACCTGAACTCTAGATTTCTAACTCCTCCTCCAAAGTTACTCTCTGCTGTCTTGCCATGCATGGCACCAAAAGCACCCTACATCTTAACACTCTCCAGTGGTGTTGGTACCTAAGTTCCATCTAGTGTGGACCAGGCCCCACAGGCTTTATAGTTAGACCTGCATCTAAATTCCAATTCCACCACTCCCCAGCTACCTGGTCTTGGACAAGTTACATGATCTCTGAGCCTTACTGTCTTGAGTTGGTAAAATGGAAGTGACTATACCAATCACACAGAACTCTTATGAGTCTGAATAGGGTTTAGGAAAAGTACATGGCATACCTTCAATACTCCTAGGCCCTCAACACTCTAAATATTACTTTATGGCTGATGATTTCTACACACACTTGCTGTGGACTTTGTTGGTTGACATCTGAGAAGTCATGTCATCATCTATTGAGATGCAGCAAAACTGTGTTTAGATAACATGGGTCCCACTTCCCACTTATCCATTTCCCCTGTGTACCACTGGTCCAAAGATGGCTGTGGAACCCTGAATGCCCCAAATGGAGGGAAATCTGGTTGAGGAAGAGGAGCAATGTGACTGGTGTCAGCCCTCTTGCAATTATAAAGGGAGTTTGCATTAGAATGATGCAGACATTGTAGAGAATGTCTACATCTCTACTGGGTAGAAAAAAAAAATCTCACCACTAGATCAGACATTGTAGAGAATTGCAGATATTGTAGAGAATGTCTACATCTCTACTGGGTGGAAAAAAAAAATCTCACCACTAGATCAGACATTGTAGAGAATTGCAGATATTGTAGAGAATGTCTACATCTCTACTGGGTGGGAAAAAAAAATCTCACCACTAGATCAAGCCTTACCTGAAGCCACCAGGGTCAGTTATATGAGCAAACAATCCACTTAGTTGAAAACCAGATAGAAACAGATTTTCTATATGTGTTGGGGAAATGACACTTAATTACTCAAGAGATGTTTCAAAGAGAAGAGAGATGATGGGAGATATTTGATTGTAAAGGTCACAGAGCCAGCCCAAATCAGTAACCCACTGGTAAATGCAAACACACAAAGCTATGATGAGGGGACACAGAGGATAATCATCAAAAGTGATGCCAAAGATGTGGGAAGTGAAGGTTCAGCATTTTACAGGAGTGACAATTCTCCCAGTGAGGGGATGAGCAGCAACCAGGAACCCATCTCCTTTCATTGTCTGTTCCTGGTGGTTGGTTAAGTAATACCTCCTGCTAACCATAGGATGGGGCAGGGGGCGAAGGGCTCCTTGACAATGTTGTCGAATCTCCAAAGCAGCTAACTTTGGAACTGCCATACCTCCAATATCTTGTCTTGTATGATATATTTCCCGTTGTTTAAGCCACTTAAAGGGTCTTTGGTATTGATATCACATCAATGGCACCTCCAAAAGACCTCTAAGAATCATCAGCAAAATTCCCAAAGCAAGTAAAAACAACTATAATCTGATTTAAATAGGTAGATATATACACAGAGCACATTAAGGGTAACTAAAAAAAAATCAAATGACTACAACACATTAAAAGATCAGGATGCTTGTAGTCAAAAGGAGTTGCCTAGCGACTGAAGCAGGACTATGAAAGAATATAATCTGTTTTCTCCTCCATCACCAGCAAAGTTACAGTATTCTACACTTAGAAAATGAAGATAAGGTCTGTGGGCCTTTATTCACTCAAGAAATGATAATTTTCTCTGAGCCAGATACTGTGTTGGGTGTCTCCAAACATAAGCTAGGGGAATTAAGAAATTAACCAATCAGCAGGTCAAGGAAGCATGTGCAGGACAGGGATCTGAGAGAGAATTATGCCTGCAGAGACCTATGGTAGAATAAAAGCTTGGAAAGGAAGGTTTGGGGGTTGGAGGGTTGACATGGGACATGACTGGAAGCATGGGCAGGGGCCCGGTATGCAAGGAAGGAAGGAAGGGGACATGGGTGCTTACAATCACATCCCTTCTCTGGGCCTCAGTTTCCTTGCACTGGAAGGATGTGGCTCATGACCAGGGAAGCAGGTGTCAGGGAGGCATCTAAGCGGCACCCACAGCAGAGCACATGCCTTCAGTTGGAGGGTCAAGGAGAAGAGCAAGGAAGACTAATCAGTTGGTAAAAATGAATCTTACCAACTCCTGGCCTGTTCTGCATGTCATCCTGTTTCCATGTCTTTGAACTCTAAGGGGATTGGTGAATGGCAGGGAGGAATGTCAAAAGGAATGAGCGTAACTTTCCAACTTCAACACATGTCCTTTCTTTGTGGCTTGTCTTCTTGGGAATCCTGGCTCATGGAAGAATTCACAGTGGAAGGATGACAAATGTAAGACACAGATGAACGGTCCTCTCTACCAAACACTTAGAACAGACATCTTCTCAACATTTGGAAGGGGCTCACAGTCTTATTTTTTCACTGCAATTGAACATGTAGCTTCTTAAAATCAGTACATCTGCTCCCTTAGATCACAGACTGTGGTAACTTAAGATATCTCTACAGATTCTTCTTTTCCCAAAGTTGTTCTTTCCAGGAAAAAGGAAAGCATAACCAATAGACCCCCAAAGACCTAAAATTCTCAAGTCTACTCATCTTCTGTAGCAAGAGTCAATAAGCTTTTTCTGTAAGGGGACAGATGGTAAATACTTCAGGCTTTGTGGGCCACAGGGTCCCTGCTGCAAATATTGAGCTCTGCTGTGAGATGCCCCCTCACCGGAGGAACACAGCTGCCCTCCAATAACGGTCTTTACAAAAACAGGTGGCAGGTTCCTAGCAAATGCTGCTGTTATTATTTCA
Organism: Neogale vison; assembly: GCF_020171115.1. Lineage (NCBI taxonomy): Eukaryota > Metazoa > Chordata > Mammalia > Carnivora > Mustelidae > Neogale > Neogale vison. Next base: position 56,717,068 of record NC_058101.1, on the reverse strand, counting down.
AAGGATTTGGAAACCATTAGTACAACCTCTTTTACACAAACTTAAAAACAACAAAAAAAATAAAACAAAACCATTGTGATGCTGTGTGTCTTTACCCGGCCTGTTGGCATGCCCACATCTGGGGAAAACAAGGGGAGTGTGATCCTGGGAAGCAGGAGACTTCCAGTGGGATCCCACTCTCGCCCATTTCTGGAGTGATGCTTACCTTCCGCCATGGACTTGATATCATCAAGCACGGGCGTGACTTTGGGTCTTAGCTGTTCGTGAATTCCACCTCCTAGCAGTGGCTTAATATCTAAATGCAAGGAAGCAGAAAGGGCTGTGAGAGTAGGCTCCAAGGAAGTCCTCATCTCTTAACCCATGTTCTCCTTCCTCTGCAGGATGTCCCCCTTGGAAAGTCATGTGGGGTCTCTCTTGCCCTGAAAACACCCTTTTCATCCTCGACCCCGTTTAGGTGTTGATTCTTGGGGGAGACTTCTCCACACTGTTCAAAGTTTCCACACCAGCAGTCAGTCCCCCAAGAAAAAAGCAATCAATACAGGCTGGGTTTTTAATCCTACAAGTGACCGCTGATGATTTTGCAGGGAGATGAGCCCATACAGAGACAACGAGAGTGGCGCCCCCTAGCGCCTTCCCCAGGAGTCACACCCAGCATCTCAGGGGGGAGGGCATGAGCTCCTTGCTGTGTCCGAGAGCCTCTGGGCTTGTCTCCAGCTACTGTGTGCCTCTGTTCACAGGATGTGTCCTGTGGTTTCAGGAAAGCCTAAGACAGGTGACTTTGGGGTCTGGGAACGCTCCTGAGTGTTTCCACATAGATTGATAGTAATCTTTCTTTGCTTTATGCCATTTCAGAATACAAGAGTATTCACAGGAACGCTCAGTTCTTGGGTAGCGGGAAACCTTAGAAACTCAGGGTTTATAAAGTCGAGCCGTGTGTCTCTGATCTCTTCAGTGAGGCCGGGGCTTCCCAACAATGACATTTATGGATGTTTCGAGCTGGATAATTCCACATGGCTGTCCTATGTGTTGTAGGGTGTTTGGAAGCCTTGCTAGCCTCTATCCAAACAGGCGGGCAGCACTGCCCCCACCCTCACCTGTTGGGACAACCACAATATCTCCAGATGTTGCCAGATGTTGCTTGGAAGGCAAAACAGCCCCTGGGGGAGAACCACCGAGGGAGGCTGTGTGGAACCTCCTCGGGGGCCTGCAGGGGCAGCACTGACCGACCCCAAATTTCCGAAGCTCACTGGCTTCTCTGGGGAGCCCAGCTCCATCCATGACCCTGAATCTGACAGAGACTCATTTCCCTCATCACCTGGGGAAGGCAGAACAAGCACAGGGCCACAGGAAAGCAAAGGCATTCTTACCATAAAGGTTGGATTTTACTCATTGGGTAACAAACTGCAAATTGTCCATAACTCTAGGGCTTTGTTCTACTTTGCCCCAGCTTTGATGCAGAAGTTGTAGAAATGGCATATTGATCACTTAGCCCATGTTTGATGGGAGATGGCCAGAGTCTCTTCTAGCCCAAACCAACCAACCAACCAATAAACCAACAAACCGACAAATGAAGTTGGGGCGACTTTAAGTTTTACTCACTATCCAGATCCGAGAATGCCTTTTTCTTTGTGGTTGCATACTGGCTTAGCACATAGTTGATTTGCTTAAAAAAAAAAAAAAAAAAAAAAGCATGAAACTCTTCTAAAGTCCAAAGCCACAATAAAGAAATCTAACAAAAACCATCTTGAATCAGAACATTTTAAAAAGAAAGCAGGTTCCTAGAGATATTTGTATTTTCTGATACCCAGACTTCTTAATACTCCAAAACTTCTTGGCTTGGGAAATAGGATTTCTAATTTCTCCTGATTCTGTGCATTGGTCCTGTGGAGAGTCAGGGCGGGGCCAGCGGGGCTGGGGACAAACAGGCCCCTCCCCTGACATGGCCTCTCATCTTTTCCCACCCAAGTACTAACCAGGCCCAACCCTGCTTAGCTTCTGAAATCAGAGGAGATGAGGCACATTCAGGGTGGTCTGGCCGCAGGCTGTGTCCTCTCCTCTCCTCTTTTAAGTGGCCAGCCTGAGTGTTTTCACACCATGTTCTCAGTAGCAAGAGAGCAAGAATGAATACTGTGAGGTCTCTTGAAGCGTGAGGTCAGAGCTAGCTCAAGGTCACACCCACTGCATTCTTCTTATCAAAGCAAATCACAGGCATGGACCAGATTCAAGGGGTTGGAAAGAGAGTCACCTCTTCAAGCAAGGGACTAAAAAGAACTTGAGGCCATTTGTAATCTACTGCATTAAGACCAACCATTTTACTCAATGGTCACTATTGAGCTGGCCTCCGAAGATGCTGCTTACCCTCCAGTCTTCTGGGCCCTAACGGACCTGCTTCCCCACACCCTCCGTGACACTGGGTGTTACCGTTGGCTGAATAACCATGGCCAATCCCCTCAGTGAAAATGTACATTAGTATTTAAATTTTCATTTTTCCAACTACTTGAGTAAGGTTAAATAGTTATTATGTTTGGGCCAATTATACATCCTCATTAAATTTATTCACATTCTGCCCATTTTTTTATACATTTATTAGACCTCTTCATTTATTTTGAGCTAGATAAGTTTCTCCCAAAGTTATGACAATTTACAATTCTTCCAAGATTCTGAAAGCAATCCCAAAGTTCACCAGCCATGACGGCTATATATTTAATGTTGCCACTTTTTTAGGAAAAAAGTTTTACTTTGAAGTCTTTAGAATGGTGGCTAAAAAAAATAGGAAAATTTATTCACAGACGGGGAAAAAGAAACATTTCCCTCTTATAAAGCTATGAATAAAATTAGCTTCTCTAACCTCAATATTAAAAAAAAATGCTTGCAGTTTTTGCTCTTTTAGTTCCAAACCCGTTTTTAAAAACTGGTACAATACCTAATATGTTTAGAATATAACAAACCTAGAAGAGTACATCTCTGTGTGGAAAGGCCCATGGATTCTGGTGAAATCTGATTAGGGAATTGAACAGGAAGGCATTTTTCTCCTCATTCTGGTACCTATGAGCTCAGCATCAATTATTTGGGCTGGTTTCTACTTAGGTATTTTAAAAAACAATATTTTCTACAGGCAAGAAAAATGTGCCATCCAGCCATACTGCCCCCCTTCTCCCAAAAACAACTTGTGTGCTTTTTGTATGCATGTATGTGGGCACGAGTGTGTGTATCCCCTTCCCAAGGATTTCTACACATCTATGCAAATAGGAGCAAATGGGTGTTTATAAAGCAGGAAACTTTTGAAACTCTTGTCTCATGACAAGAGTAACTTCATGTAAACCATGCATAGTTAACTATATTGCCAAGAAGAAAAGACAATGCACCTAAAGATTTTTCTTTAAAAAGAAAATCATGAGACCCATAAAGTAGTTGAGCACTTATGTAATAAATACTATAATTTTATGTTATATCTTAAAATAAAGTAATAAAATAATGACACCTGTTCTGAAATGACATGTTTGTCATTTTCTAAAATTTTTTAAAATGTCATTTTAAAAATCACTCACTGGGCCTTTATTGCTTCATCTACAAAATTAAAATGTAGCACCTGTCTGCACTGATTTACTGGGCTTCTAGAAGTTCAAATGAGATGCCAAATATATACAGGGACTCAGAAAGTCCCCAAACACCAGGTGTCATTGTGGTTTTTACCGCTGGCGTTCCATTCAGGAAGGTTCTCAAGTCTTTCAAGTTGCTGTCTGCCAACTTCCGAGTCTTTTCAATCTGGGTCCTCAGGTGGTGGTTCGCCACAAAGCCATAGATGATACCCACACTGCCAGAAATGGAAAAGAGAAGGAAGGTCATTTATTACATGACATGTGGTCTTCTGGCCAGGCACAGAGCAGCTCTGCAGATACAAGGGGAGCTGTGTCCTGCGTGGGATGCCCCCAGGACGGCCAGACCTTCCCCCACACCTGGCCCCCTCCCACGGCTGCAGCCTTTCTGCCAAGATCCCATAACCCAACATGTGGACCACAGCATGGGACTCAGCCCTCTCACAGGAGACACACTTTCATTTAATATATATTGTTCTGTTGAATATGAATCTTACAAATGGAACAATGTTCCCACTAAATGGGTGGAGGAAACAAAAGGAGCAAGGCTCATAAGGCTGTGTGTGCAACAGAGAGTCATTCCTGCACACTTGGGAATGTGGGTGCACACTGTCTTGCTCAGCACGCACACAAACACAGCCTGTGTGCATACCTCTGCTCCCTTCAAAGAAGACTATCAGGAAAAATACCAATATAATGAGGAGGTTTGGGCTTCCTAACATTTTTTGCTCCCTCTAATTGTCCTTATTACTTTTTTATCGTCCAGGTGAGTTACTTCAGCGTTAAACTGACAAATGAGAAGCTGCAAACAATAGCACACACACTATATCGATCTATTTTGTATAATGTACAAAATCAAGAAACCAATGGTGCTAAAAGTCAGTGTTTGTACTTGAGGAGGAGTGGCTAATGACATCATCGGTGTGCTCACATTATTCAAATTGATGCCTACATACTTATGATATGGAAACTCTTCTCTGTATAAAATATATTTCAATAGAGATTTTCAAAAACACTGTGAAAGGCATCTTGTATGACAAGTTATTCTACGTGAAAAATAAAAACACGTTTGCAAACCATCTAAAATGTCTGCATTTGATCATTTTAAGGGCTCTCTTACTCTTAACTAGTTACTAAATTAATTTGACCAGTTGGTTTGTTTTTGTGTCAAAGCCTTCGTTAAAATGTTACGTTGAAAATTGCTAAATACCAAAGCCCTTCTGGATTTAGCCACTAGATGGCAGCAAGGAATCACCTAAACTTCGGACAACAGTATTTAACCTACAGAAATTAATGACAAAATTGTTCGTTTGTAACCATCCAATGGAAAGTGTGAATAGGCTCTATAACAAAGTTTTGCAATTTAGACAAACTTACTCCCAGGCAACTCCTCAGTCGGGAAATGGGGATAGTTATTTGCCCTATTTACAGTCGTGGTTCATTCCAAGCTGCATTGGTTCATTGCTGGTCTCAAAACCTATTTTCCCATTGCAGTATTACATGGGTACATTAGGTTTTCCAAACTAATCCAAAAAGAAGTCTGTAACACACACTCTTGAACAACAGTTTTTATTGTTAACAAGTTGCCATGGAATGGAATGTGACTTAAGGTAGGAACATAAGACCTGGGTTCTAACCCCACTGCTGCCCCTAACTCACAAGATGGGAGCTTGAGAAAGTCATTTTCCTTCTGTGAGCTTTGGCTGGTATTGCACAACTGAAAATTAAATTTGATAAGTACTTCTCGAACTATAAAGGAGAGGGGTTCCTAGATGCCCACAAGGTCTCCAAGAACCTTTTTACTTTATTTATTTTTAAAGATTTTATTTATTTATTTGGGAGAGACAGAGAACATGAGAGGGAGAGAGAGCAAAAGCAGGAGAGAGGGGTAGAGGGAGAAGCAGGCTCCCCACTGATTAGAAAGCCCGATGCAGGACATGATCCCAGGACCTGAGCTGGAGGTAGATGCTTAACCCACTGAGCCACAACTCGAGCCCCTCAAAGAACATTTGTTAAAATTTGGGTTCACGTTGATAGTAATTAAAAAAAAAAAAAAAAAGGACATTAACAATAGTCTGTGCCATTTGGAACCACCGCCTTACAATCCATCTTTGCATTCTTAAGTCGGCTTTGGTATTTACCAGACAGTCAATATACCATAAAAATAATAGTTACTAAATGATGGGCTCATGAAGAATAAGGTCAAATGACTTTGGAGTAGTGTTAACAGAAGAAGAGAAAAAGTTGGCTTGCAGCAATGCACCTAGAGCTTTATTTGCATTGCCCAGTTTCAAACATTCCACCTCATGAGTCAGGGCCACCACCTGAAGACACCTGCCCCATCACAGCATTTCAAGCAGGGGGATTCCTTCCAATCTCTCTCCAGCAAGCCCATATTATCATTCATCATGCTCCAGATCCATTTTGTCACAGAAGTAGTCAAAATGAACTTGAAAAACAAACAGGTCTAAGTTTACTTGGCTTTCACTGAAGGGCAGAAGAACGTCCTTGCCTTGAACTCTCAGAGGATCTCCCTGAAATTCTGGTGGGCTACTCAAGGCTGCTCTATTTCTACCTATGCTTGATTTCCCTAGAAAGAGGGGGAAACTGCTTCTTTGTCAACTTTGGGTAAATGATGGGTCTCTTGTCCATGGTGGGTGCTCAATGAAAGTGAGTTTATGGACTGGGCTTTGTTTCATTTGATCCATTTAGAAGATTAGCCATATGTTTGAAGTGTCTAGTTCATAACAGTCTTTGTTCCTTTACTGAATAAATGTCTTTACTCAAAAGATCATCAATCACTAAAATGAATTGCAATACAACTTTGTGATAAAACACTGAATTTCAATGCAATGTATTTAAAAAGATCTACATTTCTGCCAATCAATTATAAATCCAATTAAAATGAAAGCATTGGTCTTTTTTAAAAAAAACACACTGCCCTAAACAGAATTCTGGAATAAAGCTCAAAAATTTTCAAAGCTAATTTTCAGAACTATAATATATTGTAACTCTTTTACTTAAATTAAGGATGGCTAATTCAAACACCTACATGGCAGGCAGAAACCAGAAAGGGCAAGCATATGGTATGAACTTCTGGGAGCTGGAGGTCACAGGTGGGAGTCGGGGCAGATGCACTGTCCAGCAAGTCCCACCATGATGCGAGACCAGTATTGCCAGATCTTCCCATTATTCACAAAAATCTGGAAATCTGGATTTTTTTAAAATGAAGTGCTTATTTTCTTCTTCTTCTTCTTCTTCTTTTAAGATTTTATTTATTTATTTGACAGACAGAGATCACAAGCAGGCAGAGAGGCAGGCAGAGAGAGAGGAAGGGAACCAGGCTCCCCGCTGAGCAGAGAGCCCAATGCAGGCTCGATCCCAAAATCCTGGGATCGTGACTCGAGCTGAAGACAGAGGCTTTAACCCACTGAGCCACCCAGGCGCCCCTGTAAGTATGGATTTTTATGTAAAAATTTCCCTTTTTAAATGTTGTCAACTAATTAAAAAAAAACTAAGTACTATGCAAACTCCATTTGTGATCTCTAATTTAAAAATTTAAAAATCCTATTTGTTTATTTAAGATTTATTTTATTTATCTTTTAGAGAGAGAGAGAGAGAGAGCATGTGCACAGGTTGGGGAAGGGGCAGAGGGAGAGGGAAAGAATCCTAAGCTGACTTCCCTCTGAGATCATGACCTAAGCTGAAATCAAGAGTTAGATGCTTAACTGACTTGAGCCACTCAGGTGCCCTTTAAAACTCCTATTTAAACACAGATAGAGAATAAAGAAGTTATACTTTTGTTGACCTTGATTTACATTACTCAATACAATTTTGAAGCAAAAAAAAAAAAATCACATGAATTAATGTTTTGGGGTTTTTTTGTTTGTTTGTTTGTTTTTTAACAACCATCAGTCAACTATTAGAATAAGCAAGTACTGAAGGAAATTTGCCTCACACAAAAGGGAATAACATTTCAAGGACTATTAGCAATCTGACATTTGACGTGTGTTTTTATGCAGTACAACAAAATCTCTTGAAACTTCTGGCCAAAGATAGGAATTTTAATTTTTATGACATATTAGTTTTACATCTTCTATATTTTATTATGGAGAGACCAATTTTCTCTCATATATACTTAAAAGTAAATACATAAAGCTTTTGAAAACCTAAGGATAAACCTTTAAAATTTATAGCAATTTTTTCCCTACCAATTTCCACTGACTTAATGAAATTAGCCAATAAAAGCCAAATAAATGTTTTACGTGTAACTGATCTCTTATTTTTTAAAGATAATTTTTTAATCTTAATATTAAATAACTATCCCCCTCTCATTCACATTAAGAAAGTCTCACGATTTCAGGCATGCTAGCTCAGTTTCTATTCTAGAACCTTGTGGTCTCAAAGCCAGGAATTGACTATCCAATCCTAATACAAAAAATGAATTTTGAAAATAGTCATCTTCCTGACAGAGACTGGGATTCAATTTTCACCATGGCAATTGGCAAAAGCTGACTTACTGTACTCAGAAACTTAGAAATACACTGGAAAAATAAAGGTATGGCTGTTTGATCCTGTTTTGTTGCTGTCTGTCACTTTTCTGGAATTCTGAAAAACGCGGTGATGACAAAGCACAAAGGAAAGAAAGGAGAGGAAATTTGGCTTTTTCTGGAGTCAGACACATCTGCTGGAACAGTCTACAGCAAGAAGTGGAAATTCAATCTTCTGCTGATGGTCAAACAGACTTACATAAACATATGTCAACGTCTGTGAATTCAAACATTCCACAGCTGCCTTTGGAAAAGCTCAGAAAAGAACATGACCACATAGATTCCATGTATATGAGGGGACCTTTCTCCTTAACACCTATGCCTTTCCTAATCAAAAACAAACAAACATACATTTAATTTGTTTCAAATTAAAAGAAGGATGGATGGAAAATAAGAGTACTCAGGATGAATTTAAAAACCAACTTCCGGATTAATTGTAATGTAGCATAAAGTCGCAAAATGAAATTGAGCCTGATAAAAGGCAAGTAGACTGCTCCAGGTTTATCAAAGTGTTTTTAAAAAATTTTTATCCAAAGATTTTTCATCAATTGTATCCAGTCTCTGCTGAGGTCAGTTGAAGACAGAGGCTATACCTCTTTTTCTTTCTCTGTCTGCCTTCTAGCTTTGTTGACATTCTTTTGCTTCTTATCTTTATTAAATTTTTATTTTATTTTATTTTAAAGATTTTATTTATTTATTTGACAGACAGATTACAAGTAGGCAGAGAGGCAGACAGAGAGAGGAGGAAGCAGGCTCCTCGCTGAGCAGAGAGCCCGATGTGGGGCTCGATCTCAGGACTCTGAGATCATGACCCAAGCCGAAGGCAAAGGCTTAACCCTCTGAGCCACCCAGGCGCCCCTAATTTTTTTTTTAAATTAACATATAATGTATTATTTCCTCAGGGGTACAGGTCTGTGAATCATCAGGCTTACACATTTCACAGCACTCACTATAGCACATACCCTCCCCAATGGCCATAATTCAGCCACCCTCGTTTTTGCTTTTATGTTTGTTTGTTTATTTGTTTTTAAGAGAGAGAGCAAGAGAGAGCAGGCCCTTGAGTGCGCAGGAGCAGAGGGGGATGGGCAGGGGGTAGAGAGAGAGAATCTTCTGTAGACTTTACACCCAGCACAGAGCCTGACGCAGGGTGCTGCTCGACCTCTTGAGATCATGACCTGAGCCGAAATCAAGAGTCTGATGCTCAGCTGCTTAGCTGACTAAGCCACCCAGGTGTCCCCCTTTCCTCTTATTTTATCTAATATGACTTTGTGGACATACTTTCTTCTCTCTTCTATCTAATCATCACATAGAAATCTTTGCTTTCCCCAGGACTGTAATCTTTTTGCCTAGTTTTTTGTTGTTATTATTTTTTGTTTTTTTAGGTTTTTTTTTTTTTTTTTTTTTTTTAAGATTTTATCTATTTGAGAGAGAGAGAGGGTGAGCGTGAGTGCGCTGGGGCACAGGGAAAGGGCAGACATCCTGCTGAGCTTGGAGCCCAATGCTGGACTCTATCCCAGGACCACTGAGATCCTGACCTGAGCCGAAGGTAGATGCTTGACTGACTGACCCACTCTGGTGCCCCTCTTTTTAGCTAGTTTTGATTAGCCTGCAAATTCAATTCATCATGTCGAAAATACTTGCAAACCAAGAGAGGTTTCAAAAGAAAGACATCATAATAGCTATTCCAAATTTACAAATGCAAGCCAAGAAGTTTAAACTTCTAGTGTGAGTTTAAGATAAACTAAACAATGTCAAATACTACTCTTACTTAAAGCTATTTATGATTTATATAGGAATTCAATATATTATTGTAAAATTTGTTTTAAATTGTCACTTAACCTCAAATAGGTGACATTGAAATTTGAAGATGTGGTTTTTAAATTAATAAATTTTACTTGAGTGGGGAAAAATTTTTATATAATTTTAAGATTTGTGTATATTTATTTGTTTGACAAACAGAGAGACAGAGAGAGAAAGTAAGCACAAGCAGGGGGAGGAGCAGGCAGTGGGAGAGGGAGAAGCAGGCCTTCTGCTGAGCAGGGAGCCTGACGTGGGGCTTGATCTCAGGCCTCTGAGATCAAGACTTGAGCTGAAGGCCAACGCTTAGCCAACTGAACCATCCAGGTGGCCTGCCCTGGGGAAACATACCCAAACTGAATGTAGAGAAGGCTATAGAGAATCACAACCTGTCTTTTTTTAAAGAATTTTCTAAACTGAAATATCCCTGGGAGAAAAAAAAAAAAAAAAAGAACTTATCTAAATTTATTTGATGGATCCGAGTTCTAAAGAATTAAAAAAAAAAAAAAAAACCAGTAGCATTCATTTTACATATAAATGAAAGCCAAGTTTATTTCTGACTTTGTAGCTTTATTGTTCACATATTTTAGTACTTTAAAAACTTTTTTAAAAGGTTCTATTTATTTATTTGAGAGAGAGAGAGAGAGCATGAGCAGGAGGAGGGGTAAAGGGAGAGGGAGAAGCAGATGCCCCATTAAGCAGGGAGCCCTGCACCGAGCCCCACCCAGGCTCAATCACAGGACCCTGAGATGGCCTGAGTTAAAGTCAAATGGTTACCCAACTGAACCACCCGGGCATCCCAGTGGCATTTTAAGCATAATGTGAATAATTCAAACAGTTCAGGGTGAAATATAACACACATGGCACATAGTTAGACAAAATGTAAGTATTTTCAGTTCCAATTTAAAAATAGGAACCCCCCCCCAAATAGGAACCCAATATACAATATACGCTTGATTAAAAAAAAAAAAAAAGGAAAGTCTATTATTACATATGTAAACATATATTTGGGTAAATATGTAACTACATACAACAAAGAATTTTCCTGAAATTATAGCAAATGTATTTATATCAAGCAAAAACTACTAACTTACTGAATAAGTAATCACATTAACAAAAAGCCCTAAGGGCAAGTATTTTCAGATGACATTTTGTCGCCTGAGCCTCATCTTTGCTGTCCAGACTGTGTCTCTAGAGAGGGAGAGCCATGGCACTCCAAGTCTCTGGATGAATGAAAGATGGAGGTTTTAGGTTTAAAGATTTTTTTTTTTAAGATTTTTTAAAAAATGTATTTATTTGAGAGACAGGGATCACAAGTAGGCAGAGAGGCAGAGAGAGAGAGAGAGAGGAGGAAACAGGCTCACTGCAGAGAAGAGAGCCTGATGTGGGGCTCGATCCCAAGACCCTGGGATCATGACCTGAGCCGAAGGCAGAGGCTTTAACCCACTGAGCCACCCAGGCTCCCGGGAAGTTTTAGGTTTAAAAGAAATGCGCAGACATCTCTCCTGGGTCGGACAGGTCTTTGGACTGCAACTGACACTTTTCAGGTAGGTGGAAAGGAGGTAACCACTCCCACAGCTGGAGTGGGGTCTGGGCATTCCTGAAAGTCTTTCAAACACAAAGCAGAGAGGCAGGGATGTCTGAAATTACCATTGACATGATCTCAAGCTGCTTTTCAGAATTTAATGGGCAGGAACAGATTCAAATTATTCACAAAGAAGCGTTGGAGAGACAAAGAGAAAAGAGAAAAACCCTCCCTGATGGTCAAACAAGGGTGCATGAAATTAGCAACCCATGCATGTGGGTCCAGTTTGCACCTAGGCTGTTAAGTTCTATTATTTAACTATTTCCAGAAGAAGTATGTCTTTAAAAAAAAAAAGAAAAAAGAAAAGAAAGAAAGATTGTCTTGGAATCGGTGGTAATGCATAGGCTTTTGCTTTTTGGGGAGATTTTTTTGGTTGGTTAAGTTTGATTTTTGATGCACTGAATTCAGTAGGTAATATCTGAGCATGGTAGATAATTCCAAAGAGACAAAATGTCTATCTGCAGTGAGTAGTGATTTCCTTTCTACCCTCCACCACCAACAAATTGCCTTCCCAGAGCCCACCACTGCTGCCTATTACTTATGCTCTAGGCAAATATAACCAAATGTCTGGGTCTCTCTCTTTTTTTGTTTTGGTCCTAGGGGCCATGTTCCATACACAGTCTGCAAGCTGCTTCTCTCAATTCATCTCTCCTGGGGACTGCTTCATATCAGCATGTCTGGAGAGCTTCCCATCCCTTCCAATAGGTATAGCACATTCTGATGAATGATCACCCCACAGCATGCGTCCTACCAGGACCCTGCTAATGACCACGCTTGCAGAACTTTTCTTCTTGGATTTCCAGCTAAAACTTTAGCTGGTAGGCCAGCTGAAATCGTTCTGCTTAATTTTGTTCAATTTCTGTTTAATTCTGAATTCTGCTTAAATTCCCTTATATCAGTTATTTAGCAAAACCTGAAAAATCCTACAGCTACGGAGCAAAAGCAGTGCTTGGAGAAAACAGCGATGAGGAGGCAGACTTCCGGTCCTCCTGTCTCTGCGTCTCCTTGGGACCTAGCATTATTCACATCGTGGGCACTTTTATTGCTGTCGCTAAATGTCAGGACATTCATGGGCTGAATGAATGAGAAGATGTGAAAGCACATCTCCTGTGACCAAATATCACAACCAGGGGGCCAGGAACGTGAAACTCACTCAGCCGAGGATCCTGATTTGCACTTGGTGAAATGTTACTGTCTTTTTCCTTTCCTCCCCTCCCCTCCCCTCCTCTCTCCTTTCCTTTCTTTTTTTTTTTTTTTTTTTTTAATTTATTTATTTGTCTCAGATTGAGAGAGTGAGGTGGAAGAGGGAGAGGGAGAGAGGGTCCTAAGCAGGCACTGTCCTGAGTGTGGAGCCTGACACAGGGCTCAATCTCACCACCGACCCTGAGATCATGACCTGAGCAGGACAAGGGGAGATGGCGAGGAGAAGAGAGTTGAGGGAAATTGGAAGGGGAGGTGAACCATGAGAAACTATGGACTCTGAAAAACAAGGACAGAGTCCTTGTTGAGGGTTTTGAAGGGGCGGGGGGTGGAAGGTTGGGGTACCAGGTGGTGGGTATTAAGGAGGGCACGGATTGCATGGAGCACTGGGTGTGGTGCATAAACAATGAATACTGTTAGACTGAAAAGAAATTTTTAAAAAAGTTGTATGTTATATTGTAATAAATAGTAAAATTAAAAAAAAAAACCTAGAGTCGGACGCTTAACCGACTGTGCCACACGGGCGCTCCCAGAAGGCTGGTGTCTTAAAGGCAGTGTACTTCTGATCTGTCAGCCAATTGGAAAACTTGTGGCCGCAGAAGGACCTGCAGAAGAAACATTCTAAATCATGAAGCGTGTTCTATGCTTCGGGAGAGGGCCGCAGCTTAACTGCAAATTCAAGAAAACTGGGTTTTATTATTAGAAAGTTAATTCTATTCTGCAACATTCACACATTCCCCAGTTCGGGAACTGTACCTATCCTTCAAGATCCCTTTGAATGTGCAAACCAACTAGGAAATGCTCTGCCTTCTGCAGGCCGCCTGTCTCCCAACAGCTATTTCAGGCAGGAGCTGCTGCTCTGGGAGGGAAATACTTCTTGCAGGCCAAGATTCATCAGCTTGTTTTCAGGAGGAAAAAATACCAAAGGGTTGGCTTAGCATGTAAATGAAGGCAGCCTGACTGTAACACTAACTTCGGGTTATGGTGACACTGTTTCGAACCATCCTGCACACGCATTTTTGTTCTCTTCTGTTTTATGGGTGTGTTGTTGTTGTCCTTATTGTTTTGCTTTAAACTCTCTGGGCTTACCAGTTGAGACATGGGATATTCCTCACCCACCCAAAACATAAATCCGCTGTCCTCCAAGATGCTACTTGCCTTATGAATATACAAATCACCAGGAGGGAGACTGTAAAGTATTTTCTCAGGAAGGTCCCGTTTTTCTTCTGCCGCTGATGCATTTCTCCACCACACTTGTTACAGCAACGGCACAGACCAAAGCAAAACCCGACCAGAGGCATCAGAAAGACAAAGAGCAGTCCCAGGACAGCACAAATAATAATCCCAATTTCATAGTAGATAATCTGCAGACCAAACAAAAGAAACAGCATATACCATGACACAAAATAACACGTAGAACATTCCATAGTGTGCAGGTTACATTTGTTTAACCTATTTGATAGGTTGAATCTTCAAGTGTGCATGTGCATATTTCCATCTCAATCCTCCTTTCTTTCTTTTTCTTTTTTTAAGAGGGACGGGCATGGGGAGAGGGAGAGAATCTAAAGCAGGCTCCATACGCTAGGCATGGAGCATGATGCAGGGCTCGATCTCACAACCCTGAGATCATGACCTGAGCTGAAATCAAGAGTTAGATGCTTAACTGACTGAGCCACCCTATAGTCCCTTGATGCCCTCTCTTGAAACAGAGGAAGACAAATTTGAGTTATCAGAATATGGAATCAAGTAGTTACTATCTTCTTCCAACTCACAGTAAAATGTCCAAATGCAGGGTCAAATTGCAAACGGCTGAATTTAAACCCCAAATGTTATTGGGTACATTATAGATAACGTATGATCAGTGACAATGGGCGAAGTGAAGAATAGGGCCTTCGTAAAGTGGTACCTCTCCTGCCATGCAGGTACAGCTGGCCTCAGTAGCCCGTGTCTTAGATAGTCCTATGTTCCTAGGAACTAGAGCAACTTTGAGATAGACTAATGTGACCTAAATGTATTTTCATAGTCACTGCTGGGGCTGTATTCTGGGATGAAAAAAAAAAAAATTAATGCAACCGGATGACACAAAACTTGAGTTTATTCCAATGCCTGTATATAGTTACTCAAATTTCCACAAAGCAAGACATTTTTAATGAATGACAATTACAGATTGGCTGTTTGTGACTAACGGACCAGCTAGCTAGCAACGGATTCTGAAGCCACGCTGAACAAAGTAAACAAAACACGGGTGTTGCTCCTAGAAGTGAACATGAGGTCTTAGCACTGAACTGGGAGTCAGAAGACCTGCTTTAAATTCCAGCAGGGCGCTTCTAGTTCCCTAGTCCAGAATTAGCATTAACATCATGAACAGAATTGTGAGGGTCAGATAATTAAACGATTCAAAGTGAAAACAACAGCCAAGTGACGGCACACAGTGAATAGTCAATCAATATTAGTTAACTCTGTGGGCAAATGCCTCAGAGTACTGAGGTACATGTGACTCTTTAATATTAATTGAATATCCCTTGATATTAAGGATAAAATACTTTAAAAAAAGGTGGTTGAATTTTGCTGCATTCATTCTGCTTAAACTATGCCACACTCCACAGCCACAGAGAGTCCTGTAACAGCCCTTGGGAATGCACATCATTGACCAATTGAGAACCTAGCCTCTGACACCCCAAACTCTTCTCAATTTCCCTATCATTTCCCAGCAAATGTTCCAAATCATTTACTATTTTTCAAAGAGGTTTAAAATCCTTTCTAAATCCCAGGAGACACTGAACCCAAACCCAGGAGAGAAGGTGTTCTGAAATGTTCTAAATGCACTATGTTTAGCTCCAAGTACAAATTTCACACTTTATATACTACCTTTGCAATGCTACTGGCTCAATATTATATCCAAAAGTATCAGGAACAAGATATGTCATTTCCAGAGTTTTCTTCTGGGCTGAAGTCTGGCTAAGGTCTGGCAAGGACCTAAGTGACTTCCTGATACACAACAATCTCCAGAATGCTCTGTGGATTGTGTGGAGTAGTAGCTCAAGGTTGAAATGTACCGAGATGGGTCGCTATTCTTTGGTGAAGTAGTCGAACTGAAAGATTAGGTTAACAACGACTGCATTAGCAAAAACAGAAACAAGCCACTTTAAAAGCCATCACAGTGGAGAGACAGTGAAGAACAGAGAGTTCTGGAGGAAACACCTCATTACCGGCTGGCTTTAGACAGAGCAACGAGAAACAGCAAACAAGAACTTTACCTTCAGAGTCAAGACTACATTTTCTGGCTGTGGAAGTCAAAGCAGTTGAGGAGTTGAGGAGAGTAAGGCAGAGGCAGCATGCGTCAAGAAAACAGAAAAAGTTACATGAGTGATTAACCACAACGGGGAACGTTAATACTCCATACAGAGAAAATCAAGTGAGAGGAGGATCCCCAAAAGACAGGAACATAAAACTTGAGTGTTTATTAGAGAAACAGCCTTGGGGTTGACTTGGGTCTGGAATTTCCATCTGAAATTTATATTTGGATTTCTTGAAAGGTTCTTAACAATATGCTAATAAGTTGTGGACAGTGGAGGTGGGGAATTGGAGGGAAAGCTACACATGCTTAACACACTAACTGCCTGGTCTTTGCACAATAGGGGATCAGCAGTTGTTTAGAACCCCAGCTAAAGCAATGGCTTCCAACTGAAAATCTGATGGCGTCATCCTCTTGCTCAACAGCATTCCAAGGATTCCTACCATGTTTCATTCAAACCTCTTAATGTGATCCTATAACTTAACCCCGGCTTCATGTCCTCTTCTTCGTCACCATTCTGTTCCTAGGAAGAAGCCTCACGTTCCCCCTTCCTCCCTCCAGCTCCCCGGTGCTGCCTCCTCACCCAGAATGTTATTCCCTTTACCTCTCTGCTCACAAAACTCAAATCTGCCTGGATGTGGCGTCCTTCTGGAAATCTGTCTTGAGAACCAAGTCTGGGTTTGCTTTCTTCCCTGCTTCCTGCTGCCTTGGAGCCCACACGTGCCCTTTGCTAGCACGTGCCCCACATGGAAGGACTGTCCCATGGAAGCCTAAGTCGTACTGTTCGCCCGGAGAGAGCAAGATCCATGATATCACTCTCACCATTGTCTCTCAAGTGCCCACCCAGGGACTTGGCATGCAAACGGTGCCCCACTGGAATCAGGTAACCTGATGAACGGACCAGAGGGTATCTCTGGTCCCGAGATAGGGCTGGACCGCCCCACAGTGAAATACGACAATGAAGATATAGTGAGTTTCCCATGAAATGGGATTTGCTCAGTGTATCTTTTCGGTGGGGAGAGGGAGGTGATAGCATATGAAAGGGGACAAAGTTAATATCGTTGCTAGCATTTTAAATATCCTTGTGTGGCAAAATAAAATTGGGTGGCTCTATGTCACTTTTTTGGAAACTGTGTGCTCTGGGAAATCTAGAAGTTTAGGAACTATAGCTTTGGATGGCAGATTTTCACAGATGTGAAGGAACGATGACTGTGATATTAGTAACTTTTAAATGAGGCATCCAGCATGTCGGGGTGGGCAGCTCGGAGGCACATGCCCCCAGGGTCACAGGGGGCATCCTGAATGACCCTGGGCATGGGCCCCACAAGCTTGTTGTCTCCCAAACCTACCATAAGTGCTTCACAGCACATGTTCAAAACACTGGCTTCCTGCTCTTCCCCTAGAACGGGTATCAGGAGATTTGGGTAAACCCATCCATCAGTCTATAAAGCAAGCCCTGCGTCATGGCTACTATCAGGTGGGTTTCAGAAACCTGCTCTCGCCTCTAAGGTTGGTCATGCTGAGCTGAGGCCCCTGGGCAGAACCACCTGTAAGTTACAACAATCAGCTGATTCTTTTGCATTTAATTTTCCCACTGAGGGGTAGGTCTGGTCCGATATATCTGATGGGCTACCAGCAAACCCCACAGTGGAGCTGGGTTCGTCACTACCTCTTCCCCATCCATGCTGGCTGTCACTCAGGTATAAAGTTATTTTCATGCAATGCAGCAGTCTGAATCCCTCTGTGCCACATTATGTCTGTGGTTCCCCACTCCAGGTAATTACCCATATCGTCACCAGGGCCCTTTTCAAAAATATCAAGAACCAGCCAGCCCTGACCACCTACATCAGAATCTCTGGGGGACGGGCCTAGACCTTGTTGCCAACGCTACTCTGAGCGTTCGTTACCTTACTGACAGAACAGGGATAAGCAGAGATATTATTTTATGCAGTTTTGCAAAGAGAACAAGAGAAAACAGTGAGCAGTAACACGTTTTGTGCGTTATTCTGTTCTAAGCGCTTTACATATACTGTGTAATATATGTTAAATGAGGTAATACCTTGAAGTGCTTAGGACCAGGTTTCCCAGAGTAACGCTCAATCATCAGTCATCATTATCACCATCATCAGAAGTAGAAATAATGCATGTTAACACTATTCTCATCTCTCACCTCCAACAAGCCTCAGACCATGATCCAAGTCATGGACTATCTCACACTGCCTGCTCTCTTAAATGCTACTGAGATTTCCAGAAAGTACGTCCCTTACTTGGAAAGGAGACTGTGCTCTGACCACGTCGCCTGGGGGGCGGGAAACAAGGAACTCATTCACTTAGCTTTCCCAGACACGTATCCTGCCATATCCTAAGTGCCAAATTGATATCCAATGACTGTTAACACTAGTGAGGTCATGGAAGTCAGCAGGGATGGGGCCCAGGCCCAGCACCTGTCTCCAGAGGAAGCTTCTAGAAAGGGAAAGGTAATAATTGAAGAATGACATGAATGAGGAAGGGCAGCCAACCAAGAGGCTGGAATAGAGAGGGACCATGACCACGAGGAATCGAACCCAGGAGGTCATCCCAAGGAAGCTGGCCACTCCTATGGACAGGGATGCACAGAATGGAAAGTCAGAGGTGGTGGCGGGGGTGGGGGGGATGGGAGGTGGGGAAAGTACTGGGAGAGCTGTCTCCTGGAAAGGTTTCTAGAGGGTAGGTGGCACTTAGGGCTTGTTGGGGGGAACCAATGTAATCATCTACCTAAATTACCCAAACAATGCATTCTTTGAAGATGGGAACTGTGTCCTTTCCTTCAGTTGAGGAGCTATTGCTTGACAAGCTCGGCTGAGAGGCTCTTTCTTCAGAAAGCCCATGTGAGCTGGGAGGCGGGTGACGGTATGCTGTTTCCCTTGGTTTTCAGTCAGCCAGAGACTCTGGGAAGGGGCTCACCCACACGCTGGTCCCCGAGGGAACGCACTCAGGAGCAAGTTGCCCATGTAATCTCTACCTAGACCCCTGTGGTGAGAACAGACTATTCTTGGGAAGACCAAACTAAGTAATACTTGTAAGTCATGAACAAGGGCATCCACCTCTGAGCACAGGCTATAGATGTGCTAGGAACCTGGGGTTATTGGAGTCATTGCTTGGATTTCCATAGCTCCATCTGCCTGATTCTCAGCTTCCCTCTTGGTTCTATAATTCCAAATTCTATTCCCCTCCCAGATTTCCATTTCTGTCCGACCACTTTTTCCCAGGGATGATTACCCACCATCACAGTCTGTGGCTTAATAGGTAGAAGGCACGGCTTGAAGGCTGTCAGTCTCTCCATACAGCCCAGAATACACTCACATGAGCTGTGTCTTCCAGACTTTAGAACTACAGGCCACTACTACAGTGGCCGGATTGAGCCTACTTTTTGTTAGTGGTATGCTTGTCAGTTCGGAGTTAGACTCATCTGGGTACAAACCCCAGTTTCAGCATTTAGTCCCTGGGTGACCTTGGGCAAGTCCCCCAGCCTGAGTGCAGGATTTTCTTGCATGCGCCGTGCACACACACCTCTGCCTCGGATCGGTGTCGTTGTGAGGATTAGAGACAATGTCAGCCTTCTAAACCAGTGTCGGCCCAGGTGGACAAGAATTAGTCTTACAGAGAGGGCGATGACCTAGTCTACACTTCAGAACCAACGACGCAGCTTTGTGCTTTGAGCCGAGTGCTCGTAACCGGAAGTAAGGCTGTATTTCTCATCTACTCCACCTGCCTCGACGTCTCGATTCAAATGCCAACTCTCCCGTGGCATCTTTTCCTGATTTCCCAGGGACAACAACAATCCCCCTCCTCTGAATGTTCACGTCCTTTATCAGAACTTCTCACGTGATGCGAGTCTCCCTCCATCTCACAGTCCAGCTGTCGACGGCATTGGTCTGCTGGGGCCGCCATGACATAGTGCCACAGGCCAGAGGGCTTGAACAACAGAAGGGTATTTCCTCACAGGCCTGGGAGCTGGGAGTGGGCAGGGTTGGTGTCTTCTGAGGCCTCTCTCCTTGGCTTGCAAATGGCTGTCTTCTCCCTGTGTCTTTACGTGGTCTTTTCTGTGTGTATATGTGTGTATGTCCTAGTCTCCCCTTCTTTCAAGGATACCAGTCAGACTGGATTAGGACCCAGGAACGACCCCATTTTAAGTTAATTACCTATTTAACAACGTTATCTCTAAATATAATCCCACTCTGAGGCGCTGGGGATTAGGATCTCAGCTTATGAATCGGAGGCACAATCAGCCCATAACATCCGTGTTTATTTCTTGTCCCGTATCAACTGTGAGTTGGAGGAGTGAAGGCCGTACTTTCACGTTTGTCCCCCTACCATGCCTCGTTCCTAGTCAGAACTATGTCAACAGAGATAAAACGAATACATAAAACAAAAGAGAGAAGCATTTTTTAAAAATGTGAAGGAGGAGAGGGGCCGAGGGTCTTAAAGCTCTACCTTTAGCTTTCAGTTGAAGTGTAAAAAGGAGGCAGTTCCATGAAAGTCCTAGTTCCCTTTCAAAGTCAGGCCCAGCCCTTGGAATAAAAGGGCTGTGAAGAGAGTTCACTAAAAGAGCACCCAGCCCGAAGGTCACTGCCACAGCGGCTCCACCGTCATCTGAAGGCTCACCAGAGGAGGAAATGCTGCTCAGCACTAAGAAAGCTGAGAAGACTCAGAGCCACTCACCTGGCCAGACCTTACCTGTGTGACTGCGTAAATCAGAGACTCCATGGGCACCAGTCAGTGCAGAAGATGCTGTTGGTGCCCCCCACCTCCCTCAGGCCTCAGTCATTCCCCTGGGCCTCCTCAAACTTCTAGTTACTGCCATCTTTAACTCTGTGCCTGAAGGCCTTTTATGGAACCAGGCCAGGTCAGAAGTGCTTGCGGATGAACCCTCTCCTCCCGTAACCTGTGACCCTTCAGTCTCGGCGTCTGGACGCCTCAGCTCCCTCATCCTTCCAGTAGACTAATTCGGACACTGGTGGTTGGCACCGCTTCCCCAGCAATTCTATAGGATGATGCTTCAGTCACCCCTTGGGGCAGGTGGCTTCAGGCCACACCCTTTACAGGTTGCCCTCTCTCCCTTGTATTATTCTCCAATTCCCAGCCAGTATTCCCTGCACCTCCCAAACAATTGGCTTGTCCTTGACTCCTGCTCTGCTTGGGAGGACTCTAACCCAACACACCCAGCATACATCAGACTAAACCACTCAGAGAGCTCCCCCAACAAGGTGCCTGGCTTCCCTGGGGTCTTCACCTCACCAGATCCCTCTTCCTCGGACAACCATAGAAAACATGACCCGGATTCAGGTCATTCATGAGGGCTCAGTTCTGTCTCCTCTCTCCACTTCACCCAGATGCCAATGGTTTTTGTTCATCTACAAAGACAGCTGAGGTGGAGAGGAAATCAGCTACTAGGGAGATACCAGTTTTATAGGACATCCAATTGAATACCAAGCCCGCCATAAAGGTCCTGCCCAGCTAAGAATCCTGCCATGGAGAGCGGCAGCGCAACACTGGCAAGTAGGGCTTCTCAGAGTCACCTCAGGGTCTCAGGACCCCATCCTCCAAGGCCTGGAACAGGTGAAGCACGCTACCCCCGCCCATGTCTTGGCAGAACCAGTTGGCATTCAGGCCAGGCTGCTGCTGGCACGAGAGCTGTCCACACTCACTTTGTTCTGCCCAGGAATGCGGGCAGACCCAGGCAATCCTGTTTGGGACACACATGAGGCCCGCGGCATTTAATAATGAAAATGTTCTCCACGGTCCTAGGGAAGGCCGTGAGCACTGCAGAGAAACTGGCTCATCGGCTTTTATATGTGTAAATGGTTTTTAGATAAGGCTTTCCTCTTTGGCTTCTGTGTTTGCTTTCTCTTGAGTATCGCTTTATTGCAAATTGAGAATAGGAGGCAGGGTAACCACAGCACCTGTGGTCCATTCACGGGGCAGGAGTTCACCGCCCGCCCCATACACCGCCCCCCACACCCACCAGGGACACCACCATCCGCGTTTGCTGTGGCTGGCGCTTCAAGAACGTCCGCCATATGTCTGCTTTTATTGTTCTCTTGATAAACACCTTTGTGCCGGGGAAGGAGAGAGCAACGGGACAAAGAGCCTAACAAATGGATCCAACTATTTTCTTTCTTTCTTTTTTTTTTTTAATTACCCTAACATTCAATGCAACAAACATTTGTCTATTTCACTGGAAACCCCACACTCACAGTAAACTAAAATCAAAAGAATACACTCTTCTGTTTAGGTAGTTGATGCAGACACAAACGGAGTGAATGGGCAGAGCAGCACCTCGGTATTAAGTAGAGACACACAAGGTCGTTAATATGGTCCACTTGGGAGCATTCAGGGTCCCGCTCACCTCCCCCTCCTCTCCACTCTTTCACGCCTTGTCCTGTGGCTCACCTGGTCCCCAAAGCCTGAGATGCCAGCAAAGGTCCCTCTCCATCTGCTGCAACCCTGCTTAGTATCCTTTTTACCACGAGCCCCCCAATCACCTCCTTGTGGAAGAGCTTCCAGTCAGATTTAATTACTTTCATCTACGTTCCTCTGCATATTACATATAAATCTACTTATTTCCTCCTTCTCCTTCTTCTTCCTTTAACAATGAGGTACTGTCTCTGCCATCTGGCTCTTTATCTCCGGAGACCAAGGGCTGTTTTCCTTATCTTTAGCCGGGGCAAGTGCACACACAAAGCTCTCAATGAACCTGCTCAAATGTGAAGTTGCTTTTCAACAAACTGTATTTTTAAAACAAACTATACATCCCTGTTTCTAGAAATGCTCAAACAATTCTACTTAGTTAGGGAGTTCCTCTCCCTTAGCTAAAAAAGTACCATAATACTTCCCTTACGGAAATTTGGGTTTTTAAATAACATACATCTTGAAAGGTGAATGTTTCTTCAAATCCTACTTTTGGAGTTTCTGCTGCAGTTCAAATGGGATTTATAAAGTGCTTTAATATTTCATAAAATTTCTTAGTTAAAAAAAAACCTCCGGGGGTGGGAAGTTGGGGGAACCAGGTGGTGGGTATTAGAGATGGCACGGATTGCATGGAGCACTGGGTGTGGTGCAAAAACAAGGAATACTGTTATGCTGAAAATAAAAATTAAAAACAAAAACAAAAAAAACTCTACAAATTTCATAGGTTAACTGATTGTTTAAAGATTTACTTCCAAGTCAGCCAAAATCTTGTGCATACTTATTTTCCTAACAAATATACCAATAAAAATTACCTTCTCATACTCAGTTGAGAAGTCGAACTTCTTTTGTAGAACTTTTCTTAAAATATCTGTGGGAAAAAGCCGCAAAAGAAGAGCAAGTTTACTTTTTCAGTAAAAACACAAAATGCATATTTAGGAAATAAAGTCTACATATACTCACAAAGTATTGTACTTCTCTCTATGTAGTAGTCTTATAATTTTATCCCTATTTATTTTAGAGAGAGAGAATGCATAAGCAGGAGGAGAAAGAGTGGGGAGAGGGAGAGAGACTCTCCTAGCAGACTCCCTGCTGAGTGGGGAGCCCAATGTGATGGGGAGCTCCATCCCAGGACCCTGAGATCATGACCTGAGCCAAAATCAAGAGTCGGATGCTCAACCAACTGAGCCACCTGGGCACCCCAATTTTATTCCTATTTCTTAATGTAGGTAAATAACTGAGCTAATGAGACTTAAACCAGAAGCAAAGAATGGAAGACAAGTATTTTTGACTCACTATTTTGTCAGTGGCAGAATTAGAGGGTTGCCATCTTTAAGAATTTTCAATTTCTCACAAGACACCTTAATATTCGCCAACATACATGTCATTAATAATCCCTGATAACATGTGACACAAACTGCTCACTGTTAATTTTTAGAACCACAAATGCCACTTATTCTTTAATCATTCCATATTTATGTAATATTTTACAAATAAAAGCAATCTTACAATTGAGTTAATCCAGAGTTCTTCACATGAAACATCTCTCCCTTCCCATCCCCAAATAGCACATGAAAACCTGAAATAATACGCAAAATGGGATTTTTTTCCCCCTACATGTGCATTTGGGACAATTTCAAATTCTTACATAGGTGAAGACTCCCCTCTTACTCTGACCACAAATCCAGTCATGCTGCAACTGGGGATTGGCCAGAGAGAGTAACTTGTCTAAAATCTGTGATGTGTAAGAACAAGCCCAGGTAGGTCTTCCCTTCTCGGCCCTGCGGTACTTCCCACACTCCACACTATAACTGACCCCACCAATGAACTTCTGCAATGCTCTGGCTGTGCCATGCTGACCACTTCAAAAGTGTACGGCAAGGGAGAAAAGGAATCCCTGCTATGAATCCTTTTAGAAAACAAGTTCAGGTTTACACACCAGGAAACAAAGCAAGCCATATCCCCATAGGGCTTTCTGGAAAACAACTTCAACCCGCACAGAGCAGACTAAATGCAGCAGGTCTTTAAAGGGTGTGCTATAGGAGCAGGGATCAAACTGGAAGTTTTGGGATGCCTACACTAAGCCTAGGGTACCGGGAACCCCAGTTATTTCTCCAAGGGACATCAGGGCTGCCCACCCCCACAGATCTCCTCACACTTTGAACTAGTCACTTCACTTTGATTTGTTTTTAAGATGTATTTATTTGAGAGAGAGAGAGAGAGAGCTCAGGGGGAGGGGAGCAGAAGGAGAGGGAGAATCAGGGAGAGCAGATTCCCTGTTGGGCATGAAACCCCACACTCAGGGCTCCATCCCAGGACCCTGAGATCATGACCTAAGCAGAAATCAAGAGTCAGCCACTCAACAGATAGACTGTTTATTTTATAGACTAGGCTTCTGTTCTGGATTTCATTGAACATAAGGGTCCACCGATGGTTTTTTTTTTTTTTAATTGGAAATCATCCATTTATTAAAATATATTTAATGACACAGGTGATGTTCATGTGTTGCCTTTGGGGATCCTGATCTAAGTAAGAGTTGGGATGGAGACCAAGCTCCATTACCTTCTGGGTATCTAATCTTGGGTAAAGAATTAAAAGCCAGGAGCATTCTCATCAGCAAATCAGGATGATGTCAGTCACCACCCTCCAAGGATTCCTTCGGGCCAAGTGAGATAAATGAGATTACATTAGTCTGGCCACACAGTACCCATCCACTTTTCTCATCTTTATAAACCCAAATCAATCAACCAACCCAAATGAAAACAAGATATCTTCAGGGGAGCTGGTCCCTCCGTCCCTCTCAGGTCACACTGACCAGGGAAGTGACCCCTGAGAGACGGATCCTCACTGGCTTACGTGGCAGATCTGCACGTATGGCCTGTGAATCCCCTGGAATCCTGGAATCCTCAAGGTCTGCTCAGGGTTCCCATGAGGTAGAAGCAGAAGATGTTATTTGCCATTTCACCACGTTGGCATTTGTCCTCAGGGTACAGAAGCGATGGTGGAGAAGGCTGTGTGATTTGGCACGAGTCACACAGTGTTCATTGTGTTCTATGCTGCCATGAACTCGAGGAAGATAGAAAGCCCAGTTACACATCAGAAGAATCTTGGTGAAGCATTACAAAATCGTGATTTTATCAGCTCTCAACCTCTGAGGAACCATCTTTCTAGTATTCTGTGTCAAGAAACAGAAGTATACATAAGGTGCTCCTGCTGCACACCCCGGTACCCAGCTGTCTTCAGAGAGAGCACAGGGTCCTCGTTTTGAGTTGGGAGCGAAACCCCTCACGGAACATTGTTTTTGCTCCAAAGAAAGACAAACCATGGTTATCCAGGTTGAAGCACCTCGTAGACATTTTCTCTAACATGGAGGAAGTGGAGCCCGCAACTTCAAGAAAGCGGCTGACAGGACTTGCTGCCAGTGATAAAATTAGAGCACTGAAGCAGAAATTAGAATTTTGCAAAATTTGTATCTTGGCGGTTGACAGACGCGGGATTTTGCCACATCCTTCTCATTCCACCTTAACAGGTTCTATCAATAACAGGTGTAGCAGGTGCTTCCCTAAAGAGCTCTGTGGAGGCAGGCAAATGTGACATACATAGACCAGGTGTTGGCCACAGCCTCCGTGAGAGAGTGACAGTCTTCTACTGTCCAACAGACGATGCCATCAGCTCTCTGGAGGACTGACTCTCCCAAGTCCTGGGATCCTAGTGGTCGCAGGTGTTGGGGAATGGTCCCAGCTACACCAACGGCACTCCTTACTGACAGCTCACCCCAGTCCTTTGTCTGCCAGCTGGCTCCGTCTCTCTGCTAAAACAGATCCTTGCTGCGAGGGCCAAAAATCCATCCGAGGCTTTGGAGCAGGGATGTTCTCCCTCCCCCTGCTTTAGAACAGCCCTGCCTAAGAGAAATCTACTGCAAGCCATACAAGTCATTTCAAATTTCCTATTAGCCACATTTAAAAATTGAGAAAAAAAATGGGTGATTATTTTAAATTAATTTTAATAATCTGCTGTACTTAATCCAGATACATGCAATATTTTGTCATTCCTATATGCAATCAATATACAAATATTAATGAGATACTCTACAGTCTTCTTTTCACACTAAGAGTTCAGGGTCTGGTGTAGATGCTCATCAGTACATCTTAGGTCAGGTTAGCTACCGTTCAAGGGCTCAGTGGCCACATGTGGCTGTGGCCTCCCTACTGGATGGCACGGGGTCAGAAGCTAGTCATCCACCTTGGAGCGATTCCATTTTACTCAAAGCACCTTAAACCCCTTCCCTCCCAGTGTACCCTGTCACGAGAACACAAAATGAGCATCCACAGCATCCATGTTCCCTTTGCCTTCCCTGTGTATCTCTAAGTGGCTCTTAATCCAGGTAAATGAACATGGGAAAGGCCTGGAGTATACAGCTCAGTGTCTTTGGGGGTAGGGCCCTGGCATTAATGCTGCTGCTCACACCTCATGTGGGAACTCATGAAGCCCCATGTTGCTGGTGAGAACCTTGAATTGATTGTGGTCCATCTCAGAAAGCATAACCTCGGGAAGACCCGGGGTCCCGCTTATGCTTCCTGAGCCCCCGCCATCCTTGCTTGGTCATTCTGCTGTTCTGCAATCCTTTGTGTTTGCCTGTGTCTTCCTGGCCAGCTCGTTAAAGGTTTCCAGTGGAGACTATCTTGACCTCTATTCCGGGGCTTCAGAACTGTTTGTGGTATTAACGCTGCATAAATGTAACTTCATCATAAAGAGTGTTGCTTCCTTTCCATAAATCGGATGAGATCCCCGAAGGCTGTGATTAGTTCCTGGTATTGCCTGGTGAGTGAGGTAGCCATTAGCATTTGGGCTACCACAGTGTTATCCTGCCCTCCGTGAGACTTCAGTGGGGACAACAGTGGCCATCTTATCCTTCTTGAACTGAAGGAAGGTCTGCTCTGACGGAACATGATAGGCACTTAGCATGGGACAAACAACTCCCAGAGCCCAGGGAAAGATTCTCCCTGCCCTGAAGTTGGGGAGATACCTGGCCACCTTTCCCATGTGGCAATTTATTTTCCATCATACCAATCTCAAGCTCTTTATACAAAGTAACAGTGGCCTGTTAAGATACAGCAGTATTTTCCCTCCTGGGAAATATGGGAGCCAATGGACAAGGAAGTTCTTTTCATGGTAAAACACTGTCTCTCATTTTCTGGTCTCATGAAGGAGTCTGTGAGTCTTTCCACAAGGTTGGTGGCTGTCAGTCTCTCTTCATTCAGTGCTTAGATGGAACAAGGTCTTCTTACCTGGGACTTACTTTTAAGTTTCATGTGCTGATGGAAATTAAGGAATGCAGCAGCAAGGGCTAATTCTGACCTCTTAAGTTATACTACCAACTTACAAAGTAGATTGTTTTTGTTTGGTTGTTTGGTTGTGGGCTTTTTGCTGTGTGCATGTATATGTGTGTGTGAATAATTTCTCTATGGATTTTTTGATGTCTAAAGCCACACAGCAAGATAAAATCAGGAAAGCAGGATCTGTATAGAAAAAAAATTCCATCTTCCTTATCTTAGCCAAAACTCATCTTTGATGAAGATATTTCTGTTCCCTAACTGGCTTCTCTTAGTAAGTATGCAGGTTCTGGCCCAAGCTAGGCGAAACGAGATTCCACTCTTGGAATGTTCTCTTGGAAAATGAGTAGAGGGCTCAAAAAAAACAAAACAAAACAAAACCCCAAAACAAAACACACACACACACTGCTGTTGGTAGTTGATTAATCAGATTTGTGAAGACTTAAGTGATCTTGCAAAGATTTTGCTGATATCTACTGACAAGACTTACCTGGCTAGGTCTCTAATCAAAAGAGGTACTACCTTATATCTTCTAAAGAACAGAATCTCCCCCAAAATGCTAAATTATATTTAAAAAATTTTTAAGGAAGAGATTTTTATATCTGATATAAATAAACATTAATATGTTGCAATTCATTCTTTTTTTTAAAGATTTTTAAAATTTATTTGAGAGAGAGAGAGAGAGCGCGGTTGGGGGGAAAGGGGAGGGAGAGGGACAAGCAGACACCCCACTGAGTGCAAAGCCCAACCAGTCTCATGACCAGACCTTGAGATTATGACCTGAGTCAAACCAGGAGTTGGATGCTCACGGACTGAGCCACCCAGGCGCCCCAATCCTTAGTCTCTGTGAAACAGTATTATTTGTAATGCAGTTCTTGAGTAAATATTGCTATGGAATGTTATTTTGTTCATAGCTGGTAATGTTTTTTTGCCAAAACTATTCTAATTTTAGCTTGTTTTATTTTAAAGTTTTTTTTTTTTAAGTTTAGTTAAGTATTATATTCAGGTCATTTTAATTAGTCTTTTTTGCTTTTTTTCTACCTGATGTTTCCTAGTCTCTCTAACTAGATGTAACAAGACAGAATTATTAAAATTAAAGCAAAATGAGTGATTACCTTAGAGGCATTATGGTGTTAAGCATCAAAATTGGTCTGAAAAACAATCTGAGGGTTTTGAAGGGGGGGGGGTGGGAGGTTGGGGGAACCAGGTGGTGGGTATTAGAAAGGGCACGGATTGCATGGAGCACTGGGTGTGGTACAAAAATAATGAATACTGTTATGCTGAAAAAAATAAATAAATTTAAAAAAATTAGAGACTAAAATATATAGAATTGATTTTTCTTTATGAACACACCTTGGAGGGTGAATCTTTTTTTTAAGCATTTTTTTTTTCCTAATGTCAAGTTAAATATGTTTGTACTTAGAACTCTTATTAATAAAAATTAAACACACACACGTGCACACACAAAGTAAGCTCTCTCAGACACTTACAGTGTTTGCTTGGAAATGTGATTAGCTAAGAGCATAAACAGTGTTAAGTGTTCCTCTGTGGAGACACCATAGTGTTCCTCTTTGACCTCCAGTAGCACTGTCTTAAATTCACATGGTGTGGGGGTCTCTCTACTAAGAATGACTTAATCTGTTAATTTATGCACTAAATCAACACAATAAAGTAAAACATTTTATTCAGGTTTCTACTAAAAGGATTAGTTTTATAAGTAGTATGAAATAATATCCAAGTTCAACTTAGAAACTTACAAAAGCTAGGTTGGCGAATGCATAACTTTCAAGAATTAAATATTAATTGAAATTTTAATTGTTTCTCTCTGGGCACAAAAGACTTTCCACAGGTTCTTAAACATCTGTTTGACAACTCGCTCCCTCCCCCATGCTAGACCTAATTCCGGAGGGCACAAGGGGCAGGTAGGTAAACCAAGCAGAAAGCCTGACAAGTGCAGATAAAACACAAAACTGGACAGGTCAAAGGGTTGACTTCCTGGATGTGCTGGCATTCCACAGGGGAAGGAAGAGCAAGAGGCACTCTGCCCTAACAGAACTGTTCAGTGCAGTGCTTGGTATATGATCCACTAACGCGAAAACATTAGCACCTTCCACTTCCACGCTCCTACCACACTCTCTTCCTGCTCTGCCTTTTCTGGTCCTTCAGTTTGTGGCACAGAAGGTGAGTGCCTGGAAGAACCCATGTGTCACCTCATTTCCTCTGGTCCACTGCTTGACTGCATTCCCCGGACCCTACACACTTAGATGGGACATGGGACTTGAGTTCTGGCCAATGGAAAGTGGGCAGGCGTGCGTACACAACAGTTCCGGGCCTGGCCTCTAAAATCACGAGACCCTGCATGCTTGCCTCTTTATCCATCTCCCGGCCAAATACGGAGGATCCAGTGGAAAATCCTGAAGGCTGCAGGGATGGAAAAACCAGGGTCGCAGGACCTCTCCGCTCCATCATTTCTACATTAGACTGAGCCAAGACAGAAAACATTTTTCACTGACACTTGGGCCTGTTTGCTATAGCATATGGTGCCTCTCACCCTAACTGAAAAAAGAGCCTTAGCCAATTAAGACTCCCTATGTTTTTGTGCTGGAGCATCTTCTACCTGTAGCCTGTCCTGCCAGCATATATATATATTTTTAAATTCAGAGTGAGAGAGAGAGAGCAAGCACAGTCAGGCAGAGTGGCAGGCAGAGCCAGAGGGAGAAGCAGGCTCCCCGTGGAGCAAGGAGCCCGATGCAGAACTCCATCCCAGGATACTGGGATCATGACCTGAGCCAAAGGCAGACTCTCAACGGACTGAGCCACCCAGGCATCCCAATATCCTGCCAGCTTTGAT
This sequence comes from Neogale vison, assembly GCF_020171115.1. Lineage (NCBI taxonomy): Eukaryota > Metazoa > Chordata > Mammalia > Carnivora > Mustelidae > Neogale > Neogale vison. The sequence continues at coordinate 56,686,414 of NC_058101.1, read as the reverse complement.
CAAAGGTTAACTTGTCTATTCATCTGTTGAAGGACATCTCGGCTCCTTCCACAGTTTGGGAATTGTGGACCTTACTGCTAAGAACACTGGGGTGCCCCTTCTTTTCACTACACCTGTATCTTTGGGATAAATATCTAGTAGTGCACTTGCTGGGTCATAGAGAGTTTCTATTTTTAACGTTTTGAGGAATCTCCATACTGTTTTCCAGAGTGGCTGCACCAGCTTGCATTCCCACCAACAGTGTAGGAGGGTTCGCCTTTTTCCACATCCTCATCAACACTTGCTGTTTCCTGTCTTGTTAATTTTTGCCATTCTGACTGGTGTAAGGTGGTAGAAGATATGGTTCATATATACAATGGACTACTACTCAGCCATGAGAGAGGATGAATACCCACCATTTGCATCAGCATGGATGGAACTGGAGGGGATTATGCTAAGTGAAGTAAGTCAAGCAGTGGTTTCACCCATATGTGGGGCATAAGCAATAGCATGGAGGACCACAGGGGAAGGAAGGAAAAACAGAATGGGAAGAAATCAGAGGAGACAAACCATGAGAGACTATGGAATCCAGGAAACAAACTGAGGGTTTCCAAGTGAAGGGGAGTGGGGGGAGGAGGGGACAGAGTGATGGGTATTGAGGAGGGCACGTGATGTGATGAGCACTGAGTGTTATATGTGTGACTAATGAATTGTTAAACATATCAAAAACTAATGATATTTATCATATGTTGACTAACTGAACATAATAAAAAAAAAAGTTTAACTCATTCTCCTCAGAAGCAGGTACACACGCATAGAACACAGCAGACTGAGGTTTGGTGAAGCCATTAGGTTGGCACTAACGTAAACAGAGATTTTAAAAATCATCTTCATTAAAGGGCTGAAATTTCTGTATTCATAAAAGAGAATGCATGAAAAGGCATTCATGCTCAGAAATGTCACTATAAAATGCGGTACAGTGTAGCTCAGGTAGAACACCTACCTCCTGCTTCTCATTTGTGGGTCTACGAAGCTCTGGAAAACATCTACACTCCTGCCTTAAATCTCCATAAGTCTTTCAACAGCCTCTCTAACAACTGAATTTTCCTAATCTACAAAACACATGTTCAAAACATGCTGATTCAGGTGTCTCTACTGCCAAAATAGTTAAGGAAAATGCTCTCAGGTTACAGTGTTATCCAGGGAAGTTTGCATCAAAAAGGAGTTAAGACTAAGCTGGCTTAGGATCTTGGGATCATCGCCAAGAGTTATGGGCACAAAATGGCTGTTTAGATGGGTTGAGAGCACCAGCTCCCCAGGGTAGCTGCTCTTTCAGGAGCAGAATACAGATTTTCATTAAATGCAAAGTTAGTTGGTGAAAATGTAAACATTTATGTGGTTTTTATGCCACTTGCACTTTCTTCCACATGAATAGGTCTTAGATTCCAGACAGGAAACTCACTGTGGTCGAATCTTCTCTTCCCGTATTGGTCTAGGCTTGCTGGGTTCTGTTTTTGTGCTTTAGAACTTCCTGATTCACATTTTCGATGAATTATCATTTATTTCTTCTCTTCAAAGAAAAATATTTCAGAGTGCACACTCTGGTTATTTCAATATTTCTGGCTGAGTAAGTTCTGGTTATTTGAATAATTTGACTCTGTTTACTTTTTATCAAGAACAGTGTTTAAGTTGCCAACTTATTGCATGAAAAATGTTGAAATCTACATTAAATCGGCACAGTAGATGTGATCAGTTCCGATAGCTAATAGGTTAGTTGAAAGAGAAAACGCATACTAATCATGCCTTTGCTATTTAACTTAAGGCATATAGATACACATCTTTTGCCCTTTGTTTGATGTGGAGTCAAGGTCCATTTTTGAGTATGAGTTCTCTGGCTAGAATGGAGGTGAGTTAGGACAGCCTATGGTAAAAGAAAGCTCCTCACTGGGGCACCTGGGTGGCTCAGTGGGTTAAAGCCTCTGCCTTCAGCTCAGGTCATGATCCCAGTGTCCTGGGATCGAGCCCCACATCAGGCTCTCTGCTCAGCAGGGAGCCTGCTTTCCTTCTTCTCTCTCTGCCTGCCTCTTTGCCTACTTGTGATCTCTGTCTGTCAAATAAATAAATAATATCTTTTAAAAAAAATAAAAGCTCCTCACTTATTTCAAGGTAGACTCATGCCAACAAGCCCACCTCAAAGCTGCACACTTAGGGTATATGAGAAGGGATCCATGCCTCACAAAATTACACCACCTACACATAATGTGCGTCCCCCAGAGAAAGCACTTGGTGATCTCTGACTCAAGATATGGGGGTACCTGGCTGATTTGAATCTTCAGTGATTGAAATGGGGAGAGGAGGAGCTGGCTTTTCTCCAGCTACACACTCCCACCCCCCCCATCCACCACTCCCAATCCCCAAATATTGCAAATGCTTGCCTATGTCAGTCAGGGCCCTCCAAAGAAACAGCATGGTTGAGAGAGGAGACAGATATGGATAGAAAGGGGGATTGATTAACTGTAAAGGCTAGGCATTTTGAAGATTTTATTTATTTAAGAGAGACAGAAGGCACATGAGGGGGGAGAGTCAGAGGAAGAAGCAGACTCCCCACTGAGCAGGGAGCCCAATGTGGGACTTGATCATGGGACTCTAGGATCACGACCTGATGGAACACAGAAGCTTAACCAACTGAGCCATTCAGGCCCCTGGACTAGGCATTTTGAAATCTTTAGAGCAGGCTAGAAACTCAGGCAATAGATGATGTTACAGTCTTGAAAGCAGAATACCTTCCTCTTGTGGAAATCTCAGTTTTTGCTCTTAAGACCTTTCAGCTGATTGTGGGAGGCCCACCCGTGTTATCGAGGGTGATCTCTCTCACTTACAATCAGTCAACCTATTGTAGGTGTTAACCACACCTGTAAAAAACTTTTATGGCGACTCGTAGATTAGCGTTTCATTAAATCACTGGGTACTACAGCCCAGCCGAGTGGATCCAGAAGCGAACTACAGCCCTGCCCAACCATAGAATGACTACGCCCTGCAGGTGCCTGACACGGAGTGTCTGAGCAGCCCTGTTACAGAGCAAGTAGACTCACCATCATTAACGGTGACTGCTGACAGTCGAGCCCCCCAAAACGAGAGGGCTGCAGTTGGGGCCCAGTTAGTGCAAGGGCAGGGGATTCCATGTAGTCTCTGAGGACAACTGATCTTGAATAATGCTCCTTAACCACCCTCCCAAACTGACTTACGTTTGGTGTGTGCTAAACTACAAGACAGGCAAACAAATCCCATTTGAAAGGATTTCCACCAAAAATAGCAGAACCAGGGCACCTGGGTGGCTTAGTCTGTTGAGCCTCTGACTCTTGATTTCGCTCTGGTCATGACCTCAGGTTCGTGAGATAGAGTCCCACCTCGGGCTTTGTGCTGGGTGTGGAACCTGCTTAAAATTCTCTCTTTCCCTCACCCTCTGCCGCACCCCCACCCCAAACACTCCCGCACGTTCTCTCCCTCTCAAAAGAAAAAAGAAAAATTAAAAAAGCAGCAGAACCAAATTTGTTTCTCACTTGCAAGGTTAAATGTTGCGTCTCTGAAGAGAGTACTTAGCAAGCCCATCTTCCAGAAGCCCTGTTTGGTTAGATGTGTCTGCTGTCTTTGACACTGAGATGAACACGGTTTGTCCAGTGCTTGGTCACATTTTCCTGTGCCTGATGGGGGTAAGGCTGAGCCCAAAGAAGTGGTTTTGGGGACCCAAACAAGGCAAGTGTCTCCGGTCTTGGAGTTCATCAGATTCCCTCGGCTGAGCACGTTTCTTCCTGGCATGTCTGCTAGGAGCCTGGCTGAATTTATGCCTCTTCATAACCACTTCATGCCCCAACCATCCCGTGCTTTTCGACTGCATGGAGCACTTCACAATACCGTTCAAATCCTCCAGCAACATGACTAAACTCTGGCTTGGTTTTTAAAATGGGGATTGATGCTTCAGAAATTGAGAAGCCAGGCCGGGTTTAGCAGAACCCATCAGATGCATTCCCTCTGCCTCCAAGCATGTAATCAAGTATTCTGGAGGGCGAACCTCCCCTCCTTTACTTAACATACAGTGTGAGCACTCTAGCCGTGCCTTTTCCTTCATTACAGCTGTCAACACAGGACTCTGCGCCGTTCTCCTTTAATTGGCTGGAGCAGCCTCTCCCCAAAGGACTGACACACATCGGCTTGTACTTGAATTAATGATGGCACTGACTCACTCGGAGAGAGGAGCACGGGAAAGATGCTGACCAGGAAGCTATCCTTGCAAAAACATCTGGGACCAGTGTGGCCCTTGCAGCTTTTTCCCTGCCATGTGTCCACACTGATTGTGCAGTGGGGTGTGCTCTTACCCTGAGCGTGAGGCCGAGCCTGTTATTGGGCAGCCTTGCCTCAAATTCCTTTAGAGGAAGCAAGAGTTCGGGCTATACAGGAGAAGGGAAACTTCTGGGGTCTCCTGCAGCCCGAGGTCCTTGACAAAGCTGCATGTGGATAAAGGCTCAGGGCTTCCTGGTTTCTCTAATGCTGGCAGGGGTCTGGGAAGGGACCGCTGGACCTGGGCAGGATTGGCAGCTGTCTTGCACAAGGGTGAATCCAGGGAAGGGAACAGGGACCACAGCCAAAGTATCTGTCGATTCCTGAGCTATTCGGTTCATTTCCTTCCCTGAGACATTCCTGGAAAGCATAATTCCATTTCCAGCCTTTGTCTCTGGTCTTTGTTGGGGAAAGTTTGCCCTGAGAATCTTTGAAAGGAATGTAATGTGCATCACATGTTTTGGTCTGTGCCGGGGTCCTCATAATCTCCCATGCACTCTTGGGAGAATGTGAATCAGCTAAACCCCATTTTTTACTGCCATGTGCCAGAAGGCTCGGCTGTCGACAATGGCCTCTCCCCAAACAGGGGACAGAGGGGCAGAGCAAAGCGGGGTCTTCTTTTTTCCTGTAGGTTTTTTTTTTTTCCAATTTATTTATTTTCAGAAAAACAGTATTCATTATTTTTTCACCACACCCAGTGCTCCATGCAAGCCGTGCCCTCTATAATACCCACCACCTGGTACCCCAACCTCCCACCCCCCCGCCACTTCAAACCCCTCAGACTGTTTTTCAGAGTCCTGTAGGTTTTTTGAGCTCATTTGGATTTTTTTTTAAGATTTTATTTATTTATTTGATAGAGAGAGATCACAAGCAGGCAGAGAGAGGAGGAAGCAGGCTCCCCGCTGAGCAAAGAGCACGATGTGGGGTTCGATCCCAGGACCCTGAGATCATGACCCGGGCCAAAGGCAGCAGCTTAACCCACTGAGCCACCCAGGCACCCCGAGCTCATTTGGATTTTTGAAAGAAAATTGAAAAAAATTTTTAAACCAAGTACTTTTATTGACATACTGTTCTACCCCTTTCTTCCCAAAAAAATGACATTAAAAAAAAAACAAACCACATTTCTTAACACTATCGAATTAAACATTCTACTTCCTATGAATGTAAATCCAATTTTACCGTATGTTGTGTAGGATATGTGATCTGGGGCCGTTTTCCCAGCTAGAGATCTTAAAAAGAGATGATGCTGAAATCTGCAAAATTCACATGCTGCCTAAAAAATAATCTTTGGAAAAGAAATCACTAAATATTCAAGATCCTAATAAGTATTTGGTTCAGGCCAAATACAATCTTCTAGTGTTTTGTTAATAATGTACTGAAAGTGACGTTTTGTGGTGGTGTGTCTACCCCTTCTGCTTGTGCCAGCTAAGCTGTAAGCTCTCCAAGACTCTCTTGTGTCTGTCCCCAAACCACTTTCTGCCAGTTGTCCTTGATGCAATGATATCATTTAATTGAATATTATGTAAACAGATAAAAAGACTATAAAAAGCAAAAGCTGCTGTTTACATAAATTCTAAGTCAAATGTTTTTAGAAACTCAGTAAAAAAGAGTTGTCTTATAAAAGAGCTGTTGAGTTCAAGGTAGGGGGCACAACTCTAAAATCTCAGAGAGAAGGGATGCCTGGGTGGCTCAGCTGATGAAGTCTCTGCCTTCAACTCAGGTCATGATCCTAGGGTCCTGGGATTGAGTCCTGCATCAGGCTCCCTGCTCAGCAGGCTGCTCTTCCCTCTCCCTCTGCCTGCCACTCCCTCTGCTTGTGCGCTCCCTCTCTCTCTCTCTCTGTGTCAAATAAATAAACAAAATCTTAAAAAAATAAAAAAAATAAAGTCTCAAAGAGAAAACCAGCAAAAATCAAGAAAAAAAATCGGCACTGAGTTTATACTGTAAATTCTTGTTACTTGAATAAAACCCAGATTGAAAATCATAAAGGTTGTGCTGCTGGGGAAATTCCTATTGGAAGACACATTCCTACATCCTTAATGTCAGATGAATGTGAGTATATGAATGCAAAGCAGTCTCCCTCCCACCAGCAAGAAGAACTCATTAGATAATAGACAGTGTTATGGCTTCTCTTGGCCCACCAGAGAGCTCAGCCTGCAAAGCAATCAATTCCACAGAGCACCAAGTCCCTCTGAGGAGAGACAAGGAGCACACAAACTGTTTACCCTTTGATGGTCTGGTAAAAAGAAATCACTAAAAATGCTGACAAGCTCTTAATGCCAAGTGTGGGCTAGCATGTCTACTGTGGATGCAGAAGGCTCAGAAACAGTGAGGAGTTTGCATTTGCTTGCAAGCCTCTTGTGGGTGCTCGTGAGAGCGACTGGAGCAAGACAGGTGATTGGAGGAAAATCCCCCTGGTGGGATAGGTATAGGTTAAGGGCTGCAGAGGGGAATGGGGCCAGAATCTGTATACTTCCCTAGGCCTCTCTCCAATGAAGCAGAAGTCTTAGATCTGCTAAGCAAGGGGGGCACAAAGCCCTCTCAGTCCTCTGTCCATGGCAAAATTCCATTGTTCCTAGGATGGGGGTAAAAGCAAAAGTCATCTGCCTGTGGGGAAGAAGCTGGAAACTCTCCTACCTATAGGTCACAGGTAAAGACTTAATGCTGATGGGGGGCAGGGTAGAAGCAAGGCCCCTCCATGTTTGGGAATGAAACCACTCTCAGGCATGCTACCATTGGGATGAGGGCAAAAAACATGTTCCTTCCCAAGACCAGTACAGATTCCAACGCAAGAGTTTTGCTGTCATGGGAGAAGGTATGGGAGCACAGAATGAACCCCACTCCACTGTCCAGGCTCAGTGGGACGGGGCCTGTCTATGCCTGAGACTGCACCAGGACAACAGAAAACCCCTGCTTCCCACCATGAGCCTAAGTGACAGGCATACCACCTTAGGAGAAGGAACAAGAGCATGGGTGGAACCCTCTGTGCCACAGGTGAGCAGGGATTCCTAAAAGCCAAGGGAGGAGCAGGAGCTCCACGTGAAACCCTCCAGCACCTCAGGCCCCACACCATATACCAGGGGAGCACCATCTACTGCTGGAGGAATTTAAAGCCTGTGGCCCACTGAATGGGATGACAGCCACAAATTATCCCAACCCAGCTCAACTGTTAACCTGAGGGACCCAACCCACTACACAAGAACCTGATGGGAGAAAAAGCATGTCCACATCCAGGGGTAAAGACAATATGCCTCACTTTCAACAGTTCTACACAGGGTGTCCAGCATTCAGTAAAAAATTACAAGACACAGGAAAAAAAAGAAAGAAAAAGAAATGACCCATTGTCAAGAGAAAATCAGACCCAGAGATCATTCAGATGTTAAAGAACTTTCAGAGATAGACTTAAACAAAAATGTTGTTGTGGGGGGAGTTACATTTGTATTTCAGGGTAAGATAAAATGCTTCAGAAAAGCATGTAAAGTTTTTAGGATTCCCAATATTTACCCGCTTTAACTAACTATCTACTATCAGTCATAATCAGGTTGAATCAGATGGCTGTATTCTCCCTAAAGTAATCCTATTTTTTAAACATCCTATTTTTTAAACATAAATTAATGCAGTGGCAATTCTTCAGGAATTATAATAACCTGTCCTGCTCTGCCCAAGTCTCCAACCTGTGGATTTTATTCCCCTACCCTACACCTAACTTTCTCAGCGTGCCTTAGAAGGAAGGGAGGGGGATGAGAAGAGAATATTAATTGTCAACATGAATCACCCACTGAGCTAAGTACTCGGGACCATGTGGCAGAGCAGGAGGAGCAGCCATTGGGAATCCATGGGTCTGTTCCCAACACTTAGAAGCTCTGGGACTGGTCTGAATAGGGACCAAATTACAAAAACTTTCTGTGCCTCAGTTTCTTCATCTGTAAAATGGAAAGACAACAATCGCTCTCTATGGGCTTATTAAAAAGATCATCAGTGACTCAAGGTGGCTGTGTCCCCTCCAGGCAATCTCATGGGAGAAACAGCATCATTCCCATTCTCAGATTCACTGCAGCTTCGGAAGGCTGAGTAGGCTGAACTACGTCATTCAGTTAACGAGTGATGGGGCAGGAATTGGAACTCAGATTCACGTTCCTCTGGCAACCCTGTGAGGCTTCAGAGTCCAGGGCCAGCCTTGCTGCCTGTGGGCAAGTAGGGAGACTCAAGCCACTGATTTCTGTTCTCTCTTTCTATTTCCTCATCTATGAAATGGGATAATCATACCCACCTTGCACATCTATACTAAGCAATGTAAATACTATGTGTAAGGCCCTTGAAAATAGTACCTGACACAAAATAAATGTCCTCCCCATAGTGCTGGTAAAGAAGGTGAAAGTGGTAGAAGAGGGGGAGGGAGAGATAGCCTCAGGGGTAGCTTAGGAAAAGATAGACCTCTGGGCTTTCCAATCCAAGAAAAAAATTGGCCAAACATCTATTAATAGCTGGGGAGGGGATAAGACTTGGGCATGGGAGACTTTGGTCTTAGCCTTCATTCTCCATTTACTGGCTCCATTATATTTGGCAAGTCCCTTACACCCGCGGGGTCTAAATTTTCTCCAATGTAGTGACATGGTCACACTACACTCACAAAGATATTTAACCAGTATGAATATGTCCCAGACCTTGTCCCGGGTGTGAAGGTTACAGAGCTGAAAAGATGCAGTCCGTACTGTTAGTGGGCTCACAGTCTACTCACAGACAGGTAAGTCAATGCAATGAAGTGGGTGTGCTTGCTGCAGTCATATGAGGTTCAAAGACAGCAGGCTGAGAGGGGTGGGGAGCTGTGGGGACTGAGCAAAGACTCACCATAACAGATAATATTTAAACTGTATCTTAAAAAAGAGGTAGAAATGTATTAAGAGGCAGGAAAGAACTTCAGGGAGAGGAAACGAAGCTGGGACCCAAGTCCTGACTCTGGCTTAGTGAGTCTGGCACTCGAACATCCTTCCAGTGAGTTTCTCCTCATGGAAGGCACGAGGGCAGTCACAAACTCAGAATTAGACTGGGGTTAGCAAGAACCTGGTGGGCCCCCAAAACAACTCCCCAAACCCCAATATAAGCACAATTTGCTTATTTGTTTCGAATCTCTACTGCATAAACTTCCTAAGTGTCAGAAAACGAAGTCCTAAATGAAGAGGAAGGTAGTGAAATGCCCTAAAGCTCCCTTCTTTCTGCTGAAAAACAAACCAACTTCTCTTGGATCTATACCTATGCCTATTTATTGGCCACAGGGCTAGGAATGCTGCAGCCCGTGTGGAGATGAAAAGGAATGCTTTATGAGAGTTGAGCCTTCGCGAGCCCCCACTGAGAAAGTGCCGGCTATATAAAGGCTCCTTGGCAAGTGATGAAACACATGGCCCTTTCTCCTTATCATTCCCATGTCTGTGTGGAGAAACACACGTTCGCTGCGCTCCCATGGAATCCAAATCCCTGAGCTCCATCCCCGACCACGCACAAAATTACCACTGAGTCCCTGGGAAATCCTGGACTATGTCAGTTTGTCCATCCCTGTAACATGGCACCAGAATGCTCCCAACACAACAGAAGAGCCACAGCGAATGAAAAGAGGTGACAGGACGTGACCATCTTACAACCACCACAGTGATGCTTTAGTAAGGCAAGAATAATCTGCAAATGCTAAACTGCTAGGCAAATGATGGCTGGGGACCAGGGTTGGATATGGAAAAGTTTGGAAGGCACCACCTTTGCAAAATCATCAAACTAAATTTCACCAGTATTAGGACAGAGGGACACCAGTAACCTGATGGAATGGATGTCCCAAGAGGATACAGCATTTGTGTGGTAGCCCTGCAAAGTATTTAATTTGAATCTAACTGTGAGAAATCAAGAGAAACTTAAAGTTGAGGGGCATTTTTGGGGCAAAAACAACTTAGGCTCTTCAAAAAATGTATATGTCATAAAAAATAAATAAATAAAAAGGCTAGGGGCCTGTTCTAGATTAGAAAAGCCTAACTCTCCACAGAGGAAACAGGATTTTTTTTTTAAGATATTATTTATGTATTTGACAGACAGAGATCACAAGTAGGCAGAGAGGCAGGCAGAGAGAGGAAGGAAAGCAGGCTCCCTGCTGAGCAGAAAGCCCGATGTGGAGCTCGATCCCAGGACCCTGAGATCGTGACCTGAGCTGAAGGCAGCGGCTTAACCCACTGAGCCACCCAGGTGCCCCAGGAAGCAGGATTCTTGACTGAACACTAGATCTAGAGAATAAAAACTATAAAGAACATTAATGGGAAATTCTGAGAAATCTAAGTATGGATTGTACATTAGAAAAAAGGTGTCTTAATAGTGTTCGGTGTCCTGAGTATTGTGCTTGTATGTGGTTATATAGGAGAAAAAGCCTATTCTTATGGGATGTGCAGAAGTACTTAGTGGTATGGCAGAAGAGAAACACTTGGTGAATCTAGGTAAAGGCTCTGCAGGTGCTCATTTGTATGATTCTTGTAACAGCTCCAAAGGTTTGAAATTATTCAAAATAAAAATTTGGAAGGAAAAACATACCTAGGTCTCTGGAATAACCTTCCCTTTATCAAACTCAGCAAACTCTATTTCCAACAACCAGTGAGCCAGTTAACCTTTCTTGTTTACTAAGCTCAAAGCTCTTTGATGGGTTCAAAGAGTCACCATGTTTTATTCCTTATTGGGATTCTGATTCAAGGGACAAGAGGAATTGGGAAATAGCTAATTCAAAAATATGAATATTAAACCCAATGGCAGTTAATAGAAAAAAATTAGCAATTCTTATTAATTATTGTAGGTTGGTAATGACACTGTGGATAGTAAGAAATGTCCATATCTTTGAGAAAAGCACACTGAAATGCAAGGTGAGATGATAACTATGTCTAGGTTTGCTTTAAATGTTCCAGCAAAGAAAAATATAGAGAGAAAAAGGATAGATGAAGCAAATATGATAAAATCAGATAATTTTTCAGCAAGGCAACTGGTGTGGGGATTCCTTGTATCAATCTTTCCAGTCTTGGGAAGGTTTGAAATTTTTCATTATAAACAACTGATAGGAAATTTTATTCACCTCGCAGTCTGTTATCCAATCCAGATCTTCATCACACACCTAATCTACTTTTAGTGAAGCAATTGACTAATTACTCCTTTGGCCTCTCGTCTCTTTTCTCTTCCATTGCTTTCTACACAGTGCTGTCAGATGAATCTGTCTATAACCTCCTTTATATGGCCTCCGCTAATTATCTTTAGAGCTATCCATCATGTCACCCTATCCTTCCGATTAAAATAAAAATGAGCACTGACTTTGGAGAAGAGCGGTCAGTATATCTCTTGATTTGCCCAGACGGTCCCACTTCACATCTGTTGCCTTGACCTAATCGTTAGTAGTGTTCCCTTTTACTCTTTAAATGCCCTGGTTTAAATGATGGACTAGATGGTCACCCAAATCAGGTGATCCTGAGTTGAAATTCCAGATCTGATACATAATGTTATGTGACTTACTGAATATCCTTGGTCCTCAGTTTTCTCATCTGTAAGATGCCCACCACATATTAAGCAATCAATAGGCAGTTGATATAATTCTATCTTCCTCCAAACAAGATCCTTCTAATCTAGCCAGGTTTCTTCCCTGGTCCCTAAAACCAAACGTGCCTTGCTTGTGACCCCCTGAGTCTTGCTGATATTATTCCTCCACCCATCAAAACCCTCCTTCTATCCTTTGAAGTTCAAACCTGAGGTCCTCAGCCAACTTTCCTCATTGCTAAATACCTACAAGTCATCACTCACTTGTGACATTTAATGACCCACTGGCTTATGTGTTCTCTGGACGATTTATTTCTGCAAATACATTTGTCTCCTCAACCACAAACTCTTCTTTCCTTTAAAGTAGGGAAGTTCTCTCTCCCACATAAATCCTATGCACCTGTGGTAAGCACTTGTATGCCCTAAACACTTGTATGCCCTAAATGAGATCCAGGAAACTACCATTCTTCTAAGAAGAATAGTTTCCTTGAAAAAAAGAACCTAGAGATACAATCATGGTCCTAGTCATAAGAAGTTTTGCCTTGTTTTAAGAAATTCCTTCTTGATTAAGTCCCAAAGGGGGTGGGGTTGGGAAATCAGACACTTCCTACAAACTGAAACACAATTCCAAACCATTATTATTGTTGAACTTTAAGACCCCAGTCTTTCCAATGGTATATTAAATACCAGACAAAACACAATTTCCCTGTAGCTCTAAGTCCTTAAGTCAGTCTGGTTTTCAAATGTGCAACCTATTTTTTTTTTTAAATCTCATTTATCATAATAAAAAAATTAAACCCTCAAGCATAGTCTGGTTAGGTAATCTGCATACACAAGAGACCTGTGGGTAAAAATGGTTCAAAACCAGATGATCTAAATATCTTTCTGTTTTTCTTCTAGGACATAACTTTATGCCTCCATCTTATATGGTGGTAGAGTGTGATTTTAGCTATATAAAAACACTGACAAAAAAGATCTTTGCTTAGGGAAAAAAAAAGTCTAAAGACAGGAGACCAAAATGTAAACAGAGGTTATCTTTGGGTGGGAGAATGGATACATCTTTTATTTATGTTTCTGTGTATTCTGTATAAATATATTCTACTTGTAAAATGGAAATAAGGGGGACTTGGGTGGCTTAGTTGGTTAAGCATCCGACTCTTGGTTTCGGCTCAGGTCATGTTCTCAGGGTTGTGAGATCAAGCCCTGTATCAGACTCTGCACTCAGTGTAGACTCTGCTTGGGATTCTCTCCCTTTTCCTCTGCTCCTCAAACCTCCCCCACCCCAAGATTAATAAACAAATATTTAAAATGGAAATAAATAAAGGTATGTCTATTGTGTTGGTAATGAATGATATTACAAATGATTAAACAATTCACTTAGTCAACAGAGACACATTCATTCAACAAAAGCTCCTGCTATGCTCCAAGGATCAGGAATCCATTTGGAACAGGAAAGGAGGCACTGCCTCCCATGCTCAGAGAATCTTCCCTTGGCCCCTTTCCTGCTTGCTTATCCTACCAGCTCTCATTTGGCTGTACTATCTTAAACAAGCAAGATTATTATTTCTGGGCCTTAGTGGTCTCATCCGTATGATGGAATACATTGGATGATGATTTCTGACCCAATGATCTTCCCCAAATGACATCTTTTCTAAATCTAAATGGTCCAGTGACAATTCACAGTAAACAGATTAGGCGAAGGTTTCCTGATCTCATGGAATCAATACTAAAAGGACTGACTCTGCTACATAACTAGGTTCAAGGCATTTCAAAGGCAAACTCCCCAAAACAGGAAACAAGCAGATGGAAACACAATCAATCTCACGAGTAGTCAGGAATCTATATTAAAGTACTAACATGTTATGTCTCTGGCAACTAATTCAGTCTTTAAAATGTCAATGCATTTCTGGTGGTGGCATAAAACATCACAGGACCTCCTGGTAAATTGATAACTCTTTCTGAAACTTTGAAAATGATCAGATCTTTCCACTAATAATAATTCTCCTTGGCGCAAAGAAGTCTAAATGCCTGAATAACCCTGAGTGAACAACTGGAAATCAAAGTAGGGAGGGAGGGGTCGTTTTCTAGGTGGTTCCATTCATTTTCTCCATGTGGTCTAAGGTCATTGGCTGACGGAGGAGGGCATAGCGTAGAAACTAGAGGAGAGAAGAAAGAGTAGGTAAGTAGGAAATGGGAATGTGCTCGGATATACATTTAAAGTGGGGCCAGTAGACACAGCCGCTCTGAAAGCAACCTGAGAAAATGGTGCAACCAGATTTGGAATTCTTTGGGAAGATGATCGAGGTAGGAGGGGTGGGCAAGGGGATGTCTATAATGCAGGTTGTGGGCGCCCAAAAAGTGAAGGTGAGGGGCTCTCAGAGTGAAAGTGGGGGTGCTGAGTTGGGGAAAAATAAGCGAGGAGGTGGCCTGCTGTCAGCACAGCAGGTCAGGGAAGACCACCACTGAGGAGGAAGCCCGGGCAGAGATTGTGAAGATGCCAAGGAAGAAGCCACCCGCTGTGAGGTTGCAGAGTCCTCAGGTAGAAGGCGCAGCAGGTGCGAGGCACCAGTGTCAGGAAGTGGCTTAGAGTCTAAGAAATTTCTAGGCCAGTGTGCCTGCAGCACAGTGAACAAGTGGGCTGTGCAAGAATGCATCCACTTACGCATATAATTGAGACGTACTGAGCACCTGCTTTGTTCCAGACACCATGCCAGGTTCCGAGGATTGCAGTTGTTGAAGAGGCAAACAAGATAACATAACCCCCTCATCAAGACGTTTAGAGTTTAATAAACAAGATAAACAAATATTTACTATTACACCAAGATATGTGCTACAAGGGAAGGGAGCAGGGAAGGGGGTCCTACATTGGTATGGCTGGAGACAATCTCTTTGAGGAGATGACATGTGAGCAAAGACCTGAGTGGCGAGAGTGACAAGTCAAGCAGAAGAATGGTCCAAACAAAGGGAGCAGTCAGATGGTAAAGGTCTAAGGCAGGATGTGGGGTGGTGTGTTCCAGGAAGAGCAGGAAGGCCAGCTGGGTTAACTATTACAGTCATCAGGGAGCTACTATGTATAACCCTCCACACTGTCTGTGTGAGTCAGGAGGCCACTGCCATGGTCCAGGTGATAGGCAGCCTCACGAGGGGGATGACTGTCCCGACACAGAGAAGTGGCCAGCTCTGACACACATGTTCACAGCAGAACATCTGGCTTTTCCTAGACTAGTCTCTAGGAAGCCTGGTCTGTTCCTGTTATTGTAATGCAATTCTCCAGAGGCGTCCATTTCTGAAGTCAGCTATGAACTTGAATTTCAGCACAGATACTCATTTCTGCTCAGCCTTCCTTCTACAGCACAAGTTAAATCTGGAATGACTCTTTTAAAGACATGCAATTCCCTGCAACACAGGCCTCCAGGGTAGACAGTTCTATTGAAGAGCGGCTGCATTGAACACAGCATGTCACAGTAATTCCCCTCCTCGCGGCCTGCTGTCCAAATCTCATTAGGCTGAGTTTCTGGGTCAGCCAATTTCCAAGAGGATATTACAACATACAACCCCCTCTTCCCCAGGATATACAAAGCTATTTACTTTCAATCAGGTCTAAAGAGAGCCTTCATCTCAATTAGTAAACATGGGCCATGGAATCAGCAACCCCATCAAATTAAAATATTTTAAAATTAAAATTCAGGAATTAAAATTAAAATTCAGAGATTCCTGCATAATGTCATAAATGCTAAAGAAATGCCAGACAAAAATACACAGTTCTGTCACCACCTTTTGGCTCCCAGGGTGGACTAAGAAGCCTCCCCCTCACCGCTCCCCAACACAGAATGACTAACTAGAAGTCCTGTCTCTCAAGAGGCCATCTGTAAGCTAATCACCACTCTCCTCACCAGGCTCCAGAGACTTCTTTCACCTTGGCTGCTGCCCTGGGAGGTCTTCTCCAACCCTCCTCCTCTAGTTTGAAATTATGTAGTTCTTTTTTTTCTTAATCCCACTCAATAAAAATTTGGCCTTTTGGGATTTCTTATTTTTATTCCTACTTCGTAAGAGAACATGAATAAGACAAAAAAAGAAAGACAAGCCAGCCCTGGGACATAAGATGCAACTCCTTAGCTCCTGGCAGACAGAGATGTTCTGATCTCTGGTTCAGCCCCCACATGCTTTTGGCATTTGTGGAAAAGGAAGACGTGAAGGAAGGGGCGCACGGGAGGGTCCTGTACTGGTGGCTAGAGGCAGAGCCACTGTTCTAGAATGCCCAGAAGCCACCAACAATTGCTTAGGCCAGTTGTTCAGGAAACGTTCAAGACAAGAAGGAAGGCTTTTTCCCTCATGTACTCTCACTAAAAGGAAATTCTGAGACACAGTCAACAGTTGGCTTAATGTCCTGATGCAACTGAAGAAAGGCCAGAAAATTCCAGAAAGCACTGAGGAGAGATGCATGAGAGGAACGCTCACCAGGAGCCCCTCTGCTGAGCAGCTCACTCCAGGCTGGAGGAGATGAACATTTATAAATAAAGGGACCATAACAACTCACACTTAGCCTTTCACGTTCATTTTTTTTATACAAGGTAAAATTGCTCACTTGACATGAGTCAAACTGGGTAGAAGAGGAACTCAAAACTGAAATGATAGCTTATTAGAAATTACAAATGAAAATCTGTATGTCAAATCTAAAGGATATTTCTAAATTTACAGGAGAAAGCCGAAACTATTCTTAGGAGATATTTTAAAGACAAATCTATTAGGAAATGAGAACAAAAAATGAAACAATTGAATGTTTAACCCAAAAAGTGAAGGAAGAAAATTAAATAGACGTGTGAATGCATAAGGGAAAAATTCCTAAAAACAGATCGACCAAACGAACATAATTTTTTATTTCAAAGACACACGGAAAGCCAGTAAAGACCAGTCCTTCATTGTAAAGTTTATTCCTGTTGTGGCGGGGAAGACGGAGGTGGAAAGCAAGCAATGCAATGTCTGAAAAGACATGTGGAAATGTTCTAAAATCCATGAGTAATAACTGGACTTAAACCTACATATCAAAAGTTAAAATCATGCTACTCATTTTCCTTCCTAGACTTCTTGGAAGTAGAGCTCACAAGGCGAGAGGCACTGCTTGATCCCACTAAAAGGTATCATGCAATAGCCTAGTCTAAAAGCATGATAAAAAGAGTAAGATCCTGAAATCAGGCAGACCTGAGTCCAACTCCTGCTCTGCCCACCCACAAGCTGTGTGATCCCGACTAAGGGCAGTCCTCTCTCTGAGCATCTATTTGCACATATGTAATATAGAGATGATGTCTACCTTACAAGCGACTAGACAACATTATTAAGATGTTTTTGCATTTCTAATGTAGGTTTAAACTGGATCAACCTTTAGGGAGTGCAACTGGGCAATGTCTATTATAGGTACAAATTCATTAAATTCTAAGTTGGCCTGGCAATTCTATTTCTAGAAACATATCCTCCATATGTACTTGCACATTTATGAAATAATTAAAGTGATTTTTAACACTGTTTGTAGCAGTAAAATGGTGGAAATGAGTTAATCAGTAATGGACTCCTTCTACAGTAATAATAAAGGGTATGAGGAATTCCCTCTTTATGTACTAATATAAAGTAATGACCAAGTTGTATGTTTAACAAGAAAGCGAGGTGCCAAATAATATATTATCAATATACAATATATTATCATTTGTGAAGAAAAGACCACGTGCACATTTTTGCTCATGTATGTAGAAAAGACATCTGACAAGGCACAGACACACGAATGTATGCATAAAACTGATAATAGTGATTGTCTGTAAAGAAGCTAGCTAGCTGGGACAGAAGCTTCACACTGCATATCTTTTTTTATGTTTAAATTTGGGGCCATGCAAATATGTTACCTATTCCGAAAATTCAGTATTTTTAAAATTCAGTGAGATATTGGAACAAATCAAAGTGGAAAATACCAATAATTCAGCTGGAAAACAAGCAAAGGCAAAAAGAGGAAGTTCTTTGCAAAATGAAATGTAAATGTATAAAAAGATATGTATGACTCACCAGTGATTAAAGATATACAAATTAAACTATGATTTTTTTTTTCCTATAATGTGTCAGACTTGCAATGATGAAAAATCTCAATAACCAGAGTTGGAAAAATGTGTGGGTATGCATGTATTTTCATGCATTAATAATACTGGGTATGCAAATTGGTACACAAACTCAGGAACCACTTGGTAATATCAATCAAAATTTTTTTTTCAATCAAAATTTTATATACACACATTTGTAACAGTAATTCCTTATCTAGAGGTTCCTCCTATTGAATTTACTTGCCCAAGTATGCCAAGCTAGACATTCACAAGCAGTCCTTGTAGCAATATTTGAATAGCAAAAAGAACTGCTAACCGAAATATCCATCAAAAATAGTGAAATGCATTGTCTAATCAACGGAACACTATATAGCAAATGAGGAAAAAGACCTAAATGCCATCACTATGGAACAGAATAAACACAACATGGCTTACTCATACAATGGGACATTGTTACAGCTCAAATGAATGGATTAGAATCAATGGGTTTCAGCATGAATAGAAACCCAAAACTTGGAGCACCTAGGTGGCTCAGTCAGTAAAGCACCTGCCCTTGGCTCAGGTAATAGAATGGGGTCAGCCCCGTGTCCAGCTCCCTGCCCAGTGGGGAGCTTGCTTCTCCTTCTCTCTCTGCCCCTCTCCCTCTCTCTCTCTCTTGCTCTCTCTCACTTGCTCTAGCGAAAAAATAAATGAAATCTTAAAAAGAAAGAAAGAAAGAAAGAAACCCAAAACTTACAGCAAGTTAAAAAACAACAAATAAGCATAAAACAGGACTCACACACAAAACAATACTCTTTGAATACGTATAGTGAATACATAAAAACATGCACTGAGAGGAAACGGTGTCTGTGGAGAAGCATAGGAGGGAAGGCAGGAGAGGAATGAGATCAGGGATGGTATGTAAAGGGGATTCCAATGTTGTCAATTATGTTTTCTATCTTTTATTCAAAACAACCTGACTAGTTATTCATTCTGGGAGCATAAGAAAACTACCAATGTTTTATGAATTTTCTTCTCTGTACTTCCCTGCATTTTGTGAAGTTAAAGAGAAACGAAATGGATGTCTAGAATAATCTATCAGATACTGTAAGTTTGAACAGCAAGGGGCAAAGAGCACGTTGAATAAGTCCTTTAAAAGAATGTATGTGTGTGTAAAACATTTTTTATGTTTATTTCCAGAGCCTAGAACATAGCCTGGTACTTGGTAAGGACTCACCAAATACCTACTGAATGAATGAACGAAGGAGTGAAAGAATAGCTACATACAAAACTTGTTAGTAATCATGACATTTTAATGTTATTTTTTTTTCTAAGGATTTCATTTATTTATTTATTTGACACAGAGAGAGAGACAGAGTGAGTGAGCACATGAGGGGGGTGAGGGCCAGAGGGAGAAGCAGACTCCCTCCTGAGCAGGGAGCCCAATGAGGGGCTTGATCCCGGAACTCCAGGATCATGATCCAAGCCAAGGGCAGATGCTTGACTGACTGAGCCACCCAGGCACACTTTTTTTTTTTTTTAATTTGCTTTTAATGTGTATATTTGCTTTTAATGTGTATATATTGCTTTTATATTTAAAAATAAAATTAGCTTTAAGTTATTTTAATAAATACTGGGCATGAGAGCAATGTACATAATTGGACTCATGTGGTGATTTAGATTTAATCAAATATTTATTCCTTCTTAGTTCAGGTATCTCCAGGACTTCTCGTCACCTTTAGTCTGGATCACACATGATGTTCCTCACACTGTAGCTATTCCTTGTTCTTAAGCTCTCCACAGATATTTAATTACTGTTAAGTTTGGGAATACTGTTTGCTAAAAAATTATAAACTTGAGTTTTCCCATGAATGTAAAAAAGCAGTAACCTTGAATATAAAGTAATAAGTGTCTGAAATACATAGAGCTATCATAAAGTTTATGCACTTTGAATTCTAAAGGAAAAATGGAGCCACCCACTGCAATGCACACGTATGAAGTGAAGCATTAGGATTCCAAAAAAGCAGAGCTGCATTAACAGCTGACAATGCAAGAACAACAGAAAAAATTTGCAAAGCTGACAGAAAGGGAAGTTATAGAAAAAAACTGTAACGCAGAGGAACACACTCCAGAAAGACACATGGCCCTGAGGGTTTTACTGTATAAGAGCTCAGTGGTATCATCCTGACACCAGTATTTCAAAAAAGTACACACAGCAAATGCTCAACTTTTGCCGAGTAAATTAAAAATTTGGTAGGGAGGGAAAAGTGTGTTTTTCAAGCTCGGAAGTACCAAAACAAAAGCAAGAGATTACAAAGGATCCTCCGAAGTACCAGGCTTTGCCAGCATCAGTAAGTTTATAATCCATAACTACAAACTATGAATGACAGTGGAGACCTGGGGAGCTAAATCCCACTTTCCAGCTGCCCAGATCACCCAGCCATCAGGTCCTTCCCTCATGCACCATGAAGTGACCACCTCTGCCAGGTACACGTGACCCTCTGCAACACCAGTCCATGCATCTACTTACTGGGTGCAAGTGTTTGCTAGGCCCGTGACAACTAAAAATCACAAATGGAGTGACTCAAAGCACAGGAATGTATTGTCTCACAGTTCTAGGGGCTGGAAATCCAAGACCAAGAGTGGACAGGGCCATGCTCCCTCTGAAAGTTCTAGGGAAGAAGCTGTTCTAGGTCTCTCCTAGCTTCTGGCAGTTCCTTGGCTTGTAGAACCATCACTCCAGTTCTCACCTGGCATCTTCTCCATGTCTATATCTGTCTACCAATTTCACCTCATAAGGACACTAATCCTATAGGGTTAGGGGCCCACCCTACTCCAGTATGACCTCAGTTTAACTAATGGCATCTGCAACAACCCTGTCTCCACCTGAGGTCACATTCTGAGGTACCAGGGATTAGGACATCAACATATCAATTGGTGGGAGGAACACTTCAACCCAAAACACTCAATGTGCTCCCAACCTTCCTTCTGCCTCTTTATGTATAATAAGTTCAATGTGTAATTAAATATTACACAAACTAAGGAAATATGCATATAAAAAGAAAGAGCACAGAAAACAAAATGTTCTATAAAGACTTAATAAAGACCAGTAATTAGATGAAATCACGTGTGAGTCAACTGTAAAATTCTGGGAAGAAAAAGCAAACTAAAAACACACAACTCTGAACTCGACGTGTTTTCTTGGAATTCAAAGAAATCAAAACAAAGAAGCCAAAAATTACAAAGAATACATTTTGGCTGCTATTTATATCAGAAACGCTAATCATGAAACTTCAAACAATTAACTCATGTTAAAAAAATGTTTTCAGTCTTGGCTCTACATCAAAAGGTTGGTGAATGAGTGTTTCAAGTTCCTTGTTTAAAAACCTTTCCAGCTTGGGCAACACCCTAACAGGGACATATCCATGAAATACTACTAAGTGAACACTTGCTGTTACAGATCATGCAAAGTATTTCATTTTGTTCCCTGAGATTTTTAACAAACCTGAGAGCATGTTTGCAAACAACATTGAAAGGACTGGACACGTTGTGAATGAATGCAAGTAGACAGTGATCATCAGTGCTGCTAACATCACAAAAAGGGAGACAACCAGACAGTATCCGTATCCTGGTGCAAATGTACAATACCACCTATACAGTGCCTTTGTAGAATGAACTTGTATCTGATCTTTGTAAGAAAGGCAGAGAAATATGTTAAGAACGCCATGAAAATGGAATCAACCAAGTTTAGCCTATAAGAAATACTGCAGGAAAAATAACCAGGTTCTTCAGCAAAAAAATTGCAAGGAGGAAAAAGACCTAGAGGCTCATCCTAGAAATTAAACAGAGACAGGAGGAGACATATCAACCTATTGTAATATATGAGCATTATTTGGATCCCAATTCAGTCAAACTGTATTAAAAAATTGTACTTACAAGACAATCAAGAAACCTGAACACTTCAATACTTAATTATATTAAAGAACTGCTGTTGGCTTTCTACAGTGTAATAGTCCAGCATCTTTATTTTTAGGGATAAGTACAGAAATATTTATAGATGATAGGATAGAAAGACTAGAATTTGCTTCAAAATGAAGGGGATGAGTAGGAGGAATAGGTAGAGGTAGAAACCAAACAAAATTGATCATGAGTTGAAAGTTATTGAAGCTTGGGTGATAGGGAAATGAAGGCTCATCAGAAGGCCTTTGGGAGGAATTTAGGTTTAGATGAGGTGTGGAAGTGGAGCCCTCATGATGGGGGTAATGCTTCATAGGAAGAGAAAGAGACCTGTGTACATGCGGGCTCATGCTCTCTCTCTCCTCCACCTGAAGATACAGTGAGAAGACAGCTGTTCTCAAACAAAGAAAATGACTCTCGCCAGACACTAAATCTCCTGCACCTTGATCTTGGACTTTCGGCTTCTACAACAGCAAGAAATAAAATGCTGTTTACGCCCCCCCACCCCCGGCTGTAGTATTTTGTGACAGCTGCCCAAACTGACTAAACAGGTCCCAACTGGAAACCTCCCAAGTGCCAAGCCAGTAGGATAGATATATAAATTATAGTATATTCATATGATAGGAGAGTATGCAACGGCAAAATGAATATTTACAACCATATGCAACAATCTGGGTGAATCTTACAATTAAGATATTGTGCAAAAGAGGGCAGAAACGAAAGTGTATGTACTATGTTCCAGCAGGTATAGTTCATCTATGCCACTGAAAAGCAGGAGGGGGTGTTACCCTTGGGTAACAGGAAACAAGTAAGCAGGAAACAAGATAGGGTTCTTCTGGGAGCTTGTTCTTTGTCTTGGAGCTGGTCACACAGATGTGGGCAGTTTGTGAAAAGTCATCAAGTTGTCGATACAGGTGCACTTCTTGACTTGCGTATTGTACTTCAACACAAAAATCTTTTAAATATTTTTTAAATTAAAAAGAAATACATTGATTTAGTAGATACAGAGTGAGACCTAAGGATTTGCATTTCTAATAACCTTCCAGGTGATGTTGATGCTGTTGTTCCAAATTCCACATTGGGCAGCACTAAGCTAGGCCACTAGTGTCCAAATATACCTGAGAATTTCCAGGAACAGGCTCAGTAGACAAAGCATACTCCTATGGCCTCCTTCCTGTAGCTCAGGTGAGGGTGACAAGATTGCTGAGTGAGGCCTCCCTTCATTGTCTACAGAGCCCCATGTAGATGTGCTGGCATCTCCCCAGGCTCATGGCCTGACAATCTCCCAGCCATGAAGAGCTCTAGCTTTGGCATTCTCCAGGCCATATCCTATGAGCCACTATCTCAACTTGCATCAATCAGGCCTCTACTTATGCACCTGGAATGCTCTCCTCTGCTTCCTGAAACCTTCCACACCCTTCAGCTCAGTTCAGATGCTACTTCCTCCATGAAGCCTTCTCTTGGCCCCATCATGACTAATCCTTTCTTGGGATAGCCAAGACACCTATTTACACTGGACTATGAGCAAAGACAACCCTACCCTGCACCTCAGCCTCCTACGGAGGTGGAGATCTCCTCCCTCAATGTCAGTCTTCCGAGAATAGAGAAACTCAGTTGATGCCATCTCTGCCAAACAGCACCAGGCTTGGCACCTAGTAGGAGCTCACTACATATTTGCAGGATTAAAATATGAGCTCTTAGAATCAAATAGCTTTGAATCTGATTCCATTTTTCAGAAATATGACCTTGGTCACATTACTTGGTATCACTGGGCTGTTGGGGAGAACTATAGAAGAATGTAAAGGGTGTGTGTGTTGAAGGTGTGAAGGCAGCCTTCAGAAAGGCTTCTAATTCCTGCCCCCAGGAGTCTGTGAACGTTACCTTATTAGGAAAAAGGGTCTTTGCTGACATAATTAAGTTAAGGATCTTGAGACGATATTATCCTAGATGTAAGGTGAGCCCTAAATCCAATGACAGGTGTCCTTATAAGAGAAGGCCAGTGATACAGAAGGGGGTTGTGTGAAGACAGGCAAGATTAGAACACCTAGAGCCACTAGAAGCTGAAAGAAGCAAGGATTCTCCCCTAGAGCCTTCAGAGAGAGCATGGTCCCACCAGTACCATGACTTTGGACATCTGGCCTTCAGAACTCAGAGAGAATAATTCTCTGTTTTCAACCACCTAATTTGAGATCATTTGTTATGGCAGCTCTAGGAAACCAGCACAGTGGGGATCCAATAAATACTTGTTCTTTTGTCTGTGCGATCATCAAAGTCTGACATTAGTTCAAAGGCTTTTAATGAATATGAATTTTAAACATTCAAATTTTATTTGACAAACACACAGCACTTACTGTATGTTAGATAATGTTTTGCAAATGTTTGCTTTGCAAACATTATTTCTTTAAATATTACGATGACCCGAAAGGTCCCATGATTATTTTTTTCTTGAGAGAGAGACAAAGAGAGAACGGGGAGAGCGGCAGAAAGAGACGGAATCTCAAGCAGAATCCATGTCCAGCATGAAGCCCAACATGGAGCTTTATCTCATGACCCTGAGATCATGACCTGAGCAGAAATCAGGTGCTCCGAAAGTACAATGACTCTTTTCATCATTTTGCAGAGGAAAAAGTAAGAAACGGAGAGCTTAAGTAACTTGCCCAAGGTTACAGAGCTAGTAAACTATGGAGCCAGGATTCAAACCCAGGCAGTGGCTCCAGAAAGTGAGTTCCTCACCCCAGCTCAAGTACTGGACTTGTTCCAGAATCTAGATCCCCGTGCAGCAGAGGATACGTGGCAGGCCTGCTAGGCCTACCTTCTCTCCTGCTACTGTCCACCCTGCTGTGAAGTTCAGACCCAGCACTGCCTTCCCTGTAGAGACCACACTTCACAGCTTATTCTGCAAGAGTAAATTGGAGGACTTCTGCTCAATGCCAATAGAAAAGTGGCATTTAATTCCACATTGGTTCCATCCAGCAGCTGTTCCAGTGGCCTCTTTCTTTACATTCGTACTTAATCTCTCATTTCCTGCATGTACTTAAAGGCTTCCTAAAAGAACATCACCACTGGAGACTAGAGGAGTAGGGAGATTTTCTTGTGTCTTTTTGTGGGCCTGGCACACATGTCCCAGAAAAGCATAGCCTGCCTCTGTTGATGACACACAGAAAGTCAGGACCATAGTCCAGCAGGACCTTGTAGACAACGTTACAGGAATATAGTCAATAGGACAGGGTTTTCTGTTTAGCTACAAAAGTTGTTCTATGAAGCAGAAGACACATGAGATGAATTGAACAGTGCCCGTTACAGTCTGCAGATGTGTCACCTCCCCGCCAAGCCCACTCCACACTCACAGGTCCCTGGGGACATATGAATGCAATCTGCACAGCAGATATCCACAGAGGCAACATAGTGCAGCACTGGGGGAAGGGAGACAGAGTCATGGGCCCTGGGTCAAACCCTGGGTTGACCGCTTAGCCATCAGTGTATGTGACCTTGGGACAGTCCCTGAGTCTCCTGAGTTCTAGATCAGCAAATACAAGCAGCAACTATGAGCTTAGACAATAAAGTCTGCCTCTACCATGGATTCCTTGTGTGACCTCCAACTAGTTGTGGACCTCAACTTCCTCTTCCATAAAATGAGAATAATGCTACCTAGCTTGTAGAGTTATTGAGCTGTTCAAATCCCGAAAGCAGCTACGTGATAGCTGTTTGCTCGTACATAAATTAGGATGAGAAGGCTGCCCAGCACAGTGAGTGACACAGGGAGGAAGGATGACTAGATATTAGTTCTTTCCTTCAATGACCTTATCTGTGGCCAGGCCCACTGCCAATATGAGTGCTGGGATCCAAAGGAGTCAATGCTGGCTTTGTTTGAATTAAGTAAGAACACACAGGTGTTGGATATAACATCCTGATTCCCAGTAGACATTGGCAAAGACACATCTATTGGGCTGTCCGCCCTATCATTCCCTTTCCTGGGAGGCACCTCCCTACCTGTGCCGTGGGGACAGTGATGGCTCCCAGGGTCAGGCCCACGAGATGTGACCATGGCCGCCATTACTCAGTGGGTCTGTTGTAGGTGACTGGCCGAGGCAGAGCTGGAACTTGGGTTTGGGACTTAAAAGAGAAGAACCCCCCAACTATTCTCCAGGAAGTAGGCTTGAATTCTGGGGCACTGGATATCCTGGTTCTCTGCCAGGAGGGTCTGCAGGAGTGGATGAGCCCAGACAGAGGGGGGACGGGAAGGCAGAGGTGCAAAGGGACTGTGTGCAGAAAGGAGCCAAGGTGGGAGACAAGGAGGCCCCGGAGTGAGACCCAGTCCCTAGTGGCTGGGCACCACGAGGTAACTGGGAGTCATGATGATAAACTCCTTTTTGACTCTCTCAGTTAACAGGTTTATGTTACCTGCAAGGGAGGGCACTCCCACTTACTACAACATCCCGCCCAGATCTCAGACTCAGCAGAGGACAAGCTTCACTCTTCCCTCCTCCCGCCTGCCGCTCACCCAGCTCTGGCACCACCAAAATCAGATTAACCCAGAACGCTGTCAGAAACAGGTCAATCAGCCTAAAAAAAATCTCATTTAAAAATACACCCAAAACAGAGCAGAGAGTAATTTTAGAGACTTTCTATAAAAATAAAATAAAAGCGGGGCTCCAGTAGACTAACTCTGATCTGGGTCATGATTTAAGCCAAATTCATCATAAGACTCGTGAAATTGAAAAGGCACTGTTGACCATCCACGCCAGATCATCTTCTATCACACACACTCTCAGTGGGCAAAATTATCCTTTTTTATAGCCACCCATAGATATTTTGAAAGCACTGTGGTAAAGTAAAAGGGAAAGAAATGAGCCACAAGGTATGCTGAGAAATAACTCATCCTGGAGACAGAGGTTTCTCAATCTCCCTCTGGCTAGCTGTGTGCCTTGAACATGTTCTCTTGTTCTGACTTAGCTTTCCTGTCTGTGAAGGGGGGTATAATAAGTAGAAATAAGACCTTCATTTACCACCATCATCTACCTGCCAAAGTTGTTGGGGGATTCGAGTGAGCTAATAGCAAAGAATGCCTTACGGCAGGTACCGGGGATAGTAGGAAAGAACACAGAAGAAGAAAGAGTGTGACAGATGAGGAATAAAGACCATGTGATAGACTAGCACTGCCCCCAAACCCTGCCTTCTAGAACCAGAGAACCAGTTCTGGGACTGCGGGGCTTGTGGGAAGACACAGCCCACTGAACTTCGAAAGTAATGGAATGGCTTCTTCCATGGTAACTCCTGGAGTATTCCTGATAGAGCAGCAGCAAGGGTATTTCAGTGATCCCTCCCTCCTAGAGACATCTTTTTCTCATGTCCCTTTTCGGCACCAGTCTTGGTGTCATATTTGGTCAATTCTTCCTCTCAAATAATAATATTACTAGCAGCTACATTTATTGAGGATTTTTATCTGTGCTTTTCAGACCTGGTTTTAAACACAGGTTTTACATACATCATCTCATTTAAGCCTCACAGATAAAAGCTACAAAGTGAGTTATAATTATAGTCATATTACATCTATGAGAGCAGAGGCTCTGAAAATTAACTTGGCCAGGTCACCCAGCAGGTAATAGACAAGAGTTAGGATTTGAATCAAAGTCCTTTGAAATGAAAGCCATGAAATTGATCCTGCCTCTGTTTCCCCCATTACCTTTGCCTTGTGCTGAGTTAGCCCATTATTATCTCCCTCTGGACCACTGCAGAACACTCTACCTCCCTAAGACCCCTCCCACCAGCTGCTATCAGATTCTTTTTCCAAAACCCAATTCCCCTTCTGCCTTGGCTCCCAGCCCCGACCAGGTAAACCACAGAAAATCAGGCACTCTCAATAAATGATGGCCAAATGAATGACATTTTTGCTTATGCTGCCTTAGCTTCCTTCCCTCTACAAAATTTGCCAGCTTATCAGTCAGGGTCTGACCCTTAACAGATTGATTCCATAAATACCCACCTCATGGGTCCACCCTGAATCACTCTCTCATCCACTCCCTAAGGCATCTGGTTCCCTGTGCCAGGAACACCCCTCCCTCAATCCTCCAGTCACCCTGTCATCATCACCATTTTTAAGTTGAATGAATGGACAAGCAACTCCTCCTGAATGTAAGCCATCGTTCTCTCCTCAGAGAGACTAAGCAGGGGACTCTTGCAGCTTCAGACCAGGGGCAGGTATTTATGAAATACCCACACCAGGTTCTCGAGCATGTTCTACTGTGCTGTATAGTTACCTGTCTTTCTGGTCTGATCTAACCTGATCTTTTCCTCTGCGCAGGAAGGTAAATAGACTCTTGTGTAAACTCCAGCTAAACAAGACCATTCCATCTTGGATTTATAAGGATACACGACGGGCTTCACTTCAGAGAGTTACAAATGCAAAATCCTTTATATTGTTTGGCTCAGACACGGGATGCAAAGTGGAAAACTTCCCAGTCCAATAGCATGAGAAAAGGGAGGTCAGGATCGAGGGTCCTCCCTTTCTCTTTCACTCCTGCACTGGACCAGGACCCTGGATTCAAAACTCTCTACCCTTTCAAATGAAAGTATATACCTAGGGGATCATTCTCTCTGTGAATATGTTACTTTGTAGAGGACTTGCCATGAAGTCATCTGAATGACTTCAAGGTTAATGTATTAAGTTAGTTAAGCTAATGAGTAGGATTCGATTTCTCTCTCTCTCTCTCTCTCTCTCTCTCTCCCTCCTGTACTCTCTTATTGTTGTTGTTTTTACATCTTCAGTTATGAAGATGTCTGTTTATGATCTGGCATTCATGAAACGCACTGGCCCAGTAGGAAAAACCATGTCTGCTACATGCCTTTTATGGGGTAAAGAACCTATAAGGGAATCTGAGACCATTATGATATCTAGCAACTGGATGAGACAATTTAAAAAATGGGATGGTGGGGAAAAAAGAAATCCAACACTCCAAGATCTTAAAGAATAATTCAATATTATATTCTTTAAGAAACCCAATCCCCGACCCCCTCCTCCAAGGGGTAATGCAGCTCTGCTCTGGTATACTATTGAGACTTTTGGGAATTTCTTTTTCCAAAGAAGTAAGTATTGATGAAGGTCAAGGGACAAGCAGGGCTAACACCCTCAGATTACAGCAGGATTTAAATTCTTCAGACGGCTCCTTCTAGACTAATAATGACGCCAGAGTTCAAAACCTGAGAATGTGTTGGATATAGGATACCTCTGACCTTATAATTTGAATGCAAACTTCTAAAAATATGGCTTTCCTTTGTAAAACAAGGGTGAGGAAACCTTTCTCTGAAACCTAGAGAAAGCAAAATAAAGCAACATATGGAAAGAGATTATAGGGTAACTAATTACATGAGGTGCCTTAATGACACATGGATGCTTCACAGTCTTTTTGAAGATGCTGTTATAAATTCATATAAACAACTGAATTCTATTCCTTTTGCATAAAAAAACTCCAAAGAAACTAAAACTAAAAACACGAGGTATTTGATTATTCAATAATATTTACACCAAGTCTACAAATAAAGGAAGAGATACCTATCGAGAATAGTGAGCTTATATCCCACATTAATAAATGAACTATTTTCTACTTCTGTCTCTTGGATTTCCAAATTTAGTCTTTCAAGCAGGGACATAAACAGTACATAGTATTTGTTCAGGTTCTCTTCAATGGCAACAGGGCTCAGAGTGATTTGTTTCATTACACTGAAACTTAAACTAATAAAAAAATGGAGAACTACACTTCAAACTGTTTCAGTGTCTTAATCTGAAATAAAAAAGTAAGAAAATTTTAATATAAATGTATCATAATGAAAATCTATAAACTGCCTATAATATAAACAAGTGTTAAAGCTCACTAAATACCTTCTCTCTCTCTCTCTCTTTGTCTCTCTCTCTGACTCTCTCTCACACACACATACACACACATTGACATATAATCCTCTTATGAACAACAGCTGACCAACTAAAGAAGATGATAAGGATTACTACAAATTTTATCATTTGTATATTGAAGTAATCAATAATAGCATTCAAATTTTCATAGTTTAAAGAACAATCCTAGAATAAGTCTAACATGAAGTCAATAAAAATTTAGACTGCCAAACCCTAATAGCAGATACTTCTCACAGACCATTTAAATTTTCATAATCTCGTTCCTGAAAACCCACGCCCGCAGACTTCCCAGTACAGGGAGTAGGACAAACAACAACAATACTCATGAAGGATAGGGCACCATGCCATTAAAGTTCTGACAAGAGACCATCCCTCCTTTCCTTACACTTCACGTCTTAGAACTGAAGCGAAGAGTTAGCCAGGTAAACATGGCAGGTCAGGACAGTCATTGTCCTCAGCAATGTGAAATTGTACTTTGTGGTAGGTCAAGGAGGGGTCAGTCTGTGAGTGCTGGCCTAGCCACCAGAGGTAATTATTAACTCACCTGAGAAAATTTATTTTTAACCCTAATTTTTACCTTTGGTTTGCACTTGAGAGTAATTCATTGCTCTCACCAGGAAAAAAAAAAAAGAAAGAAAGAAAGGAAAAGGAAAAGAAAAAAAAAAGAGGGAGGGGGGGAAAAAAGATCAGGAATTGGAAAACCAGCATAGCAACATTGTTTGAATTCATTTCTTATAATCACATTCATTAACAACCTATTTAACCTGGCACAAGTGTTCCTAACTTTTGTCTCAATACTTTCTGCTCCTGTGCAATCCAATCACTTTAATGTTATGTTTTAAAATACTGCATATATAAATAAAATACTGAATATAATACATATTTACTGTATCATGATTGACAAACAATATTCTGTGTGCCTATGTGAGTGTGCCTGGAGACAAACTGCCCCCCCACACCATGGGCACTTACCTTCAGGGAAAGCATTGGGCTGCACCACACTGAGGAAGACATGCACCATTTTAAAGAGACCGCCAATGGGCCCAGCTTTGTAAGAGTCTTTGGTCTCATAGTTCGTGGTCGGCAATTCAAATTCCAAACCATCAGAACCCTTTGTGGATGACAATGGCCCCAGGGCAGAGGTATCCCCCAACGGCTCCAGCAGCAGCAGGAAGCTGAGGAGGAGGGCCATGGCTAGCCAGATCCTGCACGCATAAGGTAGAGATGGGGGCCTCAGGTCTCAGAGGTTCTGGAAGCCTAGGATGAGACAGGAGCGTGTGTTCCTGCTCCAAAGAGGCTCGGCGGCAAGTGCTGGGTGTGCGGAGTCCACTCTCTTCCCTGGCCGGGCTGGCATGCAGCAAAGGCCTTCTGAGAATCTTTTTGTGGATCCGGGTCCGGGTCCGTGGGCTCAAGGCACCATCCCTGGTGGGAGAGAAAGGCAGCACTCAGTTCACACGCGCCTGTCTGCCCCAGGAACCTCCAGAGAGGAGGCGGCACAGCTTAGAGGTAGTGCATCTGCCTAATCCGCTGCGTGGGAGGCAAAAACAGAGACTGCTTAGAGCTGCAGGGACACCAAAGCCAGAAGGTCCCACCCCAGGGTCCAGATGCATAACGCAGACCTTGATGGGTTCCAGAAACACTCTATGCTGCAGAGAAAGCTGTTCGGCCTTAGGAAGAGAGACTTACTGAGCACTTACTATGTACCCAACACTACTGTACGTGCTGGGCCAGCTGGACCCTGTTGAAGGCATTATACCATTTACAGATGAGGAAACCTCTCCACAGAGGACTTCAGGGACTTGCCCCAGGGTCAGGGATGATTAACGGGGCGGGGGGTGGTTACAATTCAAACCCTGGAGTTTTCCTTCAGAGCCCCTGCAAGACACCAGCACACCGTTCCTACAGAGCCGTCTCTCTGGGGCTCCACGCAGGCCTTCAGAGGCCCCAGCCATAGACCAGATGCTTATTTTTTCTCCAGATTGGTGCAGGTGTCCCTGGTTTCTGGAGATACATCTTACCTGCTTTTTCTTCTACTCATTTGCTCACTGACCTTATTTCAGACATCTGCCTCTCCACCTCATCCCCAACCCAAACTAGAAGACCTCAGGGGCAAACCAAGCTGTCTAAGGCTAGGTTACACTGGAATTTACCTTTCTAACATGTTCATCAGGTAATCCTGAAAGAAACCTTTGTCCCCAAGTAACTACCTGGGAATTACAGGTCCCAGGGATGAGAGACAGGGCAGTGGGAGATTCCCCACCACCCTTCCTGGGAGGGAGAAACAGGAATGTGAGAAGCAGCTACCAAGCCAAGTGTATAGCTGGGGCAAGAGACCCAGAGGGCCTCCAAAGTAGACCCTGTCCCCTTGTGTTTCTAGCCCCAGAACTGAACACAAGACAGGGCAGAATTGGGGTTCAGTAAGTACCCCTCAGTGTAAAACTGAAAAAGCCAAAATGACTGATTTGCTTATGCCACTGTGTAGAACTAGGTGCATCAGAATGCAACATCGGAGAGGAACTGGGATGCTCTGCACCTATTCTATTCTGGGGTCAGGAGCACCCTGATTATATTCTATTTTGTACATGAATTACACATTTAGTAACTTTCAAAATAAGGGCAGGGTGCTCCTAAAACCCACTGTGTAATGGGGGAAAAAGGGTCTTCAAGAAAGTGACACATTGTACAAGGGGCCAGAGGGCCTACAACTTGTATTCTATCAAGCTGTAGAAAGTTTTGGACGAAAGGTGCAAATGCATGAGCTGTTTGAGTGAAGATGTTAATTCATATTTAATCCCCTGGATATTGCCTCATCTTCTAAGTCTTGTCCCACCCCAGTTACTTCTGCACAGAACTCCCAAAAGAATGACCCTAAACTCTCCACATCTAATCATGGGCTTCTCAGAGCATTTACAGCTCTCAGTGTCAACCTTGTTAACCCTGAATCAGCTTCCTGTCAGCTCTCCATCACACCATGGATACACCAGGACCCTGGTAACTGTTTCCAAAGGGCATTCTCCCTTCCAGGCTTGGCTGCTGCAGCCCCCCCGCCTGCTTGGGCTCTGGAGTGCTCTAGCCTTTCACTGGTTCTGGTCAGAAGTCACCCTTGTGTGCAGTCAAACAGAGGCCTGCTCTGCTCCATCTTCAAATAGTTTCCAGAGAGGACAAATGAGAAAGAAACAAAGCCAGCTAGCCTTTACAAAGCCACTGTCTGGGAGTCTCCGGGGCTGCACAGGGCAGGAGAGGGAGATGAAAGGTGAGGGTGGGTGTGTTATTCAGGACTAGGACTACTGGCATTAGACAGGCAGGCAGGCATGCACATGCACACTACACACACCACACACACTAGCACATACCACACACCACACCACACACACTAATACACACCACACACAACGCACAGCTACACACAACACACACACTATTGTATACCACATGTACACACAACACACACAACACACACACTATACATACATACACCACACACACTAGCATACACCACACATATACACATCACACACATTAACACATGCCACACACACTAACACACTCCATACGTATACACACCACCCACATTAACACATACACCACACACTAACACACACCACACATACACATACCACACATACACACACTGGCACATGCCACACACGCTAAACACCCTAGCACACACCACACACACTAGCACACACCACATATACACCAACACATTAACACACACCATACACACTACACATACATACACCACATACACCACACAAAACCCAACAAATACATATAACACACACTATCAGACATATACACTACACACTGATACACTGCATGTATACACACCACACATATACATACCACACACACTGACACACTCCACACATATGCAAAACATATATACGTACAACACACACACTCATATAAATATCATATAAAATACATACAACACACACACACACACACATTACATGCTCCCATCTTGTTTCCTGCTAAAGCACAGGCAGGGAGCACAGCCGCTGGAAGGATTAAAGGCTCAGCTGCTAAGAAAGGCTGAATTCCTGGTAATGCCACCACACCTCAGCCAGGGATGAGGAGAAGCACACCAGGAGAGAGATGGCAAGAGGCCTGTGAAGAGCTATGAATAAACAGTTTCAAACTCTCTCTGGGAATAAGCAGGGGAAGGCAAATCCCAAGTGAAATGCAGCCCCACTCACTGCTGCGAAGCTGGAAGTGCCAATTAAGCTAGGCAGCACCTAGAGCTACGTGTCCAGATTTCTTCACTTCTTGTTCCAAATTGTCGGTCCCTCTCACATTTAGAAGTAAATGTTAATACTAAAATCTCACTACTTAGGAAACACTCGATAATACAAGTCAAGGCAGAAGGGAGGTTGTGGGACCTCACCTGTTAACCTCACTGGGTAGCAAGAGCTACTGGGACAGCTCCTGGGACTGCCAGCATAAAACCCAAGCCAGTTCTCTAGGACCAGGAGCTGCATTGGCATAAAATGCATATTTATTTAAAATGCTGGTTATCAGACCTAATTTCTGGGGACCGGGCCCATTCATCTGCATTTTTAACACTCTTCCCCGGGTGGTTGATTCTCAAGACAACTGAAGTTTGAGAACCAGCCCTGGTCCTGAGTACTCATTCACCTAGCTTATTCAGGCCACTTTCCAAAGACATCTTTGGTTTCTCAAATGCAACTGCAAGACAACAGATGCAAGGAAGAGTGCCCCAAATGCCCTTCTTATAGTGCATTAAACTGATCGATCCCAGCTGCTGTGGAATGGTCTCTGACTTGCTCATCTCTGTGCCCGCCAGAGCCAGGCACACAGTAGGCACTTGATAAAGGGTTGCTGAAATCCAACAGTGAGGGGTAGAGAGAGAACTGACCTGAAATAATCCTTTCTACCCATTTCAAAATTGTATGGAACATTTATTAGCTTGGAACATTTATTCCAAGCCTCTGGAAGGGAGGTGTTGGAGTGTTTGTAGCTATTCCCACAATATAGGCAGCAGATTGTGTCTTTACTGGCTTTGCCCATGGCAGAGCAACTGGTCTACCATTCTGGGGCCATGCCTTCTGCTAGGACCCCCAACTTTGCAGGGCTTTGGGAACTGTTTCCTCAGGGGCTACCTCCTCACACAGGCACCAGGCCAATCAATAAAGGCGATCT
The DNA here is from genome assembly GCF_020171115.1 of Neogale vison. NCBI lineage: Eukaryota > Metazoa > Chordata > Mammalia > Carnivora > Mustelidae > Neogale > Neogale vison. The sequence continues at coordinate 56,651,470 of NC_058101.1, read as the reverse complement.
CACCATTTTTCTGACTTATGGGGTACGGGTTCCTGGTTTCCATTCCAAATGCGTTGAATTCAAGCTGGGAAGGTGGCCCGAGAGTGTGAATTTTGAGCAAATACTTCACATGATTCTGAGCTTGAGTCCAGAAAATGGCACTTCCACAGTTTGAAAGCAAATATGGTGACCATCTAGCTTCATTTCTCCTTCTTTCTAAAGGATCTTTGTATTGAATGTTTGTCAGCTGAGATTTCGGGGGTGGGGGAATGGACTGCTCAACTTCTGAGCCTACCTTTGTGAGTCTTGTAGGCAGAACTCCTGTTTTTATTGTGAGGACAGCCGAGGTGCCCAAACCGTGGTCTGCGGGATGCCTCAAACCCACCAAGCGGATGCCTATTCCTCGGCTTGTCAATGAGGGGCACACTCAATCAGAGGCAGTCTCTAACTCAGTCTAGCAGTGATGGCACAGTGCCAGCAGCCATAGCCAGAGTCTTGCGGTGGCAGCCGTGGCCACACACCAGTTGAGGGTCCTGTTGTATGTCCTGCATGAGCTCCTGAGCCTAGCTGGCCAGTCTTCCTGTCACTACCTAATACCCAGGCCTTTTTCTGCTAAAATTACCCAGAGTTGGCTTCTATCATTTGTAACAAACCATCCTGACCCTTAACAAATCTGAGATAGCTCTTGGTCCCCTGCAAAATCTTTATCCTTCATATTTTAAACAATGCCAATAAAATAATACTTGGTTTAAAGTCTTATTCCTTTGACCTGTCCTTTGATGCACTTGTTTACTGTGCTGGAATGCACAGAATAGTCCCATATGGAAATCATAAGGAAGTTCATTAAAAAAAATTATGGGGACATATCAAGGAAGCAAAACGAAACTAAAGAACGTTGCTGAAGTGACAAGAGGCCACACGTTTGAGACAGGGCAGGAGTCTCCTGTTCTACTCATTTGTCCAGTGACTTGAGCAGTGGCTTATATTCTCCCTGCTTTCCTGTGCTTGTCTGTGAAGTGGGGTTTTGAATAACGCTGGAGGGTTAGACAGGAGTAGGTACAGCACCAGGCAGCCAGCTGGCCATCAATAAAGGGCCTGAACCGCCTGCCATTGCCAGCATCAGTCTTCCACGCTCCACCATGGCCCTGGGCTCACCTTGACAGACAGAACAGCTCCAGAGGATACTCACAAAAAAAAAAGGAAGAAAGAAAAAGTAGTAACTTCACACAGTGTGAATCCACAGCGATTCCCATACTCGTTTTTGAGCCACAAAAAAAAAAACAGCAGCCGGGTAAGGTTCAACCCAACATACAATGGCAGATGTTTGAGTCTCCAGTGGGGTGTTCAAGGACGACCCCCCCCCAACCCCTCCCATCATTCACCTGTGTGTCTTAACGAAGGTCAGCCGCTGCCCACAGGCACTGTGGAAAACCTTTCTGGATCAGAGCTTGGGCGGGAGAGAGGTCAGCAGCCGCCTGGGGTTAAGGCTCAACCTGTTGCTGCAGGAAGCTTGGGGCGCCGGCTTTCCCCAGCCTTTCCCTCCCACCCACCGCCAGGCCGGGCTCCTTCCTGCCCTCTCCCCCTCCTCTGCAGGAGGCTCTCCCGGGCTGCGGGACACAAAAGAATGGGCGGCTGGGCGGGCGCGGGAAGCGAGGAGACTCGAGGAATCCGCCGCCGCCTGGGGGAGGGGGTTGCCGGAGTAACTTGGCTGCCCCGGCACCGCCGCGCGGGATCCCCGCCACAGCCCCCGGAGGCTGCATCGGGGTCGCCAGGGAGAGCGGGGAGCGGTGTGCCACCCCCTCGAATCCCCTCCCCCTCTCGGAACGGGCTTTCAGGGAAACTGACCTTGGGCCCCCGCCTCTCCCGCACCTCGAAGCTTCTTCCTCTGTCCACGCTTCCCTTTGTTGTCCCAGCCGGCGCCGAACTGGCGAGGTGCGTCCAGGGCACTCAGCTCTCCACCCGGCAATTACCGTAGGTCCCCTAACTGTGCACACAAGGGGGTGGGGGCTGCGTCAAACCAGGGATGCGTGCGCTCTCCCATAGACGTGGGGACACTGCCTCCAGTGGCTCCCCCCGGACCCCCCTCCCGCTATGGTCTATTGCACCGCGTACTCCATTTGGAAAACCAGGGAGAGGTGACCCCTTTACATCCCTGGCAGGGGAGACTCAGTGCCTCGTGCCCCCAGGGCACCCCCAGCACTCCCCTCCTCGCAGAACAGTTCTCAAGCCCTTGACGAGTCTCCCCCTTTCAGACAGTGAGCCCGCGGCTTCGGGGGTCCCGGTCCCTCTTGCTTGTGTCCTGGTACCTGGCGAGCCACAGCCACCGGTTCCCCTCCTGTGGCTGGAAAAAAGACCCACCGCGCAGACACCAGGCAGCCGGCAAAGTTTGCGAGCGTCCGCGCTCTGCCTGGAACTCCCGCTGGCGGGGCGCCCGGACCACCTCGCCCACTTTGCAGTCCCCCGGCTCCCAGGCAGCTCTCAGGGCTCGTACTACCTGCCCCGGGGCCAGGGGACGGGGCGCGGAGGGCCGGGAGGAGAGCGGCACTGAGCGAGCCCCTCTGTTCCCGATTTCCCGCCCCCAGCCTTCTGAGGCCGGTGCGCTCAGGCCCCCGCAGTCTCCGCTGACGCCCCCAGGCTCTGGGATGAGGACGCCTCTACTCACCGTGCGCCGGGTCCAGCTCCAGTTTCGGGCCCCGCTGCCGCCCGCCCTCCCCTTGCAACGGCGTTCGCCCAACTCGTCCGGCTGATGAATGATTTATGAGCCTCTTCGGGGACCACCGGGAGGGCTTCCGGAGAGGCGGCCCTGTAGCCCAGCGGGCGGGCCAGCCCCGCGGGGCGCGGCGGGCCGGGAAAGGCGCCGGCCCTGGAGGCGCGAGCGAGGCCCGCCCGGGGTGCCCGCGGGGACCTGTTGCGGCCTCCCCTGCTCCCGGGCTGGGACTTGCAAATGGAGCCTCCGGAATGGCAATGCTACTTAAGTCAACTCAACCCCAGCCGGAGAGCTGAGCGCGCGGCCAGGTGCCTGCCCGGGACCCGGTCTGTATTTTAAAGAAAGCTAAGCCGGGGGTTCTGGATGCGCTCCCGACTGGACCGGCGAGGCAGCTTCCCGGCGACGCCCGGAGGTACCCACCCGGCCTGGGCTGCATGTATTTCCTGAGGCTGGAGTCCGGCTCACCCAGCACGCCCTTCTTACAGCACCCGCGTCTCCCTCACCTAGGAGAGCTCTCTACTTGGAATGCCGTTCCCCTTCTAAAAACTCCTCCTCTCGTTAGTTCCAACCCAGACAGGCTTTGGTGACACCCCCCCACCCCCCCACCCCCCCACCCCGCCAGCTGCTTTAGAGCTTCTATTGCCGGATCCCAAAAGACTTATTCTTTTCTAATTCACCCAAACAAAACCAAACCCAATAATTTGGTTCCTTTGTATATTATGTACCAATCACGATGCTCGTGGCCTGCGCTGTAAAACCTACAGAAATCAATCCTTGCCCCCACGTATAGGTACAGGCATCCACCATAGACCGAAGCAGAACGCGCTTTAATTATTTGGTTCAGACTGGGGCCGAGAGTCCCCTGTCATCCCATCTTCACCTCTCTGCCAAGCTGCCAAGCTGAGACGGTGGAAACCATCCGTAAGTACTCACTCTGTCTCCTAACCTTACTGCATTCACCAATGTGCCCCTTGCGCCTGGCTCACCACTTCCAGTCTTGAATGGAGAATACTGTCTGTGGAAAACGTGAGACTTACAGAAGTCCACTGCCAGGATGGTGTCTAGCACTCGGTTGGCGTTTCACGTTTGTGATGCGGAGGGATGGATGGGTTGGACTGTTGGACAGGACAATTTCCACCAAGGTTCTTCACTAACCCCAGAATCTAGCATAAAACCTGTGCTGGAAGGAGCATTGTTTAAAGTTTAAATTGATCTTGTATGTGCATACTTCTAGGACAATAAATGCCAGGTCAGGAAACTTCTGAAAAGGGCACTAGAGGCACAGCAAATTTAGGTGGTCGTATAATCAGGCCTGATGTTTCCACCCTGAAGCCCCTGCTGGTCAGGGGCCTCTGCTTCTGCACTGGCAGAGGTCCCCAGCACTTCTCCAAGGCAGCCCTCTGAGGACTCTGGAGAGGGTACTCCTTCCCTCCTGATAGCAGTCAAGTCAACTTGCATCAGATGTTGACCCTGTCCCTTTTTATCACTGTGACTTTGGCTCCTTAGCCTCCTTGAGCCCGTTTTTTTTGTCTGCAAAGTAAAGACAGTTATGCCTCCCAGGGCTCCTGTTTACTGTTAGTAATAATAATAAAAATAACAATGACAACAGTAGTAGGAGTGAGCACTAACACTCAGTGAATGCTTCCTCTGAATGAGGCACTATGCCCCGAGCTTTAAGTGCATGATTTTGTGTTATCTTAGCAACAAAGACAGCATATGATCTCCATCTTAAAGATAAGGCTAAAAACATGTTCAGTCTTTTGCCTGAGGTCCCAGAGGTAGTAAGCAAAGTGCTGAATTTGAACCCAGATCTGGCTCCAGAGCCCATTATTGCCCAAGCACGCCAGAGTACCGAGAGATAACATAAAACCCTCTGTCCTAAAAAAAAAAAAAAACAAAAAACAAAAAAAAAACCTCTGTCCTGCACCCCCTGATTGACAATGTCGTGTGGCACTCCAGCATCACATTGAAATGAATGGCCATCTGTCTTCCTGTAGGCACCGAATGCTTCAACTGTTTTTATCCATTTTCATATGTCTCCCTCCCTCCATCACCAACTCTATGTGGACCATTGGAGGTGTTCAATAAGTGAATGAATGAATAATAAACAGAACGCAATATTAAGATCTGTTCTGAGCAGCCTTAGGCAGACAGCAACATAGGACTTAATGATTTATTTTGTTCAATTCAGCTTGGAGTTCTAATGCTACAGTCCTGCTATCTGTACACAGAATTCAGCACAACTGAATTCCTCTGTCATCTGTTACATGCGACTGGAGGATGTAATATTATTCCTATATATCCATTTAGTCATCAAGTGCAAAACTTAGGTCTCCTTTCTGAAATCGCTCCTCATTTTTCCTGCCCAAATGAAATCTAAATACGAGACAGCCTGACATCCTAGGGAGAGCAGGGAGAGTCATTCAAATGCTGTCACTAACTGCCAGTGTGGTCCCTGGTAAGTCCTGTAAACCCCATGGGGTTCACATGTCCATAGGTCCAATAGCCTTGCTCAGGGACTGGATTATGGCTAGAGGCTACCATTTTGGATCCTACAGATATGGGATATTGTCATCAACACAGGAAGGTCTATAAGATAGTGCTGGTTTAAATAGTGAACCATAATAAGGGGAAAATGACAGCAGGACTGGGGTAAGTAACTGAAGTTTCCACAGAAATTATCAGGGTGATGGAGCATTAGAAATGAAGTGTTGAGATTAATCATTGTCAGAGTATACAACACTGGATCATTCAACAATCCTCAATCTTTGACAAGCCGTTCCTTATGAAGGACTTTGGATAGTCTTTTCTGAATCACTAAGACTAAAACAAAATAGGTGAGTGAATATATTATTCTAATTAACCTGACATTTTCTACCATGAATAACTAGGCCCCTCCCACTCCCCACCAAAATATGTGCTTATATGACCAACAAACATGGCAACATGTGACCCTTTAGGAAATCACATTTGTATCATCTCAGCATGGGCTGCCCTTGCCTTCTTAAGTCTGAAATTTGTGTAAGAGACAGCTCAGGAGAGAGGGAGAAGTTAAGCAAGGGGCGGGGGGAGAGAGAGGGTTTGTTCCAAATCGAAATTCCACTAGTTTTCAAGGAAAAGGCTTCATGCAAGCTAGGGTTTGCCTATAAATGTTTCACCTCATGTTTTCCTGTTCTTCTTGCTTTTTCTCCCCTTGCCTCTGGGCTTAGAAACCACACATAGCTTTGCTGATGTTCACTAACCAGAAGCCAAAAAAACATGTTTCTTGTAGTTCAACAACCGTTGGGTAAGATTTGTAACTCATTCATCAAGCCCACTGTGTAGTAATTCAAAGGTGGAGGAAAAAAATTTCAAACCAGTTTGGACAAAGAGGAAGAGAAACAGAGCAGGGGCCAGACCAGGGCCAACGCCAGTACCTCCACGCCTAGATTCCGAACCTGGGAAGTTGGAAAACCCCATCACACTTACTGGAGGCTGGCGCAGGGTGGTTTTATATTTTATGTGCTGGATCTGCCTTCTAGTAACGGTTTCAAATAAATGCTTCATCTCTAGGGCTGGCTTTCATCTGCGCCTTTCCTTCTTTTTTTTTTTTTTTTTTTTTTAAAAGATTTTATTTATTTATTTGATAGAGAGAGATCACAAGTAGGCAGAGAGGCAGGCAGAGAGAGAGAGAGGAGGAAGCAGGCTCCCTGCTGAGCAGAGAGCCCGATGCGGGACTCGATCCCAGGACCCTGAGATCATGACCTGAGCCGAAGGCAGCGGCGTAACCCACTGAGCCACCCAGGCGCCCTGCGCCTTTCCTTCTGACATCATTTTTAATATGCACGAACTCAAACGGGGCTTCCTAATTTGCCTTTGGTGACTGCGTGGGGAAAAATGCGAGCAGCAGAAGGAAAGGGAGTTATAAAGCGTTAGGATACTTGATCTCATTTTCTCAAGGAGGGTGAGGTTCTTTCCTCTAAATGTTTGGGCTGAGATTGGGGAGGGAGGGAGGCAGAAAAGTTCCACAATTTCTAGTTCTATAGTCATCGGTTTTTAAATTGTATCTCCTAAAAGGCTCACCCAGGAACTTGCAATATATACAATATTGAAACTTACGATTCCACTAAGAAGTGTTTTACCCCTCTGGGAATGATTGCCATTATTACTTCCTTCTAAGAATTTGCACTTATCCTCTTCTCATTATCTGAAAGCATGTATTAGCCATCTGTTAGTCATCCATTCAGTAATATTGATGCAGCCCCTACTACAGAGGTCAGGAGCTAAAGAGTCCAGTTACTCTGACCCAGAATATACTTAGGGGAAAACAAGAAAACTTTTATCAAACACTGTCTTTCCTCTTATTTACCCCTTGCCTATTTTCCTCGTCATAAGACCTTTTTTTTTTTTTTAAGAATTCTCCTTTGCTTCATACTCTATCTGCTACTTAAGCTATAATCAGATATGTATTTTAGGCACAATAAACTATCTGCTAATTAAAACACTCACTTTGTCCAGAGCAACTAAAATGTTAAATTATAGTCCCCTCCAATGTTGAGGGCATTATGCCAAGCGAAATAAGTCAGAGAAGAGAAAAACAAATTCTGTATGATCTCACTTACATGTGGAATCTAGTAAAACCGATTCATAGAAACAGAGGTCAGATTTGCGGTGGCCAGGAGTGGGGGCTGCGTGTGGGGGAACGAGGGTGAAGGTGGTCAAAAGGCACAATCTTTCACTTGTAAGATAAGTCCAGAGGATGTGATTTGCAGAAAGGTGGCTCTAGTTAACAATACTCTATTGTGTATTTGAAAGTCACCAAGCAAATAGACCTTAAAAGTTCTCATCACAGGGGAAAAAAAAAAAAATTTCTCAGTAAAACCGGAAAACATGAAATAAAATAAAAACTATGAAATACGATATAAAGAATTCTAGTTCCATTTAGCTACTTATTCCACAGGATGGAGAAGGAGCAGTGGTCTGTTGTTGTACGGTGGGGGAGGCATGGGATGTGGAACTTGAGCAGATGGGAAGACAGTCCTTGCTCTGCTCATTCATTCATTCATTCACTCACTCATTCATTCATTTTTTCCTACATTGCTTAGCCGCGCATTCCACAGGTATTGACTGAGCACCTTCTGCGGGCCACACTGAGCAGCGAAACAGCAGAGAATAAAACAAAGGGGTAAGCCTTCGCCCTCCCAGAGCTCACTCCCTTATAGGGAACACAAAGCGTGAAAGCCATCAAATCCATACTCATATTCGCTATATACCCTTGAATAAGCTACTTAACCTCTGTAACTTCAGTGTCCTCACCCACAAAATAGAGGTTGTGCAAAGTGTAAATGAGCCAGCATATGCAACATGCCTGGCACAGAGTTAGCAACAAATGTCAACTCTTATATCTGCTTTTTCTATTTCTTTGCCAAACTCTCTCTCACCCTCAGCCCCCACCCCTCTTTTTATTTCCAATCTCATAGATTAGGAGTGTGGGGCTGTTGGAACCGTGAGTTAAATCCACTTCCCACAGATACTTACAAATTATGCCCCAGGGATTTGCAAGGATCCAAGTCAGAAAAAACAGATTTGGCACATATTCTGATCTCTGCCCTGTAGAAAAAGTGTCCAACACTTGGAAATGAGCATAGGAGAAGACTGGCACTTTTTTTTCAGAGGGAGGGGCATGTCTAAGGGACCCTCAGGGAATTACTGGATTTTATAGAGGCATGTACCTGTCATTGTGTTTCTATCAACTAGGCTGTATCACAAGTCTGTGAGGATAGAAATGAAATTGTAGAACACCGATGACATTGCAAATGAATGTTCTCCATGAAAGATAATTTCATTTCTACCCTATAGAAAAGATGACCCCAAACCCAACATTTCAGTACCCTATAGGCTGGTGACAGGCTTTGCAACTGCTGGCAAATAATCATTTTGGCATTCCCAATTGTGTATATAAATGTCTGCTTCTCAAAGTGTCCTCTGAACAGGTCCCAACATCTTATTGGTTCTCTCATTAATTACTGAGCTGAGTAAAACCTTTGACATGTGTCCCCTATATATTTACATGCAATGTTTTTCATTCCTTGAACATTATAATTTGGAAACCCTAATGGAGCTTATGACCTTTAGGGAGACAAATAGCAAATTTTAACATGAGTTAATTTTGTTAATGAAAACTTCAATAAATTCTGGAAAGGTGAAATTCTAAACATTTGTATAGATTCTAATAGTATAACAACAGCCCATTCACTGGGACAAAGATGCTGTAAGCAGCACCCCAAAGTTCCTGCCAACTTCTCCCCCAAAGCCTCCCTGCAACAGCCCCATTTAGAGCAATCTTTGACCCAAGTGCCACTGCTAAGGACAAAGGGAAAGCTTTCAAGAAGTTAGATCACAATAAACTCTTTTTAAATGCTGCAAACCCAGGGGCACCTGGGTGGCTCAGTGGGTTGAAGCCTCTGCTTTCAGCTCAGGTCATGATCCCAGGGTCCTGGGATGGAGCCCCACATCGGGCTCTCTACTCATCAGGGAACCTGCTTCCCTCCTCTTTCTCTGTCTACTTGTGAACTCTGTCAAATAAATAAATAAAATCTTTGAGAAAAAAAGGCTGTGAATCCAGAATGATTTGTTTTTTAAATAATGAGTATAAGGTTCTTAAAGACAAGGAACGTGGTCTTTTAGACCATATATATAAATGTGGTTCTCGGCTCCATTCTCCGAATTCAAGTGGACACCTCCCCCATGAAAGATGGGGGCGTGCGGAGGAAGGACGAGTTTGGTGGAGTATGTGTGCAGGAACGGTGCACACATAATAATCCCTTCCAATAACCTGGGTGAAACCTGGGAGAGAGTTCCAGAGTCGTTTTCATTATGGAAGGAGGAAAAACTTACAAAAGAAGTGAAAAAATTATCATGAAAATTATTAGATCATGGTGTGTTTTTTGTTTTGTTTTGTTATTATTTCTTTTTGTTTTTGTTTTTGTTTTTTTAAATTGGACACTCTTGACATTTTGAGCTGGATAATTCTTTGTCTCGGGTGGTCCTGGGCATGCAGGGTGCTCAACAGCACCTCTGACTTCTACCCACCGGATAGATATAACAGTCCACCTCCCAGTTGTGACCACCAAAAAGATTCAAAACCTGGAGTTTGTTTGTTTGTTTGTTTGTTTTTAAAGCAGGGGAAAAACTATTGAGTTTGAGAAGATTTTATCAGATATATTTAAAGAGGAACTTCCTGGTATCAGATTTGGCAAATGCTAAGAATTTTGGATATAAACTGAAACATATCCATCACCCAAATCACTTGACCCATCATGCTGGGTACCTGGCCCTGGGGAGCCAGCCCTCACATCGACTCCGCATCACCCCCAAAGAGAGAATTGCAAACTGAGTTATATCAGGAAAGTAAATTGCCTATTTTTATGCCTCCTGGAGATATTCACAATGTCCTGTGCTGGGTGCTGGGTGCTGGGTGCTCAGTGCTTATTCTGAGTATAACCTATAGCCCCTGGAGAAACTTGACAGTTTTCTTAGAACTTTTGAGCAGAGAAGCATTCAAAAAAAAAAAAGAATAGGATTGTTAATATTTCCCAAGACCTAATGAGAAAGTGCCTGGCATATTCCAGGACCTCAACAGATCCCAGAGAAAAACAGGGGAATAAGGTGAAGCTCAAACCTCATAAGGAGGCAAATAAATGTAAGCAGGAGTGAGATGGGGCTGCAAGGTAGGAAAAGTAGGTCTGGTCTCTGTCCTTGTGGCTGGCGTTTATTAGCTATCTGCTATCTGTCAAGCACAGAGCGACGCAGTATTTTGTTGGTTTCATAATAAGAATAAAAATTACCATTTACCAGGGTAACCGTTACTCTAAGTATCTCATTTAATATTTAAGGTAATTGTAGGAAGCAGGTATTATCCAAGCAAATCCAAGAAAAGTCTGTTGCCCATTTGTTACGTGTCAGGATGGCTCTAGGTGGTAGGCACGCAGTGGCAGACGGGCCCTGCCCCCACCAAGTGTACAGTATAGGAGGGAAAACAGACGCTGACAAATGCTTACGGGTGGGGTGATTCCTTTCCCAGTCCCGACTTCTGCCTCTGTGCAGTGAGCTTCAACGCAAGAATTCAGAGGGCAGCCTTCAGACCTAGGACTGGAAGTAAGCGAGCTTTTAATGAGCACTTATCTGTGTCAGTCCTTGGAACTTGGGGACACAGAGGTGACTTCGGCCCCATCCCAGTGAGAAACTCTTGGCGTGGACCTGGCTGGCTGTATACAGTCGTTGCGCTGTTCCACTTTATTAAATGGCAAAGTAACAGTGGGGGTAGAGAAATAATTTTACAGAAACTGTAAGAGGAATGAACAACACAATCCTGGATCTGTTGGATTCCAAAAAAAAACAACGCTGATAAACCTGGAAAAGCAGGGCCGTGGAAAAACTGAGCCGAGGTTAGGGGTTTCTAGAGCTGAACTGGGACAAAAGAATTACCAACTTGCAGAAAAAAACAAACATTCGTATGCACGTCATTCTGCAGAATGTTTCAGAAGCCACCTAACGGTAAAAGCGCTAAAATGCATACAACCAAAAAGAGGAAAAATTAAAGTTGAATCCTAAGGAAAAAAAATCCCCTGGTAAGAAGCCCTATAGACGCAAGGAATACTAATGAACATTGTAAGCATGCACCGAAGTAAAATTTAAGTCAGTAAAATTACTGAAGCCGAGTAATAGGTATCAGGGGTTCTATTTCACACCAGTTTGAAATTTTCCACTATAAAAAAGGTTAAAAAAAAAAAAAAAGAAAGAAAGAAAAGAAAAAAAAAAAGAAAGAAACAACCAAGTCAATCAATGGCTGGGAGAAATAGGAAGTGGAACTTGGGTCTGTCCTTGAGCTGCGGTGAGGTCAGCATGGTTGCCGCGGGTGAGGCCGAAGGGCTGAGTTGAACAAGGTGTGGAAGACCAGTCAACAGGCAAGGAGAGTGATCTGTTTCGTCTTGGCTACTTTCATCACTTTAGTTCTTATGGAAGGACAATGGCAAATGCCTGGGAAGTTTAATAAACAAGGGCCAGCTCCCTCTTGGTTGTGGCCCAGAGAGGAACATGGATTCTGGGATCACACACTGTGGAACAGATCCGCCTAGGTTGGAGTCTGACTCTGGCGCCCCTAACTCCATGTGCCACCTTGGCCGGATTACCTAACACCTGTGAGCCTCAGTCCCCCTCACCTGCAGAGTTAACACCAGTAGTGCCTCTGGGTTTTGAGAACATTAAATGAGATATGCTATATACTGGAGGGTTCCAGGGAGAGCTGGTTCTTTCCTCCTGATCACTGCACCTCTGATTATTTACAGCAGGACAGTGATCCTTCTTTAGGCTCTACCTTGCTTTCTCGCATCTCACAGGTCTGAGGCTGGTTGCATTAATCGGAGAAAGGGATATCAGAAAGACATTGGGGCTACAGGTTATAGGATGGCTCTGACATCCCAACCCCCAACCCCTACCCCAAGAAGGCAGCTCTTTACTTAATCTGTACTAGAAGGTATAAGAGGGTCACACTATCTCCATAGTCATCACCACCATGGAAAACAATCCAAATGTGTCCTACCGGCCTCCACATGTGTCACTACAACCAGAACACTTGTTTGAAAGCAAAACTTATTTAGTATTCTTCCTTTTGCCAGAGTTTTCTATCTCAATAGTCCTACACAGTCTCCCGAGAAATTCAACCTTACCTGTATTTATTATTTGTTATTTGTAGAGTTGTCCAACTCAAAAGCCCTTTTCTGGGTGACACAGACACCCTTTTGTGGGGAGTACTAGTGGGTCAATCCAACATCTTCCACCACAAAAGTCAAACATTATCTTCCGTTGACCTGTAATGCACTCAAGGGATGGTCCTATCCAGGCCTGGCCAGTTGGCCACTCCTGCCCCTGACTTAGATTCTGGAGTGTATGTGATGCGGCAAATAGGGCCAATCAGACCAAGGGGGGGTAGCAGTGATGGTGCTGTGGAGGGCGACAGGTGCCAACAGCCACGTCCTAGCCAGACTGTGTGCACTGCCCTTGGATCTGCTTCTGCTCTCCAACCTCCTGACCAGACCAGGAACCATCTGACACACTTCCAGTTTATTCCTTCTCTGGCTAAGATTGGCCAGAGTTGCTTCCTGTTAATGCCTGATTGATGAAAATGCTCCCTCTACCATCTCCTTTGCCTTCCCTTTCCTCTCCAGTCCATATCTTTCTTGCCAGTCCCATGGTGACGGTGCTAACTTAGCAACTCTGCATGTACGCTGGAAGTCTCTGTCTTTGAGCAAATTGCTTAGGCTAGGACTTGGGGAAGGTAATCGAATGAGTCCTAAGGTTCAGGATCAGATTGTTATGTTATCAAAATAACATGTTGATTTTGTTCTTCCATGGAGTTGGGGCATAGCTATGAATTTTTAAAATACTGCATTACAGTATGATTTATCTTAATTAATGAACTTTTGGGCTCCTACTAGTATTTTGTGCTGGCCCTTGCATGGCTCTGTGCAATACTGGTCAAGACCAGAGCCCACCCACACATTTCCCTTCATTCACTAAACAAGTTTTTCAGGGCTCTGCTCTGCACCTGATTATACTAGGCTTTAAGCACACAGAGATGATTAACACCAAGTCCAGCCCTCAAAAATGTCACCATCTCATGGGGGAAACAACTAAGGGGCATTTTGAATTCTAGGTACACCAACAGAGGGAGAGGTCAAAATAGGTATGGCTATGAAAATAGCAACAATAAATATGAGTCCAGCCCTGAGGGGACCAGGAAAAGGCTCCCATGGGCTGTTGGTGCCAATCCTTTGGAATGAGATGTTCACCAGCTAGAGAACAAGAAGCACATTCTGAGCAGAGGAACGAGCATAGCCAGGTATGTTCAGATTTAGTTCATGATACGGTGGTGCTGGATTGTAATGTGCCTGGAACATGGTCTTAGAGAAAAGGAATAAAGAGATGAGTCTAGACCAGAAGAGTAGAAGAGGTCAGGCTGTGAAGAAGCGTGGATGCCGTGCCAAGGGATCGTTTCAGACGGTGTTAAGACCTATGGAGAAAACCAAACCGAGTGAACCAATGAGCCAAGGAGACGAGGGGGGAGTTTTTCCGAAGTCCTGTCCAGATTTTGACTTGGGTGGAAATCTCTTCAGCCCCGGGGCCTGCGGGCCAATGCTCCATGCTACGTGGGGCCGGGAGCTGAGAATGCTGGACCTGACCCTTCCTCAGGCCAGAGCATGGACTTAGGGATTTACCTCCTGCCTCTGGGCTCCCACTTCCTCCTTCAAGAGAGCAATCTCTAAGATTTTTCCCAGGATCTGACACTCTGATTCATGCTTCTCCGCAAGCTCAGCACCATGTCCAAGCCACGTTGTGATTTGTAGGGAGTTTCATATTTTCACCTGGGAGACGGCCATTAAGTGGCTTGTTAGTACACACACTGTCCTGCTACTCTGCAGCTCCCTTCAGTCAACCCATCCTGAATTTTAAACTGAAGCCAGGAGACCCGTGGTGGGCCTCAGTGTGAGTGTCTGGATATCATTAAGAGGTTTCTAAGAGCTTATCCTGCGCTTCCCGGCTTCGCTGCTTCTTGAGTCGGCTTGCCCTTGGGTCCAGCTCTCTCGACACCCCTCAGAGCGCCCCACACCAGAGATGACTTTGATCGTGGTGTTTCAAAGACATTTAGAGTAAGCATGCACTCCAGGAGCCGCTGCTCTGCAGCACAGGCTCTAGCCGCGCGTTTGATGGGACAAGCGTGTTCCCTGCAGGGTCAGCTCTGGGTGAAAACGGGAAGTCGGTATGGGAGGAAAACTGGCTTTGGAACCAAACAGACTACATGTATGGCTTATCGGGTGGTTTTGGCCTGTCCTCTGATCTCTCAGAATTCGGTTTGCCTCGGACAACATGGGAATAGTGATGCCTGTTTTACGGTTATTACAAGGGTTTTGTGAAAGGACACGGTTGGTGCTCACAAATACTTCCTCCGTGCTTCCTCTTGGAGGCTGCATCTCCGTGTTATTCTTGGGGTGCTCTGCCCTCCTCTTTCTCCACCTGACACCCCAGTTTTGTGATCTCTGCCTCTTCCTCTTTCTCCTTTTGTCCAGCATGCCCTCCCCCGACCCCTGAGTCATTGAGACATTTGGGGAGCATCCCTTTCATCCTGGTGATAGCCTCTGTTAAAGGGCTGGACCACAGGACGCCTGGGTGGCTCAGTTGCTTTTAACACCTGCCTTCGGCACAGGTCACGATTCCAGGTCTCTGAGATAGAGCCCTGCATCGGGCTTCTTGCTCAGTGGGAAGTCAGCTTGTCTCTCTGCCTCCTGCTCTCCTGGTGTGTGCTTGCACTCTCTTTCTGACAAATAAATAAATAAATAAATCTTAAAAGGGGGGGGGCCTAGGGGTCTCACTAGGTGCTCGTGATACCCTGTTGTGTGTCTCTGGTGCCCCGTGAGGCCCACGCTGTGGTCAGAGAGCCGGTAGCCCAAGTCTGGGCAGCACCTGGGAGTCGCAGTCCCTCCCCTTCTGCTCTCAGGGAGGCTGGGCGGGCTGGGAGCTGCCTGCCTCACCCCCATCACTGCCATTTCCTGGTTTCCAGGAGGATTGTCTATACCTTTTAAGGTATCCAGGGACTTGGGGGCATCTCTGTTCTTGATGCAACCTTCTGTTGAAGGGACCCCAAGCTAGCACTGCCCACCTTTCTCCTGAGGACAATTGGGGAAATGCTCCTTTTGTTTTTGCCCATCACCACCCCTCTCCAGAGATGACAGACGTGGGGCCTCAAGACACTGGCTAGGACCAAACGACAAGGAGGATTGCAGAACCAACACTCCAATCCCTGTCTGGGACTGCTGCTCTGTCTGGCTCATCTCTCTTCAATTCCTGCCGCAAGTTTGAGTTACCTCCTGGGAGCATGAGATCTCGAACCTCCAGCCATTGCCTCCAAGGACGTGTCTATCACCTCCCCAGCCAGCCTGCACGCATCCCTTCCCAGTCCTGCAAATGCCTCCAGCCGCAGCAGCCACCGAAGAGGAGGACAACGGAGTCTCTGAGATTACACGTCAGGCCTTTTAAATCACAAGGGTTCAATGCCGGGGTTTTGGAAGCAGACCACTGTGTATTTACTGCCCACATCCCCTGGATGCCCTGGATCCCCCTGGGCTGGAGCTTCCAGGTCTGAGTCATGGCTAATACCAGCACTTCACACGGCGTCAGACTGTGAGGGCTCACAGAGTTAATACGTACCAAGAGCTTGCACGGGCTGACGTATATTATTCCTCAGCACCTGTGTGCTGAGCACCTGCTGTGTGCTGGCTGGGGTCTACCCTGATGTCATGGTGTCAGTCGGTGAGGGGTGTGTGTGCAAGTGATTTAATGTCACGGCCAACTCAGAACCACTGCTTTGCCCGGGACACAGATGTCTCCGTCTTTTCAGGCAGGAGGAAGAAAGGAAGACTTGAAACACACCAAGCATGCCCTCCCTCCTCTCAGGACCAACACCGAGCTTGGGTTCCACTACTCCTGTTTCCCAGATGTGCTTGAAAGAATCCCTGGGCCTCTGACTTCAGATTCGACTGAAACTGTGGAGACCAACATTGCGGCAGAACCATTCCTATCAATCAGGAGACCTCAGGAGATGCTTCACTCCAGGGTCTCCAAGCTCCTGGGCACCCACTTTGCTCAGGATAGAGGAAGTAAAGACAGGACTCCCAGAGAGCTCCTGGCCCACTGGTCCTCCAACTCTGGCCCACACATCGCTGAGAGCTGGGCCTGGGTTCTCTCACTAAACCCACTGAATAAACCTGGGCCTTCCAGCCCCTTGAGGTTTGCCTTAACATGCCCTGGAGTTCCAGGCACAATACCCATTTATATCTGTCTCCAAAATGCCCCAAATGGTGATTGCGGCCATTCTCCTGAGAGATGCTGGAACACTGCCCAGCAAGGGCCTGCAGACTTCTGTGTGGCACCTTGCCCTCCCTTCCTGCACCTCAGATCTCCCTCCAGCTCTGCTTTCCTCGGACGCCCCTCACGTGTCCCGGTGCTGATGCAGAAGCAGCAGGAATCAGAGGAGATGAGAACTAGAGCATTAATAGAAGATGGGTACCAAGGGTCCTGGATTCCTCAGTTCAGGGTCTTTCTTTCACTCTCACAGCAGGGGACAAGATGATATTGGGGAAAGACCTCCTTGGGCCCCTTCATTGTGGAATAGGAGGCAGCATGGCGATGGAAAGGTCTGGGGCTTGGGCCACTGGCTCCATGACTCAGCACAAGTGATTTGCTTTCTCTGAGCCTTAATTTCTGATCCACAACACAGAGCAAGACAGGGCTATGCATCTTACAAAGCTAGCCGCCCCCCCATAAAAGCCTGTTCACAGCTTTGTTACCAGAAGCCCTCTCTGGAAGGTCTTTCTGTCTGGGAACATGGTTTTCTGCCTGTGATGCACGGGGACCCTTGAGTTTGCTGCCCAGGCTCCCAAGACCAGTTTCAAGGACAGACAATGCCTGATGTCAGTTACACGGGGTAGATTATTGAATACGAGTTCCACTTAAGAAAAAGCATCCTAGGGGCACCTGGGTGGCCCAGTGGGTTAAGCAGCTGCCTTCGGCTCAGGTCATGATCTCAGGGTCCTGGGATCGAGTCCCGCATCGGGCTCTCTGCTCAGCAGGGAGCCTGCTTCCCTCTCTCTCTCTCTGCCTGCCTCTCTGTCTACTTGTGATCTCTGTCTGTCAAGTAAACAAATAAAATCTTTTAAAAAAAAAAAGCATCCTATTCTCTACCCCAACGCAACATTTAAAAAGGGGGGCCTAAGAATAGCCCTGGTCTTGATGAGTATTCAGGAAGTCTGAAAATCATAAAGATGTAGCCCAGACTGCTCCACTGTCCTCTTCTTGCACCCAGAGATGTTGAACTGAGCTGCACGCATGGCCTCACCAAGTTAAGAATACATTTCCCAGCCATCCTTGGAGCCGGCATGCTCATATGACTAATTCTGACCAAGCAGAATTATGTTAGGAGTGATGTGTGCATTCTCAGGAAAAGGTCCTTAGAGGATGTTTCCAGAGAAACAGAACCAATAGGATATCTATATGGAGAGGTATTAGCAGGAATTGACTCACGTGGTTGTGTAGGCCAAGGAGTCCCACGATCTGCAGCCTGCAAGCTGCAGTCCCAGGAAAGCCAGTGGTGTAGTTCAGGCTGGTATCTGCAAGCCTGAGAACCAGAGGGACCAATGATGCAAATCCCAGTCCAAGAGCAGAAGAAGATGAAATGAAATATCCCAGCTCAAGCGGGGGCGGGGAAAAAAGAAGAGAATTCCTTCTTCCTGGGCCTTTTGTTCTATTCTGGCTCTTGACAGATTGGCCAATGCTTAACCACATTGCGGAGGGCATGTTCCTTTAGTGAGTCCACGGTTTCAAATGCTAAATCTCATCTGAAAACACTCTCACAGACACACCCAGAAACAATATTTAATCTGGGCACTGGTGGCTAGTCAGGTTGACACCTATAATTAACCATCACAGAAGGAGAAGTTACCTCTTTCGTTTCTTCCTTATACCGGCTGGCCAGAATTTGCACTGATGGCTGGAAT
Organism: Neogale vison; assembly: GCF_020171115.1. Taxonomy (NCBI): domain Eukaryota; kingdom Metazoa; phylum Chordata; class Mammalia; order Carnivora; family Mustelidae; genus Neogale; species Neogale vison. The sequence continues at coordinate 56,633,197 of NC_058101.1, read as the reverse complement.
CCAGCAGCCATCTTGGGCCATGAGTTGACCTTGAAAATAAAGAAGCCACACATAGCCCAGCAACAACATAGAAGGAACAGTGGAGCACCACTCCAGCCCTGCACTGGCTTCCCTCTGCCATTGGGATCATGGCTGACAAATAAATCTCTCTAAGGATTAAGTCACTGTTATTTTAGTTTCCTCTATTCCTTGTAGCCAAACTTTCTCATAACTAATAAAACACAAACATACCACACTCAGTGGCAGATGGTGGGTTCTGTGGGGGCTTCTTTATTTGCCACTCATGTCTGCCTTCATTCACCTAGCATGTTTGGACTTCCGTTCTCCCCTCCAGCCACAGATTTCATTCAGGAAAGGTCCAGCTACAGTTGTTGCACACTTGTGACAGAGAGCCAGAGGCTGGGATGAAGGGGGACAAATTCCAAATCCAGAGCAGAAGGAACCACTTCCCTTCCTTCATTTGTCCTTTCCTGTAGTCAATGCTGACTGATTCTGTGCCAGGTGCTATGCGGCGTCTCACGAATACTCACTAATGACCCACTGATGGAGGCATCATCCCCATTTTCCAGAGGATTGGAAGCAGGTTTTGAGAGGTAAGGAAATGGCAGAGTGAGAATCAGTCCGCTTCCCTGTATCCTGCACTGATTACTTTTTTAGTCATTGAGCATACATCTGTTTGATCAGTGGGAGCTCGTCCCGGGTATTACACAGATTGACTCCAACATGGCAGAGAATGTAATCATCTGAAGAGTGCCCTGTTTCTAGCTCAGGATGGGAAGAGGGTGGGGTTGGGCCATCAGCGAACCCCTGGCCATTGAGTGCCTACTATGCACCCTGTTCCCTCACAGTTCATCATCACCAAGGTGAGGTTTCTGGGGGCACCCGTTGCTTTGAAGGGTGAATAGCCCAGTATTCTGTGTCAAGCTCCCCGGTCAGAGGCTCAGAGAGCTGGGTTGGGCTCCATCTTTGCTGCCTGCCCACTGTGTGCTTGCAGGTAGGTTGGTTAACTGCTCTGGGCTTCTGCTGCTTCCTTCAGGGCCGGTGAGAGTGCCTCCCCTCACCCGCGCTCCCGCCTTGGCGCGTGCTCCCTGGGAGGATTCCTTCATTCAGAGTTGCCTGACGCTCCTCAAAGAAGTGCTATTTAGGGTTATCCAGGAAATTACACTCTTGGTGGAAATTCAGGAACCTTCCGTTAGGCCCCCAAAATAATTCACGTAAATAAATACGTGGCTTCGGTTGCTGTTTCTTTTTATAAGAGAGATGAGACATTTGAGAAGGAACTGTCATTATAGTAGAAACAGTCATTGTCATCATGTTTTTATGTCCTCTTCGACCTTTTACTTTTGGGAACCTCTTTGAGAAGCAGTCTCATTGAAACGTGTTTCCAAAACTTATTTGGTGACAAGAATCTCTTGGAGTTCTTGATTAAACCACAAACACACAGAACCAGGATCCCAAATCAATCTTAGAGTTGCTATTCTAAAGGGTGGGTGTGGGACCAGGACTCAGCACTCATAAGAAGTGTCCAGGGCCTGGGAGTTTCTAGTGGTCAGAGGAATTTGGGGAATACCCGCTGGGCACGTAATGTGGAAGGTCTGGCTCAATGTCTGATGCTCTCTTTTTAATGTTGGAAAACTCAAGGTCCGGAAAAATGAAATGGCTCATTCATGAGCTTGCAGAGGCTGGGCCTATGTAAACCAAGACTTGATTGAGTTCAAGTTCTGAGGCGACGAGGAAGTCGGAGAGAAATTCGAACCCTGATCTTCCTGCTTACTATCTGTGTGATCTTGAGCAAGTTTTCTATTCAACTCAGGCATCTGTACTAGTGCCCGATCATGTCCCTGACTTACATGCTGATGGGTGAATGAGAGAGAATCCAACCTGCCCTTGGGTAATCCAGAGCCCGGAGCAGAGACCAACAAAGAGCTCTCAAAGGTAAAGACGGCAGCCAGAGTGGAGGGAGCCCTACAGAGGCACCCAGCCCACCTGGCTTGGTCTGCAGACACAAGACAGGCTTCCCTGAGAAAAGCTGGTTAAGGGCTCAGAGGATGACTAGGACTTTGCCAGGGGAGCAAGTGGGAGGAGGGCACTGCAGGTACTGGGAAAGATGTAAAAAGACCAGGTAAGGACCTGAACCAAGGCCTCTTGAGGAGTTAAAGAGAGACCAGTCTAAAGGCGATGGGCCCCCAGGGAACGGGGGAGGGGGGCTGGTACAGACTATGCAGGATCTCATCTGTGCACATGTGCTCTATTCTAAAGGCAGAGGGAGGTCACTCAAAGATTCCGGACGGTCCTATGCCATCAGGTTTTGGAGGCATGTTCCTGAGCCTCCGAATCTTCGTCTATAAATGCAGGGTCATAACTTGCCTCCTGCTCTCTCTCTTGCCCACTAATTCTTCACCCCAGAGGCAGACTAAAGCTCTCAGAATGGAAGCCAGATCCTGTCACTCTTTTGCTCAAAAATCGCTGGTGGTCCCCATCTTGACCAGTGCTCAGAACGCTGTCCAAAGTAGCCAGCATGGCCTATGATCCCCCGGCCCCCAACCCCAGGCCTCCCTGCTGCTTCCCTTCAGGCTGTGCCCTGACCCAGGCCTCTTGGCCCTCCAGGAGGCTCGGCCCTCAAAACCCCTGCATTTCCCAGGCCTTCCCTGACCACGCCCCTCTCCAGACAACTCGAACCTGCTATCTCATACATTTGTGTATGCAATTCTCTCTTGTGTTCTCCCCCTATTAGAGGGCCAGCACCATGGGGTGGGGAGTTCAGTGTCTGTTTGCTGCCATCTCCCCAGGGTCTGTCTGGTACAGAGCTACCAGCCCATGGTATTTGTGGGTAAATGATGGGATAATACCATAATACTGCATGGTTAATGAGACGCTCAAATAGCAGAATTACTGTATACGTAGTACCGGGGGCTTTAAGTACTTAGCAAGTGGAAGCTTCTGGACTCCCAATGAGAAGTCCTTCCCAGGGAGGCCTACAACCCCTGGGCTACCAGTTGCCCCTAGGCCCTTTGCCCTGCCCGTCTGCACCAGGCTCTGTCCCTGACTGTCCCACCTGATCCTTGCTGTCAGGTGCTGGCTTGGCTGTGTCGCTAGAGGGGATAGGCAGTGTACCACAGTTACTACTCCTGCTGCTGAGGGAGTCTGGAGTTTGGCAGCTCAAAAGTACTCATTGTTCTGCTGCCCCCGGACCCTGTGTGGTCAGAGCCTGGTGTGGCTATCACGCCCAACTGGTGTCAGGTGTACGCCAGGGCACACAATGAATTGGGACTATTTTGCAGGTGCAGAAAAAATCCAAGCCCTTCTCTCAAGCCTTGACTGATGGCTTCTTTTCTCTGACCCTGACACAAATGAACTGTGACCCCAGGTCTGTGGACTTGGGATCATGTGCAGAAAGCTCCCCACCCTAACCTAATGGCAAGGTTCACAGAGATGGCAAAGCCCTCTGCAGGGAGGGCCCAGGCAATATCCCCGGGAGGTTCTCCCCTCCTTGCTTCTTGCTCAGACCTCACAGAGGTGTAAACGAATAAATGGAGGTTGTGAAATCCTCTTCAGGAAAGCAGAGCTGTAAGCTGCCAGGCGGCCTTTAAATCCACCTGCTTCAGGAGGGTTGAGGCTGGGCCTCTGGGCTGGCTAGGGAGTTTGGACACGAGCACTGAACTTGGTTGCAAGGTGTTGTGGATGTCTGTGTGTTTCCATGGTGGGAAGAGAGTTTGTTGCTTTTTTCGATTCTCAGAACCCACCTGTATAAACGTCCTGGTGATGAGAACGAACTCACGTATGATCATTGCGTGGATGACAGCTCAGCCTCCGATTGCCCCAGGACCTCCTGCTGGGTCACCAGTACTGTTCCGGACAAAACAAGGGGCAGATTAAAAAGCAGCAAGCACAGAAAGAATACAAACCAAGCTTAAAAAAGCAAAGCAGAGCAAAAAGAAATACACCAACATGTTAGCCACGATTGTCCCAGGAGCAGTGGGGCAAAAGTCTTTTCCTTTCCTGTTCTTTTTTTTTCATTTTTCCAGACTTTCTATTAAAGAAACATGTGGCCCTTTATCATTAGAAGAAGAAAACTTTCTTTGAAGGGAAAAAAAAAATCACTGTAATTGTATAAGACTATCTATCTTCAACACTTCTTTTTATATTTTTTAAGGTTCTTTTTTTTTTTTAAGATTTTACTTATTTATTTGTCAGAGAGAGAGAGAGAGTGCACACAAGCAGAAAGAGTGGCAGGCAGAGAGAGAAGCAGGCTCCCTGCCGAGCAAGGACGCAGGACTCGATCCTAGGACCCCGGGATCATGACCTGAGCCGAAGGCAGTGGCTTAACCAATTGAGCCACCCAGGCGTCCCATTTTTTTAAGTTCTTAAAGTTATTTTTTTTGTTGTTCAAGTTTGCAGGGGGTATATTTTGGTAACCAACTTTTCTGGAAAAAAAAAGTGAAAGTTTAGAAAAGCATTACCGTTCACTCTGGAAGTATTTCATTTAAGAAGTTCATAGAAATGCTTTAAGGGAGAATTTTTGGTAAGTTCCAATAAACAGCAGAGTGCATTATTTGGAAACATGATTTTTATGGATAGTTTTTTTTTTTAAATTTCATGTAATCAACTGTAAAGTCTTATTTCTTCAGGGACTGAGCTAAATTCAGTGAGCTAAATTTGCCCCGAGATAACACTCCAGGGCAATTCTCTAATTTTTCTATTCTTAGCTTCAGTGGGGGTTTTAAAAATACCCATTTTAAACGGTGGTTTCAGCTGATGAGCCCAATGTGCTAGCTACAGAACTCAGTAATTATAAGATTTCCTAGAATAAATTTAATTGGCAAACAAATTCTTACAATCAGCTGTTATTGTTGCTATAAATACCTCTCTTGCCTTTTTAAGCCCTGGCTGAGCTACAGGAGTTGTTCTGGCCTCTGGAAAAATGTGAATTAACTTTATGGGACCTCATTGTAGCCAATTGTTTTGATTTGTCTCAGGCAGGTGCCTATGTAGTTCAGAGTCTCCTTGCACAAAAAGAATACAATATAAAGTTATTTTCATCCTTGTGGGAAAAGGCTATCCTGGTTTTATTTACCTTTGGCATATTATAATCAGGTTTACAAATCCATGCCTATTTACGTCTAGTGAGATCATCTCCTGGAATTCTATGAATGTATAAGGATTAAAATAATTTAACTGACTATAAGCCATTTCGTCTTTATATAAGTAGAGATTTTGCTTATCTTCTTGACTTTATTTATTTTTTAGTTTATTTATTTTATTTATTTTCTTCACTTTAAACCCTGGTTCTGTATCTTACTAGCTGTGTGACCCAGGGCAGCTCACACAATGTCTCTGACCCTCATTTATAAAACAGAAATGGTAATACCTCTATGCAGTAAGACTGCTGTGTTTTGGAAATAAACACTTTCTAAAATAAAGTATGTGATGGCATTTATTAGCACAGTGCGTATTTAAATATACTTCTTTCCCCCCAGACAATTCTCAGAGAATAATGTCAACTTTATTCAATTTTATTTCAATTACTCTAGACTGTGAAAACTGCTTTGACTGCAGTGTAAAGAAAGAGCTCTGGGTTCTAAGGGAAAGGAATATTCGTGTTACCTGGTGTGATTTTACAACAAGCTTCAAGAGCCTCAAGCTAGTCCTTGAAGGATGGATAGTTCTGATCTGAAGGAGAAGCCAGGTTTTGGAAAGGAGAGAACAGAGAAAGAACACTGTGAGGCATCATAGCAGAAGCAAAGGCAAGGCTGGAGAAACATGTGTGGCCTGGGGGAGAGTCCTGCAGAGTTCTGGGTCTCCTCAGGGGAGAAGGGGCAGTGGATAGACAGGTGTGGACGCCATGTCTAATAGCTCAGTGGAAAGAACTGTGTTGTCAGAATTGTCTCTGCCATGTTCCCATCCCTTGAAGGGGCCTGACACTCCCTAAAAGCAAGTCTTGGAACTCTAGTTGAAACTCAGCAGACATTAATCACCATTAATCATTGACTAAGTGAGTATTTATTGAGTATTGACTAGTGCCAGGGCCTGTCTGAGGCCCTTGGGAGTCAATGGTGAGCAAACACACATTTCTTGCCTTCCTGGGGTTTACATTGTACCAGATCAAAGGGACAGCAGTCAGATAAACAAATATTATGTATCGTAGAAGTTAATTTTAGGCAAATAGTGCTGTGAAGTAAGACAAGGGGTAGAGAGAGACAGAAGTTTGTTTTCCATGGAGTGCTCAGAGACATCTCTCTGAGGTGATATGTGAGTCAAGACTGAAGTGCGTATCTGTGAGAAGAGGGTTTCTGGGAGAAGTATAGCAGGTGCAAAGGCCCAGATATGGAGCTGCTTCAGGTGCTAATGGAACCGTAAAGAGCCTGGATGATTTCTATGCAGTACTAGAAATGGGGCCAAAGAGGTTTGAAGACACATAGGAAGGTTTCTAAACTCAGACTCGAACTTGTCCCTGATCCTGCTCTGAACTTGGTTCTCCTAGACAGATTCTCTTGGCCCCTGCTGATTCCCTCTGCCCTGACAGGACCCCGACCCAGATGTGGCCATAGCACACAGTCCTGGAGACCAGTCTTGGGAAAGGAAACCCATGGAGAAGGGTGCCTTCCCCACCAGTGTCCTCATCAAATCCTCACTTTTGTTCTCTAGGGTTGGTAGCAGGGGGGGAGGTGGTCCACCATGGGAGGGTCATGACAGTCTCACCCCTGAGACTCCCCTTTCCTTCCAGGGTCTCCCTGGTGTCATCACACCCCTGACGTCCAAGACCCTGCCCATTCTTTACTCTCTCCGACCCAACCCTGGACATAGAACTTTCCCTCAATTTGTCCCAGCCCAGCTGAGACTGTGCTGGACTCTTTAGCAAGACTTTTTGTTTTTTTGTTTTTTTCTTTTTTTTAAGATTTTATTTGTTTATTTGACAGACAGAGATCACAAGTAGACAGAGAGACAGAGAGGCAGGCAGAGAGAGAGAGAGAGGGAAGCAGGCTCCCTGCCGAGCAGAGAGCCCGATGCGGGACTCGATCCCAGGACCCTGAGATCATGACCCGAGCCGAAGGCAGTGGCTTAACCCACTGAGCCACCCAGGCGCCCCTGTTTAGCAAGACTTTATAGGGAATCTTGGGAGCATCGAAGGGACATAAACAGAATAACTGACAACTGTCACCAACAAGACTGCTTCCAGAACCCTCAAGGCCACCCACGCTATCCCCTGCTTGGCTCAATGTGTTCCCAGGCAGCCGTGGCCACGCTCCAGCACTTGGCACCCCTCCTTCCTACCCCCAGGGTCCAAGTCCCCACAGGGGGGCCCACAGAGAAGAAGATGGCAACTCCTCACCAGTTTAAGGTCCACCTTCCAAGCTACTTCCTGTCCCAGCGTCCTTCTCTTCCCACTCCCATCTGGGAGACCCTGCTCAGCACCCCCAGGGGCTTGCAACCCCAGCTTAGACACATCAGAGCACTGTCCCTTCAGTGTCATTCAGAGGTCTCATATATTCCCACGGGAGGGTTCCTCACAGCCCTACCTGGTGCCCTTGGACTCAGTCTGCCCCTGAGCTGCTTGCGGCAGGAACTCCCCCCTGGTCATCTCTGCCCACCAGCCTACCACAGGGGGAACCAGGAAGCCTGGAGGGATGCCTTCTTGCCCCACACTCTGCCTGTGAGGCTCAACCCTCCCTGGGCAGGAGCTGGATCTTTGGCCCAGCGGTTGTGGTGGGTTTACTGGGGAGGTCCTGACGACCTGCTGCTCTCAGGGGGAGGACATGCCTCCTTTTACCCATTGTGCTTTGGACTGAGGAACTTTTACTCTGTTTGCAGGATATGTACTAAAATAAATGGTACAGAGAAGTGGTCCAAATTCGAACACAAAAGGAATGGGGCCTGGATAAGCTGTCCGGAAGAAGAGAAGAAAAAAACTTGCCTTGTAGCACAGGTGTGTAGAGCGATATTGCATACGTGACCTTGACAGACTGAATTCAAGATTGTACTATACTCCAGATGCAAAGATTCATTTTCTTGATTCCCTCGGGGAAGAGACTTGGCAAAATGCCATGGCTGAGGAATAGAGGGGGCCACTGGAAGGCAGAGCACTCTGCTTCTGGGCCTGGGGTTTTGGCTACCACACTGGACAGCTTGGTAAACCAAGAGGCCTGAAGCTCAAGGAAAAGGGAACCAGGTCTGGAAGGACGCACGGAACCTGGTTTCTGGACCATTATGGCATTTTATGCTGAGCTGGCGGCACAGGTCCATCTGAGAGTGTACATGGAATCATCTGGAATATGGTAGGAAACCACCCAGTAGGAGTCCTGTAAGACTCTTCTACTGCCCAAGCAAGATGAGGACATTAGATGTGACCCTGAGAGCAAGGCTCCCTCTTGCCATAAAGGGAACACACTTATGAGCACTCCTTATCCCTAATCTCTGGTCATTACCACAGCCCCCCTGTTTGGGTTAAACTGTGTCCCCCCAAAATCCATGTTGGAGCCCTTACCTTAGGCCCTCACACTGTGACCTTATGAGGAGGTAAGATCTTTGCAGAGGTAATTAGTTAAGATGAGATCTTTAGCACGAGTCCTAATCCAGCCTGACTTGTGCTCTCACAGATCTTTCGAGGACATCTGGACAAGCCTCTCCCATGGCACCGAGCTTTTCTTGTTGGGGCAGTGGGTCCTTCAGGAGCTCTGGGGTTTCCCCACACCCGGAACAGGCTGCACCCTCACGCTGTAAGCACAGAGGGCTCTGTCTGTAATTATGACTACTCGCTGCCCTTCTGTGGTTAGGTAGCAATGGTGACAGTCATCTCCCTGGATGCCAGGGAGGGAGGGACAGTGCTTCTCATTCTCTCCTCTCTCTCTGAAACATTCTGATTCCCAGCAGCCAGAAGGAAGAAAGGCCCAACAGTACATTTCCTTATCTTAAACCGGGGAGTTTACCTTTGGGAAAGTAAATAAGGTGGTTGCAGGAAGTTTTTGAAAGAGAAAATGTGTGGCTCTGGGTGGCTGTCCCCTTTCCCACACTGGCATTGTCCCATTGAGTCTCTGAGTTAACTGAAGTCCTCCAAGGGGTCTGCCAGCCGTTCACCCATCTCAGCCTGTCCACACCAGGGGGGAAACACAGGCTGCTCTGATGGAAAGCAAGGCCATAGCCCAAAGTCACCCAGCTAGTTAGTGATAGAGCCGAGAGTCAAGCTTGTGTCGTCTCTCCATAGAATTAATCAGGAGATCATTACTGAGCACTTGCTATTAGTACGAGGGAAGAAGGGACAAATGTAAACACAGTCACACCTTCTAAACTGTCTGGAGTTGGCCCCTCTGAGCCCTCTCTCCTTCAGGGCTGCCTCACCAACTTGGTTTCCCAGTTGTTGCCCAAATCAGGAATCAGATGGTCTGGTCACCGAGGCTCCCAGACTACAAAGCAAGTCCAGAGTGACCACCATACCTGGCTGGCTTTTGTGGAACCATCTTCCAAGAGGCAGCAGAGGAAGGAAAAAAGTCCAGGCTGTAAGATAGCTTGGGGGGTCACCAAATCCTACTACCCCATTTCTATCTTGTTAACCCTATGAAATCGACTTCCTAGTTTTGTGCTTAGAGAGATTCAGGGGGTCAGATTCAAAGGACAGAGGGTGCTTATGGGTGGGGGGGATTTACCTCGAATGATGACATCACGGGTAAAGAACAATGATTAGTTCCAGAACAGGGGCCAACATTCAATCAGCCCCCACACTTCCCCACACTGCTAGGCCCTGAGGGACCATAACAAGACCAGTGCAGGGGACACTGTGGAGCAGAACAAAGTAGGAAGGACAAGGTTGTCATCTAGAAAAGATTCTCCAGGCTCCAAGGGGCCTGATAAATACCTCTTTCTCTGTAGGGAGAAGTGGGGCCCACAACAATGTGCTGGCCTCTCCCCAAGGGGTCTGAAAACCCTCAGGAGGAGGGATTCTTTTTTTTTTTTTTTTTTTTAAGATTTTTATTTTATTTATTTGAGAGAGAGAGACAGTGAGAGAGAGAATGAGCGAGGAGAAGGTCAGAGAGCGAAGCAGACTCCCCATGGAGCTGGGAGCCTGATGTGGGACTCGATCCCGGGACTCCAGGATCACGCCCTGAGCCGGAGGCAGTCATTTAACCAACTGCGCCACCCAGGCGTCCCAGGAGGAGGGATTCTTAATGGAAGCTCCTGCCCTGAGAGGGGCAGGAGGGATGGTCTTTCTAGCAGATCCGGCTACTAGACACGAATGAGCTACAGGTATGATCCCACTCTCCTTTTTTTTTTTTTTTTGACAGAGATCACAAGTAGGCAGAGAGGCAGACACAGAGAGAGAGGGAGAAGCAGGCTCCCTCAGAGCCGAAGCAGGCTCTGCTGAGCAGAGAGCCTGATGCGTGGCTGGATCCCAGGACCTTGAGATTATGACCTGAGCCGAAGGCAGAGGCTTAACCCACTGAGCCACCCAGGCGCGCCCCCCTTTTTATTTAAATTGAGGTTAAGTTCATAGAACATAAAACTAACCATTTTAAAGTGTACAATTCCCTGAAGGGTATTTAGCACCCTCAAAACAAAGCACGGTTCTCTGTAAGCAGTAGCTCCCCATTCCCACACCCTGTACCACTCTCTTGAACTCCCCCAGATCCTGGCAACCCCCAGGCTGCCTCTGTCTCCCTGCACTTACCTATCCTGGATACTCCCCCTACTTGGTGTCCTACAAAGACCCACCAAGCATCAGCTTGAGAAGGGTGGGGCTGTGGTTTTCATTTTGATATATTTTCACCTTTGTTGAGACTTGTCTGTTTGTGGTAAAGTTTCAATGTCTTGGTGGAAAATCTGGAAATGGACAAAAGCCCAATGCGGAAACCTGAAATCTCTCTTAGTCCCATGCCTCCCAATCTCTGCTAACATCTCAGGGAAAAACCTCTGATTTCACCCCTCTGCAAATGTGGACGAGCATCTGAGCCACTTCCCCAGTTGTGTGCTGGATTCTTAACCTGTATCATTCCTTCACCTGCAAAATGCCCATGTAATAGTACCTGCTTCACGCGTTTACTGAGAGGAGAAATGGGGGAATAATACCTGTGAAGTGCTGAAAATGGGGTGAACCACAGAATGAATGCTCCATCAACACAGACACTTCAGCTACTACTGGTTTTTTTTCAACTTAGTGATATGGGGGTTGTCGTATCTGCAGAGGAAGAAACCGAGGGTCAGGGAGCCCAAGTAATTTGCCTAAAGGGCAGAGAAAGCAAATACACCTAGAGTGCCTATAGGTGCTGATTGCTCCATTTCACAGAGAAGATACCTGAGGCCTCATGGGGTTAAGGTCGCACAAGGTCACACAAGGTCGCACGAGGTCACACAGCTGCCTAGTGAGGGGCAGAGCTAGTTTTTCAGAAGGCCTTGTGTGTTGCTCCAGCCCCCACCAGCGCCTCCTCCCCCATATCTGAGGCCTGTATTCTGGGGTTTAGAATCATGTGGTCAGTGTCCCTACCTTTGGGCGGTTCCAAGCTTCTAGTTCCACCTTCCTCTCTTCCCAGGGCTGCTGTAGGCTTCCCACCTGACTTGTGGCCCTAGTGATCTTGCCGTGAGCGAAGACACCCAGGCGGTGCTGCCAAAAGGCAGAGCTGGGGAAGCAGGCTTTCGAGGGCCCAGGTTTCTGCCACCGAAGCTGCTCAGGTCCCGCTCAGAGACTGTCCGGGGGCCCCGGGTGATGCCTTGCCAGGTGCCGGGGGCCTGGCCTACCCTTACATGCACCATCTCATGGAAGTTTCCCGACTCCGCCTAAAGAAGGGGAAGCCCTCCGGAGGAAGAGCAAAAGCTCCGGCTTGGCAGAGCAAGGAAGCCGTCTCAGGTCTGGCTTCTGGTCCAGCGACAGCACCAGCTCCCAATGGTGGGTGTTTGATCCCGTTACCAAAGTGATCAGATGGGCCGTGGAGCTTTCCCTGAGAGTCCACAGGAGGACTGCAAGGCTGCAGCCTTTTCCCAGGATGCTAATTAAAAACACAAGCCGACCAATACGGCATCGTAAATAATTCAACTTGGAGGAGCCCAGGGACCAAGGTTCACACTGCTGCTCGAATCCCCGCAGAGCACACTTGCTTTTGCAGCTCTTGACCCCCCTGCACTTGTCCCAGAGACACCGGGGTGTGGGGAAAGCCTTTCCACCCTGACAAAAAGGCTGTGTGAGGAGAAATCACCCTCCCTGTTCCTGGATATGATTCTATAAAGACACACTATTGGAGCACAGAGGACTCCAGGGGAAGGGATGGAAAATGGAATGGGAAAAGCCAGAGAGGGAGACAAGCCACGGGAGACTTTGAACTCTGGGAACCAAACTGAGGGTTGCAGAAAGGGAGGGAGGTGGTGGGAGGGGGTAACTGGGTGATGAGCATGAAGGAGGGCACGTGTGGTGCTGAGCGCTGGTTGTTGTAGGCAACTAATGACTCGTTGACCACTACGTCAAAAACTAACGATGTACTATATAGTGGCCAACAACATAAAAAAAAAAAAAAAAAAGAGCGAGAGAGAGAGATACGCTAATGGAGGCCCAGTCCGCCGTCTTGTGGCTGTGAGGTGGATGCCAGTGAACCCAGCTGCAGGGCAGGGGGCACCCAGGCCCTTGACCAAGCAAACTTAGACAACCTGCTCCCAGCCACCTTTCTACTACTTGTTATAGGAGATAATGAGCCCTTTGTGGCTGAAGCCATTGCGTCTATTATAACCCAGGAATTCCGGCTCAGTGGGGCTGGACAGAGGCTCATGAATTTGCACTTCTAACTCCCCAGTGACGCTGACACTGAAGTCTTCATGGCGTAAGTAAATTTTAATTGCATGCTCGACCTCTAGCAACCCAAAGCATCCTAGCTGATAAGTGCTTTTGGAGGGTTCCCTGACCGTGGCTATCGTGCTTGATACTTCGAAGCCACACACAACAGTTGTTCATCCGCCCCTCGCAACAGGCCGAGAGGCAACTGAATTTGCAGAAGGGGAAACTGAACTTAGAAAATTAACGTTTGTCAGAACCTTTGTGTTTGTGAGGGACAGAAACCTGGCTCCAAAGGAGTTTTCAGCACAAAGGGAAGGTTGTTGACACAAGGATGCAGGCAGAATAGAGGCCAGCCCAGGCACAGCTGGCTCCAGTGGCTCAAGTTGTGTCACTGGTGTCTTCCTTCAAGCAGCAGACAACCTGACCACTTGCTACCCAAGGCTCCCATCCAGGACACTGGATTGGGACTCCAGAGGACGGTGTTTCTCTCACCCAGTGGCCACATCTAACCCCCTGCACCCCTCGGGGAGGGTGAGAAGAGAAACCACAAGAACCACGGGAGAGGCAGTCACAGCCAGGCTTAGGGTGATGTTGGCTGCTGTTGGTGGGAGGCGTCGAGGTTGTGAAAAGCAGTCCGATAAGCTTCGATTTGGATAGCATGGTACAATTTCCATTTAAACGTATTGAAAAATCAGAAAAGCCTGCTTTCTTAGGATTCCTGTTGCAGGGTTTGATCCTGAAAATGTGGTCCCTGTAATTAATTATAGCTCATATCTGACCCTACAGCTCATAAGTGCTAATTATGACCTCCTCCACTAGATTATATGGACCCTGATGGCAAGAAACACTTTATTCATGTATTTCCTCCACAAACATTTGTTGGCTCTGCTGTGTGGCTCAGAGAATGTCACTGATAATGTTGAGTCTGTTTTAGTTAGGAGATGGCCTCTGGTCAGCTTGGCTCCCAGTGCACGGGGCATCCGGGGAGGGGTAGCCTTATGGCGGAAAGATCCATTTCATCACACTCTCCAGAAACAGAAATTTGATCACAGTTTTGCTATACACACACATACACAGACACAGACACACACACACACACACACACACATACCCCAGTTTAGAATGAGTTTGATTACATATACCAGAACACCCAACATAGAGCTTAAACAGACTGTGAGAAGGAAGGAAGGAGGGGAGAAAGGATGCTAAGAAGACAACCAGCAGTGTCTACCACGCTCTATATTTGTAATGGGAGGCTCTGAGATTGGTCCTAGTAGTTCTGAAACTTCAATACAGAGAAGTGGAGACAAGCCACTATTTTTACCTGAAAGCTGGTGTTCTTATTGTTCTAGGGAAAAGTTTATCTTTTTTTTTTTTTTTTAAAGATTTTATTTATTTGACAGAGAACGAGATGACAAGTAGGCAGAGAGGCAGGCAGACGGGGGTGGGGGTGGGGAAGCAGGCTCCCCGTTGAGCAGAGAGCCCAACTCGGGGCTCAATCCAGGACCCTGGGATCATGACCTGGGCCGAAGGCAGAGGCTTAACCCACTGAGCCACCCAGGCGCCCTGAAAACTTAAATCTTTTGACAAAGACTGCACACTGATTTTGCAAAGACCCTGTAATAAGTCTTCTGTCATCCAACAGAAAAGGCCAGGACCTCTGAAGAAATTCCAAGCATGCTGTTGCAGACCACTGGTTACCAAGTGCCATAGGCAGATGTCTCCCTTACAGGCAGAGTTGTAATCTTTTGAAGATTACATTTGATCCTTGCCTTTTAGTTTAAGACTGAAGATGCCAGGATCTAGCAGGGAGGAAAGGCAAACCAAGTTGGTAAGAGGTAGGCTCCCTCAGGGGACTTAGCCTCTGGATCTACAAAGTATTCTGGCTAAGTGTCTTCTTTTCTATTTTATCACTTTTTCAGAATGTTACCTACAAGAATAATTTATCAACTATCTGAACCTGGTCTTAGCTGTTGTCTGAGGGAGATGAGGGGAAGAAGGAGCCAGGCTCAGGAAAACAGCAGTTATAAAATAGTAAGAGGCTATCTCCAGGGAACGAGTAAGATGTGGAAAGGTTGTTGTTCAAGTGACAAGTTACACGTAGGACAGATTTTGAAGCATGTGTGTCTCCCTCTGGGAACTCTGGGAAGGGAGCCTATTAAAACCTGGTATTTCCTGCTAAGTGGATGGTTTGGGGCATGGTCCTAACCTTGGCTATTTAAGGGAAGGGTTTCTCATTGGTTGAGCAACTTGGAATACCTGGGTAGAAACTAATGGTTCACAAAAGTTTGACTTTGGTTCAGTGTTTGTTCACATATATGATCTGACGTGGCCTTGCCATTTGGAAAGCTATGTAGCCAAGTGTCTACCTCTTTGTCATCTCAAAGCACATATTAACTGGGTCAGAATGAATCTCATATATTACCTTCCAAGCTATTTTCAGGTCCCCAGTACTCTCCCTTCTGTACCTTAAGTCTTGAATTTGACTTTTATTTTTTTGCCAAAAATCCTGCTTCTTTTTTTAAAGTCTCTTACAAGGATCCCCCTGCACTTTTGGTGACTGTGTAAGCTCAACCACAGGAAGGCGGGGAAATCACAGCCGGAGTTCACCTGCCCTAACAGGGACTCATTTCTCATCTGTATCATTCAGACATTAGGAGTAGCTTTCCCACATAGGACTAAACCATTAATTAAGAGCGCTTTAAAAGAGAGAGATGTTTATCTCTTTCTTATGTAAATGAAATCTAGAGGTGGACTGCTCAGAGCCAGAACAAGGGACAATAGAAGAAACAAAAGGATTCAGGAAACAAACAGGGTTGCTGGAGGGGTGGAGAGGGCTGGAGGGCTGGTGATGGGTACTGGGGAGGGTGTGTGCTATGGTGAGTGCTGTGAATTGCGTAAGACTGGTAATCCACAGACCTGCACCCCTGAAACAAATAATACATTATATGTTAATAAAAAATTAAATCAAATTAAAGGAAACAAAAGGATACACTCTCTTCCTTGCAATGAGCTTTCTGGAATGTTCCACGTAAGACTTTTGTTTGTGTTACTGCTGTAGAGATGCTTAATGTCTACGAACACTAACTTTCTTAGAAATAGAACATCCCCTCTTTAGGTGGGTTTATAACTCTGTGAAATAAAACTGTCTTTTGCAGTTCAGATATCTAGCCAATGGAAAGAAGGATGTCGTGTCTAATATCTAGAAATTGTCCTTAAAGACGGAGGGCGGGGTGCCAGGATGCCCTTCTTGCTCTCACCCTCTCCTGCTGGCTAGAATACAGACATGTTTGTTAGAGCTCAGAAGATATTTTGGATATAGGGTGGAATCAGTAATATTTCGGATGTGGAACTACAAGACAAAAGGGGCCCAGGTCCTTGACTATCATGGAATGGCTCCACCAGACTTGCTTTGCATCCATGCAGACTGTTTTCTTCTGAGAGAGCCGTAAATTTCTACCCTGATTTAGTCATCATCATTTGGACTATTGTTACAGCAACTGAATAAATATCACAATCTACACAGATGGCTATCAAGTCCTGGATGGTGCATGTAAACTGGAAGATTGGGGGTTGGAATGGGAGAGCCATGCCCTAGCTCTACGGAGCTTCAGCTAACTTAGCATACCTTTGCAGCCCAGTCCCCTACCCAGAGATTCTGTACACCCTCCCACCCTATTGGCAATACTTAAAGGAACAATGCCGCTGATGGACATGTCTTAATATGATAACAATGAGGATGCAGGAAAGACTTGAGACCAGCTATGCTGGAAGGCTGATGGTGATATGGGCAGAAGTAGGAGGACAAGATGGGGGAGGTGGGTATGGCCTGAGCTGATGATGTCCTGCGGTGATGCCCATCAGCCAGCAGAGCAGCCATCTTGGAAGCCTCTGCAGGGCGTCCTGTTTGAAGTCATGAGAGGAAACTGGTGAATCTAGAGTGGAAGTCCCAAGGACTCGGGCAAGTGGGGTTGGCTTTAGCAGGGCAAGTGAGTAGCTCTGCTGTTCAAAAAGCTTTCAGTACCTACGGGGGTGTTGCTCAGGGACTATTCTAAGCGGGACAGATGGTGGTTTCACTAAGTCGAGTCAAAACAAATCCTAAAAACATAAGAGGCAGCTGTGAAAATAACTCTGATGGATTGGGCCATTTGCTAGTAAAACAAAGGTTATAACCAGCCTTCATTTGCATGATGCTCCGTGCCTTCTGGGCAGGACATGCTACATAATTTGCAGGGCCTGGTGCAATATCAAAATGTGGATCCCTGCTTGAAAACGATGAAGAATTCCAAAATGGGGATAGAAGAGCACTGAAACAGGTGTGAGGGGCTGTGGGACCTAACAGATTGCACACCCAAAAGGCCAACCTGCTCTCAAGCACTTTCCTTCTCTAATTTCAGAGAGACTTTTTGAGATGCTCTGACCCATCCAAGTCATTTGACTTGGAACCCAGGATTTCAAGGTTTTTTTTTTTTTTTTAAAGATTTTGTTTGTTTATTTATTTGACAGAGACCACAAGTAGGCAGAGAGGCAGGCAGAGAGAGAGGAGGAAGCAGGCTCCCCGCTGAGCAGAGAGCCTGATGCGGGGCTCGATCCCAGGACCTGAGATCATGACCCGAGCTGAAGGCAGAGGCTTTAACCCTCTGAGCCACCCAGGCACCCCCCAGGATTTCAAGGTTTTTTGCATCACTCACAAGTGATGAGGGAGCAGGAGGCTGGCTGAGGACAAAGCAAAAGCTGGCACCTTGCACCCCCTCTCCACCCGCTCCCCTTGCTAATGTGTGTGACATTCCTCAGGCACCTCTCGCTGCCCTAAAAGAAAAACAAATAGTTAACTCGCAGAGATCACAATCCTGCAAGGCAGGCGTCTCCCTTGGTTTACAAATGTCTTTGAGCTTTACAACAAAGAAGTTACCTTATCAATAGCCCAATTTCCAAAGGCACGCAACTTGATTCCTCAAGCCCTAATGTCACCCTCCCCTCCATAAAAACAGAAGGAGGCTGAGGTAGAAGGAAAAGTAAATAAAGTTAAATTTCTTCTAAACCCAAATCTCACTAACAAGGACACTTGATAGGAAAAAAGTGAAACTTTATCTCTAAACCTCCAAGATAGTGTCGAGAATCATTCCCAAGCATATGGCCCACTGATAGACATCTAAAGGGTCTCAGAAGAAGATTTTTACTACTAGTAATGAGTAACCTTTCTTCCAACAATAGCTAGCCCCTCAAGGTCCTGTAGACCTTGCTTCCAAAATTCCTTAGAGACTAACATCACCCTCTTTGTCCTCACCCACATATAATCAGCAACTCCTCAGGATAACAGTGCAGCAGCATCTCTGTCTGCCCACAGGTCTTGTCCCCGTGCTCTAATGAACCACCTTTTTGCACCAAAGACGTCTTAAGAATTCTTTCTTAGCTGTTGGCTCCAAACCTCACCCCATTGAACCTCACCTAGGTTCAAGAACTTCATCAATAAGCATTCAAGATCCTTAGAAACACTTCTCTGGGGTGGTCAGATTCTGGAAGCCAGGGCAGAGGTGAGGGTCCAGTAAGAACAGTGGGGAGTGTCCAGTGGGAGCCAGGGCTACTGTCCCATCCCACCTTTCCTTGGGAGCTGCTCCTGCATTTTCTGCCACAGATCTGCGTCCTCTCCCTGCCCCCCCACCAACTTCATGTTGCTCTTTCGTCAGTGTGCAAGTTCTGGGGGGATCCCCGAGACCACTCAGAGGCTCAGCAAGGCTGTCATACCCCCATTTGTGCTTTTCCACCATGAAAGCTCACAGATAAAAATCAGCACAAAGAGGTGCAGACAGAAGGGTCTGGGGGAGTTCCAGGAAGGAGCACGTGTTCTGTTGTCATCTCCCAGTGGAGATATGGGCAACCCTTACTTCTCCCAGCAACCGTGTGTGACAATACTGTGCTGAGTCTTGACAACCAGAGGCGTTCACCTAAGCTTTGGCGTCCAGAGTTTGTATGGGTGTTAGCCATGTAGACACAGCTGACTGCCCTGCCCACAAGGCTGAACTTCATTTCCAGCCCCTCTGGAGGATGGGCCCTACTGTGTGGCCCAAGGACCCACCAGAGTTCACAAGGTTAGTGTAGACTCTCTGGTTTGGCTCAAGAGGCCCCAGGGAAAGAGACCCTCCTATCATGCAGAACACTCCAAGGGCTCAGTGGTTACCTCCCAGAAGCTAGAGGCAAAGGCAGCAACTCTCTCTCTGGGCAAGGTTAAAGGCTCCCCACCCAGATTTCCCATCCATTTCCCATCTTCTGTGTGCCCCAAGCCCTTTCTTGGGAAGCCCTTCTCAAGTCCCCAGCTGCCTAGATCCTCTTGATGTCTTCTGAGGTATGGAGAGACGATGCTGTGATCTCTGTTTCCCACATGAGTCAGCCAAGGCCCAGACAGGTGGAGGAACTTGCCCAAAGTCACAGAGATCATTCCAAGGCACTACATCCCGTGATCTAGCCTCGTATCCTTTTGGCTTCACCCAGCGGTAAGGAGCAAGAATCGCTGCAATGGACGGCAGCTGCCAGGAAGAATCAGTCCCTGGAAAGCCTAGGAGATGGAGGTCAGCTGAAATTCAGCACAAATATTTGAGGTTGTGAATTTTTTAGAACCCAGATAAGCCTGCTGAAATGAGGCTTGGCCAGCCATCAATGTTCTCAGGGGAGCACAGAGGCAGTTTGTGGAAACATTTCAGTAGATCTTTACAAGTTTCCAAAAATAGTCTCCTTTTTCTATGTTGGGAAAGCTGGCCAGTCTTCCTAGGAGACGTGGCAATGGCGGGGGGTGGGGGGGGTGGGGGTAACCTGTGTCCACTGAATGGAAACAAGCCTGGAGCACTGAGGTGGCTTTCCTAAATCACTGGTTCCCCACCCTGACCTAGAGGTAAAAGTTCTTTGCGAAGCACAAGATTTATCTCCTAGCCAGGGGACAGTGAGCCCCCGGCCCTACAGCCAGCTGGTCCCATCTGCAGTGGGGAGCCCTGGGAGAGCGACGATCACTAAGGTAACCGCAAGGCCCTGAGGGTGGGTGGACGCAGGCACGGAGCAGCTGCTACTACTGGGCACACAGACTGTGCCCTGCTCTGGAGGGATTCCTGGGGGCCCCCTGCCAGCTGAGGCCTCAGACCCAGGGCAAGCAGGGCTGCCTGGAGAGAGCTGCTTGCAGAGAATCTTCTTGGTCTCTGTTGTGCTCCTGTTGGATCCTAAAAAACCACGGACCTGGGAGACCATCTCTTACAAATGGGGAGACCGAGGCCATGACAGGGAACTGACATTTAGCGGAAGAGCTGGGAGTTACAGTCTATATTTCCGACACCTACTCCTCCTTTAGGGGTGACCTTTCAATGCAGCGGGCACTCCAGGGTCTCCAAGACAGAAAGGGGCTAGATCCTGCTGCAGGGGAAGGTGTGTCCATGTGTGCATTCAGCAAACATTTCCTGAATGCCTCCTATAGTAGTTTCCCAGGACTACCGTAACAAATTACCACAAACTTGGTGTCTTAAAGTAATGGAAATGTATTCTTGTACAGTTCTGGAGGCAAGAAGTCCAAAATCAAGGTGGTAACAAGGATGTGGTCCCTCTGAAGAATCCTGGGGAGAACCTTCCCTGCCTCTTCCAGGTTTTGCTGGCTCCAGGCATCCTTGGCTTGTGGTTGCAGGGCTCTAAACTCTGCCACTGTCTTGATGTGGACTTCTTGCCCGTGTCTCCTCCCATCCTCTCCTAAGACACTTTGCCCTGGGTTTACGGCTCATCTTAATCCAGGATTATCTTATCCCCAAATCCTTAACTATATGTGCAAAGGCCCTTTCCCCAAATAAGCTCACGTGCATAGATTCTGGTGGACATATCTTTTGGGGGTGGCAGATCTGCACTATTCAACTCACTATATCTACCATGTGATAGACTCTGTTCTAAATCCTGGGTGCAGCAGGAAGTGTGACAGATAGGTCCAGCTTCACAAAGTTTATATTCTAGTGGGGAAGAGGGAAACAAACCATGATTTCTTATTAATTCCAGTAGAGAGAAGTGCTCTGAAGCGCACCCTGGAAGGGCAAAGGGGCAGAGATTGTCCGGGTTGGGAAGTGTTCTCTTCAAAATGTGGTCGGAATTGCCCTCTTGCAGGATGCCTGGACACAAGAGGGGGCATGGTCAGCGCATGTCACTCGCACATGCACAGATCCTCCCCATCCTATCCAGGGGCCTGAGAGGCAATAAGGTAACTTAAACAGAAAACGTGGTAGTTTGTCTTTTACAGAGCATGCGTTGGAGGAGTCCAGCTGTTTTGGAAGCCTTTGTGACTGCAAATGTCGCTACAGTAATAAGAAAAGAAATGATAGAGGTTTAGGACCATAGATGAGGGAATTTGCAGACTTTTAAGACTGTCAGGGACTGAGTACTGGGAAAGAGACACTGCATCATCTTCCAGCATGCTAGCTAAGACTTCTCTTGTCCGCATAGATTTCCTGAGTCTGCCCAGTTGAAAGCAGCAGGCTCTCACGTGTTCTGAAAGGAGGTGGTAGACACAGCCCCACAGGAATGCCCAGATCTGCCCGAATCTATGACTCTGGTGCTCCTCACTCCACATGCTGGAGCAGTTCAGAGGTTCATCAAAGGCGATCTTTTAAAGCCAATTCACAGATTTGGGGAAGGTTGTGGTGTTTCTCATCTTCTCCCAAGGGGAAAGGGAAACAGGGGAGCTCCTCATTTCCAAAGGGGGAGGGGGGCCAGAAGAGAAACTTTGCCCAAGGTGAAGGGCTCAGGAAGGCCAGGCTGGTGGCCTTGGACTGGGTGCTGAAGGTCTCTTGAGCTGCCAGTGGTCAGGCCAGGGGGCCATCGCAAGACCAGAGCATAGTGAGCATGGTGACAAGTGGCGTGCCCTTTCCTGGAGCTGTCCTGGAGGCATAAGGAGGATCAAGGACAACAAAGGAAGTATCTTGCTCTCCCAGAGGCCCATGGGGCCAGAATTATGGGAGTCTTCTTGTGGCCAAGGGAATGACAAGGAAGGAATCAGTGCAGAACCACCCTGGTGAAAACCTTGCCCTAGAGGGCTGCTTACGGAGCCAGGGAACCTCCATGGGGAACCATAGGGCAGGAGGTAAAGAAATGGAAAGGAGCTATGAGAAGTCAGACAGGGAAGGTATCTCACATGCCAGGGGGCCCAGGTGGTGACAGGGGAGGGAGTGAGCAATTGGGATAACTTTCAACTGACAAAAGTGCTCCCTAAAAGAGAGAGGAGAAAGAGGGCCATTATGGGCTGTACTGTGTCCCTCCAATAGATATAATGAAGTCCTAACTCTCAGGACCTGTGAACATTACCTTACATGGAAATGAGACTGTGGCTGATGTATTTAATTAAGGTGAGGTCATACTGGAATAGGATGGGCCCTTCATCCACCATGATCAGTGTCTTTATAGGAAGAGGGAAACTTGGACACAGACACAGAGAGGAGCAGGGCATATGAAGACAGAGGCAGGGACTAGAGTGATGTGGCCACAAGCCAAGGGTTGCTGGAGCCACCAGAAGCTGGAAGAGCCAAGGAAGGATCCTCCCCTAAAGATTACAGAGAGAACGTGGCTTTGCCCAAAGCTTGATTTTGGATCTCTAGCCTCCAGAACTGTGAGAGAATACATTTCCATTGGTTTAGCCATCCAGGTTGTGGTAGTTTGTCATGGAAGCTCTAGGAAATTAACATAGGGACCAACCACTGGACATCTGCCTCAGCAGGTACCAGTGGTCAGATATTTCAATAGGAGTCCAACAGGACTGGTTTGTCTTCACATCGTCTGCTCCCCCTGCCTACACTTTTCCCCCCAATTCCAGAGAAGCTGAACAGCAAGACATATGGGGGAGAGGAAGGGAAAAAGATGAACTGAAGGACACCTCATACCCCATTCTCGATGCTCTCCTGCCTAAACTGGGGGAAGAGGCACTGCTTTGAATGGGAAGGGAGATGAAAAAAAGAAAAGAAAGTTCTGGCTTAGGTTGGACTGGAATCTTTTTACTATCTGAATATGACCAGAACAAGCTTCAAGATCCACTTTGAATGTGGGTAGTTGCCTCAAGGAGTCCAGACAGGGAGAGAATCCACAGGAAACGCACAGGTGGAAATATCTGACTGGCTTCAGCCTCAGCAGGAGCCAAATTGCCTCTCCAGGAGACCAGGGTGGTGGGGGGCGGGGGATAGGCAGCAGGAAGTCACCTGGAATTCCCCACGATCCCCTGGGCTTTTCTGTAAAAGGAAGGAACCCTTGGTTTAGCTTCATGGAAGTCTCAGATTCCTCTTCTCCAAGGACTGAAAGCTAATCTGAAGCCCAGGTCTCTATGGGGAAATTGTCCAGACTTCAAGGGATTTGTCAAACCCTTGTTCCAGCAACAACTTCCCTTGGAGGCTAGTCAGGGCAATGTTCTGTGGTGGGGAAGTGCTTTCAGTGGGGGGCAACTTTGAGACTGTAGATAGTGACACAAACTCCGGGGTAAATAGAGCCAGCCTTCCTGACTGAGGGCTCGGCATATGAACTCTTTGTTCCTGGCCAGCTGTGCAGCCTGGAATCAGTGGTTTTACCATTGGGATTAATTTAGGAAACAAGAACCCTCTGGCAGTTTCTAGGCAAAAAAAAAAGACACTTAGTACAGGGAATTAGGTGCTTACAAAATCACCTGAAGCCTGTTGAGGAGTGAGGAGCTCTAGACCAGGTCACCAAGAGTGTTTAAAGAGTAGCTGCAATTTGTTTCAGTCGGGGATGGCAAGATATCCAGGCCTGGAAGAGCCTGTCATGAAGTGTGTTGTCCTCATGAAGCCCTAGAAACAGGAGGCTCAGCACAGGGAAGTACCGGGTTGGTAGGAAGGTAGAGGGAGTAAGGGGAAATCTGGACAACAGTCTTTCTCCAAGTTTCCAGGAAATGAATGTGCTGCTAGCAGGCTTGGGATCAGCTAGTGGGCACAACTTCAGTAGACTCTGGGTCAGAGGTGCTGGCCCAAGTGTGTCTACACAAGAGCCCGTACATGAGTGTCCTTAACAGGAATAGTCATAATGTCCAAAAGGAGGAATTACCCCAAATGTCCATTGAATGATGAAGAGAAAAAGAAAATGTGACCTGTCCATACAGTGGACATGATCCAGCAATAGTAAGAAATGAAATACTGAGGCATGTCACCACATTGATGGAGCTTGAAAATACTGAATTATATCTAAATAAAGCTGTTAACAAAAAAATCATGTAAACTTATGTCCACACAAATCCTGACCCCGGATGTTTATAGCAGCTTTATTTATAATTGCCAGAACATGGAAGCAACCAAGACGTCCTTCAGGATGTGAATGAATAAACCAGCAGTGCGTCCAGACCATGGAATATTCTTCTGTGCTAACAGGAGGAGAGCTATCAGGCCATGAAAAGACATGGGGGAATCTTGAATGCATATTACTAAGTAAAAGAAGCCAATCTGAAAAGGCCTCACATGGTATGACTCTAACTAGATGACATTCTGGGAAATACAAAATTACAAAGGTAGTAAAAAGATCAGTGGTTACCAGGGGTTGGAGGGAGGGAGAGGGTGGGATGAACAGAATGAGTGCAGATTTTTAGGACACTGAAGTTATTCCATATGATACTATAATGGTGGATACATGTTATTATATATCCAAACCCATAGAGTGTACAACCCCAAGAGTGTGTCCTCATGTAAATTATGGACTCTGGGTGACACTGGGTGTCAGTGGAGGATCATCAATTATAACAAATGTGCCACCCTATGGAAAATGTTGATATTAGGGGAGGAGGTCTTGGGGGCCAGAGGATATATGGGAACTCTGTACTTTCCACACAATTTTGATGTGAACTTAAAACTTGTCTTAAAAAAAAAATAAGACTTGGGGCACCTGGGTGGCCCCATTGGTTAAGCGTCTGACTTGATTTTGCCTTAAATCATGACCTCAGGGTGCTGGGAGCCAGCCCCGAGTCAGACTCTGTGCTTTGCTCAGAGTCTGCTTATCCTTCTCCCTCTGCTTTCCCCCTGCCCCCACTCATTTACACTCACTCTCTCTCAAATAAATGGATGATTTTTTTTTTTAAAGGCCTATTTCGTGGAAATGCAAGCTGGTACAGTCACTGTGGAAAACAGTATGGAGGTTCCTCAAAAAACTAAAACTAGAACTACTGTGTGATCCAATAATTTCACCACTTGGTATTTACCCAAAGAAAATGAAAACACTAATTCAAAAAGATATATGCACTCCCATGTTTGTTGCAGCATTATTTGTAATAGCTAAGATATGGAAGCAGCCCAAGTGTCTATCCACCGATGAATAGATAATATATATAGGTATATATGTATTACTCAGGCATAAAAACAATAAAATCTTGCCATCTGCAGTGGCATGGATGGACCTAAAGGATATCATGCTTATGAAATAAGTAGGTCAGAGAAAGACAAATACCATATGATTTCACTCATAGGTGGAGTTTAAGAAACAAAACAAATGAACAAGGAAAAAGAACAAAACACCAGACTCTTAAATACCGAGAACAAATTGGTGGTTGCCAGAGGGGAGGTGGGTGGGGGAAATAGGATTAAAGAGTACATTTATCATCATGAGCACTGAGTAATGCATAGAACCATTATATCTACACCTGAAATGATAACAGTGTATGTTAGTTATACTTGAAAAAAACAAAAGTAAGTAAAAGACAGGTATATGAATAGAAAAAAATAAGGCCTATTCTTTAAAAATTACGTATGATCTCACATACATGATCACTCAACAGTTTGACTCACGTATTTGCAGTCTCTGTAAACACTTTTTATATAAACAGTTTCATGTTACAGTGTTTAGCCTGTTTTTCCTTACCTAATGTTTTTCCTCACCAATATGCTATAAACGTTTTTCTATGTTGTTGAAGTTTTTATTGCATTTTATGATATCTGCATGGAAATCCATCATGTGGATGAACTACAATTTATTTAAACACTCTCAGACATCATTTTAATTTGTGTTAGTATAAATAACACTGTGATAAGTATTACATGTTCTTAAACTAAATTCTTAATGACAATAAAATAGTGAGTATTTGTTGAATGCTTAGTAAAAGCCAGTGACTGAGCTGAGTGTTTCACCAATGTCTGGATTAATGAACTCTCAGAGAACCTTAAGAAGCAGGTATTTTAATTAACCTCATTTTACAGATAAAGTAACTGATGTTTAGAGATAGTAAATGACTTGCTAGTCATTATTTGCTTGCTAGTAAATGGTCGAGGCAACACACATAGGTTTATCTGATTCTAGAACTTGAATAGTTAGTCATTTCTGATGCCTAAACATACCAAATTAGTTTTTGTATCTTTTAATTTTTTGATGCCTTTTGTTAAATAGTCCTCAAGAAAGTTCATGCTAACGGTCCTCACCGAAAATGCGGGAAAGTGCTCATGACCTCATCCATACTGTATTAACTGTTCTTTGTAGTCTGCGAGCTAAAAATGGCCTCATATTATTGCTTCAATTTGTAATTTTTAAGTTACTTGAGAGATTGCATATTTTTATATTTATTGGCTATATGTATTTATTTGCTCAAGAATCAATTTTTCATGTGTCTTTTCTTTTTCTTTCAATGGGCCATTTATCTTTTTTCTTATTGATTTGCTTAGCAATATCCTAGCTGTCATATACTTTTCAAATATTTTTCACACTTCATGCTTTTTTCTTGTAACTCGACAATTTCCATTATTTCCTCATTGACTTTTAGGCTTAG
Organism: Neogale vison; assembly: GCF_020171115.1. Lineage (NCBI taxonomy): Eukaryota > Metazoa > Chordata > Mammalia > Carnivora > Mustelidae > Neogale > Neogale vison. The sequence goes on along the minus strand of NC_058101.1, from coordinate 56,606,702 downwards.
ACTGTAAAAGTGTTCCCTTCCTAACTCCTCTAGGCACAAGTACAGAGTCAGTAGGTATGTAGACCAGAAAGCTGACATGGCCAGCCAGCCAGCGAGCCCCCTCCTGAAATGCTTTAAAATCGGCCTCTGCTCTTATTTTCTCTCTGATCAAACCCAGAGTAAATATTCCACAGTCTTGGCTCTCTGTCACAAAAGGTCAGAAGACATGTCAGATACAGAAGGCCAGTATCCAAAATGCAATGTGGAGCTGAAATTTGGTGTAAAATACAGCACAAATCATAGCAGTGTCCTCCTTGGACATTTGCAAATTCGTTACATTTTCTTTTATTAAGTTTTTTCACATACCATAGGAGTCACTATTTAGAAGTGTAAAGTTCAGTGGTTTTTTTTATTCCAGTCCCAAAGTAGTACAACCCTCCCCACTATCTAATTCCAGAAATGTTTCATCACTCCAGAAAGAAACTCCATACCCATTAGCAGCCACTGCCTGTTCCCCCTCAGTCCAGGCCTGGCAACGAGTCATTGATTTTCCGTCTCTCTGGTTAGCCCATTCTGGACACTTCCTAGAAATGGAACCCTACATAATGTGGTCCTTAGGTCTGACTTCTTTCCCTTAGCATTGTATTTTTAAGGCTCACCATCTAGGCCATGGGCTTCATTCCTTTCTGTAGCTGAATAACTTCCATTGAATGGGACTTGGCTTATCCATTTCATGTGGATGGACGTTGGGTTGTTTCCAAATTTTGGCTATTATGAAAATGCTGCTGTGAAGATCCATGTCCAGGTTTTTAGGCAGACGTGTTTATGTTTCTCTTGGGTGGAAGGCCCGGAGAGTGGCCGCATCATTTGGGAGCTCTGTGTTTAATGTTTGGGGCATGTGCTGGACTGTTTCTGCCTAGCGCCCGTGCTATTTTTTCATTCCCACCAGCAACGTATGACAGGTCTGATTTTCTCCACATCTCTGCCAACACTTATTTATTTTTATTATGGCCAGCCTAGTGGGACAGACTTTTATACTGGGTGGACTCCGAGTCCATTTAAATAAGGACAAGCCTTTTGGGGTGCCTGGGTGGCTCAGTTGGCTGAGTGACTCTTGATTGCCTCTCAGATCTTGAGCTCGGGGAGCCCACTTCCAAAAAAAAAAAAAAAGCCTTTTGAGTGGGTGGGTCTTCTGGGAGCCCACAGTCAGGTCAAAGAATGGCAAGTCTTTGGGAATGATGTTTTGGGAGAATTCCAGCTTCCTTCTGCTCCATCCAGTACTGGGAATGTGGGTTAATTTTTTAAGAGGATTGCTGAGCAGGAGCATGGAGGATGGGACTAGAGTAAGTAAAAAATCAGAAATGATATTTTTATTGAAAATTTTCAGATTTTTAAAACACCTTTTGATAGCCCCCACTGAAACTACTTTTGAGTCAAAATCATCTGTGAGCCCCAGTTAGAACCTTGAGCATAGAAAGAAGTGGTTAGTATGATTTTCAATTGTTTTAAAGCAGGAGAACCTTTTTGTCAGAGAGAGTTCCACTCCCTACCAAGGATGGGACGTAAACTATTTCACCATCCAAAGGCGGGGGCTCCTGCCCTTCAGAATAGACTTGGGCCTTAGCTGTGCGGGGTGCTCCTCTGAGAGGGGCTGAGTTGTGGGGAGACTGTGGGCTAGCCAGGAGGGGGTCCCTCTGGGAGCAATCCCCCCGGGGCAGAGGTGCTGGACAGTCACAGAAGTGGAACTACTCTTTTTAAGTGGTGCTGGGAGAAGAGAACCTGGCTGGTGAGACCCGCCGGGCCCCAGCCCCTCCAGCCTGATGCTCTGGGCCCTGGACTCCCCTGACCACCCTCTGCACCTCCCGACCCCCTGAGCCTCCCTTGTGCCCCAAACTCCCTGTGACCCCACCCCCCTATGCCTGGACCCCCGGCCGTCTCCCTCCTTGAACCCCTCATGCCTGAGCGTTCTGCACCACCCCTGCCTCCTACCTTGAGGGCACCAGAGCTCTGGAGAGGAGTCTAAAGAATTGTGGCCAGATCCTGGGCCTCCCTTGGTTTGATCTTTTGTGAGTGTGCCTCTCACCCCGGGGAGGGTGGGAAGGGGAGTACTAGGGTGGCCTGGGGCATGTGGACTCGACTCTGGCACAGAGGTGGGGACTCTCTGGGATCCTCCCGTTCTCCACATGGGTGGCCATCCCTTCCCAGGGATCCACAGGGGTGCTACTCCCATTGCTCCCCCGGGAAGGTGATAGGGTCCACTGGGGGGGTGGGGGACTGCTGGGGCTGCAGTGGGACTTCTGTCTTCATTCCTGTAACCCTACCACTACCATGCCTCCTGCAGAAGGGCTTCCTGGAGGGCCCCCATCTGTCCCCAGGCGCTCTTCTCATCACTTTATCCAGTGCTCCAGCCCCACGAACAATTCTATCCTCCTAATGGATGACATGCTTTCTTCCCCCTCCCCCACTCTGATGTGTAGTCTGGCTTTGCTGGGTGTCCCTGTCTCCTGGGTGGGTCCCTCTGAACCAGGTTCAGTCTCCCTGCTGGATGGAACTAGCCGACTTCCATGCTCCTGCCCTAGAAGGAAGCACCCCAGTCAAAGGTTGAGTATTGATTTTTCTTGGAAATAAGCACGTCGTATCTCCCATAAAGAAGGCATATTGACCTGTTGTGTGTCTTGGACCCTGAGACTTGAGAAACAAAGGCCTTGGCATTATTGGGGTTTTCTCTCAGGAACCTCTGACTCCTGTCTGAGCCCAGTTTCTACTGGGAGTCTCATAAGCTGGCAACAGGCTTCTGGACTGGTCTTTCATGATTGGCACCCGTCCTGCTGGGATTGTTGCCTGCCGCTGTTCTTCATTTGGCTTCAAGGGCACACGGTCTTTGGTAGCAGCAAACGGGGTTGGATTCTTGTTTCCATGGCTGCTGAGTGATCTCAGGCATTCACCTGGCCTCTGTGGATCACAGGTTCGTCGATTATGAGCCCAAGAGAAGACGGTCCTTTTTGCTGGGAGGGTCAAGACAGTGTGTGGCAAGTTTCCCGTCCTCTCGCGGGCGTCCAGCAGGCCAGCAACAGAAGTGGGTTGTATTCTGTGCCCAGCAGGCTCCCTGTTCCCAAGCAACTGATGTCCATGCCCTCTGGAAGGGCCCACCGGAGAGTACTATGCTTGGCCCCTGAATGGCTTGCTGGCCCCGTCTGCACTAGGGACAGCACCAGCCAGCACACATGATCCTCAGGCCAGGAAGGCTACAGATGGATTGAGGCAGCCTCGTGGCTCCCAGCGGCACTGAAGGTCAGACTGCCCAGGTTTGAATCCTGCTTCTGCCCTTAACTGCATTCCTCGGCACTCGCTGCTTTTCTGTGAGTCTGCGTCTTATCTGCCAAGAGGAGAGGAGGCCGCAGGACCTAGCTCAAAAACGATCTTTGCGGCGTGATTGACCTCTAGCACCTACAGGACTTCAGTAGAGTCTGGGAAGGTCAGAAACACCTGTAAACACAAATCATAGCTCCTGGGGCCCACGGGAACCGCTCACCGGAGAGCAGGGCATGAGCGTCTCGAGAGTTGTAAATGGCTCCTTAAACCTAGAAGCTTGTCATTTGATCAAAACAACGGAGAGGGAAAATGGCCCTACTCCAGGATGAAACCCAGGGCTCAGGAGGCTGCCTTTGCGAGTCTAGATGGAGTTCGTGGAGAGAAGATTCTAACTCCCAGTTGGGACCCTATTCCCACACCAAGATACAGCCTCGACTTTTCAAATCAGGTCAGCAGCTTGCTAGGGGGGATTATCTGATGCCTAATTAAATAGTTGGAAGTAAAAGGACTTCTGCGAAGTGGAGGAAAGACGACAGCACTATAGGGTCATCTGTGTTAAAGTGACAGCTAATTAATGTCATTTTAATTAGGACATGACAGCGATTTAATTTGCAGGGACAGCAGGGTGCTCTCCTTGGGGGTGTGGTAGGACACCCCCAAAGCTGCAGGTCAGAGACCTGCACTTGGGTGCCTCCCATCTCCATCACCTGCCACAGGTGTCACCCAGGACACATTATCTAACCTTCCCAGGCCATGTTTTCCTTTGCTGAGAGATGAGTATTATTATTATTTTTTTAAAGATTTTATTTATTTATTTGACAGAGAGAAATCACAAGTAGATGGAGAGGCAGGCAGAGAGAGAGAGAGGGAAGCAGGCTCCCCGCTGAGCAGAGAGCCCGATGTGGGACTCGATCCCAGGACCCTGAGATCATGACCCGAGCCTAAGGCAGTGGCCCAACCCACTGAGCCACCCAGGCGCCCGAGAGATGAGTATTATTAAACCTACTTCAACCATTAAACACGGTAATTGATGAGAACACAGTCTAGAAAATATTAGGTCCATCACAGCACGATCATTTCTCTTGGCTACCAGGCCTGGGGAGACCAGCTTTATCAGAGAAGGGAGATTTTTGTCTCTGTGTTCCTTAACCCTTTACAGACCATCGTTTTCCAACCAGGATTCAAAGTAGCACATAGAAGCAGAGAGAAGACAGTGTCATTCCAATAAATGCCTCAGTGAGTTTCGGGAGGCCTTTTCTTTTTTCTTTTTTTGATATAAAATCAACATTTACTTAGAATAACAAAAACTGTAACAAATTACAAATTAAAGAAAGCTGCCAAATAATACAAACATTACAAAATTCAGAAAAAGTCATAATGTTTTTATTAAATAACTCCCTGTCAAGCTTCTGTATTTTTTCAATGTGTTTTTGCTTGCCTACACTTTGATAGATTTTTTTTGTTTTGCACATTTTAAAAAATAAACATATAATATATTTTTATCCCCAGGGGTACAAGTCTGTAAATCACCAGGTTTACACACTTCACAGCACTCACCATAGCACATACCCTCTCCAATGTCCATAACCCCACCTCCTTCTCCCAGCTCCCCTCCCCCGAGCAACCCTCAGTTTGTTTTGTGAGATTAAGAGTCACTTATGGTTTGTCTCCCTCCCAATCCCATCTTGTTTCATTTATTCTTCTCCTACCCCCATAACCCCCCATGTTGCATCTCCACTTCCTCATATCAGGGAGATCATATGATAGTCGTCTTTCTCCACCTCACTCATTTCGCTAAGCATGATACCCTCTACTTCCATCCACGTCATCGCAAATGGCAAGACTTCATTTCTTTTGATGGCTGCATAGTATTCCATTGTGTATATATAACACATCTTCTTTATCCATTCATCTGTTGATGGACATCTAGGTTCTTTCCATATTTTGGCTATTGTGGACATTGCTGCTATAAACATTTGGGTGCACGTGCCCCTTCAGATCACTACGTTTGTATCTTTAGGGTAAATACCCAGTAGTGCAATTGCTGGGTCATAGGGTAGTTCTACTTTCAACGTTTTAAGGAACCTCCATGCTGTTTTCCAGAGTGGTTGCACCAGCTTGCATTCCCACCAACAGTGTAGGAGGGTTCCCCTTTCTCCGCATCCTCGCCAGCATCTGTCATTTCCTGACTTGTTAATTTTAGCCATTCTGACTGGTGTGAGGTGATATCTCATTGTGGTTGTGATTTGTATTTCCCTGATGCCAAGTGATATGGAGCACTTTTTCATGTGTCTGTTGGCCATCTGGATGTCTTCTTTGCAGAAATGTCTGTTCATGTCTTCTGCCCATTTCTTGATTGGGTTATTTGTTCTTTGTGTATTGAGTTTGCAAAGTTCTTTATAGATTTTGGACACTAGCCCTTTATTTGATATGTCATTTGCAAATATCTTCTCCCATTCTGTCAGTTGTCTTTTGGCTTTGTTAACTGTTTCCTTTGCTGTGCAAAAGCTTCTGATCATGATAAAATCCCAATAGTTCATTTTTGCCTTGCTTCCCTTGCCTTTGGCGATGTTCCTAGGAAGAAGTTGCTGCGGCTGAGGTCAAAGAGGTTGCTGCCTGTGTTCTCCTCAGGGATTTGGATGGATGCCTTTCTCACATTGAGGTCCTTCATCCATTTTGAGTCTATTTTTGTGTGTGGTATAAGGAAATGGTCCAGTTTCATTTTTCTGCATGTGGCTGTCCAATTATCCCAACACCATTTGTTGAAGAGGCTGTCTTTTTTCCATTGGACATTCTTTCCTGCTTTGTGGAAGATTAGTTGACCATAGAGTTGAGGGTCTATTTCTGGGCTCTCTATTCTGTTCCATTGATCTATGTGTTTGTTTTTGTGCCAGTACCATGCTGTCTTGATGATGACAGCTTTGTAATAGAGCTTGAAGTCTGGAATTGTGATGCCACCAACTTTGGCTTTCTTTTTCAATATTCCTTTGACTTTTCTGGTTCCTCAAGAGGCCTTTTCATACAGGCAATGCAAGGCGGTGAAAGTGATTCTTTGGGACTCTTCTTCCCACTTGACTTGTTGAATGAATGAATGAGTGAGTGAGTGAACGGAGGTTAAAGAGTTGAGATTAGCTTTCAGGAAGATTCCTTTGCAGGGTTTCATTCCAGACCACTGCAGTAAAGGGAGTATCACAATAAAGCAAGTCAAATGATTTTTGTTTGTTTCCCAGTGCATATAAAAGTGATATTTATATTATGTTGTAGTCTATTAAGTGTGCAACAACATTATGTCTAAAAAATGTGTACACCTTAATTAAAAACATTTTATTGCGAAAAAGTGCTAACCATCATCTGAGCTTTCAGTAAGTCGTAATTACAAAACTATAACAAACATAATGAAGACGTCTGAGGAGGGCCTAGGTGGCTCAGTTGGTCAAGCGTGTGCCTTCAGCTCAGGTCATGATCCCAGGGTCCTGGGATCAAGGCCCTCATCAGGCTTTCTGCTCAGCGGGAGGTCTGCTTTCTTCTCTCCTGCTTGTGTTCTCTGTCTCTCTCTCTCTCTGTCAAATAAATAAATAAAATCTTTAAAAAAAGAAAAGAAAACTTCTGAAATATTGTGAGGATTACCAAAATGTGACACGGACACACAAAGTGTGAGCAAATGTTTTGGAAAATGGTGTTGATAAGCTTGGTAGAGGCAGGGTCACCACAAACCTTTAATTTGTAAAAAAATAAAAAATAAGTAAAAACACAGGGGCGCCTGGGTGATTTAGTTGGTTAAATGTCTCCCTTCCGCTCAGGTCACTGTCCCAGGGCCCTGGGATGGAGTCTGCATGGCCAGGCTCTGTGCTCAGCAGGGAGGCTGCTGCTTCTCTCTCTGCCCCTCCCCTTGTTTGTGCTCACTCTCTCTCAAATAAATAAATAAAATCTTTTTTTTTTTTAAAGATTTTATTTATTTATTTGTCAGAAAGAGAGGGAGAGAGAGCGAGCACAGGCAGACAGAGAGGCAGGCAGAGGCAGAGGGAGAAGCAGGCTCCCTGCCGAGCAAGGAGCCCGATGTGGGACTCGATCCCAGGATGCTGAGATCATGACCTGAGCCGAAGGCAGCTGCTTAACCAACTGAGCCACCCAGGCGTCCCAATAAATAAAATCTTAAAAAAAACCACACAGTATCTATGAAACACAATAAAGCAAAGTGCAATAAAGAGAGCTATGTCTGTTCCTACTTTTGTGGGTCTGTGATAACCAGTTGGATAATCTCTGTTCTACAAGTGTAGGCCAGTCACGAGGGTGTCACAGGACTGCAATCCCTCCTGTCCGATGTCACCTTTATGACAAAGAGGCTGGCCTGCCCATCTGACAGGAGCGGGGATGTTCACGAACGTCAGTATCAGGAGACTTGGGCACGCACAACTCCGACTGGATGGGGAAGAATCCTTGGTGAAAATGAAGATGCTTTATTTCTGAACACCAAAAACACAAGCAGAACCCTTTTGGCAGGAGGGAATTCTGTGTCCAGTGTAGACAGCACGGGGGTCACTTCATACCCAGTTGCTGGGTCGTCAGCTTGTTGGGGCAACAGTGGTGGAGAGAAGGGCTGAGTGCTGTGTCCCAGAGGCCAGTCACATTCATCATATGCTCTGTGCACCGCGGGCCCATCACAGATGACTCCTGTTCTGCAGGACACAGTTGTCCCAAGCCACTTAGCGAGACCTCCAGGTGATAAGTTTAGAGAGAGCCTGGGCAGCGGGGGGAGCTTTAGTAACGATGGTACACTTGAAAAGACATTAGGAAAATGTAGTCCATCGGAGGAAAATAATGCAAACACTTGAAACCCGAGTGTGTCTGGGGAGGAGCCCTGAGTAGGGTCAGCCTGTTGCTGAAGAAATGAATCCTAGTAGGAAAGGCTGCTAGGCATCTGAGCACTCCAGCCCATGGATAACCTCCCCCAGATTCACCTGTCAAAATCCTACCCCCAAGGTAGGGCCTATGGGAGGCGATTAAGTTATGGGGATGGAGCCTCATGAATGGGATTAGTACCTGGACTGGTCAGGGTTCTCCGGAAAGAAAGCCCACAGGAGATAAATGGTTATGGGTAAGAGCAGGTCTCCTGGGAGATTTGGCATACGTGGTAATGGAGGGCTGAAAGCCCACAGTCTGCTCTCCCAGCTGGAAAGCGAGGAGAGCCGAGGCTCTAATTCAGTCTGAGGATGAGCCTGGAGGACAGAGAATCTGGTTGATTTTAAGTCTCAGAGGCACCAAGAGGTCTGGGGTATGACACAGATGCTCTAGGACAGAGGGAACTCCCCCTTCTTTTACCTTTTTGCTGCGTGTGGCTGATGCAGGGATTTGGTGATGTCTGTCCACAAGTCTACTCAGCCTCCTGAATCGACACTAATGTCTTCCAGGAACACTCTCACAGACACACTCAGAAGCAATGCTTTTCCAGCTGCCTAGGTCCCAGAGCCCAGTCAAGGTGCACATGAAATGAACCATCACGGTTCCCTTAAGGGCAGAGGCCGCAGCGAGGTTGCTTACTCTCCCTCTGCTCTCCACCAGGCCAGGATACCTGAACCCCATCATCTGCAAGCCAGGAAAGGGGCACTCATCAGATACCAGAGGTGCCAACACACTGACTTGGGACTTCCAGCCTCCTGAACTCCAGTCTGTACTCATTTTATTATAGTAGCCCACACTAAGATACTAAGACACTCCCTGAAGAGGTTCTTCTGGAGCCTGGCAGCCAAGGCCCTCCGTGATAGGCCGGGCTCAGCCAGCTTTTCCAGTCAGCCTCCTTCCACACATCCCTGGGCCCAGCCGACATGGCGCTGGGTGCAGGCACGCTTATCCTGCCCTTACTTTCACTCTCACCAGGGCTCTCCTGGTCTTCACCTGCCTATACCTGGCCCACCCTGTAAGGTCTGATGGTGACTGTAGGTGTCTGCCTGATGTCTACCTCCCTTGTACTTTTTGCTAATAAAACCCTGACTCTGTTCAGGGCCAGTATATTCAGGCAGCTGATGATGATGATTCAGGTGATGTTGGGTCTAAGCCAGTGTTTTCCAATCTTTGGGACACCATCCATCACAAGATGGAATCAATTTAGTATGGTATGACTAACATTTAAAAAATATAAGTTTTCGGGGCACCTGGGTGGCTCAGTGGGTTAAACCTCTGCCTTTGGCTCAGGTCATGATCCCAGGGTCCTGGGATCCTGCATCCGCATCGGGCTCTCTGCTCAACAGGGAGCCTGCTTCCTCCTCTCTCTCTGCCTGCCTGTCTGCCTACTTGTGATCTATCAAATAAATAAATAAAATCTTTAAAAATATATATAAGTAGAAAATATTTGAAAAAATCAGAGTAAAGGTAGGCATTGTTTGGTTAAAGTTTACTATTCAAAATGTTGTAAAACACTGGTGTAGGGCAATCAGGAGCCTTGCAGGTCCCCATACCCCTGCCCTATTTCTAGCTAACACCAGAAAGAAAAACTAAGGAAATGGATATGCATGTCACCAAAATGAAAAATATCTAATAAATATATTAAAAATATTTAATCACGTGCTTAAAACTAGGTACCCTTTTATTTTTTTTTATTTTATTTATTTATTTTTTTTTTAAGATTTTATTTATTTATTTTACAGAGAGAGATCACAAGTAGACAGAGAGGCAGGCAGAGAGAGAGAGGGAAGCAGGCTCCCCGCTGAGCAGAGAGCCCAATATGGGACTCGATCCCAGGACCCTGAGATCATGACCCGAGCCGAAGGCAGTGGCTTAACCCAAACACTTATAAAGTTGGCAAGGATTAGGACAATATTCATACCATGAAAATATTCATACCATGTATGCTGGTGAAAATATTCATACCATGTATGCCTCTGGAAGGTGATTTTGTGACAACACATCATAAGTGATTTGCAGCCTTTGCCCAAGTAATTCCAGCTCTAGGAATTTATCCTAAAGAAGTAGTCAGACAAGTGTGTAACAAAAAGGAGTTGATTAAAGGAACGATGATATGGCTATATATGGAATTCTATGCATGCATTGAAAATATTTTAAATTGTTTTATGGAAGAATTCCCACTACATGTGAAGGAAATGAAGCACATTTCAAATCAGCTTGTGGAGTGTGTTTGAAATATATGTACATGTGGAACCCTGTCTCTGTGTGTCTCTTTGCAGAAACAGTTTGAAAGAACATGCGCCAAGTTAAATGGTAAAATTACAGGTATTCCTTTCTCTCCCTGTCTTTTTCTTAATAGTCTTCTGACTTTCCAGTAATGAACGCATATTATTTGAGGATCAAAAATAAAAAACTCCTAAGGTGAGTGGTATTTGCCATTGCTGGACCCAGGAAGGAGATCCTTTCTCCAGCCTCCCTTCTTAGCAGGGGTCCCACCGTCCTGGGCACATATGACCATGTGTTTTGCAGGCACGTGCCTGGTACGTGGTGGGGAGCTCTCCCCGTTGGTCCAGGCATAGATGGCCTCCAAGCGCCTGGAAAATCAGGGTTATCTGGTTTCCTGGATGGCACATGGACAACTCAATCCCTATTGTACACACGTTGCAGAGGCGAATGGGAAGCCAAGGAAAGACCATTTGAAAAGTGTCAGTCGTCACAGAAGTTCTCATTGTTATGCTTTGTCATGATTCAGTAGGGAGGAAAAAAAAGGTGATGTGGCAGTAAGCGGAACCAGACCAATCCATTCATAATCCAAATTCTAAAAATAGCACTCAGCAACACCAGTCGAGGGAGGAGTAGAATCATTTGAGAGTCTGGAAAAGGTGAACCAAAGGAGGTCAGAAGGAATGGAAAATCGATTTCGCATACTTTTGTTCGGAAACCCCTTTTTTAACATTTAAATTCAATTAATTAACATATAGTGTATTATTAGTCTCAGAGGTAGAGTTCAGTGATTCATCAGTCTTATTAAAAATTTTTTTTAGAAAAGATTTTATTTATTTATTTGGGGGAGAGAGCACAAGAGTGGGGTGAAGGGTAGAGGGAGAAGCAGACTCTCCGCTGGGCAGGGGCCCTGATTCAGGGTTCTATCCGGGACTCTGGGATCATAGCCTGAGCAGAAGGCAGATATTTAACCAACTGAGCCACTCGGGGCCCCAATTCATCAGTCTTAAGTAACACCCAGTGCTCATTACATCATGTGCCCTCCTTAATGCCCATCACCCAGTTACACCATTCCCCTACTCACCTCCCCTCCAGAAACTTTGTTTCCTATGATTTAGAGTCTCTTATGGTTTATCTCCCTCTCTGATTTCATCTTGTCTTATTTTTCCTTCCCTTTCCCTATAACCCTCTCTTATGTTTCTTATATTCCACACGTGAGTGAGATCATATGACAATTGTTTTTCTCTGATAGACTTATTTAGCTTAGCATAATACTTTCTAGTTCTATTCATGTCGTTGCAAATGGCAAGTTTCAGTTTTTGATGGCTGCATAGTATTCCATTGTGTATACATACCACATCTTCTTTATCCATTCCTCTGTTGATGAACATCTGGGCTCTTTCCACAGTCTGGCTATTGTGGACATTGCTGCTCTAAACATGCCCCTTCAGATTAGTATGTTTGTATCTTTGGGGTAAATACCCAGTAGTGCAGTTGCTAGGTTGTAGGGTAGCTCTATTTTCAAATTTTTGAGAAATCTCCATACTGTTTTCCAGAGTGGCTGCACCACTTGCATTCTTAATAGTAGAAGAGGGTTCCCCTCTCTGTGCATTAAAACCAGGCAAAGACCCCACCAGAAAGAATTACAGACCAATATCCCTGATGAACAGGGATGCAAAAATTCTCACCAAAATACTAGCCAATAGAAAGCAACAGCACATTAAAAGGATTATTCACCACAACCAAGTGGAATTTATTCCTGGGCTGCAAGGGTGGTTTAACATCTGCAAATCAATCACTGTGATGCACTACATTAATAAAAGAAAGGACAAGAGGCATATGATCCTTTCAAAGAAGCAAAAAAAAAAAAAAGCATTTGACAAAGTACAGCATCCTTTCCTGATTATAACTCTCCATAGCATAGGGGTGCTGATGAGGCTCTGTCGTCTAAGTGTCTGCCTTTGGCTCAGGTCATGATCCTGGGGTCCTGGGATCAAGCCCCACACTGGGCTTCTTGCTCAGCGGGAGACCTGCTTCTCCCTCTCTCATTCCCCCTGCTTGTGTTTCCTCTCTCATTGTCTCTCTGTCAAATAAATAAATAAAATCTTAAAAAAACCCCATAAAACTCTCCACATACCTCAATATCATAAGAGCCATAAACGAAAAACCCGCAGCGAATATTATTATTAATGAGGGAAAACTGAAAGCTTTTCCCCTGAGGTCAGAAACATGGCAGGATGTCCACTATCACCACTGCTATTCAATATAGTACTAGAAGTCCTGGCCTCAGTGATCAGACAACAAAAAGAAATAAAATGCATTCGAATTGGCAAAGAAGAAGTTAAACTCTCACTTTTTGCAGGTAACATGATACTCTATGTGGAAAACCCCAAAGAATACTCTTTGATGTAAGAAATAAATCTTGTGTGTGTTGCTAAGAGCTGTCATGTAGGGCTGTGCTGAGGTCTGTGCTCCATGGACTGGGCAAGGGCCAACGATTCTGCCACCACAGGATCTGGTAAATCTTGGCTCTGTTCCTCTCTAGCCAGGCGACTTGAAAAAAGAGCTTCCTAGCCTTGGTTTTCACATCTGTAAAATGGGGGATTTTCAGGGACATTGTGCAAATTAAAGGAGATGTGAATTAATAGGCTTTGTTTGATGGTTTACTGTAGATGTCTAATAGGTGCTGCTTTTAAAATTACTACTATTACTATACTATTACTACTATTCTTATCATTGTTCTTTCATGTCCCAGTGAGATGACAACCTATCAGGGGTGCAGGAAAAGGCAGCTTGCCCCTGGGGGAGAGTTTGGGTGCCCTGTGAGACCCCTTCCAGGCAAAACTGCCATCAGTCTGGGACCTAGGCCACCTCTAACATGCTATATTTGAGGGACAATGAACAGTGCACGTACCTCCATTATATTCACAAGGGAAAGTCATGCTCTTTCCTGCTGTATTTTCCAATTAAAGGTGGACAGAATCTGAAAGCACATGGCTTTCCTTCACCTGCCAACAGCTCCTTCCCTTCCCAGGTCCAAAGCAGGAGAGCTGAGCCCAGTTTCCTTCTTCTTAGCATGGGGCCCTCCATGCTCCCTTCTATGTCCCCTAAAGGAAATATGGTTTCTATCACAGGCCAGTGAGCCGTCCAGGCTGCCCCAGGGAGTCAGTTCTGCAGGGAAGCATGTCTGAAGGCCACTCATCACCGCAATACCCAAAGAGAAGCAGAATCAGACGAAGAAGGACTTGCTCTGCTTGGCAGTGTCAGCATGGAAGAAATGAGGGGCTCGCGTCTAGGCTGAATCCTCTGCTCTGTGCCTGTATCGCCAGGGGAGGTTTGGAGGTTCCTGCAGATGTGCTGCTGCTTTGCCCTTCCCAGGGGGAAGACCAAGAGAGGTCAGTCTGAGGAGCTCCTGGTCCAGCCCTGGGATGACGCTAGGCCTGCCCGAGCCCAGGGTACTCCATTCAAAACAGCCCCCTCTCCGGTCTCCCTGATTCCATGCTGGCCATGCTGCAACCCAAATCAGAAAAAAAAGCAATATCCTAACTGCTCATCTGTTCCTTGGACCAGCACTACCCTAACTCCTGTCCCTGGGCTTGGATGACCTGGACCCCAGCCTCGTGTCCTCCAGCTCTGCCGAAGTCCCTCCTGTTGATAGAGATCAGCCTGCTCACTCTCGTGACAGCAGCTTTGAACTTGCTGCTCTCTGCCTAAAGGAGGTTCCTTCTAGCTCTGACTGCAGCTGACACAGAGGGACCTTCTTGTGTGGGCCACCAGATTTCAAGACGGCATCCTGCCCCTTGCTCATTACCCTTTTTCTTTATGGTCCCCTTTCCTTTCTGCAAATCCTCAGCCATCCTCGTGTTTATTATCTGCTTTCTTCACTGGAATATTGGAATGGAAGCTTCCAAAGGAGGGACCCTGTGTACCTTGTCCACCGTGTGGCCAGCTCCTCGGAAAGGGGGGGTGCTCTGTCGAGTGAGTCTGCCACGAAGAGTTTGGAGCTCAGGGGCACCGCTTAGTGGACTGTGTGTTCTCTCTTCCTCAGCTTTGGTGATTCAACTTTTGGAGTCTCCTGCGATATGTTGGTCCAGTGCTTTGTGATTTCTTTGTGATTTCTCGTCTGGAAGATTCTAGTGCCAGGGGGTGGGGGCTGAACCTTGAGGGTGTAGTCGGCAGAAGAATGCCAAGCAAGGTTTGAGGAAGATCTAGAAGCCCCTGCTTCTACCCCGCTCGGTCTTATCAGACCACTTGGCCTTGATTGGGGAATAGCAGTAAAATACACATTTTCAATAAGTTGGAAGTATCTGCTTAAGACCAAAATTCTGTTTTAGTCTCTTCAATCTTTACCTTGGAAAGTGCAGATAGGGTTGTTCTGGGCCCCCTAATTCTGAGATCTAGATCTTAGAAAGTGATGGCTCTAGGACTGGGTTTTCAAGCTTTAACAAGCTTGTGAATCACCAGCAGAGCTGTAAAAACAGGTTGTCGGGCCCCAGTCCCAGAGTTTCTGTTCGGCAGGCCTGGGTGGGAGCAGAGAATAGTCTGCATTTCTAACATGTCTGCAGGAGATAGGATGCTGCTGGTCAGGACCACACTTTGAGGACCACTTATCTAGGCTGTGAGACCTCGGGCGATGGGGGTCAACAATTAAGATTTGCACAGTGCTGTATCATTTACAACTGGAGAGTCAGATACACTCTTTTGGGGGGGGAGGGGCCGAGGGAGAGAGAATCTCCAGCAGGCTCCACACCTGATGAGGGGCTCGATCTCACCACCCTGAGAGCATGACCTAAGCTGAGATCAAGAGTTGGATGCTTGACCAACTAAGCCACCCTGACACCGTGTCAGACACACTCTTACTTGTCCCAATAATCCCAGGAAGTGGGTATCATCAAGCCTGATCTACAGATAAGCAGGTTTGCAGTGCACAAGTCCCTGCTTCCAACCCCACACAGCTAGCTGGCCCTCCCCCAGCTTCCCAGAGGGGCAAACATCTTAAGACACCCAACATCCGAAAGGTCACCAGGCCCTACATCCGGTATGTCCTGCTCCTACAGCGGTAATGGCCATGGTCGCAGGGTCTCCTGATCTGTTTCTATCTCCTCCCAAAAGCAGCCATGACCTCAGGCTACTCAGTTAGGGAAGGGGTTTAACTTTCTGTTCTGATATGAGCTACCTGTGCGACCTCAGACAAGTTACCTAACCCTTTATAGTTTACAAGTAGCCTTTTCCCTTTTTTCCCATTTATCCTCTCATTTGAGCTCCAATGATCCAACTGAAGAGTGCATGTAAGTTCTCCCCATTGCATGTAGGATTAAGCCCAAGATTCTTGGTAAGGCATTCAAAACTCTCCAGATCTAGCCCCTCCCTCCTTCTCCACTGTCCCCCACCTTGGATTGAAGCTCCTGCTCGTATTCTCAGCATGATGGCTGGCACTCGACACTCTCAGGCATGTCAGGCCATGCTGTGCTTTCCTCCTTCATCCCTGCCTGGCTCGCCCTTCCTTTACCTCTAAGCCCATTGCATTTTTATTCTTTTGCAGCAGTCCAAGGGCACGTTCTCCACAATGGTTCCCATGTTTAATCATCCAATAAATATTTACTGGTCACCTGCACATGCTAGGAACCATACAAGACCGATGCTGGGAACCAGTCTGAGTTAGATGTTCTCCTGCAACCAGTACCCATGTTTACGGCAGCACGTAGCTCACGGGACTAGAATTGCCGAGCCAGTTCAACCATCAGTCTGCCCACTGGAACTTAGAGCAGAGCAGAGCTTATTTACGTCTGTGCTTTCCAAAGTGACTGTGCAATTAATATGTGTTAAATCAAGCCCTACAAGATATTTATGCATTTTTCTTGTATTTCACTCTATCTGGTTAACCTTGATATTATAGCGATTTCCCAGTGTTTTCATTCTTATGCAGACATATCTAAAATGAAGTAGAATACGCTTACTAAAAATAATTACAGGCAATTCACCCTTCAGGAGCTTGTACATTCTACAATTCCTGATCCAGTTTTTTTTAAAAGGTGGCCCCTGTACCCCAAGACTCCCCTCCCCCCACTGCCCTTAACTTCCTCACCTGCCAAAAGAAAATTGCCAAGTTAAGAGCAAAACACACTGTGCAGATACTTACCCTTCTTTTTCATTAAGTATCAAACAACTTCCACTACACCTTTACTGCACCAGGCCAAAAAACGGCCCTTTAACTAATCTGCCAGTATGTGTTTTCTTATTGAAATTTAGAACAAGCAAACACTGCTGAACGAGAACTGAGCTGCTTCCTGTAAGCCAACTCGGCAGATCACTAAAACTCTCTTGAAATGCCAATTTTCTTAACAACTTCCTCCTCAAATGTAGACGGGTCTCAAGCAGATTCAACATGACCCAAACCATCCTCAACATCTCAGGCACTCACGAATGCCACATATCACACTGAACCTAACACAGGAATATTTCGAGCAATCTCTTAGAACCATTTGCCTCAAACTGGTCCCAGATGACCGTATTTTTGCTGCTCTTTTGATATATTCACTCCTTTGCTTTCACTTCTCTGTGCTGTTACACTAGATCCGTTGTTCACTCTTCCCGTACAATCTTCCGAGTGATGAGGAGCAAGGCCTTATCTGACCAGTAGAGTATATGAACAAATAGGAGTTTACCATTTATGAGCAAATTTCAAGGTTCAGTTCAAGATGGCCAAGGGTGCTGGGAGTCTGACCTCTGAATGAGTGGGACACAGCCATCTTTAGCTTTCCCCTACAGAGTACGAATGAGAATCCAGAGTGTTTTCAGGAGAACGTGTTTTATTTTTTATTTATTTATTTATTTATTTATTTAAAAGATTTTATTTATTTATTTGACAGGCAAAGATCACAAGTAGGCAGAGGCAGGCAGAGAGAGAGGAAGAAGCAGGCTCCCTGCTGAGCAGAGAGCCCGACATGGGGCTCTATCCCAGGACCCTGGGATCATGACCTGAGCCAAAGGCAGAGGCTTTAACCCACCGAGCCACCCAGGCGCCCCAGGAGAACGTGTTTTAGAGGTCAAACACCTCATTCCATTTGTGTGAAGATCTTTAAATAGACCCTTCCAGATTCCTTAGTGTATTAATTTAGACTATGATACAGACCTTCTGGATTCAGTAGTTTAGAAACAAGGGCGTTTATTCCTCTCTCATGTATAGTCAAAGCTGAGTGCTCCTAGTGGACAGGGTACTCTGTCCCACAGAGGCATTCAGGGACCCAGGATCCATCCCCTTGCAGCTCTGCCATCCTAAGGACACAGAGCATGGTTGGGGCAAAGCCACACCTTCTCTGGGTTCCAGTTGGTGGGAAGGGGAGAGAAGGTGGAAGGGTGTCCATGATGGCATAGAGCCCTTTGACTTCTTTCCCTTGGTGGGAATGTCTCTAGGCCGCAAGCAACAGCAAGGACTCAGGGATGTGATCCCCAACTGCTACACTGAAACTCTGTCTATGGAACAGAACAGATTCTGATGGACGACTGACAGTCTTTAGTTTAAAAGAAAAAAAAAAAAAATATATATATATATATATATATATATATACACATACATATATATATAATTTCTATCTTATAGAAGTACTGTGAAACTGCTACATAATATTTTATTTTACAAAAATACAATAGGAAAAAAACCAGACTTCTATAAAATGTTAAAGAACCATACTTATTTTAGATCTGACATAAACCTAAAAGGTCTTCTCGTCATTAGGCAATGTATCTCCAGGAGATGTTGTCTTACTGACTTGTTTACTACTGGTCTTCCCTGGAAGAGCTGGAGCTGGGTTCACTGCTAATCCCAGCATCTTAGAAAAGCCTCCTGACACATATAAGGTGATTCATAAATCCCTGTAGGAAGAATAGATAAATGAAAAATATCGAAACGCAGTGATTTTAAATGACTTTGTGAACTAATACTCTCCTCTGCTGAGTTAGCAGCAGTGGCCGAAATGTTTTGGGGATCTAATTACAACACGGTTCTTCCATGTATACATATAATGAGTACAGTTTCAACAGCAGCCGAAGTACAGAAGTACAAAGTACTAAAAAATTTGGACAAGATCATGAATGATCCTTGAGGTTTACAGTTCTGTTCCAAAGGAAAAGCCAATTAGAGTTTGACCAATGTTGTGATTAAATTTTTTTTTTTTTTAAAGCAAAGCTCTGTCTTGAACTTGACTCTCAGATGTCAAAAACACATTATGTGACACTCAAAACACTTGTCAAATCCAAGTGCCTCCATTGGATGAGAGATAGGAAATGGTCTTTGATCAAGTACCAGCCTTCCCCTCACAAGGACAAAAATCCAACATTTTGCCATCATTAAGACTGAGAGAAGAATTCAAATTAGACAGACTTGTCAATTGTAAATTAGAAGTAAATTCTTATTACAGGGTGGGAAATTTACTTTAGCAAATATAACTGTTAAAATAAATTCAGTGACCTTTTTAAAAAAGATTACAAAATTGAATTTATTGAGTTTCACACAAGATGCACTTATAAAATTAGTACTGAATGCCATTTTAACAGAAGAAATGAACATCATTCCAAACTCCCAACAGATTCTGCAAAGGAAATGAAATCTTCCGAAAATGACAGCACAATAGTAACAGGATAATTCAAGCTGAATTGACAGATATATCCAAATCATATTCTTGCTCTGATCAGGGCTATATTTGGCGAAGTTTCCCCCAAACTAGTCCATTCATGTGGACACTGTTCCTTTTGGTGGTGAAGAGGAGATGGATGCAAGAATTCTAAAATGGGACTTTGTTTGAAACATACACAAAACACGAGTCTTTTCATTTTTAACTCAAAATACTTCCTGGTTTCACAAAAGCATTTCGTTACGATATCCTCTTTTACCCTACGTGAACATTAATCTTCCTATTTCGTTAGTTAATGCAAAACATTAAGATTCACTTCTGTATTTATACAGAAGCCAAAGAAGTCAAAACATTAAAGCGAGCTTTGTATTTCACCCAGGAAAGAGATGGAACCCCTAAAATTTACCTTCTGCATATCATATGCCTGAAGTGTCAGCACAAGGGCTGAACTTCAACATGAAAGCATCAAAGGAAATGACAGTTAACAGTAACTTCTGCACATTTTGAAATGAGATGCTATAACATTTTTATGAAAATGCAGAAAGGTTTCCCAAGATAAAACTGTGGTGGGAAATGACTTGGCCCATGATGTGGGCCACAAACTAGTAATTAAGCAGAAACGGAAATCTTGATCTCAAACAAAACCAAAAAGCACCTTTTGGTTGCTGTTCCCAGCGTCCAAACACACACACCTCATTCCCCCCAACCCCAACAGCCGCGCTCGCAGCCCAAACATGCGGCCCCCAGCACGGGCACCCCCACGGACGCTCCAATCAGCAGGACTCCCGTGTCTTATTAAGTCTAAGCAAGACGCTGCCTAAACCATTTAGAGTATTCACTTTAAAGCTGTCACTTTAAAAAACTCTGTTAAAGTTGACACCTTTGGATTTTGTACACTGACAGTTCTTCAGCCCATTCAACACCAAATCCTTTTAACCGAAACAGTTTATGAAGCAATTAGTTTTAAAGCGAAACCAGTTAACTACACATTAAAGTTAACACTGCTCTGCTTTTACAGTATAAAAAAGTGCCTTTTTGTAAGGGTATTTCTATTTTATCCATTGCAATGGAACAATACACAGCTCACATTTTGCTTTAAAGAGTAAACTGAAAATTATGAAACATTTTTCTCTGTGATGCAACCTTCAGTAATGAATATTTTTTAAATAAACTGGCTTAGGGTTTTTTTCCTATAAAATGCTACTATTCATCATGAATTATTTTAGGTAGCTTTTTATTCTGATTAATTCAGATACATCTTCAAGGATTATTCTGGTGGTAAGAACATTTATCTTGACTTAAGTTTAATTACTTTTTTTAATGCTTTGGCAGATGAAATACAGTTTGAAAACTGTTTGTGAAAATAGTACGGGACTGGAAAGGTAATGTCATGGGAAAAGCTTCACAGTTTTCCAGGTATATCCTTGTACTGAAGAGGCCTTGAGGCAAAATTCGATGTTCTGGAAGCGCGGACTGACGAAGCAGAGTGATTCTGACGTTTCGCCCGTGAGGCCCGGGGGTGACTGCTCCCTGCCGAGCAGGAGGGGCTCCTCCAACCAGTCAGGTTTCCAGAGTCCAGGCTGGAGGTCGCTGCTTTTCTGTGGCTTGAGTGGCAGTCAAACCCCATTACTGGAAGAAAGATATTAAGATTCGCTTTCCATTAATAATTTAAGTTTTTAAATAAATATTTAAGTGCCATTTTTTGCATCTGTCCATCCCGGGAGCAGAGCATCTCCTGCCCCGGGACTCTGCATCTTGGGCACAAGAGGCCGCAGAGTTCAGTCGATTCGGTTTCCACAGATTGTGAACCTGTCTACCTCTAACAAATCTTTCTTTGAGGATCTGTGCTTTAATTCAGAGCTTTCCTGCGTTATGTCTTTCTCATCGCCATCTGGAGTGGTCAGAAACTGATCAGAACTGCTTGCCACAAGTAATGGGATGACATTTTCCTTTGGATGAACAGGCTGGCTCGTGACCGAAGCGGACAGGTTTTCTTCTGTGGAAAAACAGATCCAACTAATTAGAAAAGGATTTTCCCCCCAACTTATACACAAACTTACCAAGAGAGTGGTAATGGAAAGAAGTGTCCATCATCCATACTTTTAGGTAAAGCAAGTGATCACCAAATAGCCTGGGGCATGTAAAGCAGTCATAGTTGATAATGAAACTCTGAGGCTACGCCATTTGTTTGATTAAACTTTTACAGAAAGGCTATTACGTGGATCCTATCACACAACTAACACCACTACCTGATTTTGGGAAGATGAGAACTCCTGTACAACAAACTCCCTCCTACATGACCAAGTCCTAATATGACTGTAGTCCAAAAAGTCAGCACTGGCTGCTACAATCAGGACATCAAGGTGAGGCAGACCCTAGTACATCCAACCTCTTCTGTGTAGATGCCTTAGCAGACCCTGAGCATTCTACCTACGGGAAGTCCAAAGCAGAGGTCCTTTCACCTGGACCCAATTCTTCTACCCCTTGAGATTTAGTTCAGGCATCACCACCTCCAGGAAGGGAGCCTCTCCTGGCCCATCCATGCCTGTCAACAACCCGCTCCCCTCTCTGCATTATCCACTTTTGCCATCTCCCCCGTCAGTCTGTGATGCCCTGCAGGCATGATTTCTTATCTCTGTATCTCCAGCATTGTGTATATTACCTGGCACACAGAGGCTCCACGTACTTAAAAATAAGCCATTTAAATGAAAAGTCACAAGAATAGGTATGGAACAGACAAGGAACTGCCACCAAATGACAAAAACTACATCAGTGTCCCGCTTCTTCCTCCAAATCTTCCAGGCCAGCAGCCCTAGAATCACCCCTCACTCTGTCTCTTCCATTGTGAAACCTCATCAGCAAATCCTGTGTTCTTCCAGATCTATCTGGAATCTGGCCAGCTCTCCCTGCTCACACCACTAAGCCCCATTCTGAGCCAGGCAACCTCCCGGCTGGTCTCTGTCTCTGAGCTCACTCTCCTTGAGTCTCTTTTCCACCAAGCTGGAGAGTGATCCTTTTAAAACATCAGCTGGTTCAAGTTACTCGTTCTGCAACACCTTCCTGAATGGTGTCTGGACTGTGGTCTGATCTCCAAAACACCCTATACGGACACTAAGACCCTTGTCTCAAATGCACTTCCCACCCGTGAAACAGATCCTTCCCACCCGTGAAACAGATCCTTCCCACACAGTAAAAGCCACAGTCTGCATGGCAGTAAGGGGGCCTCTCTGACTCCTTCTCCAGTCCCTCTCCCATGGGGTGGGTCCACACCAGCCACCTGGCCTTTGTGGTCCCTCGGCATGCCCAGCACATGCTGGTTTCCACCCTGGGCCTTGGCACATGCTGCTGGTGGTCTGCCTGGGAAGGTGCCCTTTCCTTGGCCAGGGGAGCTCCAGACTCCCAGTCACATTCCCTTTCCAGACCCGGCTTTAGTTTTCTCTACAGCATGACTGCCCCCTCACTTCCTTCCTGTCTCCCCAACAAGTCAGAATCAGTGCTGTCTTTCTTTCCGGCTGCTGTATCCCCTGGGCCTGCCGTGTAGCAGGCGCTCAAGGATCAACTCCTAGACAAGGAATAAATGTAAAAACTCAGAGCACCGCATTAGATGTATCTGTGAGGAGATCTAAAATATAAACATTAAAAACAACTCAGCAAAGTGAAATCAATTCTTGAAAGCACTGTGAAACTGAGCAAATGGTGATTTACTAAGAAAATTCAGATCATTAACTCTTTGGAAAATGATTCATACAAGTGATGGAAGGAACCAAATGTACCTTGAGAGGGTTTACATTTGTTCTGTGATTTATTAGGTGGTTTGCCTGGTGCGCTGGCTGGAGGGGGATTAAACAACTTTTCTTCCATCTTGGCCTCCTTCACATACTGGCATGATTTCCCCAACAGCACGATGCTGTTAAGTACTTTCAGGGATATCAACCTAAAACCAGAAAAAAACAAACCACAGTTGGAATTCATCTCAATCACCGTGAACACCATCTCCTACCACTGCTAACGAGAGGGCACTGGGCCAGGTGAGGCGCGTGGGCCTGGAAGCGGGAGGCCAAAGTCTGGGATGGCCCAGTTTCCAGTGAGGGTTCTTTACATCAAGGGAAAATGCCTGATCAATTCCTTTGTTCTCATTATAACAAGAAATTGTACCACTCAGAAGTTTTACCTGGTACCAAGTTATTTAACATTTATTCTTTCACTGCAAAACAAATGTATTTTGTAAATGCAGATGAATAAAAAATAACTTCTAATCCCAGAGTCCAGCGTTACTCACTGTGACATTTGATATACTATGTTTTGGTCATTTTTATGGTGAGTTTATACTAATCTGTACTTTTTCCACTATTTAGGAATAGGGTCTATTTTATAAGTCAGTAGGGGCCGGAGTTTGGGGCCAGGGCAGATTCTGGATGCCTAAGTGTTCGAACTCAAATCCTGACTCACTGCTTAGACCCTGTGTGGACCTGGGTGCATTTCTTGGCCACAAATCCAGAGATGATTCCAGTCAGTGCTCAGAATAGTACCTGGCATAAAGCAATGTCAACCAATTTTGCTATTTTATTAAATGTTATTGTTTTAAATAACAATATATTATTATGAATATTTTCCCTACCAGTTAATGTTCCTCAGAGACATTATTTTAATATAATATTTCACTGTTAGAATTATCATATAACAAAGCCCACTAATGCCCTAAATTTCTGCATATTTGGGTTATTTCCAGTATTTTGTTTCTATTTAAAAGTTTCTATCAGGAAAACTTAATAACTGTGTAGATAGCTATGACAGAATTGGAATTTCTGGGGCCAAAATGTATATGACATTTTAAGGTATCTGATACAAATCTGGCAAAAAAATATCCTTCAATCCTTCATGTTGGTACCTTCCCATGTACGGGGGACTTTAAATGACATCCCAGACCCCACTAACAGTATTACTGTGAATGAAGAGGCGGCTGCTGTCTCTGTGGCTGAGGTGAGATCCTGGCAATGACAGGAAACTGCGAATCAGTGGGGGCGAGGCTAAGGAGGGGCCTGGCAGGGAGGTCAAAGAAAGAAGCAAAGAGGTTCCTTCACTGCCCCTAGATTCTCCCCTCCAGGAGCGAAGAAAGCAAATATCCAGGGAGGACCTCACATGGATCCATGACCCTAAGGATTTTCACGTGCAAAACACTCCCCAATTTACCCTCAGACCCAACTATGCTCGGAACTCCTTACTTATACCTTCCCTGCTTTCCTCATCCTGCCTTGGGGATATCTAACAGGATTTCAAACTTACTAAAGCCAAGCCTGAACTCTTGATTCCAACCCAACCTTCCAAAACAAGAAAGAAAACCCCACAAAACCACACCTGCCTGTATTTCTCACAGGCTTCCCTATCGCAGAATGGCAATTCCGTTACCCTCATTCCCTGGGCCCCAAACCCTGCAATCACACTTGATTCCTTTGGTTCCCTTACACTTCACAACCCATCATTCACCCGCAAGTCCTGTCTGGCTCTACTTTCAACATATGCACCAGCTGACAAAGTGTTAGCACTCCAACTGCTACTACTGGAGTGGCTGCCATAGTCCCCTGTCCCCAGGAGACCTGTAACCACTTCCTGACTTGGCCTGAGGTCTGCTTCTTCTCTTGCCACACTCCAGGCCATTCTCCACACAGCCGCCAGAGTGGTCCTGGCCGGAAGCCAGCTGGACCTAGCCCTCTTCTGGTTGGAAGCCTCCAGGGTTTCCTCCTTCCCTCAGCCAGAACCTGAGCCCTTCTGAGGGCTGCCGAGTCCCTTCTGTAACGGTTGCTGGAAGGCAAGTATTTCAGCTATTCTCCATCTCCTTACACTACCCTATTTTTCTTCCTGATAATTACTACAAACTGTCACCTTACAGAGATTTGCTTTTCTAGTTGTTACCTATTTTTCCACTAGAATTTCAGTGCCACAAAGGCATGGCATTGGGACCAGTACCTGGTGCCTAGCAAGTGCTCACTGAGGCATGCTGGCCGCAGGAGGGCAGAGGCCGCTGGCCTTCCTCCTGCAGGTCAGCCATGGCAAGTCTGCAGGGAAACAAGTGGAACCCGGAGCAGTGGGGAGACAGTCAGCACTGTGTGCCAGAAGGCCCAACTGAAATCTGACTTGCCCACACTCAAGAGAGAGTCCTGGGATGGTGAGGTCAGAGAATAAAGGAGGTTTCAGGGAAAAGGCAGTCTGGGAAAGATTTTGAAGGAGGGAAAGATAATTTGGGCACTACCTTGATATAAAGTATCAAGGAGAAATGAGTGGAGTAGAAAGGTTGGTGAGCAGCTGGGCCTCCGTGGACTATCAAGGGGAACAGTGATGAGGTGTGGGGGGAGGGGATGTAAATTTTCAGTCATTCAGATTAAAGCATGTCCACTTTGGTGAATTACACACAAACAACTGTAACTAAAAAAAAAGTTTTTCAATGTTGCATACACATGCTTTACTTCCTAGTTTAGGTCAAAAGAAAAACACAAGAATATTTTGTTAAATAAAGATGAGAGCAATTATGGCAACAGCCCTTGATGAGCAAGGCACAAAGCCAAGAACTTTGGAGCGCTTTGTGAGCATCTGCACCAGAGAAGCAGGATCTCATAGTTTTAAATGTCAATCTGAGAGAGGTGTGTGGTTCCTTGAGCTTTAGAATCTGTGAGTCAGTCCCTGTAGTATGAAGAAGGGGCAGGCTCTAGGAGAGATCAAGGCCCTGGACTCCCTGCCTCAACACAATTTCCCAAGTGCTCAATGTCAAACCACAGCCACCAATCAAGGGACTGATGACGTGGCTTGGGAGACAATGCAGGGACAGAGGCCTGATGGCAAGGGGGGCAACCTGACTCCTAGAACCTGAGCAAAACCTCATTGGGGAGAGCCCCATGGATTTACTGAGTTAAAGATGTTTTTAAACATAGGAAAATGTCTGGTTGTAATGGCAGATTTTATTGTGAAAGGAAATAGGAGTGCAACTGAAATCCTAAGCAGAAAGAGCTTTAACTGATTTTGCTGAAAATTAAAATAAAATCTAAAGTGCTATTAATACTAGTACCAAACAGCAGCATATTTCTTTGACTCTCACCAAGTCACGAACAAATCTGGAGGTATGTGTTGTTAAGGGAGCCCTGGGTCAGTGAGAATAGGTGGAGGGTGATTTGGTTGCAATTAACTTCCATTATATCTTGCATATATACTTTATTGTACAACCAAAACCATATTCCAGAATAGTTAATCTTACCCCAAATAGAAGAGTATGACACAGGCATAAGACAGGATTCCTTGCACTTTAATTGAGCTTGTTACAACTCTGATGAGCTAGACAGAAACAAATCAAAACAAACAAAAAATACACAAACAAAACATAGAACCACGGAATTATTAGTTAATATTTAAATAAAGACTTCTCCATGCTGATTTCAACATTTTAGTTATACTCCTGTGGACTTTGTCTAAATCCAACCAGGTAGTCCTAGGTTTTTCAATTTGTATGAACATCTAGCTGCTTATGAAAACATCTGAGGCAGACTTGTTCAGGCAAATTTAGGATTCCTGTGGTGAATGTCACATTCAGCTGCTTGCTGACTCTCTGAAGTCAAGCACTATATCTAGGTTCATGAATGACACATTTAGTTATACCCCACAGAGATGCAAATCAGCTGATTTTTTAAAAATGAAAAATCACTCTGGAAAATACAAATAAATCCATCTTGATGCATATGTGCCCATCACAGCTAAAACCACAGAGTGAGCACTTCCTATATTCTTGCTTTATCTTTCCTTGACTCTTTTTAGGAACCCACAGTGACTTATGGGGAAGAGAAAGAAAAGGGAGCCTTAGGAGCTCTGTACTGTTAAAAAATGAGTAATATCACAGCATTGTCCCTGGAAGTGTGCTGAATAAATCTTGTGGGTCTGTCACTGGAAAATATTTATACATTACAGGTTCGGCTCAATAATGTGTCTGCATCTCAGGGTCTAGGGAGGCTGCCGCATGGAAATGGAAAGTCTGGGAAAATAATGGGCCTTATCCAGCAATGTTGCTATTATCAAGTGGAACTCCACTTGATATTTATTTACTGATGAATACGAAAGGCAAGCCAACTGCTGCATTCAAGGCTTAAATGATTTCATTTTTATCTAATATGTTATTAAGTAATTTTAAGGTACATAAGTCCAAAGGTTAATTTCCATGAGACCTTAATATATCATTTCTTTTACTCTTCCTGGGTATGATTTCATTGAAGGGAGAAATACTGCCACTTGTGGGCCTTAAAGAGGCCTCGGAGTATTCCTCAAGTTTCCCAGATGGCTGCCAAAGCTACGGGGTCACTTTGGAGCTCTGCGAGAAAAGTGCGACAGGAGCAGACCTGCTGGATCACTGCCTAACTGCATGATCCCCTCTGGAAATGCGGGAGGTTCTCCAAAAGCATTTCACTAATCAATTATTAGCTAAACTTAAATCTTTTGGTACATCAATCATAAAAACTCATTTAAGGAATAAAACAAAGGCCAGAGAAAAATTTAAAAAATACTAAATTAGAAAATCCATACTAATTATGAATAGAGTTTTCTGGCAAATAAATTACTACTAGTTATTACTTGGCAAAGCAGGGCCACATTTAAATCCAATCATTTGACCAATCCTTTAAAAATAAAAACTCAGTCAGGCAACCTAGGTTTATCCTTATAGTATATGTATCATGTTTCCAGTTGTAGGTAACAAATGTAGAAAGATTTAACATTTTATCAATTGTTTTAACAATTTTACTCTTTAAAATATTCTATTTTTCCAAAATTCTAGAAGATCATTTTACCAGAAAAAGAAAGCTATATTATTATATAACAAACAAGTTACTAATAGAATTGAAAACATTTAGGATGTGGTTTTCTGGAGAGTCACAATGAAATTTTCGTAACATTAAATCTACTAATCTCCCAGCCTTTAAAAAAGGTCAGGCAAGCTGGGCTAAACACAGTTGGTATCACTTACAACTTCTTTATACATGTTAGTTGGCTTCCATGACACTGCATCTACATGAGAATTCTAGATGTCCTTTGGCAAAAAGACGATTGCATTTGTTTTATGTGAGACTAGATAGCCAATGAGGAACATAATCAAATATAGGTACGGCCAGCAAATCTTGATTAACAAACATTATTATGGCCTGATGTGGCTAGTAACTTTTTGCAAGGCTGTTCTGAGCAATTCATTTAAATATTCAAAGATGGTGACTATTTTTTGGATTGATTTAGTACATTTCAGTGCTAATATTTAATATGTATACATATTTTTTCTGAGTATAACAGTAAAAATTTTCATTGTAAAAACTCTGGAAAAATTGTAAAAAGTGACTATAATGGATAGAAACTATGTCTTCATTTGAGTATAACAAAATTTATTTAACCTATTTCATGACTTTCAAATTTCTATTATTATAAATGCCACTGCGATGCATAATCTTGCCTATAAATCATCATGTGCCTTTTATAACTATTTTCTTAGGATAAATCCCTAGAACTCCAAGTACTGCATCAAAGCATAATACTGTCAAACTGCCTTTTAGAAATGTTGGATAGACTTCTTATACTTCCGCTAACACATGCTACAGTGGTCGCACCAATGTCTACACTAGACATTTCTATTCAAAAAGAAAAATCTCTGCCAAATGAATAAGCAAAAATGAGTACTCTCATTACTAGGAAAGCCATTACATAAAATATCTGTTAAAATTACTCATCTGTTGCACAACTCAAAATCCAAAAGAATAATACCATAACTTAAAATTTCCTTCCAAGTCATTTACCTTTAGTTTTTGTATCAGGTCCGTCTGAAATAAATTTCTCGATAATCCATTTGTTAATACTTTATCATAACAGCTATCTCACTGTAGAAAAGCAAAAAAAGTATGAACTTACTAGAACAGCCAGTGGTAGAGGGATGAACCCCATCCTCCGTGCCACAGAGTCACTGTAATCAGTATATGCCTGCATAGAGAAAGGAAAGGAGGATTTATGGCATCGAAAAAGTTCACTTCCACTTACCACCAGCAGATGTTCTCAATGGGTGAGGCTATGCACAAAAAGAGATCCCGACAACTATTATATAATTGAGTAAAATGTGGAAATCTAAATGTTCATTAAGAAGTTCTAAATCCAAAGTTGTATAACAGTTAATACGCTACAGAAATCACACCTTATTTAATATTAAGTACTGTCATTATTTTACTAAGTTACAAACACAGTGTCGAGAATAGAGATAAGTAGGAAGTTGCAGTTTATGCAACTTTCCTTTAACCAATATTCCACGCTAAATTAAACCATTGTTCAGGTAATTCTGGACTCTGTATTCAATATAATGCTCACATTTTTCTGTCGACTGCTAACAAGGTCAAAAGCAAGGCTGGCTCTATATTCACTGTAGACCTAAAGACAAATAAAAGTGAAATATTAAGTGATATAGTGCAATGTATAATGTACAAAGACTTAATTGACTTTGTAGATGAAAACATTTAATAATTAACCAGGGAAAAAGTGCTTATGGCCAAACAGACATCTGGATAGT
The DNA here is from genome assembly GCF_020171115.1 of Neogale vison. Lineage (NCBI taxonomy): Eukaryota > Metazoa > Chordata > Mammalia > Carnivora > Mustelidae > Neogale > Neogale vison. Next base: position 56,577,092 of record NC_058101.1, on the reverse strand, counting down.
GCCTCTCTGTTTTCCTACAGTAAAGGTAAAACAGCCTCAGCCCCAACTGTTATGTTCACAAGCTTTTTGAAGATTTTTTTCAAAGAGGGATAAATAGTCAATGATTATGATCCTGAGAGTTTAGAATCTGGGGAAGAGTGGTTACTTAAGTAGTATAATACATATAAAATAATTTTTAAATTTTAAATGCACAGTTTAAAAAATTATTACGATAATGATATATCATTCAAACAATGGGTGCTAAGCAAGATGTAAAACTGAGTTCGAAGAGGTAACAGTTACAAAGGCACTGGAAACTGTCATTTCACTAAAACTGCACTAAGTACTTGAATCAAGTTTATTAATTTTGCCTTCAGATAATGAGAAAATGATCCCATGGAAAGCCAACTATTTTGTACTGAGGAAACCAAGAGAGTCAACAGTGAAATTACTTGATCAGTGCTTTACAAAAGAGTACAAAATCTTATTTAAGTTTATTAAAGCATTCAGAAACTCTTAATCAAATCATATTCTAGCAATTTCAACCACATTAGATTCCAAATCTCTGCTTTTTGAAATAGTACCACAGTAAGACAAAGTACAACCCAAATAAAAACTAGTAAACTGTCCAAATGAATATTCATTTTGGGGCTGAGGTAGGAACGGGGAAGACATTGAGAACTTCCATGCTTTGTGTACAATGGGCCTACAGCACACATCTATTTGTGGAAACTCCACAGAACGCTGGTTGAAACATAAAGCAAATCTCCTAAGTGCTTTCACCAAAAAATATAAGGCTCTTGTCTTCTACAACTTCACAGAAATCTATAATCACAGAAAAAAAATCAATTTTTAAATACAAAATACTTAAAAAAAATCTAGCCAGAGAGAAAAGGTTTGATAGTCTATGCTTAAGAAACAATGTGATTTTTAGAAGTTTTTTAAGTACACAGACAATGACAGTATTAACAATTTATCATGATTCTGAGTTAGTGACACTCTATTCCGACCTGAACTATTACCCAAACTATACTTCCACAAAACAGTATGGAACCAGGACTGTTCAGTATTTAAATAACATACTTTCTGTAGTATAACAATTTTAAAAAATTTAAAACTGTAATTCTAACTTCAAAGTAGTACTCTTATGTTAATAAATGGAATAAACCTAGCTTTATTTTACATCTTTATAATATTAAGAAGTCAACATTACTTAATATTAATATTACTTTTTACATGAATATTACTTTTCATAATTACTATTTTTTGTTTTTTTTAATTTAAATTCAAGTTAACACATACTCTTGTATTAGTTTCAGGAGCAGAATTTAATGATTCATCACTTACATATAACACCCAGTGCTCATCCCAACAGTGCCCTCTTTAATACCCATCACTCACTTATCCCATCCTCCACTGACCTCCCCTCTAGCAACCCTCAGTTTACCTTCCTCTTGGTTTCTATCTTATTTTTCCTTCCCTTTCCCTATGTTCAACTGCTTTGTTTCTTAAATTCCACATATGGGTGAAATCATACGTATTTGTCTTCCTCTGACTTGTCTTGCTTAGCATAACACACTCTAGTTCCATCCATTGTCACTGAAAGATTTCATTCTTTTTGATGTGTGCATGTGTGTGCTTATCTTCTTTATCCATTTATCAGTCGATGGACATTTGTGGCTCTTTCCCTAATCTGGCTATTACTGATAAAGCTGCTATGAACATTGGGGTGCATGTGCCCCTTCAAATCAGTATTTTTGTATCCTCTGGATAAATACCTAGTAGTGCAATTGCTGGGTCATAGGGTAGTTCTATTTTTAACCTTTTAAGGAACCTCCGCACTGTTTTCTAGGGTGGCTGTACCAATTCTCACCGAAGTCAACATTAAACACTGAATTGCTTGTTTATTAAAATACATACATCTGCGGTAATGTCATTGAACTTGGTGATAAAGGCATGTTTTACAATATCCACAGCAGTTTCTGATGCAATCACCATACAGACATCTGGAAACAACACCCAGAGGTGATCTAGAAAGGACAGGGAAAAAGAGACAATTAAATCTCTTAATATGAAACGAACATCTTAAACCATAATATCACAGGCTGCCACAGAAATCTGAAATCTCCAGAGCTTAACTATAATGTTGTTAATAAACGGTAACAGAGACAAAACTAGCATTCAATTAATTATCACAAGAGCTATATTTTATCAAATTAAAGGATAATTCAATCAACAGCTCTTTATTCTGTACTTCCTCTGTGCTAAACCCTTGAGGGGCAGGACAAAGAGGTGAATGGAGCCTCCAACCTCCTTCATGGGGCCGACACACTGGTAGGACGGCTAATTAACCAGGCTTGTCATAAAATCCTTTAATTTGATAGCTGCCTATTGTGACAATAAATAGCTAGTAGGGACATGTGCTGAAGTCAACTGAATAATCTCCTCCCCTCTTTATCACTATAAATTAAAGATACTGGGAAATAACTTCTAGAAATATATTTCCAAGATCACATATCTCATTTAACATCTGTTTCTGGTTTTTCACAGGTATCTAGCAATGAATCAAAATAAATGAAGAAGAAGTTATTAAAAGCCTGGGATGTGCATGGCATTGAGGGTAATAAATAAAATGCAAAGTATAATCTCGGTCCTAAAGAATGAGGTTGCATAAAAATGACAGACATGAAAAAACTCTCAATTACACAAGACATGGCCATCTATTTCCCACCAACCTCACTCAGCACTGCCAGACTGTTATAATTACCTGCAGATTTCCACTATCAGCCTGGGAGTCCTACATCTATCTTAGGACTCTGTACGTGTGCTATAGTGTCTGGCTTTATGGAAATGCCTATTACGTGATTGGATAATGAAAATTCATAGAATCTTAACAACTTCCTATCAGCCTTGATTTAAAAATGTGTAAGTAACAAAATGTACTGTCTTGTATCATTTTTTTTTTCAATTTATCCTTATTCAAAATGCTAAATAAGAGGCAGTGAATGAGTAAAAGACAAATGTTAAGAAAGAACAAAGTTCTTCTGGCAAACCGTGAAAATGAAAAAAAGCCAACTGCATTTAGATAACCCCAGGGCACCACAGTTAAGAAAAGAAACAAAGAGGCTGCAGTGCTCAGCAGCATCCACTCACCCATGGAGTACACAGCTCTAGAGACACTGTGAGGTTTACAGGAAATGATGGGCCAAAGACTACCTCACATGGTGACGCACCACCTACCACACCATGGGGAACATGCTCAATCCCTTCTACCCAAACAGATATCTCCAACACCCTAAGAGCGGAGCAGCTCAAGTTTTTGAAGTTCTCTGCAATACTCACTTTAGTCATGTAAAAGAATGATTTTTGGTTCAAGAGTAAAATTAGGGGCACCTGGGTGGCTCAGCTGGTTAAAGCCTCTGCCTTCAGCTCAGGTCATGATCCTAGGATCCTGGGATCGAGCCCCGCATCGGGCTCTCTACTCAGCAGGGAACCTGCTTCCTCCTCTCTCTGCCTGCTTCTCTGCCTACTTGTGATCTCTGTCAAATAAATAAATAAAATCTTAAAAAAAAAAAAAAAAGTAAAATTAGAAGGCACTGTATCTACTAAGAGTTACATACCTGGATTCCAAGAAAACTGCTCCATGTTTCTTAGACACACTATTAGCAAAAGCACATAATTTGTGAATCGTTCCTTAATATCTGAAAAAAAAATTAAAATATACTGTACTATATATAAATAATATAGCTCACATACAACTTTTAGTCAAAACGTGATGAAAGTCTAATTATATATAAATGTCTGCAAAATAAATATACTATTTTATATATAAGATGGTGTTACATTGGTAAGGCATTTATGTCTCAATTCAGGTATGGAAATTCCAGTTTTATATATGGTTGAACATATCAGTGTTTTTTTCTGTTTAAATAGTTGAGTAGTGTTTCACAGCATGGCTATACCATTTGTTTATCTGCTTTCTTACTGAAAGACACTGGGTTATTTCCAGTTTTTGGCTGCTATGAATAAAGCTCCCGTATTTCTTGTACAAGTCTTTTGTGAAAATGTGTTCTCACTGCTAAGTTACAGAATAGGCAAACATTTAACTGTATAAGAACCTACCAGGGCAAATGCAGTATTTCCCATCAAAGTATGAGAACACCAGTCAGTTGATACCCCTGCTAGAGTTTGCCAGTGGTAGACTACGGGAGCAGCCACTCTGGGGGGTGGGTACTGGTATCTCATCAGGACTCTTTCACCCCTATGTCACATGGTGAGAGATAAATTATGTCTTCATATTTTCATGAAATGTTCTTGACTTTGTGAACTTCACTGCAGGGTCTCAGGGATGCCCCTCCAGGGTTCCACAGGTTATACTTTGAAAACAAAGACATGCTGCTTTGATTTTTGTAACTATGATACAAAAGATAATGTTTCCAGGGATAGATGTGCTTTCACCCTTCTTAGGGTTAGTAAGGAGCCAGTAAGACATAAATGAAAAAGCTGAGCACAGAGAGACAATCTGAGGTTTACAGTCATAACTCTGTTCTTGACATTTGTGTGGGTGACCTTGGGGAAGTCAAATTATGTTCTCTGTGTGTTAGTTTCTACATCTACGAAATGCAATATCATCAGCTATGAAGGAATTTTTGGATTAATAACAAGCTCTGGAAGAATGGTATGGTGCTATACAACTGTCACACTGAAATATTTGGAGATTACAATAACCATGATAATAAGAAAACCTGGTAAAGATGTTAAGGGAGTAAGAGAAAGCACAGCTAAGACAAAGAAGCAGTAGCCCAGAGGAAATGTGACACAGAGATTCAAAATAAATTGCAAAATCATACTGCATTAAGCTGCATGTAGAAGCTAAGTGTACGTACCACTATTCGACATCTGAAAAAGATTGTTCTTTTCAAACTTCTTGAAAACACTTCCTTTAATTTCAACAAACTGAAATAGTAAACAAAAATATCACCTTTATCATTGTAACAGTTTAAAAATGGACAAGATACATATAAAACTTCCTGGACAGTAAATAACATTTAAAAAATAATTTTATTCATCCACAGTATTGCCATTAAAGTGCCCATATAACCTCCAAAATATAAAATAAAATCTCATACTTACATTATTAGACATCATGATGGTAAGCAATGACTTGTTGTGAGAGTTAAAAGCCACGTTGAGAGTTGTTGCTTGAACCATGATAAGAATTGCATGCAAAACTAGCAGTGAATGATGTCAAGGAAAAAGCTTGTCTGTTTTCATATTAGTATATGTAACTATACAATTTAGAAAGTGAACAATGGGAGGGATGATTATGCTTTCTAAATCCAGTCTTGCGTTAGTGTTTTATTATCTTGTTAGCTATAGTTGATACAAATCTGACAGGTAAGATGTACAGGACCCATCTGAAACAAAAGCAGAAATGAGCCTCTGGGCATCTATTCACTTAGACTGTGAGTCCTGGAAGATGGTTATCTTGTTCTTTCTGGACTTCTGGCATTTGGCAAAAGATGTGGGAAACAGGCCCTCAAAAAAGTTTCTAATAAGTGGAATAAACTATGGTAAATACTGAAAAAAGAGACTTAGCTGATTTACATTCTAGAATAGAAAAGAACACAAAGTAGAAGTCTGGAAGCAACTGGCTTCTACAGTTCTGCAGGGGTTGGCGTGGGGATGTAAGATGACAAGAAATGTCTGATAATTGAGATTCTTCTTTAGATGTCATTTTTGAAGATATTCACAAGTTGCAGAATTATATTCATATTACACATAGAATAGTTTATTTAAATGAGAACACTGTTTTACTCCACATACTTAGAACAAACTTTTATGCTTATAGAAATCTTCCCACTGAGCCCCTTAACTTTCCAAGTATTAACCCAATATTTTCAGGCATGACAAATTCAGAGACAGTACACATTCCTGTGAATGAGTCTGGACCCCATATGGAACTTAAGTGGAACTATGCATGTGTGTACAAATACACAGATGGCTACACACACACACACACACACACACGGTTTATATAGTAAAGCCTTTAACTTTTCAAAAGAAAAGCTTTAAGAAGCGGTGTGGGGAGCAGAGGAGATAAAAATTCCAAAATTCCTCCCCAAACAATTTCAAATTTTACCTCTAGATGAACCACATACATTTTAAGTCCTAGATTTTAAATTCATAGGCTTAAACATAACTTCCAAACAATTTCAGCATGGGCATGAAAGTTATGTGGATCTCTATAAAGTATGTATAAATACAAACCTAGCTTCTCAAGTTCTTCCATATAATCAGTCACATTGAGACTAGAACTGTTTTCTACCAGTTAAAGGGATCAAACATACATGAAGCTCTTTAATTCACAATAACTACTATAACCAATTTATTAAAAGAAAGCAGACATTTCACATTAATCTTCAGGACACACACACACACACACACACACATTCACATACACCTTTAAATTTGAGAAATAGCTAGCCGAATAAAATAATGTAGAATATGTACTGACTTGAAATTTCCAGTAATTCTAAAGGATACAGACATAGAGAACAGCCATGAAAAAGTGAGGGATCACTCCGATATGGGCTCTTTTTCTTTCTTTAGGTTCTGTTGCTGTCCAATAGAGAGCATCTAATATATCTTGTCCAAATGATGAAAACAGACGATCTGCTACCTACGGAGAAAAATTATTGGAAAAATGTTTTTCTTTTTCTGAAAAGTGTTTTTTAACATTCCACCTAAATATGTTACTCAAACTCGGATGCAACTCAAAAATACTGGAGCTCTGACTTTTTAAATCTCACTGTAAGGCAAGCCACAAAAGAGCAGGGATCTCTTTATTCACTGACACAAAGTGAGTGCTCGAAATCTTGCATTATTTGAATTAGACTTTGTCTAATTAGCTATATATTTATAACAAGATGAGTATTACACAGTGGCAAAAATAAAAGGGAGAAGCACATCAAAATCATAGTCTTTCTGATTTTAATTCTTTAAATTCAGATTCAGGATTCGAACTTAAGTCTTTTAAGACAAATACATCATTTGACCCACTGTATTTGCACCTAATATTTGTAGACAGCTGTAACTATAATTTGTTTTAGATTAATCACAGAGTATATAATATACAGATTTACTTCCAAAAGACATTTTTAGGTATTGATCTCCACGAATAGAGTATGATGAAAAAAAGCAGCACATAAAAAAGAAAGGAGAGTATATATTATACAGGCTTCGGCTAGAATGTTACAATCACACCCAGGCCGTCAATCTCTGGCTCCCTCAGTCTCTAATCCATCACCCTGTTCTTTTGCATTATGGTATTTATCACTTCCACATACCTCCTGGTTTACAGTCTCTTTTCCACCTGCAAAACACAAGCTCCTTAAGAACAGGCTTTGCTCACCTCTGGATCTTCAGGGCCTAAGGCAGTGCTTGGCACACAGTAAATTTCGATTCAATTCAATTCAATTCAATTGTCAAATGCAGGCATAATAGTGACCCACTGTTCAGGGAGACCCAACACATGTCCGGTACTGTGCTAAGCCCTGCCTATACACTGCTTCACCACACGCTCACAATTCCCCTAGCACTTGCATTCACAGATGAACAGGAAGAGTTAGAGACATTCAGCAACTAGTACCCATGTCCAGGGCAGTGAGTCAGTAAGTGGAAGAAGTGGAGTTTGATCAGAGATGGTTTACCCCCACTATGCCAAAACTACATCAACGAGTATAGTCTGCAAAGCGAATATGCATTTCAGCCATTCTGATCAGCAATTTGTGGACCCTTTTCCTTGAGGCCTATTCTCTAATAACAGTGTTGAGGTCACCCTGTAGAGGGCTTTGTAAACTAGGGGCACATGCATTACGTGTGGGGGTAGGGAGAAGCTTGCATCACCTACAATACCTTAAAAGGAAAGGCAGTGAAGGAGACTGGTAGGCTACAGAAGGAGCGAGATGAGCCCAGGCTTTTCTGTGAGAGGATGACTACTCCGCCTTTCACACTTCACCCACACTGTCTGCATCCTATGTGGTGCATCCTACTTGGGGGGTGGAGGGGCAGAGCAAGAGCAAAGGCAATGAGTGTAGAATCAGGAAGCTGGGGTGTGGTTTTAAAACATGTTGGTCAATGAATTTAGGAGTAACTGGGATGGCCAGAGTTCCATGGCTTCTGTGAAGAGATGGAAAGCCCTCATCTACCATAGCAATATAGCCTCAGAGCAGAAAGGCCAGTAGCCCCCTACATCCCTCCTTCTGCCCACTCATTAGGAAAAATCCTTTCCCAGCTAAATTAAAAGATAAGTAGACCTTATTTGTATCCCTAAAAAGTAATAGAGAAAAATGCATGTGAATCTCAAAAGTTTTATTATATAACTAGAGTAACTTTTTTTTTTTTTTTAAAGATTTATTTATTTATTTATTTGACAGATAGAGATCATAAGTAGGCAGAGAGGCAGGCAGAGAGACAGGAAGGGAAGCAGGCTCCCTGCTGAGCAGAGAGCCCGATGTGGGGCTTGATCCCAGGATCCCGGGATCATGACCTGAGCCGAAGGCAGAGGCCCCAACCCACTGAGCCACCCAGGTGCCCCTAGAGTAACTATTTTAAGAACTGATTAAAATTCTGCCTATATAGCAAAGCATGTTTTTTTTTCTTTGTGTAGCTGCTTATTTTTTGTATGAAAGCAGGTTCTCACAAAAGACTGCTTTAAAGTGAAATATATTGCATTAAAAATATTGGGGTGCCTGGGTGGCTCAATTGGTTAAGCATCTGCCTTTGGCTCAGGTCATAATCCCAGGGTCCTGGGATTGAGCCTGCTTCTTCTCCTCCTCCTCCCCACTCATGCTCTCTCTCGCTATCTCTGTCTCTCTCTCAAATAAATAAATAAAATCATTTAAAAAAAAAATACTAAGTACTTGGAGAAACTGAGAAACTTATGTTTACTGTCTCTATGTAAAAATTCCAAAGCATTTTAAATGTAAATCTATTATAGCAAATGTATATACAATCCTAACATTTTTTTCATAATTTTTAAAGTTTTAGTAAGATGTATACATGGGTTTCCAATGAATATTCCAATGAATATGCAAACAAATTACCCCACCATATGGTAACTTACATTCTCAAGGGGGTACTAACTAAAAAGTCTCTAGACAGCAGGTACTTTCTCTCCTACTTGAGGATGTATCATGCCCTGGGGACCAAGGACCAGCAGTAGGTACCATCTCATGAGAACGAGATTGTCCAGTCTCAGCCCAGAACTACCTAATCAGAATCTGCATTAGATTCTGTCCGAATACTAGAGTTGTCGGGTCAATGTTCTGTATCATTGGGTTCAAAGTCTGCACCTTGACCAAGCTTGTGCAGTTGGGAGGCTAGGCTGACTGTGCGGGTACAGGAGGGCCTTCACTCACCTCGAGCATATTGTAGATGATGTAGAGCTTGATGACTGACTGCCCCCTTATCAGGTGATACATCATGGAGTAGTCAACGTAGTGCATCATAAAATAGCAGATCACCAAAATGACACCCTTCAGAATGTCACACACCTGAGCAGGCTGAAGCAAACGTCTGTCCCTGAAATACATAAGAAGTAATAAAAGCATGAGTTTTACTTTACATGCTCTTGAAATCATCTTTACTGGACATATACAAGCATACAGAGATAATAATGAGAATTCAGTCACTCTTTTAGGAACTAACAAGTTATACTGACTACTCAACCACGTGAAGTTTTCTGCCCAAAAACAACAACAAAAATGTTAAACCAGAATTACTAGCAGAAGTGGGTCCTCTTAACAAGGAAACACAGAGGGCAGGCATCTGCTGACAACATGCTTTGAAGCAATGGAGTTCCTTCTAACCTCATCTTGAAGCCCGGCAGCCCACTGGCTCAGCCCTTTCCACACACAGGTAGCACTCTGCACTTTTTATTTACCAGCGGAGCAGGTTTCTCCATGTCACTGCACAAGGAGTACGTATTTCTATGATGGCATCGGGGTCCACTGTGTGGATGTGCGGTAATTCATGGAACGCCCTGGCAGATGGCCAGTTTTCTGCAACTATGAACCATGATGTCATGTGCATGTCATGCCTTGTATGTGAAAATGTACCCGTAGAATAAATTCCTATAGTCGGAGGGTATGTTCCCTCAAGAGAAGCAGTGAACTACCCTCTGCAATGGCTGTGCCAATGTTCACATCCACTAGCAGCTCCTGGGGAAGGCTGCAGTGGACATGCTGCAATCCAGGTTGATTGGCTGCTGGCTATCTGCCAATTCCACTGTTGAAAATGGCATCTAGCATAGTTTCAGTTAATTCTTCCCTTTAGGAAAGTACATTTCTCTATATATTTAAGTTATTTATATTTCCTGTGAATTCTCCCCTCCTATCTTTTTCTTGCTTGACAGGAGCTGAAACTAGTTTTTTCCTAATTACTACTAGGAGAACCACTGCTTACTTCAGGATAGGGTTCAAGGCAGTCCACCTCAAAATATGCTACTATGGCACCTTATTTTGAATTAAAGTTATGTAAGAAACAGCTGGTGTAAGAAGGACACTCTGACCTCTTCTGTCCCCTTCAAAGTGGGAGCTAAATTCCCTAGGGAATGGCACCCTCCCCTGGGCAGAGAAGGCATCCTTACCACCAGAGAGAAGAAATTCAGGGCTGAGAAGGCTGTACAAACATTTGTCACTTCTTTATTAATTTGCTATCCCAACCCTAAACTTCTCCATCTTGTTAATTCTTCATAAATTTATTATTTCTTTGTTTTAAAAATATAAAAGTGTCCTGCCTACTCGCTTCTTTGAGTTGCCTATTTTTATGAGTTCCTGTATGTATGAAATTGCATTTTTCCCCTGTGAATCTGATTTATGACAATCTAATTATTGGACCAGCAGAAGAATCTAGATGGGAAAAAGGAGAAGTTTCCTCCCTTACACTTCAAGGTCAGAGTGTGAAGAGCAAAACCTAAATTGTGCATGGAAACATCTGACTAAGACACAGAAAAACCACAAAGAAGAGCAGAAATTTATGATTTCTTTCAGTAGATATGAAACTCCTGTGGCTGGAATGGAAAGCAGCTTGCTCTACTGCAGGTGAATTCCTCAAGACAGGAAATGCTCCATCTCCTGTTTGGGAAGCTTTTATGTAATCAATAAAAAGCCTCCAGCACTTTCTTCAGGAGTTGCAGAATCTCTTCATTCTCACCATCGTGACAATGTTCTAGCAACTACCTAAGGGGGTGAGCTCATTTTCCAGCTGAATCTCGACATTCTGAGGTCTTCACATCTTCTCTATTCCCTAACCACTGTCCACATTCAGATCAAGGCTCTTCTCTTCGAGAGAGCTTTGCAGGGTTCAACAAGGATAGGTCTTCCAAACTGTTACCTGAAACACTGTTTTACAAAAACAGTGAAACGTTAGTTTATAAACGAGGCTTGCAATAGCAGCTCTGTAAGCAGATGATACAGAACCTCATTCTTGTTTTCCACAGTGCACACCACACATGGTTTTTAGTCAGATATGAAATTGATCTGTTCACAGAAAAAATACAGGATACTTCAAAAATCCTGAAAAGAGGTAAGTTCTGTGAGAACTAAGTCCACAAAGGTTTATAAGTAGATGGGAAGACACTGGGCTGATCCAGTGAGTTCATATGGGAAGACAGGTCAGAATTTGTCTATGTCAGACCTTGTGTCTTGACACCAGCAATATAAACTGATAAACCAAGTAAAATTATTCTTAGCAGCTGAAATTTGGGGGAAAACTGCATCAAGGACAAAGTTGATAATCTCCAGCACCATTTCCCTGTCCCCCTGACTCTTCTCCAGTGCTGTTCCTCTCTCCCAACCCAAGTGGATGCTGGCCCGTTTCTCCTCATGGAACCAGAGGGATCTTCACCTATGTCTCCCAAACACCCAGCCCAGAACACAGATCTCTGCCTAGGGTTATTCCCTCATCAAGGCAATTCTCTGCTCCCACCCTACAAAATTAAAAACAGAAGAGGTAGTACATTTGTTGAGTGGGGGGAAGCATGTTTTTCATTCAAACAATGAGAGGAGGAGGCATTTTGAACACTCTGGGCTGCTGGCCTGTGTGTGACTCTGTCCCGAGACAGCAGAGGGACAAGCTGGCATCAGTATGGACTACAGCAGCCCTCTCTTCCTCTGAAGTGCAGGTGCAGCTCTGCAAATGCCAAATGCCACAAATCACCAAGAGGCGTGGGCCTTTGTAGTTAGGAACTATAGGTCACACGTTATGAATTAAAGAAAATGATAGGTACCCAAAGTAGGGCAGTATTAATTAATCTGCATTAATTACTAAGGTGACTTTGATAACTAATTAAAGAAAACTATACTTAGAGCTTTTGGTACCAGACTGGCATCCATTTAGTTAAGTGATCTCAGCCAAAATAATTTTATTTAAGAGACAAAGGGCTTTTATATATATCATATCCAACTGTGTGTCTTCATAAACATATACAACAAAGGGCCAATGTGTTAATGTGTGTCTATGAAGGAAGGGTGTATTAATTACAAGACATCACTGCAAATTAGAGCTAACAAACATTGGAAATAGATATACCCAAATAACATAGTATGACACATTTTGAACTAAGATGATAAAAATTTAAAATCAAGCAAGCATAAACAACTTTAATTTAGCTTTATCTTGCCTAGGATCAAACCAGGTTGTAAAACCACAAAAAGTTTTACAAACACCTTATGCTACAATTTTCAGTTACTATGTGGGAGGCACTGGTTCTAGGCACTTGGAATATACTCATTTCAGTTTTCACAATAATCCTGTGGGCAAGGTACTATATAGATCATCTCAGTTTTACAGATGAGGCAAGGTGCAATCAGGAATGTACCCACAGCTGGACAGTTATTAAGTCAAGGGATGGAGGAGCAGGGATCTGAATGTTGGCAGTCTGGCTCTAGAAGGCATGTTCATTACTACCATCTACCATTTGAGACTTTCCTTTTTTTTGTTTGTTTGTTTTTGTTTTTTGAGACTTTTCTTTAAAAGAACTTTTAAATAAACAACTCAGTACCCTTTCTGTTTCAGTATAATTTAATATAACATCACTGTGCTGACAGCTCATTTTTATTCTTCATTTCTAAAAAGAGAAAAAAAAACAGGACCATATTTCACTGGATCCATGGCTCTCTGTGTGCTCCCTGCTCTGGCAAAAATCTCCTTTGCTAACATCCGAAGTGGTTGCTCCAGAGATGACCCTGATTTTAAGGAATATTATTCAAATAAAGAATAAAAGCAGCAGAATTCCTAAGAAACAGACTCTTGTTTTCCTATAAATGTCCCTGTAAAAAAAGGTTGCAAAAATAAAAACTATTTCCAAGGTGGCACCTTAGAAGACATCTATATGTCTCGTAGCATCTATGAGTAAGAAAAGATCTGACCTCAAAATAAATTCGCAGGATTAAAAGAACTTGAACCAGTCCCAGTATTTGTTTTCTCTGTCAGGATATTTTTAGATGACTATCTGATAAGCATTTCCAACTCCATAAGAAGCTTATTTACAGCCTTGCCAATCAACTTGGAATTGGCTGTCAAACAACAGGTTCACATTCAAGTTCTTCCTTATAAACGTCTGTTAAACGGTAGTTACTAGCAATTCATTTTGCAAATGCTGGACGTTTCACATGAACACATAAATAAGTGGAATAAACTCCTGGACAAAGTGAAAAGCCCACTAATCTAATTCACAGGTTTGGCTGTGAGTTATGGCAAGACAGGTTAACATTAAATAAGATATTAAGCGGAACTTAAAGTATTTTTTAAATTTTCATGTTAAGCCACTCAGACAGAAACCACATTTTCTCATTTCTAAGTTTCATCTCTTAGTCATTCAAATACTTCCACTGGATATGCGCAATTTTCAAAGCACTGCTCGTTTCAAAGGGCTTGGAGATTCATGGGAACAGAACAATGCAGTGGGCAGAGATGATCTACTAGGTTTCCTCCTCCTGCTCAGTAGCAGAAGGTAACATGCTAAGATTAAAGTAAAAACTGGCAGCATAGAAAAAGATCAAGAAAAAAGAAAAGGCAACACAGATGTGTAAGAAAAATGGGATAATCCCTCCCTGGTTGATTTTCAAATTGGTGTAGAAACGTGTCAAGCTATCGGCATGAGATATTTCATTATAAAATACACAGACTGAATCTTTTTTTCTTTCTCTTTTAAACTTTTAGCTATTTGTTGTATACATGAAAGAATGTAAAGTAAGAAAAAGTAAAATATTCGATATGGTTCCCATTTTAAAAAAATAAGTCCTTTTATAATCTTGAAATAAATTCAAATTAAGTATTGAGATTAAGATGTTTTCCTTAATTAGGAAATGGTATTTTTGGGGTGCCTGGGTGGCTCTGTTGGTTAAGCATCTGTCTTCGGATTGGGTCATGAGCCCAAGGTCCTGGGATTGAACCGTGCATCTGGCTCCCTACTCAGAGGGAAGCCTGCTTCTCCCTCTCCTCTACCTGTCCACTCCCCTTGCTTGTGCTGTCAAATGAATAAATTAAATCTTTAAAAAAAAAAAGAAAGAAAGAAAACAGTATTTTAAATCTTAATTTTCCCCAACATATAGTAGAAAAATAATTACTAAGTCCTGAGGCTGAATGATTAAAATCTTTCTTTGGGCTTTAAAATAATTTCAGACTATACTAGGAAAAAACCCAACTGGTTTAATAAAGCTATGGAGTAATGCAAAATAAAAACTGCTTACATGGAAGGAACTTATTATAAGCTCAGTTGACTGCTACAGCATTAGAGAAAAAGTACTTGCTCTCAAGGTCTAGAGCAGCAAGAGTAATTGAAGATCATTTGATTGAGTGATTTTCCTGTATTAGGTAAGATCATGGTCAAATCTTGCAAAAATGTGGACAAAGCTTTAGGACTAAGTAAAGATAGAGACCACATTTTCCTCAGGTGTCCGTTCTCATTTAAATGGTTATGTCTGCCTACGCTGTTTTTGTTGTTTCCATTGTATTATCTGTTTGCATGGATGTCAATTTGGCCAAGAGTAGAGAAGGAAAAATCAGGGTTTACTCACCACAAGGAGTCCCTGTGACACCACATTCCATTCTATAAAGGAAGTGAAAGTGCTCCTCCCTTCGGTCTGATTCACGAGAGAGAAAGAAAGAGAGAAGGTTGTAATGTTGCTACGCTACTTAGAGTGCCATGGTGAGGAAACAGGGGACAACAAAACCTGATTTATGAAGACTCTCTAATAAAACAAATATACTGCTCTCTACATATCACCCACGCAGATCAACCCTGGTAAGAAGAAATTGCAAACATACTTGTTTCCCCAAAGAAAGCCACCAAGGGCTCTCCCTTCACGTGTTACAGGGTGATATTAAACCATTTAGGGCACAATTGAGGCTTATGTTGAAGAGAAAAATCGTGTGTGTGTGTGTGTGTGAGAGAGAAGTGAATTTTGGGTGAAAAATCTTGAAGGAAGTAAGGCATACAGAGGAAGTCCAACAGGTTAAGAAACTCTCAAGCATTTGAAATTCACTATTCTTCTGAGAGATACAAGTCTTTCTGTGGGGTAAACTCTCAGAGGAAAAAGACACTATTGCCTCTTTAACACAAGTAAGTCCACAAAACCTCAAGTAAGCATTCTAAAGCCTAAAACCAAAGTGCGATCAGAAAATTTGTTTGTACAGATTTTATTTGCTCTGATAGTAAAAGAAAAACACTGGCATTTATTACCTAAGCCTACTCTACACTTATTACCATCTAAAATATCTGAGCAAAGTTTTCAAAAATAACTCAGTTCTTGGCACCAGATAGCACTGTTTTCTCTACAATCTCCCTCAACTTTTAACTCAAATGTTATGGAGAATTCTAAAACACAAAGTGAAGTCACAGGTTTGAGCAGAGAAGATTCATAAAAATGCCAGGTAAATAAAAAATACTTCCACAATTAGTTATTTTATTTATTCTATAAGCAAACTTGGAAAAATGAGGTCTGATACCTCTTTAACATAATACAGAACAGTCTACTCTTCTAAACAATGAAATATTTTCATTCTTCCAAGAAACACTTGTACCTCATACAATGAATCAAATGAATCAAAATTTAATTCCGATTTCCATGTCATTGAAAATATTCAAGTTTCTTGGATATCTTTCCAAGATAATGATACTACCTTAAATGCAAAAGAGGGAAGAAACGCAAGGATCTGTTTTTAAACAATCTGGATATATTTTTCTATTTACTTTAGTCTCCAACAAAATAGCTGGGAGCGAAAACTTTTCAAGATTGTTAATTCATTAGTAAAAGGTTTTCAAATAAGTATCCCTGAGATTATTAAATTTTTTATGGAAGCAGTGACCCTTTGTAGGCAACACAAACACACCTACCAAGTCAAAACAACCACCCTGCCAACTTCTTAAATGAACAATATTTTAACAGGATCAAAAGCTGGCCAAGTGCCAGCCAGTGGGGTAGTCACAATGAATGCTGGGTTCTCATAAGGGCGAGCAGGATTCCTCTGGCACTTAGCTTTCGTGAAAGGCCGAGTTCTTGTGTACTAAGTTGTCAAAAGTGGCCAAACCCAAAAACCATGGCAAGTTTATAGGATATTTAGAAATAGGTCCAAAGAATAAATTCTAAAGCAGAAATTCTGGGAGGCTGTCAGTTTTCCAAAGCCACTCACGCATGCTGTACCAGACACAACTCTGCAAGCAGAAGAGGCAAGCACTCTACTCACAAATATGGAAAGAAGGCTACAACCTGACACAACTATTGAGGTCATAAGAAAACGGACAGTACTAAACACTGCAAGATCATGGTTTTCATGTCAGTATCTTGATTACTCTGATAAATATCCTTTCCCCCCTTTTTGGGGGGATAATTCAAAAGAACTAAGAGAGTAGGAGCATAGTGACTTTCTTATAAAAAGACATATAGGAATGTAAGGATAAGGGAATAGTTTGAAGAAAAAAAAACCCACAATCAACTTCTTTATTTTTCTTTTAATTTCTTTCTATCCCTTTGAAAAAATAAAAGTCAGACTGAAGGAAAGAGCACTTTTTGCTTGCTGAAAAAGATGGAACATAGCACAGCTACAGGTGAGATAAATCAACCTTTAATGGAAGTAGAGAATGTTGAAAGAAAAGGTATAAGAAGGCAGATTTTGGCTATTTCTAAATAATAATTTTGTTAAAATAAATGTATTTTTATATTCCTAAAATAGTGAAAAGGTCTTAGACATAATATTAGTAATAGCTTTATTACTATAATATTTCTCGTTATAGTTCAAGTTTTAAACATTTCAAATTTGGTAGTTTTAAAAATAATGCTCAAAAGACACCATTTTCTAAACTGCTCTCTAGGAAACTATAAATTGCAATGCACACTACTCTAAGCAGAGATTACTCAGTTTTGATAAAGCATACTTAATACTAAGACAGTGAGGCAGTATTTTCACATTCTGTGTATTCTGGCCTACATTTGCACAGAATATAGAAAGTTCCTAAAGTTCTATTATGTAATTTTAACTGCATTCCACATTATATATACACATCATATATTTATCAGTGACCGCCTGAAATGTAATTTTTCAGTTGGTCCAAACTGCAGAAATAGCACGAATGGTTTTCATAGGACAAGGGAACAGTCTTACATGTGGGGTGACACACTGCCCTCTGGTGTCATTTTAGCTCTAAAACCTTGACAATAGAACACATTTTAATTTTGTTTTGAAACGCTACTCAATTTAGACTGAAAGTATTTTAAAGTAATATACAAAAGCAACCACCTCTACTTTATAGCTAAAAAAAAAAAAAAAAAAAAAAAAAAATCTTAAAATATCTAGAAAAGGTTGGCTCCAGGATCCAGCGGCCACTCACAACAAAGCAAATGGGAGGTGAGGCCTGAAGTGTGGCAGTTCTCTGCAGCATCCCTTTTAGTTTTCAGAACAAACACTGAAAGACTTCTCTCATGCGATTTGGGTGCCCTGCTTCTCCCCAGTGACAAGGAACACTCGAAATGACACAGTTCTAGATGTCTTGTACAATAACCAGATGGGTCTTCAAACAGAGCCTAAAAAGGAACTTCGGAAACACTGACAAATCACCGCTGTCCCTCATTCAATGAGCAGCCACTGTGTACTAACATACCCAGGGAAGGACCCACTTTAGAAGAGAGTTCTTAGGATATATTTCCCTATAATGTTTTATCTCATCATGCCAACAGCCATATGTAATACCCTCTGTCTTTGAAAGCCATTCACTTAGAGATAGGCTGGAGCACACTGTTGATCCAAGAATAGCAAAAAAGTTAATTTAGCTCACAGTGCAAACGTGAATACCTCTATGTGGCATTAGTTATTTTATGTCCGGTAGCTTCACATGGCTCTATCCAAATTTCTATGTGTCCATCTAGGCTATGCAGTCCACATGAAGATTTATAGTTAGTGATGTCTTATTAGATACTTTCTCTGGTTTTCTCAAAACTAAAATAACCATAATTTTATTGAGCCCCCAGTGAAAAAAGAAAAAAATATATGAGATTTGGCTTTGTTAATGTTAAAAGTATCATGCTACAGATGTCTTTAAAAAAAAATAATAAGTTTTGCTACTAAGAATAAAGCATTAAAAATTCTCCCAAAGGTATATATACTTGACTATCCTAAAGCTGATGATTATATCCTTAAAAGTCTTCCACTTGACTAACATGTAATTAATAAAATATGCCACATAATTCTCTCATTCTGGTAGGCAGGGCTACAGCATGTCAAGTATCACAAAGAACAGTGATGTGATCATGGTTGATGACCACTGTTTTACTCCATGTAATCCGGCAAAGATTTTTTCTCTTTTTATAATATGATCATCACGACCATAAATTCTTCCAATTTATATTGCAAGGATTTCTTCCATATTGAAACTGTTTAAGGTTTACTTCTAAAGGGACTGTATGTTATTCACTGCTTAGTAAGTATTAAGTATATACCCATTTACCACTTTAAAAGAGAATCTTCCAAGACTTTAGTCATTTAAAAAACTCAACACATAATTCTGTATATTGACCATAAATATTTTACCTCAGTTTCCATGGTTAAGTCATTGGTAATTACATTAATTATATTTTCATATACCAAAAAATAATCACCTACTTTATAGTTAAATGAGGTTACTTATTATTGTGCACTTCAGCATTTTAAAACTTTTTCAGAATGAAATGTGTCTAGAAAAGTGATCCATGTGAGAAATGTCATTTGGGCAACTACCCTAAGAACTGTAAAATAATATACTAGAGAATGACTCCACAGAGTGGAGACATGTTGACATGTCTGTACAAAAAAAGAAAACTGTAAAACCCAAACTTCTAACCTCAAGACCAATAAAGCATTAAGATTCATGTAAGCTTAACATTTTCATCTTCCTGTTCCTAGTTTTGATAAAAAAAAAGGAAGGAAATTAATATTTGTTCTGGCCTACTGTGAATAGGCACCATGCTGGGTATTCTTTTTACACCTCCCATCTTTGTGGTAGACTAGGCTAGGCTCTCAACATCCCCTTTTTACTGTGATGTGGAAACAGGCTTAGAGAACAGAGAAGTTAAGCAGCTGCCCACACCTCACCAGTTAATCAATGCGAGGCTGGGCTGTCTTAGCCTTCCCACCAGGCCAATGGTCTTCGAGAGTGTTCTGCGTTCACAAATCAGAAGGAGTCTCATCGGGAATCTTTAACTAAGGCTCCCCAGGCCACTAAGACAGTGATTCTTAAATGAGAGGAAGAGGAGCTCCTGAAGTAAGAGCTCCTTAGGAGATTCTGAACTCCCAGCCCAGAACCCAAGACGATGCCTCGGAGGTCAAGGGACTTCACGAACACAAATATATTGGGCGAGTAGCATAGTAGCTACCGGGTCCTTGGCTCTTAGTCCCCATGCCTTCCCACTCTTCTACGTGGCCGCCTGCATTATTAATATTACTGTACTGGCCAAAGCAAAGTTCTAGTTCAAAACCATTTGGAAAAAACGTATGCATGGAAAAAGTACAAATATTATATAAGTACATTATATAATATTCATTAAAAAGATAAACAGCATTAGTTCATGCATTAAGGCCAAAGTATGAATGAAACTGTATAAATTACCCCTATTCTGCAAAATCTATCCAAGTGACTATTTACTTTAACAACTATAAGTAGTAAAATACTACTTTTATGAGTAGCAAAAATAATTTAAACATTTGAAATGCTCACGATCTTAAACTTACCTTAAGCCATAGCAAGGCAGAGTGAAGAGCCTGAATAGTGCCAGGAAAACTCTTAAAGGAAGCAGGGTGAACACATATAGAAATGCATCCAGGCACAGAAAGATTCCAAAAACCATGAGCTGGATTTTAAAAAAAGAGAAGAAAACAAAAAAACAAAACGTAAAATAAATATTCTCTAAATAACTGTTGATGAAGATTTCAGAAGAGGAATTTCTAAACAATGTTGGGGATTCTTTCCTCGTAACTTAGCTATGTGAATAACAAGTTAGTAACTGGACGGGGTACATGTGCCACATTTAATGAAAAGTCCTCTTCAAAGTGCAAGTTTGTAGTTCTTCTCCCAGAGCCTTTGGTTTACCACCCAGAAAAGTCAATTACTCAAGAGATAATCTGCCCTCAACCACAGCTATGAAACACCTCATATGGACTTCCTCAAACTGTAAAGATACTGTAGAAAATCTTTCAGCTAGAACCTTTAACTCTAACTTGACTCTCAAGGATTTTGCTGTCTCTATGTATCAGAGTGCTTCATGGACAGGAAAGACTGAGAAAGATGCTTAAAATAGTGTCTTTATGCCACAAATGTATAAAATGATTACTAATTTTAATGTAATTTCATGTGCACTCAAATTTGCTGTACTCAGAAGGCATTATTAATTGGAGGAATAGCTGCTAGCGTTTGTACCTCTTCCCCTTTTTTGTGCACTTGTCCCGTCCTTCCTATTTTCCTGTAAAATTATACCTTTGTCCCATTAAATGCAGGACTGTATTTCACAGGAGGGTGGAGTCTTTTGATGGCTTGGGCAAGTTGCCACACCCAGGCTACCACACTCTGCTACTGGAGGAGCAATGACTTTCTCTATGTCTGATACACAAACATGGTGTGTTCTACGTGCCCTCCCACAAAACACTCCATGTAACCTCAGGCAATGCAGTGTCCTACACAAATTTATTAAGTAGTTAAAATCCACAATGTTATGGGCAGAATTGTGTCCACCCAAAATTCCTATGTTGAAGTCCTAATCACCAGTACCTCAGAATGTGGACCATGTTTGGATACAGGTTCTTGAAAGAGGTAATTAAATTAAAATGAAGTCATTAGAGTGAGTCCTAACCGAATGTGACTTGTGTCCTTATTAGATGAGGAAATCTGGACACAAAGAGGGACAGAGGAAAGATGATACAAAGACACAGGGAGAAGACACCTTCTATAAGCCCAAGGAAAGAGGCCTCGAAGGAAATCAACACTGTTGGCATCAAGATCTGGATTCCCAGCCTCCAGAACTGTGAGAAAATTTTCTGTGGTTTAAGCTGCCTGGTCTGCAGCACTTTGTGACAGCAGCCCTAGCAAACCTTTAAAAGAAAGGACACATTTTATTAACTTTTTGCAAGAATGTCTCAAAAGAGTATGTACATGTATGGGCCAGACTTCTCAATCAGAATATAGAGAACCTAAGAGCTTTTTTTAAAAAGATTTATTTATTTATTTGACCGAGAGAGATCACAAGTAGGCAGGCAGAGAGAGAGAGAGAGAGAGAGAGAGAGAGGGAAGCAGGCTCCCTGCTGAGAGCCCAACGTGGGACTCGATCCCAGGACCCCGAGATCATGACCCGAGGCGAAGGCAGCGGCTTAACCCACTGAGCTACCCAGGGCCCTGAACTGAAGAGCTTTTTTTAAAAAACAATTTGGATTCACTACAAAGACCAACAAAAGTACCAAGTCATATGCTACAAACCACTTTAGTCTTCCCTCCAAGGCTGCTGGCCAGTCAGGCATCCTGTCTGTCACCAGCATAGCTAAAGTCCTGTATCTGATTCCTTGTTCTACATACAAAAAAGTGTTGTAGAAGATAGGATGGCCCACAGAAAGCTGGTGGCCCATATTTGTTACTCCCCTGTCACCAAGAAGCCTTTCCCTGTTTCTGGTGGACTGCTGGCTGCACTACTAAGGCAGAAACTACTAGAACCTTGCACATCCCAGAAGGTATCTCAGAGTGTATGCAATAAAAGATCGCATACTGGGAAGGAGAGTAAGTGGTTTTGTCTTTCTCCTGACCTTCCCCTAGGGATGAGCACATTACTCATTCACCCAACATCTACAAAGCTGCTAATATGGGCCAAGTAACATGCTCAGCCCAGCAGGCAAAAAGCCAGGCAGGACACCAGGATGGGGTTTCCGCACTCACTAAGCTCATTCACATTTTAGCACAAAGCCACCCACACAGAGACTGCTGCTATGACAGAACTAAGTTTTCAATGAACGGGGAGCCCTAGAGAGAGAATGGCCAAACCAAAATGGGGAGATCTAGAAAAAGCTCCAGAGGAGACCCAAAAAGACATCTGGGAAGATGAGGGCGACTGCCACATGGAGAGAGGGCAGACTGGGCAGAAGAAGGAAGAGGCTTCCAGAGGAAGAAGCAGAGCAAGAGCACAGAGGAGGAAAGAAATTATGAAAACTAAATCTCTCTCTTAAAGAAGAACAATACAGCTATCTTTCTTTGGCTTAGAATTCATATTCTCATTGTTCATGGTGCACAGTGGTAACAGAAGTCTACCGGGCCCTCCTCTTCACACTTTAAAGTAGCCCAGCAAACTAAGTGGGCAAGCAATAATCTCACATGGGATGCTGACCGTGGATGGCCTGGAGCCATCAGCGTAACAGACTGGCACATAAAACCGAAGGGAAAGCAAGTGGCTGTGGTCTGTGGACACTGCAGCTGGGTAGAGAGAAAGCACTCGTGTAGTGAGAACACACAACACACAAGAAAAGCAACAGAAATCTTTCAGGGTTTGGAAATGTGGGAGCGTGGACTTGACTGAGTGCCTGCTGCTCAGATGGTGTCCTTCCTCATAAGGCACCAGATCCTGTAAATCCGTTACAGATGAGAGTAAGAAAATCTCTAATAAAGTGAACAAGATGGATCCATAAAAACATTCATTCTTGAAAAAGGTAAAGATACCATGCCAGGTGCAGGATGAGCCGGACACCCTGCAGGACACCGCATGGGCATCTCTCAGTTAATTCATGTGAACCCCACGCCACCCCCAAACCACCCAAGTTTGGAGGGGCCGGACAGCAGTGGCTTCTGTGCTCCATCTTCCCAACACGGTGGAAGAGGCTGCTACTTAACCTTCCTGACAGCTCTTTGAGGCAGTTATTACTATCCCTAGTTGACACCTGAGGAAAGCACAGCTCTGAAGCTGAACGCCGGCCTGCCCAAGGCTGGGGGTCAGAATAAAGGAACTGGCTGGCGTTCAAGCCCGAGTCTGCCTGACCCCAGGCCCTGCACTTTCTCTCTAAAGCAGTTTCCCCAGAGCAAAGAGATCTACTTTTACCAGGCATGGGGGTTAACACAATTATCTTTGTGCTAACGCTTGCTAATTTGCCTAGTGTCATAAAAAAATGCAAACAGACAATTAATGAATCAAACTAATAAAAGGCAAATAAATTTCACATATTTAGATTTATTGCTAACTTTGAAAATAAGTTATTAAGAACTAAAAGTTTTGGGTGTTTATTATGGGCATAATATGTACTTTCACACCTTCAGTTACTTTGCATGACAAAGCATGATGAAAATATTTCAAGAAAAATCAAACACTGGAATTTATGGCTTTTGCTCCTCCAGTCTGTGCATTCTCGCAGGGTGGAAGAAGACACAATGCTGTACACTCTTCTGGGGGAAACCTTCCTAGGGCTAACACTCGTTCTTTGAGTTGTTCCTCCTTTTCTCTTAAATATTGTGCAGCTCTCATGTGGCAGACTATGATAGCTGAGTAAAATGTATGATCACTATTTTAAGAAAACCAGAGTCTTAGAAAAGAAAAAAAAAGTCAAAGTCTTGTAAAGAAGCAAACTACCCAATTAGGACGATTCAAGCTCTAACCAGGATCCACCAAGAGAAAAACACTCTATGTTTTCAAAAAACTCAAAACATTTATAAACAGGCAAAAACCCCAAAGAAAGATTTCACCAAAGTAAGATTAACTTTTAGTCTGTGGAATACAGGTTGATTATTTTCTACTTCCCCTTTATAAAACAATGCCGGTCTCACTAAATTCTCAACCCAATGTAGGGTGGTAACTCACTGTCTGAAAAAACAGGTTCCTGGAGAGGCAGACTGGTTGGAACTCAGTTCCCTTCATGGGCAGCCACATGGGCAGTGAAGACAGTTCAAAATGGCTACAGGGAGCTTTGCAGAGAATTTCAGAGTAAGAGCAGACTAGGAAGCTCTTTGTACAAAAATGAACGAAAAACACTGAGACACAAATTAAAGATATTCAATTTGAGAATACTTCTCTTAAAATTCATTCTCAGAGTAGGGATTTCTTAAAATTTACATGGGCAAATAATTATTTCAAAATAATCTGCTTAATTAATAAGATAGCTCTGTGACTCTTTAGAATAAAAAACCTGTAATTAGAAACACCAAAAGGACAGAAATGTCAGCTGGCCTTTCTGTCTTGCAGGAGCTCTCGTCCGGAAGGACTTCGCAAGTTGTACAGGTACTGCGCAGTGCACCTGGGCACTGTGCCCACGGCCTCAGTCCATCCTCCCCTCCACTCTGAGAGGCAAGAAGCACCCTCTCACCCCTGCTTCTGCAGTGAGATTCAAGAGCCTGCCTGGTTTGTGAGCAGCAGAGGCAGGGCCAGACTTCAGCCTGCAGAAGACACAACTCTGAAAATGGAAGCACTGTTTCTATTATGACACCTGTTACTCATCCTTCCAGCCTCAACCCTGCTACTGGATTTGGCCTTATACATATATATTTTAAAGATTTTATTTATTTATTTGACAGAGTGAGAGATCATAAGTAGGCAGAGAGACAGACAGAGGAGGGGGGAAGCAGGCTCCCCGCTGAGCAGAGAGCCCAATGTGGGGCTTGTTCCCAGGATCCTGAGATCATGACCTGAGCCAAAGGCAGAGGCTTAATCCACTGAGTCACCCAGATGCCCCTTACACATATTTAAAAAAAAAAAAAAAGAAAGAAAGAAAAGAAAAGAAAAAAAGATTTAACATAGGTTTAAACATCTGAACTTCAATGTTAAGAAAACTACAAAATGGCACTGATTCTATTACGTTGGTCCACGAAACATCACAGGCTAGTGAACATTTCCACAACCAACTCTTCCCACATTCATTTTGGATCTACCACTATGACTCTTCATCATTTGAAAGTGACTCACCTCAAAAGAAATAAATAAAAACACCAACCTCTCTCCCTGGAGAATGGAGCAGGGTTTCTTAACCTTTTAAAAATCTGTCCCTTTTTAACAAAATACCCTGTCTTCCTTTTGAGATTTCAAAATGAATAAAATTTTATGGCTAAAATTAAAATAGCACAATTGTGGAATATGCCTCCATGAATTACACAAACCATCTCCTGGCAATTCTGAATACCATCTCCTCCATCATGACCACCACACAGCACCCACTGGTGGGGGCTGGCTGACCTGGAGCAAAGCAGGAAGCAGTGTTTCCCTTTTTTAATCTGGTCTCACAATTTACAAAGCTCAGGTCTCCTGAAAGAGCAGAGACCACATCTGGCTCAATTCTACACTGGGGATTAAAGGTCATTAGGAAGGACATCTTCCCCCAAGAATTTATAATCTAGTGAGCTGGACAGACCATGTAGTAAGTGCTGGTGAATGATGTGCTCCAGAGACACTGGAGAAGAAATGAAGTCTGGGCAGGGTGGGCAGGAATAGGGGTGAAACTGGGAACCGTGCACCCACGGGAGGAGGAACAGAGTTAGCAAGGTTCTCCCACAGAGGAGATAAAAGGGGCACTAGATTTTGGCAGGCAGTAAGAAGGAACAGAAATTCAAACAAAGAGAAGAGCATGCTCAGGTGCAGCGTGAGCGGGAGGCTGTGTGGCCAGAATGTGATCATTACATAGAAGAGGGACAAAAGCCATCTTCAGTAATTACTAAGGAACATATACCTTTATCCAGTGTTCCAGGAGTTCTTAACAAACCCACATGCAGAGATCCATTATTAGAAGAAAGGATTAACATTCTTAGGAGAATATTTTATAAAGTTTACAAATGACTGACTTTGAAAGCAATTACTGCTTCAAGGTCATCCCTATAATAAGTTTTATTCACCTGAATTCAAAAATTCAGGTGAATAAAACTCAAGAAGTCTGTACTCCAGGAAGAGGCAAACACTGATTACCGGGACCCAGGGGCCTTTATAACAAGCAACATTGCGTTTAAATATGTAACCGCAGAAAACAAAGTAATGTGGATGAAAGCCTTCATAATAATCACAATCTACACCTGACCTGTATTTTAACATAAGGAATAAATTTCTTAAGAAGCAAATAAAGAAATAAATTAAAGATTTTAATTTGTAGAAAGACTATATACATGGAAAGGTCCTTGGATTTTTCTTGCTTCTTTTACAGTCATGTCAAATACCGTTATACTGTAAGCACTTGACCAACATTAATTTCTTGAATACTCCCACCAAACCTTGAGGCAGGGACCATTGCTTGACATTTGCAAAAAGCAAACAGCGCTGCAGTGGGCTGGGCATGCCCTGAGGACCTAAGGCACATCTGAGAGTCATGCTGAGGAACAGAGGTGTGGCAGCTGCTGCCGGCCATGATCACACCACCACAACACTTCTCAGCTCAAACCTCCTTTTTTAGGGAGTGATCACCACACTACAGCAGGCTGAGTAAGCAGCGAGGACAGAGAAGAAGGATAATGGTCTGCTACAGCACAATGGAAAGAGGGAAGAAAAGAGATTTAAAACTCTTTCCAAAGCTAACACAAGAGAAGTAAGTTACTGATTCTAAAAGATAAACACAGGCCCATGGTGCCAACTTCACAAGCTATGTTTTAACTACATCAGTGAATGGGGTAGAGCCTAAAGTCCTCGGCTGGTTGTCCTAGAACTGTCGCATGGGTCCTATATGTCCAACAGGTAGCGGGGTCCCAGGCCATGAGGCCCTGGATGCCGGGCTGCTCCCCCATCACCTCCAAGCCCCACTTCTGGAGAGAGCTGCTGGTGCTGTTGTTAAACGGGCCCTGTCCTCCAAGAGAGTTAAGAAAGGCTAAGACTGTTGCAGAGTCAGGCCCCTGACTCCAAGCAGGGGGTAATAAGCCTCAGAACTGGAGGAATATCAGCCTAGGCTGCCCAGATGCTAGATTCTGAGAAACGCAGATCCCCATGACTTTCTGACTTCTGAGCAGGCTTGTGGTAGGACTTTTGAATCAAGGATTGTCACAGACAAGAGTTGCATCATAAGAAGAACTGAGGGGAATGATTCCCCAAACTCACTTCCTTGAAATTAGCAACTGAGCAGGATGCCCAAGAAATTGCTGCCATACACGTGGGTCTGGGTAAGTTCTCAATACAGTTTCACCATGAAATCCCAGGACTGTTTTTCCTGAAATAAAGGTGAAATGATGGCTGTGACTATCTTTTGTTAACACACACTCACACTGAGAAACAATGAAAAGGCTTTCTGTGATATTTTGAATAAATTCATTGTTTTGAAAATGACTTGTGAATTATTTTTTCCAAATACTACCTCCCCTACTCCCCACCCTGAACCCTCAAGAAAGCAACTCTAAGTTCCTCCCCTAGGTAAGTACAATTTCCCTTTTTGTGAAGCTTCCCATTTGCTCCTGTTTCCTCTGCTCCTCACATGCAAACTCATTCAGAGTCATGGACTATCAGCTCTCTCAAGATGTCCCAGTCCAACCACATAGTCTCTGACAAAGAAAGTCAAAGCCCAGGGAAGTTCAATGCCTTGATCGGGCCACTAGCCTATCACCTGCAGAGCTGAGAAAAGTTAACATTACTGAATCTTGACCCCCAATTTCCTGTATTCATGGTAAACTTTGTCCATTTCAATAACAGCAATAGTCTATGTGGAAAAATAACAACAGTCTATACCCACAGCAATACTTAACACCCAACAAATTTAAAGCTTGGGAAAATTTACTAGATTTTTTAAGATTTTATTCATTTTATTTGTCAGAGAGAGAGAGAGAGAGAGAGAGAGCGAGCGTGTACGCACACACAAACAGGAGGAGCAGCACGCAGAAGGAGAAGCAGGTCCCTGCCAAGCAGGGAGTCCGATGTGGGACTCAATCCCAGGACCCTGGGATCATGACCTGAGCTGAAGGCAGATGCCCAACCAACTGAACCACCCAGGCGTCCCAAAATTTACTAGATTCTTAAGACAACAAAGCAGTTCCACTGAAGACTAAGAGGTTGAGTTTCATTTTTGAAAAAAAAAAAAAAAGTATTAAATAACTATGGTAATAACGAAATGAAAAAAAAATGCCAAAAAGCAGAAAATTACAAGGTAAGGAGAAGTTAAAAATATATTTTTGTTTTGGGGTGCCTGGGTGGCTCAGTGGGTTAAGGCCTCTGCCTTCGGCTCGGGTCATGATCCCGGGGCCCTGGGATGGAGCCCCGCATCTGGCTCTCTGCTCAGTAGGGAGCCTGTTCCGCCCCCCCACCCCCGCCTCTCTCTGCCTACTTGTGATCTGTCTGTCAAATAAATAAAATCTCAAAAAAAAACCCCATATATATATATATTTTTTTTTTGTTTGTTTTAGTTCTACCTTTTATGACAAGCAGTTACATAAACATATGGAAGTAATGGAAAGGAAGGAATTTTTATAAATGTCTTCTTAATAATCACAACCTACCCCTGACATGTATCTAACACACTTTTTCCTTAAGAGGTAAAATAAATAAATCAATTTATTTTAATCCAAAGAAAGATTAAGCACATGGAAAGATCTTGAGCCTTTTTTGCTTCTCTTATTGCTAATCTATGTTGATCATCGCTATTTGAATTTTTCAGAAGCAGAACTGTGAGGGGTGACTAACCCAATCACCATTCTCAATCTGTCACTTCCTTTATTGAAGAAGTATTACATCCACTGTCCTTAGTCTCCTAGGTAGCTGGGGATGCCTGTGGAACTCACTCTGGCCAATAAGACACACACAAAAGGAAGTGTGCAGGAGCACATCTGGGAAAGCTTCTAATTCTTTATAAAAGGGACATTATTCTTTTGGGTGATAATGCAGAGGCTTCGCCTGAGGTCGCAGCTGTCATCTTTCTATTAAAAGGCAACAAGGTTTATCTGAGGCGCGATTATTGCTAATTAAAAGGCAACAAGCAAGAGGACTGAAAGCCAATTTACCAATGATGGCAAAATGGAAGCAAAAAAAGGACTCTGAGTCCAGACTGGCTTCATTAATCAGCTGGAACAAAAGTGATCTCCCTTCTCTAGACTTGTCAAAAAACTTTTCAAACCTGTTTAAGCCACTGTTAGGTAGTCTGTCACAGATGCAGGTAAAAGCATTCCTAAGAAATCCTCCCAAAGCTAGTTCGCACTGCTTAGTCTGACCACTCACAGTTACCTGGACTTGGCCTCTCCTCCCAGTGTACCTGTCCTTTCCTGTCCCTAACAGTTTCCCATCTCTGGATCTTCCTAGCACATCCCCAAGCCCTAAAAATGTGGGTGCAAAATCAACCTCCTTTACTCGTTACCTTGCAATGCATTACCTTCGCAAGTCTGGAGGTAAGCTCTGTACTTGCACACTGCCGAAGTGCCTGGAGTACTCAAAACTGGTACTCAAAACTGACTGAGAAAAATAAAAAAATAAGTGAGTAAGTGATGTGTAGCCCTCCAAATTGGTGTTTGAGTGTATTAGGGAATTTTAAAGACTACTTTGGCAAGCATTTCCTTCCTATTTCCTGCAGTTTGGGATTCACACAGATGACAAAATTAGCTCTTGACAAGGGTATTGTTCCCACGGGGTGCAGGATAAATTGTTCCCATGGGGTCAAAATGCAGCAAAAACATCAACATGACTGCCATGTCGGGGCAGATGGCAAAAATGGGCCTCAACGAGAACAGGTATCGCATGAGGCTTGGAGGGAAATGGAATGCTAACTCATTAAAAGTGCCTGTGATGTAAATAAATATTTAAATAGCTTGGATGTAAATGGACAAGTCAAATCAGGCTAGGGGCCAGTGAGCACTTACCAGGAATTTTCTAAGAAACTGGTGATCCTGTCCTGAGTTCACAAAGTTTCTAAACTGTTGTTGTCTGACCTAATCATATGTTCCAAGTCATGTGCCTGCTGAGACCAGGCTCTAGAGGGCCTGACAGAAAATGTCAGGGTGATAGGCTGTGCTCTCTTTTGACCATCAGCGAATCCTTCATGAAACACACACAGTTTACTCTAAGACAGCATGGTTACAAAGACAGAGGGAAGACAAGAGTTCTCCCCCAAAATGCCTGTGGTCAACAACCCAAGAAGGCAGAGAGTCAGAAAAGCACATCCATTGCTGGGTTAGAAAAGTCAAATTTAGCAGCAAGTGAAGCAGGAAAATTAAAAGTCCAACATTAGATCAAAGTTGGACATGGGGGAGCCATGGGAACCAGACCCCTCCCAGTCATCCCTTGCTGTACAGGGATGCCTCAGATGACAACTACCCCTCTTGTGAGGAGACACCCTCTGGAATGCAACCTGGAGACAAGAAACCTTTCCAAATTTCTCTTGTTCTCCTAGAATAGGGCATTCCCCAAACTGCTGAGGTGATGACTATAAAATATTTTAAAACATTTATAAAGGGCTCACCCCATAATTAACATACAGATGAAAAAACCAAGGCAAATGGAAAGAAGTGAACAGCTCAAGGCCTTGCAGCTAATAAATGGTGGAGTGGAGGTGCAAATCTGGGCAGAATGGCTTTAGAGTTCATGCCCTTGACCACTGCACTATCCTGTGTCTCTGTTTAGACTGCAGAGAAAGTGTAGTTCAGAATCCTCCGCTGTACAAAGAAAACAATATAGCCCCCACACAGATCACACACAGTGAGTAACAGATCCAGGAAGAGAACCCAAGGGGGATGTGGGTGCAGGCAGAAAGGGATTTGTGATGGAAAAAAAGAAATGCCCCCCCAAGGTCAAAAAAACACTCCAAAATTTTATCCCTTCACATCAGAATGAGAAGTTCAAATATGAAAAAAGTGGCAGAGGAAATACTATTATTTTCTCCAAATAACAGTATTTCCTCTAAATAATGGTATTTCCTCTGGCACTATTAGTACTGGAAATACTATTTTGAATATATAAGCAATTTACCTGTTTTGAATGCCAAGTATGTGTTTTACCACTGAGAAAATTACACAAAAATTCTAGAATTTTTTTTACATTAAAAGATACTCTGTCGACCACTCTCTTGACCTGAAAGTATAAACACTAATTATGTGTTTTATAGCATGTGCAACCTTTGTAGAAGCAAAGTGCTCTTTAATCGTCAAGTTTCTCCTGCTGAAAAGACTACATGAAAATATCATAGCATTTACCAAAAAACAAGAAAAAAAAAAAAGAATACAGTGTTTTACATTAGAAGTATGCTATTCTACATCAGGGAAAGGTATTAATATATTAGGTATTATCAATCAGACAGCAAATTTACTGACATGAACATAGCCCCCCAACTCTTGTAATAAAAGCCTGGTGAAACCCTACTCACCACATAAAGGTCTGGGAGACACCAGGAGGAACTCACCCTGTTAGGAGATATTTACACCTGTAATTAAACTGAAATCGAACTCTGCTCTCCTCTACATTTCACTTAGTCTGAGACAGTAAGAAGAAATCGCTCTAAACTGAAAAATGCGACACCTTTCTGTACATTTTAAGCAATAAAGCTTCTGAAGTGTTGTTCTAAGAGAATAAATTAAATTTCCCTAGACAGGCCCAAAGCAAAAGCCTCTGTAATAGGAAACAGGATTAGAAATTGTTACAATTATGCATGAGCACTGTTAATTCAACTTTTCTGACGTTATACCTCTTAAATACAAACAAATAAAACCAAAGCTTTATGACTAAAAGCTTCCTCTTGTACAAGCAATGCACTCTGATAATTTTGCATTTTTTTCTTTGGAAAAAAAAAAAAATTCCTAATTGACAGCAACCTACTTCATCCCTGCTGAGTAGAGAGCCCGATGCGGCTCGATCCCAGGACCCTGAGATCATGACCTGGGCTGAAGGCAGGGGCTTAACCCACTGAGCCATCAAGGTGCCCCAGTTTTTTTTTTTTAAAGATTTTTTTTATTTGACAGACAGCAATCACAAGTAGGCAGAGAGGCAGACAGAGAGAGAGGAGGAAGCAGGCTCCCCACTGAGCAGAGAGCCCAATGCGGAGCTCAATCCTAGAACCCTGGGATCATGACCCGAGCCAATGGTAGAGGCTTCAACCCACTGAGCCACCCAGGCGCCCAATACAGCATGATTTAAAAAACAGTTTGGTTTATACTGATGTCTTTTTTTTTTTTTTTAAAGATTTTATTTATTTATTTACTTGACAGGTAGAGATCACAAGAAAGCAGAGAGGCAGGCAGAGAGACAGAGAGAGGGAAGCAGGCTCCCCACTGAGCAGAGAGCCCCATGTGGGGCTCGATCCCAGGACCCTGAGATCATGACCCGAGCCGAAGGCAGTGGCTTAACCCACTAAGCCACCCAGGTGCCCCGGTTTATACTGATGTCTTATCAAGACTTGCAGGCATTTTCCCTAGAAAAGAACACTCACAATAACAAACTTGAAATGCTCACAAGTTTCTGTGAAAAATCTACTAAGGAACTGCTTGGCATGTCAGTGTGGTCGGTACAGACAAGAGAAGGATGTGTGTATTGACCCAGCCTCTGACGAGCTCACCATCATGAGGGCTGTGGCTGCTGGTCATCATTTCTGCCACATGAGGGGTAATAAAAGGAGCCAGACACGCACCTCTTGCTTTGAAGAAATCCCCTGGGTGCGTCCACAGTTTGGCTGAGGACTGAAGGCAAATCTCTGTGCACTCTCCAGAGGAAAATGGGAATCCAAAACTGTCCAGACAGGTGAGAGAAAAACCTTCCCTCAAAGAGACCAGGTGGGTAAAAGCTGACTGTGGCTGGCACTGTCCTGTACAAAGATACAGGCCCCAGCCAACCTCCCTCCAATCCCTTCTGCAGTGTATCCTCACACTTCTCTACTTGGCTTATCACTGGAAAGAAAAAGTGAGCTCAGAAAATAAGTTAATGTGTTTAAGAAAGACGTAAGAATTAATAATCCTATTATTATTACTGGCAAGCAAAAGAAACATTACCCCCCATCCCTGGCCAAATTCTCAAATAAATTCCAACATAGAAAATCAAGGTGCTGCTGCACTGGGGGAGCAGTGGTGCTGAGAGCACTCCCACACTCCTCCATCTCACCAACCAGGTCTGGACTCTTCACTGGAACCAGAGCCTCCCTAGAGAAGCAGCCACACAATCATAACGAAGCACCGGTAATGATCCCGACCACAGGCAACCGTTGTCTCATGGCCAGGACTGCTCTCTCTCCAGTCCGTGTTTGCTCTCATCCCTCCCTACCTTAACACAGTACGCCCTAAAACTGCAGCAGGTAACCTGCCGTCAAGAACCCATGTGAAGCAACACTTCTCAAACTGTCACTCTATAGCTGCCTCCCTCCCCTCTACCACACAGATGGATTGTTGGAAGTAAAAGACCATGAGCCCGACCCACTGGGTCCTCACTCCTCAATGTCTCCCGCCCCTCTTGTTACCATAGAATACTCTGACTGAGCTAACCAGCAAAGTTCCTCTGACAGCCACTCCAACAGAAAGTAAGATTTTAAGGAACTGATCAAACTATTAAAATTTTATGTTACTATAAAAGTACAAAACCGTGTTCTGATACTGATTCTGATACTGATAATTCAGCCAAAGCTGAATTATTTCTTAATAATATTTCTTCCTTTCTAGCGAGAAATCTTGGAATTGCTCAGATGTACCAACTTCAGCAATGCAGAGGGAAGAGTGGCCTTCCTGCCCTATCTGACTGGTCTTGCCAGACTGAGACACAACCACGGGAAGTGTGCTTAGATCCAGTGCCGCTGTGGATACGGTGACCCTAGGATGTGAGGTTTTCTGTGGCAAAGATGCAATGAATCGTCTTTTTCTTTGAAAAGACTGTCATTTGTGTTTTTAAATAGGAGGGCTTTCTGAGAAATTAAAACCTTTAAAAGGGTTGAAATTAAATAATTTGTCATGCTGAATGGAAAATATACTGCTCCTAGTACAATGAAACTGATGAGAACTAAAGGAGTAGGTAGAGATTAATTCCTTGGAAAAACTGACCTGGCTGGCACACAAGTGGAAATATGGTAAGTTTAACACACAGCAAAGTTAAGAAACACTGGATCTTACTTACACTTAAAATACAAGTTTTAAAGCCTCTTCCTGGATAGGAATTCTTACTCCCAATATATTTAATTACATATGATCATATTATTTCCAATATTTTTTTTGAATTTTTTTTTAAAGATTTATTTATTTGACAGAGAGAGATCACAAGTAGACAGAGAGGCAGGCAGAGAGAGAGAGAGAGAGAGGGAAGCAGGCTCCCTGCTGAGCAGAGAGCCCAATGTGGGACTCGATCCCAGGACCCTGAGATCATGACCTGAGCCGAAGGCAGCGGTTTAACCCACTGAGCCACCCAGGCGCCCTTTTGAATTTTTTAAAAATATTTTATTTATTTATTTGACAGAGACAGAGATCACAAGTGGGCAGAAAGGCAGGCAGAGAGAGAGAGGAAACAGGCTCCCTGCTGAGCAGAGAGCCCGACGCAGGGCTCAATCCCAGGACCCTGAGATCAAGACCCGAGCCGAAGACAGAGGCTTTAACCGATGAGCCACCCAGGCGCCCCTATTTCCAATATTTTAAAAACTCAACTCAAGCTGTTGACAATTTACTTTCATATAATTAACATGTTAACGTAACTTTCAAAATAATGTCTGGTAATAGAAAAAAAAATAGTACCTTTTCCAATTCTCTTGGTATTCGCATACAAGTGTATACTCTTTCTCTTCTTTCTGTATACTTGGCCTCATTATGTTCAAGGAAGTACCCTCTTGTTAGTTCAGCACTGAGGAACCTCAACAATGAAAGCTCTACAGGAAAAGAAAATGACACAAAACAAAAAGAACAGTATTTATCAAGAAACTTACACGCTAGCTGGGGCTGTAGATAACACATACATAAAACAAAAAGAGAATAAAACAAAGCAATCTATAATTCTGTGCCGAGCACTAAACAGCTACATGCAAATGTTATTGACAAAATTGCTACTCTGTGTGGTATAAAGGGAAAATGCCACAGGAATATAAAAGGAATGATTACCATGAGCCAGAATAGTTACAAAACTGTAGAAGAGCCCAGTCTTGGGTCTTATAGGTGATATAGGACCTGGACTGGTAGATATGAGGGAATAAAGATCAGGTATATATAAAATGGATAAATGTGTATGTCTGTACCTATATATATGATTCTACATATGCTAAAAGAGAGACAAGTCACCTGAACAGGCATTGCTCGGGTCCAAAAACCAACCTGGGTGAACTATACTGATATACTTCTTTCTTCAGCCTCAGAGATCCTGCATAAGTATCTAAATAATGACAGTTCCCTAGGTGAAGGCTTACCAACAGGATAATCATCATACTAAATCATACAAAGTAGAACCTCAACAAGATCTGAAAGACTTCCCTTTTCTTGGATTTATCCCCCTCTTTTCTCTGTTTCTCCAAAACAAATTCACCCAGAATCATCTTGTCTCAAATGAAAATAAGGCCAAAGGAGGTTGAGTACTTTCCCCTTGGCTATAACTGGAGTCTTAGGGATAAGAAGCTAAAGCTCCAACCCCTTCAAAAATGTCACACTTCCCTGAGAGCCCATCACCTAACTGACTTTTCTGGAGCCCTGATTCCCATTACCTTCCTATTTTTACTCCCCAGGAGGCCAAGCCCTCTTCCAGAAGTCAGGATACCAAAGGTCTCAATTTGTCCTCTGCTCTGCTGGCCCTTATAGTCCTTTTACTAAATACAGTGTTGGTGTTCCCTCCAAAAAATGACCAAGAGGGAAAGTGGACTTCATTTATGAGTACTGACTCATGGAGGGCATCTTAGGTGAGTGCCAGGATTTAAAGTCTGCAGGTATGGGGAAGAGTCTAGTGTCAGAACCACCTTTGAAAAGCCCTCAGGGAGACCTGGAAGGAGACTTACTACCTCCTGGTGGGCCTAAAACAGCTTACTTCCTCCAGCACTGAACAGATGGCTAGTTCTCTGAGCATCAGGCCAAATGGTCTACTCATGTAGAGAGGTTATATTACACAAAAAAACACACACATGCGTGCATACATTTCTTTAAATTCCAGATTTGTCATCTCTCTGGAGAGTTAGTGATACCATAAGAGTTATCTAGGGATTGAAACAGACAGAGAGAAAAGCAGACTTCCACCCACTCCAGCCTCATGCTGGGCAGGCTGAATTATCAAATGCACTGAAAGCATCATGCTCTCGGTACATTTATAGTTGAAGCCATGGACACCAGAGGTAAACTGTATTGTTTACATATTAATAGATATTCTGATTAGAAGGCCTCAGTATCACCAAATCCATACAGAGTACAATTTTTGATTGGGAAATTTCTAATATATTGTAGTTGACTAGATCCAGAACATGATCCGCTGTATGAAGGGGAGAAAAAGAAAGCCTTCTGAGCTGCAAACAAGAAGAGCCAAACCAATGAAAGACAAAAATCATACTCTTGGGGCACCTGGGTGGCTCAGTTGGTTGTGTCTGACGTCGGGTCAGGTCATGATCTCGGGGTCCTGGGATGGAGTTCCACACAGAGCTCCCTGCTCAGCACGAAGTCCACTTGTCCCTCTTCCTCCCCCTCTGCCCATGTCCCTGCTTGTGTTCTCTCTTTCGCAAATAAATAAATTTTTAAAAAAAATGTATATATATATATATATACAGACACTCTTACTCAGTTTAGTCTTCTAATTAGAAAGCAAAGGGTGTGTGTGTGTGTGTGTGTGTGTTTAAGATTTTGTTTATTTACACGAGCCAGAGCATGAGTGCGTGAGCACAGAGGCAAAGAGAGAAGCAGACTCCCCGCTGAGCAGGCAGGCCGGTATGGGGCTCCATCCCAGGACCCTGGGATCATGACCAGAGTCAAAGGCAGAAGCTTAACTGACTGAGCCACATGGGTACCCCAGAAAGCAAAGGAAGTTCTGATTAGTTGATATATATATATATATATATATATTTATTTATTTATTTATTTTATATACATAAAATAAATATCAATCCTTTCATGTAAAAATTAAGAAGTAGCAGGTGCCTCTGAGGGCAGGAGAGACTTCTTACTTACATGCTCACACTAATTTTCACTGACTGACTTACACTACTTCTCACCGACACCAGCGAGCCCCAAAGGTCACTTCACCATGATTCCTGTTCCACCCTCCATCACAGGCGCTCCTCTCTCTAACTGCCTGACTTGTCAGACCTGGGTGTCTTTGGCAACTCCTCCAACTCCACTGGACCTGTAAGTGTTTGCCGGTTTGGTGTTCCAGTCACTGTGTCCTAACAAGGCACCAGTTACAGTGAAACCCCAGCCATCCTTGAAAGCTGTTGTTTGCTGGTGTGTCCTCTTCTCTTTTTCCTATTCTCCTTGAACAGTCTAAGGTTAAAGCCATCATCTGAACCCTGAAGTTACCATATCTGATCCCGGGAACCTGGACCTATATTTCCAGCTGCCTCCTGGGCAACTCCACCTGGCCCCCTACCCCTACCTTGAATTGGCAAATGGAGCTCAGGATCTTCACCTACAATCTACCCTCTGCAGCCCTGACTTTAGCTTGTGCACCACCAGTGACAGAGCTCTATATTAGAAGCTTGGGGCTACCCTCTTCCTCTCACGAAGCCCCACTGCCTTGTCATCTGCGACATTTATTCACTTACCCCTTCTCTATATGTTACCCTAGTTTGGTCCTTCTCATCCCCCTCTAGTTCCCACCTAAGCTTCCTGACTCATGCCCTTTCTTCCAGTCTTTCCTCCCTTTAGTCCTAACCCTGCTAGGCAGCCAGAACCAACATGCTCACGGACCAGCTGCGGGCCCCCTTCAATGCTCTCTACCACCTGCAGGCCAGGCCCTACACCTTCCTGGTGGTGACACCAGATCCCTTACAACTTGGCCCCTGGCTATGTTTTCAGTCATGCCTCACACCTGCCTCCGCTGAATCTTTAGGTCACAATTCTCTAGTTACACTACTTTACATTTCTTGCAAACAGGACAGTTGGTTGACACGGTTCTTTGGCCCAAGAATTTCCTTCCAGTTTCCCTTAGGAGACCACACACAGGCGCCTGCTCTGTGAAGCCATCCCAAGGTCTTTCGGACAGAAGGCAGCCTCTCCCCAACCCGGTTGGCATAGTGTCTGCTGTTCTGGCACTTCTACCCACCACACTTTTTTGGGCCTGGTTTTGTCCTTTACTTTGCATCCTCAGGGTACGGCACGTCATATGTGTTCAACAAACGCTTGCTAAAAGACTATATGCATCAGAGAAGGAGGAAAAAGTCACAGAGAGGAGAGCGGCAGAGAGAACAAAAACAGGATCAGAAATCAGAAGTGGCAAAAGCAGAGAGAACATCAGATTCTTGAGAAAACAGCCTGTGACTGAGACTGGGAGTGAGTAGCAAAAGACTGACAAACTATGGCGCCTCAATGGACGCAGCTCCCCCTGAAGATAAGGAGCCTCTAGGCTGTGTGCATGTCTAAGTGACTGTAAAGGGTCACGCAACAGGTATCTGAACGTCCACACTAAAAGCACAGGGTTGGGGGGGGTGCCATGCTGACAGGCACAGCCAGTGAGTGCCCTGGGGTATGGGACAAGGATGCCGGCGTTATCCACAGTAAGGGCAGGGAGGAAGCTGGGCAGCCTGCTAGTATGTCAACTGTGTTAAGGAAATACAGAAACAGGTTTTTATAGAATTTTAAACTTAAAGCAGCAAATTAAATCAAAAGATTGAGACAGCTATACCCTGTTTATTTAGAAAATTATCCTTCACAGTGGCATCTTCCCTGATGACGCAGTTGACTGAGTTTTACCATAATAAGAGTTTTGTTATGATCCATCAGAAAAGCAGGGATTAGTAATCAGAAGAATGGGGTTCTGGCATCCTCTCTACCACACATGAGTCCTGTGATCCTGCTCAAGTCATAGATCTCAGTTTCACGGGAGAGAAAATGGAGGCTTGGAGCAGTTTTAAAAAGTTGCCCAGGGTCCACGAAGGATGGCCAAGGGAGAGGATTTGTATGAAAGCACAGGACAACTGCAAAGCAGGACACAAGGTCTTAATTCCTTACTAGTAATTTCAGAGGTTCTGAGGTACTAACTCTACTTTGGGGGTTCCCTAGTGTTTACTGATGTTGCTTCTGCAATTCTGTTTTCAAAAATAAACAGTAATGTGGCAAATAAGTATAATCAACAAACTAACCTAATAACTAATTTTCTGTAAACAAGTCATATAATACAAACCTACAAAAGTTTCTTAACTATAATACAAATATAGAACGTGGTATGTGAGGATTCCACTTCTAGAAATGCAAGAATTTTAGTTATAAACACCCATTTAAATTCCGCGATGGAAAATTTAGAAGTATGCACTTAAAAAATCAAAATGATAAAGACATGTTTTTTGTGCACAGCTCTCATAACTATGAGGCATATTCTACTGTTAGGTCTACTTTGCAGATGAAAAAACCAAGGGACAGAGAGGCTAAGGAAGTTGCCAAGGTCACACAGGAAGAAAGCAGTAGAGCCATGATTCAAAATCAAGCAGTCTATCCTCAAGGCACTGGATCTGGCACTGGATTATTTTTTCAATTAAATCCAAGTTAGTTAACATACATTGTATTATTAGTCTCAGGGCCAGAATTCAGTGATTCACCAGTTGCATATAAAACCCAGTGCTCATTACATCACTTGTCCGCCTTACTGCCCCATCACCCAGTTACCCATCCTCCCACCCACCTCCCCTCCAGCAACCCTGTTTGTTTCCTAGAGTTAAGAGTCTCTTATGGTTTGCTTCTCTCTTGTGTTTATCTTGTTTTATTTTTCCTTCCCTTCCCCTGTGTTCACCTGTTTGTTTCTTAAGTTCCACATATGAGTGAAATCATATGGTATTTGTCTACCTCTGATTTATTTCAATTAGCATAATACCCTCTTAGTTTCATCTACATCATGGCAAATGGCAGGATTTTGCCCTTTTTGGTGGCTGAGCAATATTCCATCTCTCTCTCTCACATACACACACACCCCTCTTTATCTATTCACCTGTCAATGGACATCTGGGCTCCTTCCATACTTTGGCTACTGTGGACACTGCTGCTATCAACACTGGGGTGCACGTGGCACTAGATTATTTTGCCTATGATTGTCTCAACTGCTTTTGTAAACAGGTCACTATGTACTTTCTAGAAAACTAGGATCACCACCCCCCATCCTCCTCTTTCTCTGTGTTTCACATATAGCACCCTGGGTTTACTTCTATGAAGTTAACATTGTTAACTGGTTGGCTCCCATACCAGCTCATGAGCTGTTTGAAAGCAGGCACCACAAATCCTGATCTTCACAATGTCCAGCCCCCAGTGAGGCCTGAATCTGAAAGAAGTGCCTGCATACAATTAACACCATACTGATGGGCTAGGGAATGGGTTTTTTTTAAAGATACATTAAAGCAATATTTACAAAAGAACCAAGCTTCAGGGGACAAAGTATTTTGAAAACTTTATCTTACCTTCTCCCCACTCCTGTAAAACTGGCCCTGCTTAAAGGATTAGGATACTTCCACTTTATTCCAAGAGGCAACTTAAAAAGGTCTTGCACATAGTAGCTCATAAAATTCTCACAACAATTCTGAGAGCTAAAGAAAGCAGATAATGGTGTTCATGTTTTACAAATGAAGAAACTGAGGATGGGGAGGTTAAGACACTTGTCCAAAGTCACTGAAAGGTCAAGATGCAAATTGGGAACAGAATCTGGATCTCTGACCTCCAAGTCCAGAGTTCTTTCTCCCCTACACCATAATTAGTATGCATCTACCCAACAATCACACAAGAGGAGATAACCTAGCCCTAATCTGACTTCAGCAGACCAGAAAGAACCCTTTGACTCAGACTAAAGGTGAAGGGGCTTATATTGCCCTGCAGCCTGAGCTAGTAAGTTAGCCTTGCTGCTCTGTCGGCTGCTCCCACCTTCCCTAGCCATAGATACACTTTGTAGAATGCTACTTAATCTTCTGTTCCAAAGTATAGCTGTGGTTCACTCTTTTTGTTCTTGTTGTTTTAGACATTGTTCTCTAACATTCTACAGGTTTGTCTGAACTTACTTGTCCTGTGATATTTGGGTACAGCTGCCTGGCTAATTACCTAAGAAGGATATATTGTTCTTTTACCTGTGGCTGCCACCCCTCAAGCATTCTGCTAAGTCCACTTCAACTTCTTCCATACTGTGGTGGCATTTTTTTCCTTCTTTGTAAAAGTGGCTCTCACTTGTTATGCCAAACATCTGTCCTTATATTTTAAAAGCAAACTATTTTCCAAATAAAATAATCCAAATGTTTATTTTCCAAACACTGACTTAACTTTTCAGATGTCAACCAATTTTAGCTCATTTATCTAGTTCTTACCAAGAAGAAATGTCAGCATGTCTTTTAAAAATACTTATAACACAAATAAGTGCTTCTACATTAGAAGAACTAAGTTTTGCTACTTGTGAATATTTCCCATAAGGAAAATAATACCAATCATACATCCAAATCAGTTCCTCCAGAGTTTTTTTTTTTTTTTTTAAAGATTTTATTTATTTATTTGACAGGCAGGCAGAGGGCCGGCAGAGAGAAAGGAGAAAGCAGGCTCCCCTTGGAGCAGAGAGCCCGATGTGGGGCTCGATCCCAGGACCCTGAGGATCATGACCAGAGCCAAAGGCAGAGGCTTTAACCCACTGAGCCACCCAGGCGCCCCTCCTCCAGAGTATTTTTAATCAATATTCATCTTTTACTGCAGAAATGCTCTGTGTTCAGTATCTTAAATTGAGAAAAGTACAGTATAAATTGCTTCCTTCTCATCCCTAAAAGGGGATTATGTTTAATTATCTTCTGGGATAGCTTGGTTTAGAAATAAGAAGCCAGGATATAAACGTATTAATTAAAAGTAATGAGTAACTATAAATATGTTTAAATGTTAAGTAATATGTCTAAATATATCTTTCTTAAGATAGCACTGATCATTAAAAAATTGGAAAGTAATACTGGTTAACTGTTAGGAAAATATTATAAAACATGTAAATCTCCAGTCTTAAATAATGTAAAATGGTAATAAACTTTACTAACATTATGTAAAAATATGTAAGTTTGTTACACAAACACAGAGGTACATCTCTGTAGAAGGCAAATTAGAAATCAATACAACAGTGATTCTATCCTCCTAAGTCAAATAATGGTAAAGGTACCACTTAAGGTTTTAACACCCTCAAAATGCTTCTAAATAGTCTCATGTAGGTAGGTATAATATTCACGGATTTATACATTTATAGATGGAAAACAGGGACACGAGGAGTAGCGACTCTTTCAAAGGTCGCAGGGTTACAGGGTTAAGGATTAAAAATGGGATCAGAATGTCAATAATCTGACAGTCAATGCTATAGCCTTTCCAAAGACCTGTTTCACCCAAGCATTCTTCAAACTGGGCAACAAAAGAGCAGCAAGGGATGAAATTTTGGAGGGTAAACTAGGATGAAGTTAAACATTTTAAAAAGCCAGAATACTGCCTGGTCAAAGACCAAAATGAATAATTCACCGCTTGTTTAAGTTACATGTACTAGTTAAATAAAGCAAGTGAGAGTTTTAAGAGCAGAGTAATAGTGTGTCAAAGAAAAGGTGGTTTTACCTTACCTATCTCAGGGTTGTGGTTACTCCATGTAACTTCCCAGTCAATTTTACAGTTGTTACTTCCCATTGTAAGTGAGAAATTAATTGACTAAAGTATAATTTCAGAACAGCAGCCTTTAATCATCCATAGGATAAGTTTGGGGCCACAGGGCTAACCAGGTAACATATTCTATGGAGGATAAGGACCAATTAAATGAAAAAGTATTCTAATAAAAATAAATTAATTGTACTAAGAACTTAAAATTTCAATTACACAAAAAATAGGGTGTAGACAATATGGACAGTTAAAACCTTTGTCCCGCTCGAAGTCTTTTGTGGGAACTATAAAAAGGAGCTCAGTTGGCTTTTTGGGGTTTAGGCTTTCCTCCTGCCTCTGCTCATTCCCTCACAGAGGTAAAGCAAGATGTCTAAAATGGGTAAAGAAAGAGAAAAGCAGCAAAAGAGATGGATAACAAGTGTAAGCTCTAGAAGTGGAGAGTCACGTTTTAAACAAAAGGAAAAGCACAGGCCCCACAGCACCGATGAAATCAGACACAATACTGTTCACCCACAACCTCACTTTAAGCTCTTTTGTTTCACAAGCAACACCTATCCCTATGCATATTCCAACACCTACATATAGGTATTGTTTTATCCTCACTGGTAGGTACAATGCTTATTTTACACCAATTCTTCTACTGTTAAGTCTTCAAGGGTACTAGAGTCAACTTAGGTACTCAGATACTGAACCATTTAGTAGTGGAGTCACAACAGAGCCAAAGGAATTAGGCAAGTGGTCGAAGCAAGCACAGAGTCCAAGAGCAATTTAACAACCAAACCAAGCCAAGAACAGATTGCCTAATTCTCAGTTCAAAGTTGACCTGCTAGATGTAGATTCCTAAATGGGAACACAGTTATAGAGGAACTCTCCCCCTTAGAAATTTTACAGATAAGTAAAGTGGGGAACGAGTACAAAACTATGGTAATACATACTTGTGACCTGAGCTTACGTTAAAAAGGACAATAGAAGTTGGTAGTATTTTTTTTTTAAAGATTTTATTTATTTATTTGAGAGAGAGAAAGAAAGAGTGAGAGAGAGAGAGCATGAGAGGGGAGAAGGTCAGAGGGAGAAGCAAACTCCCCGTGGAGCTGGGAGCCCGATGCGGGACTTGATCCTGGGACTCCGGGATCATGACCTGAGCCAAAAGCAGTTGCTTAACCAACTGAGCCACTCAGGCACCCTATTTTTTTTTTTTTTTTAAGATTTTAT
This sequence comes from Neogale vison, assembly GCF_020171115.1. Lineage (NCBI taxonomy): Eukaryota > Metazoa > Chordata > Mammalia > Carnivora > Mustelidae > Neogale > Neogale vison. The sequence continues at coordinate 56,532,769 of NC_058101.1, read as the reverse complement.
GGTAGTATTTTTAAAAGTAGTAACAAAAAAAGATAGAAGAGATGGATCTGTAGTTCTGCACTCTACCCAAAGTCCAAGAACACTGACCACATAAGGCAACAGTGGAATATACAATGAACGCTCTGAGGAAGAGAACAGGTATGATGAGTGGTGTATCCAGTTCGCACCATGTTAAGGTGTAAGTACTAGTACCACAGTTTCAACCCACCGCCAGGCTACATGTAAGTCAAAGTCAGAGTTTAGAGAAGCAAGTGATTTAAAGAGTTTGAAATGAGAAACAAAACGAAAGCTTAGGGCGCCTGGGTGGCTCAGTGGGTTAAGCCGCTGCCTTCGGCTCAGGTCATGATCTCAGGGTCCTGGGATGGAGTCCCGCATCGGGCTTTCTGCTCAGCGGGGAGCCTGCTTCCCTCTCTCTCTCTCTGCCTGCCTCTCTGCCTACTTGTGATTTCTCTCTGTCAAATAAATAAATAAAATCTTTAAAAAAAAAACAAAAAACAAAAAACGAAAGCTTACACTTGATGTAGATACATGTACATGGTATACGTAATGGCTCATACACAAATGAATATTTATATGTATCTTCTAAACATATAAATGGACAAAAATAAGTATAAAACAAAAATATTAACCTCAAATACTATGTTTTGAATTATTTTACTTAGATGGGGAAGGTGTGGAGAAGCACCTGGTTTGTATATTCATTCATGGAATCCTAGTTTGTCGGGACAGGCCAACAAACATCTATAAGACCCCTAAATTCCTCAGGAGAAAGGATAACAGGACTTTTGAACTAACTGATGTTTAGGTCACCAAGATGCTAAGATTATGACTTTCAAAGGGAAAAACAAAGGTTGCCCTAAACTGGAGAGGAGGACTAAAGTATCAGAGGCGGCACGAGAATTTAAAAAAATGTACAGGTATGTATGGTGATGATGGTAGCCACACTTTGGTGAGCATAGCATAACCTAGAGATGTTGAATCACTCTGCTTTACACCTGAAACTAATGCAACACTGTGTGTCAACTACATACACAAAGAATTTTTTTAATGGACAATTAATACCTTAAGTGTAAGCACATAGCCTTGGAAGACACTTGATTCAGGGAGAAATGCTTCCCACATGACACTAGGTGGTGCCACTCAAAGGCCCTCCTGCCCAGGCCAGCCCCTAGGGACCAGTTTTCTAAACTCTGCTCTAGGGAGGAGGAAAAGGTTACAGAGCAGTATAAAGGGGAAATGCTAGAACAGCAAGGTGAAGCACAGTCGCTTAGCAGCTTGTGTGTTTAAGAATGGCTGAAAGAGTTCTAATCTCCAACCAATGTGGCATCAGAGTTAGAGGGTGGATACCAGCAGGGGCAAGAGCTATGTGACTACCAGAGCAGACACACCTGGGGCCCACATGGTACAACACTGGCTGGTAACCCCAGCTGAAATATTCCTGGGATTCTTACCTAAGTCTTGATACCCAAGAGCTGCCACGGTCATCTCTCCTCACATAAGACTGATGGAATCAGGGAAACAATGAGAGCCACCCCAACAACTAAAGCTAGAAGTGTCTCCCGGATACAAACTTTCTGCAACTAGGATAAAAGTCCAACTTCCAACAGCTTAGGTAAACCACGCTCACAAACTCATGTTGATGAAGAACGCATGCATGGTGTGAAGTCTGAGGAGGTCCATGGTACCAGATACTCAGACCCATCTCGGGAAGGGCCGGGCAAGGGGTGCTGGGGTTATTCCAAAATCCTAACATTTGTGCTCATCAAAAGGCTCCTGACTACTTCATTTTCTGTGATGCAAACAACAACCAAAAAGGCTTTTATAATATCAGCTTTCCTGAAACTCAGAAATATTTTAAAGCCATTGTAATGAAACCTGGCCACCCTTGTTTCCATTTGCATCAGAGTGTCTTTAAGGTTGAAGTCTAAGTCAGTAAACAGTCGGCTGAGAGATTTAATACTGTCTTACTTAGATCCTGCCAGTTAAGAAAGTAAATACTCTTGAAAGCAAGTATTTAACTGACAAGTAAACCAAAGAGAGTTGAGCATTTTTAAGTGGTTAACTGAAACAGACTGAACAAGGCACAGTCTGTACTTAATTTTTCAAAGATACAGACCTCTTCAAAATCTAACCTGTGCCTATTTCTGAGAATTAGCAAGTCACAGGATCTCACAGGATCAACCTTCTGGTGTTTAGGTACTCCTACATTTTCAATATTCAAGTTCAATCAATGATACTGTAAGCCTTAGGAGTTAACATTCATTTGCAGGAACTGCAGAAAATAACAGCTAATGGAGCCCCTACTGCCCACCAGAAGCAATTTTGAGGGAAGAAATTTAATGGAGTTATAGCTCAGCTGCTGTTTAAAACAAAATTACATAAAAATGTAAATGTGGTCACTATACTCAATGAAACATGTATCTCAAAATCTTTTTAAGCCTAATATACAACTACAGGACGAATACAAATGCAACTTAAATTTTAAAAAGGGGATCCCACATGTAAAAAAAATAATGTTCTACCAACATGCTTAAAATTGGTCGTTGTGAGTAGGATTCACAAAGGCATCTTTTCCTATACAACCGTTATTTATTTATTTATTTATTTATTTGCTTTTCTTTTTTAAGAGGCTTACGTTTCCGCTTAGGAAAAGTTCACAGGTAATGTTTCGAAGTGATGTTTCTACGTGTTTCTGTTCTGGGCAAAGTACTGAACTTCACGGTCATTAGCACATTGATAGCTGCGGCTGAGGAACACATATTTGGAGGGCAAGTTAACAGGTTTCTATGGCTCAAGTTCGCTTAAAATACACAATGAAAAAGTCACCTTGGCACAAAAGTAATTAAGAAATCAGCCTTGAGCTTCTCAGTCTGGGGCTCCCTGCGACGTAGGAGGTGCTCGCCAACGATACCGGGCGTGAGCAGAGCGCGGGGGTCTTTCTGAAGGACCTTTCAAGAGCGGTCAGCCGACCCGGGACGAACTTCCCGGACCGCCGCGCGGTCCCTCCGACACACCTGGCCCGGCGTGTGCCGCGGGGACCCCGGTGCCGCGCGCCGACCCCGCCCGACGAGCTGTCAGCGGCTGCCGAGCCATGGAGCTCCAGGAGCCGCGGCGGCTCGCGCACCCACAGCCCGGGTGGCCCCGGAGGCAGCTGCGGCCGCGGGGCAGAGGCACGGGATCGCACGACGCTCCCCACCGCCCTCGGCGCCCTCTGCGCGGCCTAGCGCCGCCCGCCCGCTCGCCTCACCTGCGCGGCTGCGGCGCCGCTCCCGCCGCCGGTCGCTCTCATAAAAGCCCAGCGTCTCCGTGTGCTGAGGCGCCGGCGGGGGCCCGTGGCCGCCGCCGCCGCCTCCCGGCTGCTCCGCCTCACCGCGGCCGTCCCGCTCCGGGCCGTCCGCGCCGCCGCCGCCACCGCTGCCTTCTCCCGGGGCGGCCGTATCGCCGACGCCCGCCATGTTCCGAGCACAACAAACTGTCCCCACCGCCTCCCTCCAGCCTCCGACCCGGCCTCCGCCTCCGGCCGGCCCCCTCCCAGCCTCGCCCCGCCCCTCGCCGGAGCCCGGGCCGCTGCCGCTACCGCCGCCGCCGCCATCCGCGGCTCGCCGGCCGGCGCGCACCATTGGCGTCAGCGGCGCGTAGGAGGCCGCCGCCGCCGCCGCCGTCGCCACGGCCGTCGCCATCTTCTTCCTGCCCTCAGCGTGGCGCGCGGTAACTACCCGCGCCGCGGTGGGCTCTGCTGTCCGGGACACCGCGCCAGGCTCCATGCAGCCAGGCCGCGCGTCCGGGAACAGCGGCCGCCTCCGGGGCTGGGGTCGGGGGCCGGGAGGTAGCGGGCTGGGCGCGGAGGCCGACAGAGGGTCGGCAGAGGAGCCCCGGGGCGGCGGTCGCTCCACCCGCTGCCCGCCGTCTGCGAGGTGTCCGGCCGCACGCCCGGGGCTTCTTTTGCAGGCTCGGTGCCCGAAGTGCGCCGGCGCCGCCTGCCTGGTCTTGGCACCGCCCGCGCGGCAGCGAGAGGCCGGCTCCAGATCTCCGACCCCCGCGAGCCCTGGTTCCATGCGTCCGCTATTTGGGCTCCATCTCTTCTGCATATTTATGATCGCCCATCACATTCCCTGGCGTCTGAGTTTCCGTTGACAGTTTCCAAAACACTCGGGCAAGAAGGAGCTTTGGGGATGCCGCCCTACAGGTGGGGGCGCGGAGGGGAAGTGCCTCATGCGCTTGAGGCACCCCCGGACGTAGTGGGCTGTTTTTCGGAATTAGGGTTGGGGTACGGCCCTTGGCCGCCCCGGTGTCCCTGCCACCTGCTTCCCACGTGGTTGCTGCATGCTTTATTTAGGGTGACTGGCAGGCCGATTTGCTAACTTCAGAACCAACCTGTACCTGTTACCCTCTTGATTAGCAAAAAGGGAGTTGTAATTCTTCCTCTAACATTAAACCCTCCTAATTTCCCCTAGACCTAAACTTGACAGCCAGGTATAAACAGGTATGAATACAGCAAAATTGAGCCCTTGTTGATTCATCAGAGAACTTTGTGGGTTCTGCTGTCACTAGTTGAGTACCTAAATTTGAAGAATCAGCAAATTTAACAGTAGGGCCGTTGTGGGCAGCATGCGGAAAGCAGCCACCTGTCAGTCTGACAGGGTAAGAGCCCAGATAAGGGACCAAGATGGAATAAAAGGCCCCAGAGGTGGGATCTGACCCCTCACCCGCCCTGGAACAGGAGGAATCAATCTTTGGAACATCTTTACTTCCTTTCATAAAAGCAGTTCACAGGAATACAATTCCAAACATTTCCTGTGACCGTGGTCCCTGTAATGCTGTTGTGTTATAGTAAAAACTGAGCCTTAATCTATCAAAAACAAATGCTCTGGACAAATCTTCAGAATCATTTTGAAAATCAAAAGGTACTGAAAATTTTATGGCCTTTAAGATTCCTTATAGCTCAAATTCTGTTAGTCTCTGATTTTTTATAGTATAATACCATCTCCATTCCATTGCTTACTGATTTCAAGAAAAAAAGAGACTTTTATTGCTTGTTTATGGTCAGTTGTCATTTACTGCCTCACTGTATTGATTGGCTTATTGCCCCTGCATTTAACTCAACAGTAACTGGAAAGGAAGGAATCTGAAATTCTGTTTCCTAAGGCAGCCAGTTGTAGGAATGGATTTTCTATATCAGGCCAAAGGAAAAACCGTCCAAAGGCTGCCTGTCTTTTTTAAGTAGTCAGCAAAGAGGAAGGGAGCCTCTGTGTACGGTCTAGGTGTGAAGGTGTCACACACTGAGGAGCAAAATGAAGATGGGAAGACTGAGGGACTTGTGGCTCTGATCAGTTGGATCTTTTTGCTGGAGCTGTATTGTTTGATCTAATACTTTGTGATTCAGCATAATTTCAAACCCATTATGAAGTCAACATTGTACAAAGCATTTTGAAAACAATATTAAAATTTTTTTCACTTAACACTATTCTTCCCTTGTATCGGTTTTGATGATTAGATAAATCTCTCACTGTACTACAAAAATTTATTTTCTTTGGGTTAATTCAACATTCTGCAACTTAATTCAGTATTCAGGAAAGGGTGTTTTCATATGCGTATTCTAAATCTTCAAAGTACTAACTTAAAATAATCTCACATAAGAGACGGTTACATGGCACAGAAGAACCAGTTCTCCAGGGAAAGTAAATAGGAGTTGAGCTATCATGTTTTTTTTACATCAGTTGTAAAAAGGCCTAGATTTATAATACCACCTTTAGAAAGCAATTGGAATATTTTTAAACCTGACAACTCTCACCCTTAAAGAGACATCCAATTACATTCTGAATCAAGGTACAAGGGAAAAACAGGATTTGGATGACAATGAGGTACAGTAATTTAAACCATTCAGCAAACAGCTGGTGTGCTGTTCACATGTCACTGTCCCAGCTAATGCTCAAATAAATAACTTTACTCATGGGAAATACTTTGAATGGAGGAAAGTGAGGAGCAAGAACAAGAAGTTAGGGAGAATCTTAACCTGTAAAAGAGAAGGGAAAAATTCAATAAGTTAAGAAAACTTTTTTAAGAAAGGAATTTATGTATTTAAAGTTACATTTTAATATGTATACATAATTGATAATATAAAGTTAATTAAGAACTTGTAAAATTGCTGCACATTTTTATTTAAGTGTGTATTCTTGTACTTTCTGGGTGTAATATCTATCATGTGGCTATTGTGTTTTAAAGATAGCCAAGCACAAAATACCGTTTTTAAAAAGAATGGAAATATGGTGAGGAGTATGCACAATTTGATTCTATTTTTTAAAGATTTATTTACGAGGTGGGAGGGGCAGAGGGAGAGGAAGGCAGAAACTTAGGGAGAGTTCCTGAGTGTGCACGTGGAAGGGGGTGTGGGGGGTGTCGGCTCAATCCCACAACCCATGAGATCATGACCTGAGCAGAGACCAAGAGTCAGAGGCTCAAGCAACTGAGCCACCCAGGTGCCCCAGTATACACAGTTTATTTATTTATTTTTTTAAGATTTTATTTATTTATTTGACAAACAGAGATCACGAGTAGGCAGAGGGAAAGGAGGAAGCGGGCTCCCTGCTGAGCAGAGAGTCCTGTGTGGGGCTAGATCCCAGGACCCTGAGATCATGACCTGAGCCGAATGCAGAGGCTTTAACCCACTGAGCTACCCAGGCCCCCCAATATGCACAGTTTAAAAAAATAAATTGCATTACTCCATATTTTAGTACTTAAAGAGAATAATTTTGATTTTGTGACTAAACAAAGTAAATTGAACCCATTGTTCACAAGCCATGGATTCCAGCTCCAGAAAACTATCTTATGAAGTCTATAAACTGGTTCTCAGTGCCTTTTATTGGTAAATGGGGCAATACCTACCTGTTGTGTAGTAAGAGAAAATCAAACAAACAAACAAGCAATTTTCCCTTTTCTTTCTCCTTAGTGCTAACTTTGAATGTTTCCTTTCATTTAAACTTAGTAGGCTTTACTTTAAAACTATAAAGCATTTCATTTCAATAGCACATTATATATATCCCCATGAATATGCTTGAAATTAGTTCTATATTCTTTTTCTGAGTGCCAAAAACATCACGTATTTTGATGACTTACAAGGATCCTGAATCAAGAGAAGGCCTATACTCTCTCTGACTCTCCAGTTAAAGAGTCTTTTGACCTAAGGTAACACAAATGACCTCTCTATACTTCATTTTCCCCACTACAGCGTACTGAACTAGAAAACCCTGATGGCCTCTTCCAAAATGTTGGGATAACATCCTTACAAACCCTTTTTCAGACTCTTGGACTCTTGGGTTAAAAATAGCTAGATATACCTATATTATGAAGATTTATAGGGAAGTATGAAGCCCTTATTTACAGAATGACTTTATATTTTGGCCTAAAATCTGAATGCAGGGAATTAAAAATGCGATAATTTTATTGATAACACATCAAAGACATATAAGTCTTTCATGTACCTTCTTTATGATCCATGCATTAGTTCTGCATACATTTATGAGAACCCATAGTCTCTCACTGACCTTTCCAGTCCTCACTACAGGCCTCAGAGTAGAAACCCACAAGTTTCCCATATTGTACCCATGCATACCTCAGTCTAAGAACACTGCTTTAAGGTGGCACTTAACAGCAACCAAAATGGTATTTGAGATGATTACTGTCATAGTTAATTTTTATAGTATAGATAACTATTGGATAGATAACAGTTTAAATTAATTTTGTATTTCTCAGTCAAAAATGTATTTCAGTAGTACATGACTTTTTCTAAATCATAAATGTCTCGTGTCAAATTTGCAAAATGTCTTGCTGAATTTAATTCATCATTTTTTATTCAAAGAGAAAAGAAAGAGTTGATTTTTTTTTTAAATCAGAACAGCTTTACAACTGATATTCTAAAGAAATAAAATAGAGTGCTGGGCCCAGAGCAAGGCTTGCAACAAATTTATGTGAGTTTATTGAATCTCTGAGTTTGAGTACTAAGATTTCCTATCTTCAGCAGTCACTTTTGGACTACTATTCATTAAGTTTTATCCTGTCTGGGATTTATTCCATGCATTTCTAAAGGACACCAATGCAGTTTGTTTCTGGAAGATGTAGCACAAATTAAATAATATACCTTTGATTCTAATGTACCTGTTAGAAGATAACTAAAACAGTCATGAGCAAAACCTTATTTCTGAAAGCATTTATGTGGCAGGAGAATACAGGACTGAAACCATTTGAAATAGACCCTCTTCAAAAGTGTTATTTTGGTAAGAGGCATGTTTTATAAAAAATATTCTGTCCTGGAGACCTAAAAGTAGATTATATTTATGTAATAAAATTATGTGAACACAAATCCATACTATATTGGCTAATTTTATTTATTCATGATCAGATAAAAGGATTAGATTTTAAATTTCTGGAAAATCCCAAAATACTGCTGAAAGAACCATAGTGATGACTTAGCAAGCTTTCCATTCCATATTTTTCTCTTTGAAGAGAAAGTGCATTGTTCATTTTTCATTATACCCATAAAAAAGTAGACATGCTGTGTTTAGAATTTTTTAAATCATTAGTCAGTTAATTGACAAAATCTATTTGTAGAGTGAACTTGGACTTTCCAGAAATTTTTTTGATAACTATTAAAATCCTTCTTTATAATTCTGGCTGGCAAAGCCTTTATTTTTATAATTCACCCAGTAAAGGTGATTTTATTTATCATTGAGTTCATGTTGGATTTTCCCTTTTAGAATTTTTATTGTCCTGTTTTCATTGTTCCCTGGTGGTGAGTAATTAATTGCTTCTTTTGGCCACTTATCAAATAGTTTTTGGTAATCAGAAGATTTTACAAAATATTTAGGATACATTTTTACTTTTTTTCTAGTGTTTCTGGTTGAATTCTCATGGATCAAGATAAGGGTAAGTTTTTCTCTTTACTTGGATGTCCGTTAAGTTCCTTTGGGTTGTGATCATTCATTCCTGCTCTTGCAATGTGCTTTCGTTCTGCTCATTCATCAGTGTTTCCATCCTAATATTTTGTCTACTCCTTTCTCCTTTCTGTTTCTAAGATATTTAAAAGTAAATGGACTCTCTGAGTCTCATAAACATATATATATATTTTTTAAGGTTGATTGATGTGGGGGGGTGGTGGGCAGGGAGGACAAGCCAGGAGAGAGGCAAAAGGAGAGGGAGAAGGAAACTCCCCTTCCCTGAGCAAGTAGCGCAAGAAGGGACTCAGTCTCAGAATCCTGGGATCATGACCTGAGCTGAAAGCAGATGCTTAACTGACTGAGCCACCCAGGCACCACTAAACATCTGTTTTTTAAATGTTATTGTTTCTTATGCAAACCTAAGTATTTCTCTCTGTTTCATCTTTGTGACCAAAATGTATTACAAATGCATAATAGATTTTCAGGTTCTCAAAATTATCCTCAAGGGTTTCTGGTTTCTAGGTTTTAGAAATGTGTTTATCTGAGTTCAGAGCCTTGGGTTTTCAGATTGCTCTTATATATATATATATATATATATATATATAACCTTTAACCTTTTCAATATTCTAAGTTTATGTTTCTATGCAAAATCCTTCTGTTGTTTTTGACATTTTCTAATTTAGTATCAATTTCAAATAATGAACAACTTTTACCTCTTACCTTCAATATGGTTGCTATAACTTAGGTGTACAGTTTTATGAAGGCGAACAATAATATGGCTAATTTTTCAAAATAGCAATAAAAAGAAAACATATATTTTGGCTTTAGCAAACATTATTTTCTTGGGACAGTTCTGTCCTCCTAATTATGCTTTGTCGAGGCTGGTACTAACATTAATTCACATTCCCCTGAGCATGTGTCCACTGATGACAGATATATGCTGCAGTTAAAAATCTGACATGTATAATTCATACAGAAATATTTGATTGCTAAGAAAAGTGAGACTAATTCAGGCACTGATCATTATTTATCATTTCTTTATTTTCTTTTTTAAATATTTTAAAATAAGATTTTGTTTATTTATTTATTTATTCGACAGAGAGAGAGAGAGAGAGAGAGAGAGACAGCGGGAACACAAGCAGGGGGAGTAGGAGAGGGAAAAGCAGTCTTCCCACCAAGCAGGGCTCGATCCTAGGACCCCAGGATCATGACCAGGCAGACGCCCAACGACTGAGCCACCAAGGTGCCCCAAATCATCTCTTTATTTTCACTCTGATCTTTCATCCATATACTTAGATATGTCAACACATCGATTGTATAAAAATTCTTCTCTAGTGCTATGAACGATTTTTAAATATTCAATTTTATTGTTCATTATGCTGGAACTTATGGTCTGACATGGTTAGATATTCTTTTTCTAAACAATATGAAGTTTCATGCAATTTTATTTTATTTTTACAAGCTTTATATGCTATTTCACAGTTTCTAGTTCATCAACATGGACAATAAAATCAATCTCATATTAAGTAAGTAAAGGTACAAAAATAAATTGATTTTGGGAAACTTAATGTCCATTCTAAATCTTCTGCTATTTGTTTACTTCTAACATTTTAATCATATTTTACAGAGAAAGCCTAATTGGTGTGATGCATTCTCTTCACGGGTATTTTATAGACAGTGTTCTGGTTTATGGAGAGTATAAATGGGTTCTTTCTTGAAAGCTAATAATTTTCTTTGTATTAAAAGTATATATTTTAAAAAAAGTATATATTTTTAAAATAACATATCAACAAGGAGTTTTCTTCTGAGTCTGTAATTTTTTAAACCAAATATCCAGATAGGCAGTGTCTGTTAATCCTTCAGGGACCTATAGAAACACACAGGTGGATTCACCCATGCAAACATTTGTTTCTAGCTAACGGATGGTTTTCTCAAAATAATCTGTTTTTGCGTGTCTGCATCAAAGTAGGTAAAATTTTCGTCTGGGTCTAGACCTTAGAATTTAGTCTCAACTGATGCCAATAGACTAGCAAAAGTCTTCAATAGAAAGACAGCAGAGTAAAATGGAGAAAGCTGAAATTTGGAACCCAGAGGTCAGAGTTAGGATTCTGAGCTGCTGCTTAAGAGTGTGAAACCTGAGATGAGAATCAGGTCTTAGTTTCTTGATCCATACAGCAGACAGTGGGCTAGACTGTCTCAAAGTTTCCTTTCACTTCTAAGATGATGAGATTTTAGGTACTTCATTATTTTAGGCTAAAGTTGAATGTGGACTTGGCTTTAAGTTTGTAATATTTTTCTTTGGATGAATCCCAGCATCCTGTTCTAAATTGCAATGTTTACCCTAAGTCGCTTACCTTTCATCAACATACTTTCTTACTGCTTATTCAACAAATATTTGTTGAATTTTTTTTTTTTTTTATGAGCCAGGTACCGTGCAAAGCCCTAGAGCAACGAAGATGCATATATAGAGTGCACTTGATCTTAGCTAAAAGGCCGAGAAGCGATGAAGGAGCATATATAGAGTGAAGAGGGAGGAGGATCCATAGTGTTTGAGTGGAACTTCCAAACTGATTCAGATTCCAGGGCTGTATCATAGGGAACAAATGGGGGAGGCAGGGTGTTGAATAGATGGAAGAATGTGCAAGAATGGTTGAAGTGGAATGAGGAAGTAGGGGATGAAAAAGTTGATATCAGTACCTCTGGGCCATGTTCACAAGTTGAAGAATAACCCTCCAAAAATTTTTTTGAGCCTCATATATAGTGAGATTTGCTTGCACTACTACTTATAATTATTGAGTAGAACAATTAGAATGTTAGTCTGTATCTATTGGTCATTCATTATGTATTGTCTTTTTCCCAATGTCCAATTCCAATATCTAGTTAAGAAGTATTATCGACATTGTTTTTTTCTGAAAATGTTATCTTAAATGTAACATTTGCAGAACAAACATTTTTTTAAAGATTTTATTTATTTATTTGAGAGAGAGAGAGAGAGAGCGAGTGCACATGAGCAGGGGTGGGAGGGGCAGAAAGAGAGGGAGAGAGAGAGAAACTCAAGCAAACTCCCCCCTGAGCAGGGAGCTGTCATGGGGCTCAGTCTCATGACCCTGAGAGTAGAACCTGAGCCAAAACCAAGACCTGGATGCTTAACTGACTGAGCCACCCAGGCACCCCGCAGAACAAGCATTTTTGTGTTTTGTGTGTGTGTGTGTATGTGTGTGTGTGTGTTTTTAATTTGTTTGGTTTGGCTATAAAGCAAAGAAATCTTTTTTTTTTTTTAAACAGGGAATTACAGATATATTGTAATGATACTCAAGGTATTCTCCACCATGTACAATATCCCATTTCACCTCAAAATTCCAGATTAAGTCATTTCAGTATATTGAAGGCATAAACTGGGATGATGAGTTGGAAGCTGCTTCTCAGAAACTTTACACGGTAGGTTGTTTGAATAATTATAAATGTCAGAAAGAAAGCACTATTTATTAAATCTTATGTCTGAGTCTCATCCCTCTCCCCCCACAATTACGGGGTGGGGTAAGAACTGTGTGTCAACTTGGAATCAGATTGTGTTTTGAGCCATTTAATTTAGACACTTATTATTTTAATGTAAGCGCTTTTGCTTTGGCAGAAAGCATACAATTTTAATTAGCACTTGGAACACGGCGGAATAGGTTGGTGAGGTACAAGACATGGAGAAGTACGTTCCTAAGGGCCTGCGCTAGGACTCTGGCAGAGCCCAGGAGAGACGCAGCATCATGCTCCCCGCTTCTGAGAAATCATCTCACTGGCACTTAAACTCTTATATATTTAATCACTTCGGTGTTTTGAAATGTTGAAAAATTGACAATGGCAGCTTTGCCATCTATACTACACGCAAAGAGAATATTAATTTCTTAAGCTTATTTGATGCAGCAACTGATGTATAAGAAAACTGAACTCATTTTCTGCATCTGCCCAGAATTCACTTCCCAGCTTTGCCAGTCAAGCTCTGACTCATCCTTTAAACCCCAGTTCTAATACCCGCTCACAGTCTTTCCTAATCCAGTCTTCCATTTCCCCCATGGCTGTTCTCTTTTTCCTTATATACCCATAGTCCAACACTCTGTTCCAATGATTTTTTAACGTATTATTCTCACCTGTTGGCTATCAATGCCGTATTTGTAGGAACTGTTTCCCCATATCTGCATTTTGGTTGCAAGCAATTAAAAAGCAACTCATTGTGGAATAAAAAGAACACATACTTTAGAGTTATATTCATGGGTTAAATCTTGACTGCTTCTTACTTGCTGTAGGAACTTGGACAAGTTATTTAACTTCTTGGAGCTTCTTTAAATAAGGGTAGCAATACCCGCTGTGCGGGATTGTTGTGCAGCTTAAATAAGATCCATTCATCAGTTTAGCAGATAGAGAGATTCTATTACATGTCAGCCACTGTAATTGGTACTAAGAATATAATAATGAATGAGACATGATCCTGCCCTGACAACTTCATAATTTAGTGGAAGAAACAGACGAGAAAACAGACAATTGCAATTTAATTCTTGAGGGATGAACAGAAATTCATTAGCACAGGGCTTCTAGGGGTTGGGGGTGAAGGTAGAAGGATCTGGTGTGGAAGGGAAAGGATATGCATATTTTTTGAGCCAGAGAAAGTCTGGCAAGTCAAGACACAGAGAGAGGCTTAATATAGTAGCAGCTATGGGGTTGAGGCAGGAAATTTATATACCATGAGGAGGCTTGCTAGCCAGGCACGGGGTGGAGGGAGCCTATAAAGAACATAGGATCAGATTTGCCTTTCTGAAAGACCTTCTTCCTAGGCAGCCTGTGGAGTGGTTTGAGATAGTCAAGGCAGTATGACCATTAAGAGGCTGTTGCTTAGTGGTGATGATGGCCTCCACAGCAGGAATTAAGAGTGGGAATGGGGAGATAGAATACATTGAGAGATCCTTAGGAGCAAGAAAAGGCAGGATGTGGTCAGATGTGTTAGATCAAAGGTGGTAAGAGGGAGAGGAGTCAGGGAGAGGAAACAGAGGAGAAGTGTGTGGTGTATGAGGAAGGAAAAGTGAGTCCAGTTTGGAAACGAGTTTTAAGGACCCATGGGGAATATGGGACGTTTTGACTTCATCATTTGGGGCTCTTATATATTTTTGCCCCTGCTGGTTTTTTATTCTTTTTTTTTTTAAAGATTTTATTTATTTATTTGACAGAGAGAGATCACAAGTAGGCAGAGAGGCAGGCAGAGAGAGAGAGAGAGGGGAAAGCAGGCTCTCCGCTCAGCAGAGAGCCTGACGCGGGACTCGATCCCAGGACCCTGGGATCATGACCTGAGCCGAAGGCAGCGGCTTAACCCACTGAGCCACCCAGGCGCCCTGGTTTTTTATTCTTGAACATAAACATTTCTGTTAGGATGATACCAACGCGGATGAATTTTGTGGCAAAGATTTATTTCAGGGTGAATTCCATTAAGGCAATTTAATTCCTTGGTTCATGTTCTAAATAGCATATTTAAACTGTTTCCAGTTGTTTCCACTCTGATGTTTATTTTATCAACATTAATTCCATCAGGATAAAATCTTTCTTGTGTACAATTTACAAGGAAGTGTGTTGATTTTTCAACTTCTTTTTCATAATCATTGTGAAATTTGTACTGATTATAGCTTTTCCATGGTATGTTTTCTTTTATCTCTACTGTTTTTACCATGTCAGATTGTACACATACATGTAAAACTTTTATCAGTTCTTTTTAAATTTTTCATTAATTTGTGAGCAATAATTTCTACAATTTTTTGGTTTTGCTCTTGTCAGCTATAATTTACGTTTCTTTTTATCAAGGTAAAATTTCCCTGAAGTAAATTTTGCCGTTTTTAAGTTTACCAATAATGTGTGATTCTCAAGTCAGCTTTTCATCTGTAACAAATTTTACTGTGTATCAGTTTGGCCCTTGTCAGTTTCATTTTGATCCTTAAGATCGAGTTGCCTCAAAATGACACGATCAAAATGGCATACTTCAGCCCATCAACAGCCAAGTAGAGATGTCTGGGAAATGGGATATACCCATACAGCTTTGGTAATGTGGAGAGAAATCAGGGGTCAAATATAAAACTGAGAGTTATTTTCATCTGGATGTTGAGGCCAAGGGAGTAGGTAACATCTCACCAGAGGGTTGTAAAGAATGAGAGAAGAGCACTCAGGAAAATTTGGCGGAGCACCAACATTTGGGAAAGAAATGGCCAGAGGGGGAGTCCGTGAAGGAGAAGTAGGAGGTAGGAAGAAGCTTGCAGGAGGCATTGTCCTAGAAGTCAAGTCAGGCAAGGTAGTCAAGTCAGTCAAGTCAGGTAGTTGATGATGAATGCAGCAGAGGGCATGTAGGATACATACTGAAACATGTTCTTTGGATTTAGCATCAACAACATCATCACTGTCCTCAGTGATAGCCACCTCATGAGTGGAGAAATACCCAGCTAGATGTACTCACAGAGGATTAAGAGGAGATGAGGAAGTGGAGACAATTGTCAACCAACATTGGCTGTAGGAAGGGAAGTTTGTTTGCTTATTCATTGACCGGTTTATTTACTTCCTTTTAATAGAAAAGAGCTTCAAGCATGGTTAAACACTGATTGTTGAAGGAAGAGGATGAACATACATGAGAATGGGAATGGGATCCCCAAAGAACACTTTAGCACCTGTCATGCTCTCTGGGGATAGGATCTGATATCCAGTGAGTCATCAGCCATGTGCCCCACAAGACGTAGCCATCATAAATCGGCCCATCCAACTGGGCTTCTACTTTGGTGTCCTAATTAATCCTGATTTCTGACTGGATTCGGAGCTCTACCATGAACTATTTTAAATACTTATTTACCACTTATAATTCTTAGTCAGGAGGATCTTAAGTATTGTTTCTAAATCCACAATAAGATCACCTGCCCTGACTCTTGAATACTACTACTTTTGAGAATGTTCTGCAGCGAATACTACTTTTGAGAATGTTCTGCTGCTGCATATGGCCCACGACATAAGGATGTTGTGATACCCTTGCTCTACAGTTATGAGGTGGCGGTTTTTACCACATCTACCTACATCTGTAAGTAGATAAGGGCAGATAAAACAGAAAAAACGACGCTCTACAGTGACCCCACCCATCCCTGCTCCTTTCATTTGTCAGCACGTATTATGGCAAAACTTGGGTTACCTCCCAAATAATGGGGCAGTAGCCAATGCATACACCCTCTTTCCATCTATTGAGCTCCCATCTAGCCATTCACCCACCTCTTCCCTTTGAATTTGTTGGGCACTTATTAGCACCAGGCACTATGGTAAGCAGTAAGGTTACAATATGAAAAGACAATGTCCCAGCACCCTCAGAGCTCACAATCCAGCAGGTGAGTTAGTTGTTGTTGCAATACTGTGTGAAAGGTGGGCAAGGTAAAGAACCGGTTCATCTAGGTAAGCAGGGACTGGTAGAGTGCCTTAATTAATTAATTAATTAATTATTATTATTTTTTTTAGAATCTATAGCAATCTTATGAGGTATTCAACATATGAAAAGTGCACTTCTTATCCCAGTGCAGTTGTTTTGCCTGCCAATTCACACAGCTCTGAAGGTTAAATTTGTTTATGAAGGTGGTTAGGTTCCAAGTCTGTGATAACCATAAAACAAAACCGTCTCCTTATATAGCAACCAAGATCAGCTCCTTAATTTGCAGGACATTAAAGAAAGTGCATTCTCTTGGAATCTTTTTCTATTTTTAGCTAGTATCCCCTTCCACCCTGTCCCCATCCTCCCGTGCTGACCCCTACTTTATTGTTTGCCTTCAGGACAAAGTGCAGGACAATTTTGTTGGCCGTTCTTGAGTCAAGTGTATTTGTCTGACCTCTGTGGAATTTAGTTCTGGGTACATGAATTAAATAAAGGTGGACTGAGTGGTCATGGTCTGCATCCCTCCCTGACAAGTTCTCCAAGCTTCTGACTTGGCTTGCTTTGCTGTTTTCTGACCCACTGACAGGCTGCTGCCTTTGGGTTCCAGCACCGGCACCCTGGTTGTGGGTGGGACACTGAAGTGGGTCAGCCAGGGTTTGGGGGAGCCCTGGGAAAACCAGAGATACCCTGCTTTTGTTTCTGTGCACCAAGCTGCTATTCCCATGGGGGTCTAAGCATGTCTACTTAGGTGGAGAAAGAATCAGAGGTACTGGATATACATTTCATCTCCCAAACTGAAGTGTGAAGTAAATAGTACAGTAAAATGATCTGTAAGGCAATAGAAGACTAGTTTACATCACATTATGGCAGAGTGTTGGAAAAAGAAAAGGGGAGGAATCCCTTACTCTGCCTACTCCCCTCACCCCCGCCCCACGGCCACCGTTCTCTTCCTCTCTGTGATGTGTGTTGTAGTTCCTGGATCTTGTCCCGTACCAAAGAATGTGTGGGCGCTCATTTAATCTTTGTTCACTGTCCCTGAAGCTCCTTTTGCACAGTGCTTACACATAGTAGGTCACACTCTGTTTCCGTATCTTGCCTGGAGCATAGGACTCGGGCTGGGCTGCTCCTGTCCCCCCTTCCCAGAGGGTCCCAGCCATTTAACCATTCCTGGCACAAGTCTTCCTGTCCCTGCCTGGAAGGATAGCTGGATTCTTCTCATTCTCAGGACCCCAGATGTCATTTCCTTCTTCTTCCTTACCCTTTCCTAGGGTGGGGTGGGTGTGGGGTGGTGAACGTTAGCTAGACAGGCTCTTATCATCTACCCCTCCACATCTGTTCCCCAGTGAACAAACAGCTGCCTTCTGTTCCAGTGGGGGCGGGGAGTGGGGTGAGAGGGAGGAGCACACCCACACCCAGAGGAAAAAGACACCGTTCAGTGTGATAAAACAGCATCCTGCCACAGAAGCAAAACTGCTAAATAGCCTCTTCCAAATATTTAGAAAAAATATTTTTAACTGAAGAAAGTATCAGTGAATAACAAAGGTTTCAGGCAAGACTGAGGGAGAAGATTTTGCAGGCTGGGGGAGGGGTGGTTTGGGGAACCAGTGTCTTGTCTACAGGGTTCCTCCCTTCCTGGCCTCGTGGGCCTTCCTCTTGGCCATTCTCACCCTGAGTCAAACTGTGTCTCCTTCTCTGTCCATTCTCCATCTTTTTCCTGCTGCTGTCCTTCCCTCCCATCTGACGCCCATCCTGTGGGAAAGCCATTTAGAGGCTCGACCAGGCACTCATAGGTTCCCCGACTTTGGGAGTTTATTCAGAGGGCCGAATACTGTGGTTTGATTTCTCCTGGGGGATTGCTTCTGGAAAATACCTCCTCCTAATTTCTGTATGAAATATTTTCATTGCTTTTTTTTTTACATGTAATTTTATGCTTTGGATATGTATAACATTTATGTGATTCTAAAGTCAGCATTATAGCGTTATATGCGGGGCACTTGAGTGTCCACCCTGCTCGCCTCAGCTGTCTACACGGAATTAATTTTGTTCCTGGTTTACTCTTCTAGCACTTCTTTTTGTAAATATAAGAATACATATATGAAAGGTGGCATATGACTTAGCAGTTTGAACCTCGCTTTTTCAAATAACAATTCATCTTTGTATCTGTAGATAGGTGCATAGGAAACTTCCTCATGTCTTAAAGGCTGAATATACAGAATCGTGGGAACATATCATAGTTCATAAGTCTCTTATTGATAAACATTTGGATTGTTTCTATCCTGCAGTTATAAATAATGGCAAAATGAATAGTCTTCTTTATCTGTCGCTGACTTTGTTTTAATAAAAACAAATAGTGCAGGCAGAAGGGCAGGGAGAGAGGGTAAAAGGGAATGATGAAAAGAGAGAGAGAGAGATGCTTGACAGTCAACTGACTGAGCCACCTGACTCCTTTTGGGTTTTTATGGCTGTTTCATTACATAGGCGTAGTTGATTAATTCATTGGCCATTGGTGACTGACTCACCTTTAGCCCCTCTCCCCTCCCTGGCAGTCAGGGGTGGGGAGTAGGAGAAAGTCCCAACCCTCTAATCATGTTTTTCCCCCCTCCCAACCAGCCCCCATCCTTAGGCACTTTCCAAAAGACACCTAATTCATATATAAAAAGACACCTTTAATATTCTCTTCACTTAGGAAATTCCAACAGTTTTAGGAACTCTGTGCCAAGAACCAGGATGAAGACCACATATCTATTTTTTTTTTAATGGAATCACAATGTTGCACATCTTCCTGGAGAAGACACTTCGATAGAACAGAGGACAGTCCAAGAGTGATGATACCCAGTTGCAGAAGATGGAGAGGGTATCTTAATGTGGGAGGGAGGAAAGAGAGACGATAGTTTGTCACACATTTCCCAGTGGTTCACCGGATGTCTTCCAAGCTCTCTAAACAAATGTGGCATACCTTCACCCCTGAAGGTTCACCGGATGTCTTCCAAGCTCTCTAAACAAATGTGGCATACCTTCACCCCTGAAGCTGTTGCACCTTCTCCTTGGTTCACCGACACTACAAACCACGGTTAGTTGTCCTTATCTCTTTGCCTCACCTGTACTGACCCTGAAGACATCCTTTGTTTTGTACCCCAGCTATCCCAAGTACCATCGCCCTAGGACAGTCCTTCCATGTGTCCCTTCTGGAAGATTTCAGCAGGGGGGGGCAGAAAAGCCTGTGGACTCTGGAGTCAGACTCCCTGGGTTTTTTTCCTCACTCTATACTTACTAGCTTTGACCCCCTGGCAAGTGCCTTAACCCCCTGAGCTTCTGTCTCCTCCTGCCACTTGAGATGTACAATAGCATTTGTGACCTTTAGTCATAGTGAGGATTAAGTGAAATCAAACATGGAAAATGCTTGGAACAGTGCCTAGCGTGTCACAAATACACAATAAGCCTTAGAGAAATTTCAAAAGCCTCCTGACTGGTTTCACTACCTTCTCATTTCTCTCTCTTTCCCTTTCTCTCTCAATTTCACTATTCTCCACATGCTGGGCAGATTGCTCTCTATAATACATACGAACAAGGCACTTCCCCCCAGAACACTCTTCATGATGCTTTGGACCTCCTCAAGACTCCATGTTATCTGCCCAGTGTCACCTCCTGCCATGTCTCTGCAGCACTCTGCTCACCTGGTCCTTGCATGGCCATCTAGGTCCCCATCTCTGTGTCCTGGGGGCTCTTCCCCTGGGATTTCATTCTTTCTCTTTTCCTCCTTGGTAACCCATCTGCCATCCTTCCAGACACAGATATGATGTCATATACACTGTGAAAACTTTCCCGACCTCCCCCTCCTCAGCACCAAGCCATGTTGGTTGCTTCACCTTCTGTAGTCCCATGGCAATTTGCACATCCCTCCAACTTAACCCAGCTGCACTCTCAGTGTGAATGTGCACCCCACGCCACCTGTGCCCCATGAAGGAGAAGTCATCCCATCCTGCATACCTTGGTTTCCACAGGATTTCCTCATGATGGGATATCTGTTAACCTGTTAGAGAAAAAGAGACAATAGGCCAAAAATGGAGTTATTTGATATTTGCCAATGTCAGCAAATCACAGGCTTAATACCTACCCTAACTGCAATTTCAGCTTCTCCCAGGAATGTGATCCTTAGTCAACCTGGAATTACCTGGTCAGCCTTACTGAGGTGATCCACATGATAGACCCCTGCCCTTCCCCCAAAGGAAGCTTGCCCCAAATGGTCCAATCCATTAAAACTTCCTTTTCTACCCTGTTCTGCCCGTAAAAGTCTTCCATTTTGGACACTTTATCGGAGCTCCTTTTGCTCCCTGGATGGGATGCCACATGATACATGAATTGCTGAATAATGCCAATTTGATCTTCAAATTTACTCAGTTACATTTTGTTTTTTAACATGCCTTCCCTCGTGGCCTCACACATTCCTGTGTGCAGCACTTGTTCTGGTCCCTAAAAGAATTGAGGGAAAAGTTCTTTGTTTATGGATGAAAGTGCTTAGGAGGGCACCTGGGTGGCTCAGTTGGTTAAGTCACTGCTTTTCGCTCAGGTCATGAACGCTGAGTCCTGTGATCGAGTCCCGCATTGGGCTCCTGGCTCCATGGGGAGTCTGCTTCTCTCTCTGACCTTCTCCACTCTCATTCTCTCTCTCACTGTCTCTCTCTCTCAAATAAATAAAACTAAAATCTTTAAAAACAGAAGTGCTTAAGAAAGAAAATGAAAGAAATGAGTCTGGAGAAGGGCAGATTTTCAAGAGTTGAATTATCTGGTTCCTGTGCTTTGTCTTTGCTTTAAGAGTTTTCAGAAACATTTTAAATAATCCAACTGTCAAACTCTAGGAGGTTCCTGCACCCAGGATTTGCTGTCTTTTTCCTTTAGTGCTTATTTCCTTCCCTGGGAAGCAGTGAAGAGAGGACAGGAAGCAGTGAAGAGAGGACAGGATGAAACATTATAAAACCACTAAATAGATATATTTTTATTCTGTCCTGTATAGAGAGAAGAGGGCAACATGTCCTGCAGTTGTCCACTCTGATGCTGCTTGTTTTAGCAACACAGCACTGAATTCAAATCTAAATCACTGCTGTTCTATGTTGGGTCATCATTCTCCTTCAGGAGGAAATCTACTAAACTGAACTGTGTCAAGTTGGGTTCTCCAGAAACAGAGTCTCAGACAGGGATTACTGGAAATATGATATATTGAAGGAGTGCCCTCAGGAGAGGGGATTGAGAGAAGAAAGCCCTGTATGGAGATGGCCTTGCCAGGGACTAAGTTGGGACTGATTCCCTGGGGAGATCTGGAGCCTGAATTGCCCTATAGAGCTGGTCCCCTTTTGAGACAAGGATTGTGGTTTTCTAAGCCCTTGTGTCTGTGAGTCATTGCCTTCTGTCTTCTCTGAAGGAGGGATGGTAGAAGCTTAATCTCCTGGATGAAGTAGTTCCCTTTTGGTTGAGCACCAACAACATCCATGATGCCAACAATCTTGGACAGAGGACAGCTCAGAGGATGTGCTGAGCACCAGAAATGACTTCACTGGAGTACCCTGGAGAGAGTGACACAAGGATGAGGAAAGTGTGTGTGTGTGTTGTGTCTGTCTAAGTACGCCTGTGTCAGGGGAGGGTGGCCACAGAGTTTCCCAAAGTATATGGTATTGGGACCCAGACAGTGTTATAAGGGTATTTAAGGGATGGTGATCTCAGAAGACACAAGGACTTAGCAGAAATGAAGCAGAAGATACTTATTTTTGATAATGTAGGGACTATTTAAAGGCCTATGTTCATATCTGGATCTAGCAGTAATTGGCTGTGGCTGCATATTATGCTTTCTACCTAACTTAATTATTTTATTTGGAATTTCCACCCTGGTTTTATTAAGTTTAACACATATAAATTAGGCTATTCCCAAAGGGAAGAGGGGAGTTACTACAGGAAGCTCTGAATTGAGTGCTGTCTTCCCTGTGAGCTAGACAAAAATGGGGTGAGTGTTGGGCTAGAAAGTTCATATTCTTATTTGAAAAAGAAAAAAGAGAACTACAATTTGAAGAATGACACAAAGTTTTAATAATCTCTCCCATTAATCTCAAGCTACGTGGATGGGACTCCTTGCATAACCTGAGTGGTGTACTTAACTAGAAATCTCCAAACATGACTCCTTGGCCCTCCCAGAGATTCTAGAGCTCCTTAAGTAAGTTCCTTTTAAGAACAGATGGCCCCAGAAAGCTGGAGGACTTGAAAATGTACATATGGCCAACTTTGTATTTTTATGTATTTAAGGGTTTTTAAAAGACCATGGCTTGTTAGTTGATTGGATATTTATGGGTCCTGTAGATATTTTTATTGCCACCGGCGGGCCCAGTATTATGTTTCTAAAGTGTTCTCCTATCTGGGTATCAGTGGAAATTCCTATCTCTGCGGTCATCATTTTCTGAATGTCTGAGTAAGATCTTCCAAGAATAGCGTTATACATGGTGAAAGGGCTTGCATGGGCCAAGCTTGAACACTTTTCACTCTAAAGAGTCTTTAGGTCTTAAGAACAAGGTATTATATTTTATGTGTGCATGTGTGATTGAAGTCTATAGATTCAGAAGTTTCAACAGCTCCTTAAAATAGTCTCTGACAAATCTGTAATTATTAGCTTCTCTTCTTTTAGAAGTCTGGTGCAGAAGAAAGAATAAACAGTTAATTGAGAAGGTTCATTAATTTGGGTTCTGGTTAAAGTCAGAAGGTTCTAATCTTAATTTTATGGACCCCAGGAAATGATCTTCTAGACCACCCATGAAACAAGAATAGTATTATTTAAAAGTATCATCAGAGAAGTAATTTTTAAAGCAGATATAATGATGTAATATACATATGTATGCACTTATAACTACAGTGAGCTGAACTTTATATAAATCAGTTATATATGTGTGATAGGGTACCTGGTGTGGTGGAATTTTTTATTTAAAAGTGAACATTGAAAGTCAATTTGGAGCTGCATCTTTCACACAAATGTAAGAATTGAGGCATGTCTTGACTTTGGAAAATGATACACAATAAACTTAAAAAAAATATGTTGCAAAAGACTTCTTGGTTTAAAGAGGTTTAGGGAAGAAATAGATATCTGTGCACAGGATCCTAAAGTATAGAAAGGAAGTCAACCACCCATTCAAACAAATGTTAAAATTAGGAAAACCTGCCACAGTGGATTGTGGTCATCCTGACCAAGCTGTGGTGACAAAAGAGCACGGAGTTACCCAAAGGGAAATGTACCACAAGAAAAGTGGGGTCTGGCAATGAAGTGAGTTCCACATGGCACCCCCAAGTCATGGGGAAGAGCTCCATCTGGCATATTAAGAAAGTGAGTTCAGAAGATTCACAGGTAAGAGCCAGCAAACCAGAGAACTTGCATGCCATGACAAAGAGTTTAAACATTCCATGTTGTGCCAAGGCCACCGAAGAGTTTTAAGCAAGACAGTGGCTTAATTTTTGCAGTAGAGAGCTCATTTCAGAGATCGATGTGGAGGCTGTATTTAAGAAAAGCAGGAGTAGAATCTGGGAGGCTGTTGACATGCACGGTTCAAAGGAAAAGAAGAGGGTCTGGATGAGCCAGTGATAAAAGGAAAAGATTCAAGTAGGAGGATGTAAAGCTGTCTTGACTTGGTAATTGATTGGCTCAGGGGGAGCAGTGCTTAATTTGTTTGCTATTTGTGCTCTTTATTACTATTAGAAAAAGCGGGGATTGGAATAAATGGCCAATTATTCCCTTCCTGATCATTTGTTTCAGTTGTTGGTCTCTAAAAAGAAAATTATGAAGATGGGGCTTTGATTAGTTCCACTTACTTTCATAATGACTATGGTTATCATTTCCAGCTTATTGAATGGAGTCATTGTTTTAATTTGCATAAGTGGCCTTTGGATATGCAAAAATCCAATTACAGGGCGCCCGGGTGGCTCAGTGGGTTAAGCCGCTGCCTTCGGCTCAGGTCATGATCTCAGGGTCCTGGGATCGAGTCCCGCATCGGGCTCTCTGCTCGGCAGGGAGCCTGCTTCCTCCTCTCTCTCTCTCTGCCTGCCTCTCTGCCTACTTGTGATCTCTCTCTGTCAAATAAATAAATAAAATCTTAAAAAAAAAAAAAAAGAGATTCCTTTAAAAAAAAAAAATCCAATTACATTAAAAGCCAGGTATCAATTGATGTAAGAGAACAATTATCTAGATATGGCCATGACATTAAAGGGAATGAAAGTCTGACTCGAGTCTGCCAACATTTCCATTGAGTTCATCCTGGCTGCCAAAGATTGATGGAAGGGAGACACAAAGAAAAGTATAGATGGTCTTAGCCAAATAGTAACTATACAGATTAGAAGAAGAAAGGGTATATCTTTTTTGTTGTTGTTGTTTTGTTTTTAACAAAGTGCTTAAAATTAGATAACCAACAAGTTTTTTTTGTTATAAAACAATAACAACAACAATAAGCTAAAACATTAAAATGATTTATATTGTAAAAACTAAAAGGTATCCTTCAACACAACCAGCCAGGACCTGGGTGGATAACTACTGTTAACAGGTAGGTGGGTATTCTTCCTAATAGAAAGTGTTCTTAAAGAGTTTCTGGAGCCAAGAGTATACAACAGGGAAAGGACTATCTCTTTAATAAATGGTGTTGGGAAAACTGGACAGCCACATGCAAAAGAATGAAACTAGGCTACTACCTTATACGACACATAAAATCTCAAAGTGGATTAAAGACGAAAATGAAGACCTGAAACCATAAAACTCTTTAAGATCACACAGAGGGTAAGCTCTTGACCATCAGTCTTGGCGATGATTTTTTGGGTCTAACTTCAAAGACAAAGGCAACAAAGGCAAAAATAAACATCCAACTAAAAACCTTCTGTGCGGGACGCCTGGGTGGCGCAGTTGGTTGGACGACTGCCTTCGGCTCAGGGCGTGATCCTGGAGTCCCGGGATCGAGTCCCACATCAGGCTCCCAGCTCCATGGGGAGTCTGCTTCGCTCTCTGACCTTCTCCTCGCTCATGCTCTCTCTCACTGTCTCTCTCAAATAAATAAATAAAATCTTAAAAAAAAAAAATAAAAAAATAAAAACCTTCTGTGCAGTAAAGGAGGTCACCAACACAATGAAAAGGTAACCTACTGAATGGGAGAAAATATGTGCAAATATATATATGATAGGGGTCAATATCCAAAATGTATTTTTTTTTTAAAAAAACTCATACAATTCAATAGCAAAAGCCCAAACAATTCAATTAAAAAATGGGCAGAGGATCTGAATAGGCATTTTTCCAAAGAGGACATATAGATGGCCAACAGGTACATGAAAATTTGCTCAGCATCACTCATCATCAGGGAAATACAGATTAAAAACAATGAGATGTCACCTCACACCTGTGAAAATTGTTATCAAGAAGATAAGAGATAATAAGAGCTGATAAGAACATGGAGAAGGGAAACTCTTATGCACTGCCAGTGGGAATGTAAATTGGTGCAGCCACTTACTTATGGAAAACAGTATGGAGGTTTCTCAAAGAACTAAAAATAGAACTATCATATGATCCAACAATTCCACTTCTGAGTATTTCTTCAAAGAAAATTAAAACACTAATTTGAAAAGATATATGCACTTCATGTTCATATTAGCATTATTTACAATAGCCAAGTTATGGAAACAACCTAAGTGTCTGTCAATGGATGAATGGATAAAAATAGAAATCTTGCCATTTGCGACAACATGGATGGAACTAGAGCGTATCATGCTTAGCGAAATAAGTCAAGCGGAGAAAGACAACTATCATATGATCTCCCTGATATGAGGAAGTGGTGATGCAACATGGGGGCTTAAGTGGGTAGGAGAAGAATCCATGAAACAAGATGGGATAGGGAGGGAGACAAACCATAAGTGACTCTTAATCTCACGAAACAAACTGTGGGTTGCTGGGGGGAGGGGTTTGGGAGAAGGGGGGTAGGGTTATAGACATTGGGGAGGGTATGTGCTTTTGGGAAAATTGGAAGGGGAGGTGAACCATGAGAGACTATGGACTCTGAAAAACAATCTGAGGGGTTTGAAATGGCGGGGGGGTGGGAGGTTGGGGTACCAGGTGGTGGGTATTATAGAGGGCACAGCTTGCATGGAGCACTGGGTGTGGTGAAAAAATAATGAATACTGTTTTTCTGAAAATAAATAAATTGGAAAAAAATAGATGTGATGCACATGCACACACATGTGTGACACACACACACACAGACACACACACTGGAATACTATTCAGCTATAAAAAAGATTGAAATCATGCTATTTGCAACAGCATAAATGGAACTTAAGGGCTTCACCCTCAGTGAAATAAGTCAGAAGGAGAAAGACAAACACCATATAGTCTCATTTATATGTGGAATTAAACAACAACAACAAAACCCCAACCTCATAGATACAGAGAAAAGATTGGTGGTTGCCAGAGGGTGGGAGCAGGGGGTGGACAAAAAGGATGAAAATGGTCAAAGTTAAAGATTTGCCATTATAAAATAAGTTCTAGGGATGAATGTACAGCATAGTGACTATAGTTAATAATGTTGTATTACATGTTTGAAAGTTGCTAAAAGAATAGATCTTAAAAGTCCCCATCCCAAGAAAAAAATTTTGATAACTATATACAGTGATGAACGTTAACTAAACTTATTATACTCTTTTCACAATATATAGAAATACGGAATCATTATGTTGTACACCCGGCATTAATATAATGTTACAGGTCAATTACATTTCAATTTAAAAACATTTTAAATAAATAAAAACCAAACATTTAAATTGACAAAATTAAGGAAAACACACACAGTGATTTCAATGGGTTCAGAAAAAAATCAATGGGTAAAACCTGTTACTAATTCTGCACTCAGAATCTGTGAACAGGCAAAACAAAATGAGATGAGAGATTCTGTTCATTTCACAGAATCTAAGACAGCAGCACATCCTTCATCAAGGTAAATCTTGACCTATTTCCTTTTCTGATAAGTGTCCTTGATGATTCAGGTCCTAGCTTACTCCAGGGCTGAATGCTAGAATAGCCGTTGGCAAGAGAAGCCGTCACATTGGGACAGTTGTCAGTGAGAATAAAGGAGACATGACAGAGAGCCAGGAGAAAAGGGTCACGTGAAGGTTGAGTACAAAAGGCAGACGCCAGGCATGACAGGCTTTGGAAGGGAGGCTTGGAAGTCCACTTGCTCTGCCTTCACTCTTGCAGGACTTCTTGTCACCCTCACTCCAGCTGCTGAGTTTACCCCCTGCCTTTTATTTATTCACCCAAAGGTCGCCAAGGGATCCTTTGGTCACCACGTTTGATGACCTTTCCTCCATTTTCACCCTCCTCAGCCTCGCTCAGTGTTTGACACTGCCAACCACAGTGGCCTTCACAAATCATCCCCTTTCCTTGGCAACAGTGACAATGTATTCTTCCAGTTCTTAAATGTCCCTGATGTCCTCGTCTTCTAGTTTTGATGCCTCCTCTTCTAGTTCTTGAACTGTGGGCTCCCCCTACAACTCTGTTATTTTCCTGCTTTTCCTTTCTCTGTAATTTCTCTGTCATGAATCATGAATCTGCATCTGTGGCTTCAATGATCACCCTTATGAGGCACACTCTGAGCTATTATAGATACAGAGAGATATAAGAATATGAATCTGGTCTTGACCTTCCTTGGAGTTCTGATCTTCTGTTTTCTGTCATCTTCTAGACATGTGCCATTTATATCTCAAACTCATGTCTCCAAAATGGAACTTGTCGTCTTCTCACCCCACCCCCACCCCCTTAGTGTGGTTCAAAGGGTCCTTCATGGTCTGTCCCGGCTTACCTTAACAATTCCATCTCCTGCCGCTCCCACACAAGCCCACCCCTTCCCAGTCCTACCTACAGAACTGCCATTGCTCAGATGTCATGCTACCAAATGCCTCTATGCTGATAACTATGCTCCCTCCACCTGAAATGCCCTTTCCCTGGGCCTGAATTTTTCTCCCAAACAACGCTTCTTTAATCCTCCAAACTTCTCTCAGCTGTCACCTTCTTTAGGGAGACTTGCTTGAATTCTTGGATCCAGTGCCTCATTTCTGTCTCCCATAATCCTCCCCAGAATCTGTTGCTATCGTCCTTATCCCACTACACTGTATTTCATTTTCTCCTTGCTTGTAAACGGTGAGACCTTTGGGCTCTGCACCCATAGGACTTAAAAAAGTGTTTCACAGATACTGCATACTAATTAAATAGTGGATATATAGAAGGACTAGTTTCTCTTGCCTGGCTTTTCTATTTTTGATGATGGTAAAGCCTTCTCAAATTTATGTCTCTAATGTTGACTCCTCTCCCAAAGTACAGGAGCATACCTCTCTTTTGCAACATCTCCAGGTTTATCAAAGACAACAAGCTCTAAGCAAAGTTCTTGTTTCCTTTGTCTACCATTCCCCATCTCAGTAAGGACACTGCTATTTACCCAAATGCTCAGGGAACAGACCTTGGAAGCATCCTTAATTTTTTTTCCCACTCTGCATCAAATCAATGAAAAGTCCTCTAAAGTTTACCTTACCATAAACAGATTCTGGCTATTCTTTATCTTCCCTAACAATATTACATTAGTTCAAGTGACTATCATCTCGTGCCTGGAGTCCTGCAAGTTCATGCTTGCTCCTCTACAAATGATTCTCGACAAAGACCAGAGGCCCTTAGCCTGGCTTACAAAATCCTTTGGGATTTGGCCTTTGGCTAGCTCTCTCTCTACTCATTTCCTACGAATCCTACCTTGTGGTCTCTGCTTTGCCTGCACAGGCCTCCTTGCTGCTTCTTGAACACCTCAAAGTAGGTGTCTGCTTTGAGGATTTTCCTATACCATTCTTTCTGCCTCAAATACTCTTCTTCTAGAACTTTGTGTGGGTCTCCTACTCACTCCTGTCTGGTCTTTGCTGAGAAGTCACTTTCAGAGAAAGGACTTCTCTGGTAGCATTATCTATAAAAACACCTGCCTGACCCTCTATCCTCTTAACCTGATTTTTTCCCTTTCCTCCCTGAAACTTTATGTTTCTTCAAATCATCTATTGATGATTTCTTTTCCCTACTATATATGCTCCCTGAGGATAAACTATTTATTAGGTTCTGTGCTACAGCCCAGCATCTGGAACAATTCCTGGCATTATAGAGAACCTCAGTAAATATTTATTGAATAAATTGAAATAAATCATCGTTGTTCTTGAGGACTTCAGGTCATCTTTAACTGTCCACTTGCCTTCCTTCCTGTTTGTAGTCACCAAGGCCTTTAGAGTTTTCCTTGAACTTATTCAGTTAATATTTATTGATGATGTGAAGTGTCTCTCTTAGAGTATGCCTATCATTGAGCTACTTATTTTTCACAGTTGCTGGATCACATGAGGTAATTAATGCACTAAGAACGTTGTAAACTCTAAAGCATGACACAAGCCATTTGCCTTCCAGTCGCACTGCCATGATACTAATTAATGTTACTTCCATTTCCAACCTGTACAGGAGCATCTGACTGATCTTCCTTCTTCCAAACACTCCCTAGATAATATATTCTGAACCCTGCTGCCCACTTAATCTTCTTAAAGCATTGCTATAATTATGTTCTTCTCTTACTCAAAAACTTTGACTGCTTTCCAATTCCTGACCAAATAAAAGAGAAACTCTTTGGCTTGTAATCAAGATCCTCCACAACCTGGCACCAGACGGCCTCTTCACTGTCTGCCTCCAGTCCCCAGTGAAGCTTTGGTTTTCAATTCCCTCTAGACCACTCACTTTTCCTCGGCTTACTTGGCTTTCCTCTCTTCTCCACTCACACTCTCCTTCCGTTGGAAAGGAAAGCTGCCTGCATGCCTTCCCCTTAAAAATTCACCCGTTGCATCCCCAGAGCAAAAGAACATCATGATGCTGCCCTCCTTGGGATTTTCCACTTTCAGGGTAATCTTTCTCCACTATCTGCATGTTTACAACATTTACCTTTTTCATTTACCTCTGAAGGGGCCATTCTTATCCTTCTTCCTACTTTACCTTAAAGGAGGAAGGAAGGAAAATGATGCAAGGGACACTTGTGGCATCTCTCTCCTCTTTTACCAGCCTGATTTGGAAGGCAGGGAGGGTCTGATCTCCATTTGTCCAAGCTTTTCTGACTGTTTGTTCCTTCCTTCAAAAACAGGCCATATGATTCCTTCTTTGGGAATCTGCCTGCCAACAATAGCTCATGGCTCCTGTTGCATATGGTAGGGTTCTGAAGACAGGTTGTCATCTTGCCTTTCTGAGTTGGCAGGGGTCAGGGGAGGCTTGGAAAGCCTACATTTGCTACAGGATAAATGACATTCTCCAATCTAGCCTTTCTGAATCATAAGGCTTATGTTTTGGTCTCCATGTATCTGACTGTACTTCTTAATTAGCTTTGAACTCTGAGGAGAAGAAGCAATTAATTATCACCCTCCCTTAAATTCAAACATCACCCATATGACCCTTTTTAGTACAGGTATTTATGAACTCCTTTATAGTATAGATATTTATAATGTCTTATTCAGATTTGTTACCTAATACCATAAGCATATGGAAAGAAAGACAATATCATATACTGTTATTCTTCCTAAATCTCTTTTGACTTCAGATTCATAGGCCAGAATTTATTTGCAAGGAGGTCGTAATGAGGTAATAAATTTGATACTAAAAAAATAAAATATAAATGATGAGAAATGGGCAGTTTGCTGTTGGAATTTTGGCTGATGATGAAAGCTAGCTGTAATGACAAATTATATTTTATGACAAATTCCTTCCACTGTAAAGAGCAACACTGGACACATTTCCGGGGGACTTACTTTGAGATGAACAAATGGGTCCTCTGACTATCATTTCCATTGACCACCTTCAACTATATAAGGAAGATGCTTAAAATGGGATTCACAGGTATAAGAGCATCATGGCATTTTCCTGCTCTTCCCAAGTCTGGAGAAAGGGGGAAGGGCTTCTTCCCTGAAGCCCAGTTAGGATGGTCCTCAAAGCAAACCTCGTGAGGGGTAATATCTGCCAGGAGGGTATTGACTTCTCGCCCCCGAGATTGGTGTCTTCTTCTTACCTAAAGAATTGTGAACATGTGAGGGTGGCCAAAACTGCCCGAGATGGCAGATGAGGACTTAGGGTAATGAGGGGACTGGCCAGGACTTCTAGAATTTGATAGAGCAAGCAAATCCAAGTGACCCCAATGAAGACGCTCAGACTTGAGTGGTCTTAATACAATCATACTTAGAGTGGATGTGAAGGCACTTGTGGGGGAAAAATTACATTAATACTCATGGAGTGCTTGTCCAGGACCAGGGAGGGTACATGGATTATTTTACTCATCTTCCCAATGATCCTAAAAGTGGTACTTTCATTCCCATTTTACAGATGAGAAAATAGAGGCATGAAGAAGCTGTTTATTTGCCCAAGATCATAGGATTAGCACTGTTTATAACTGGTGTTTAAAGAGGCAAATCCTTGTATATACTTCTTTGGCTTCAACACCATGTACCTATTGGCAATACACAAATTTATTACTTTCAGCTCTGTTCTCCCCACACTCTCTTGAACTCAAGTCTTGTATATCCAGCTCCTTACTTGATATCCACATCTGGGTCTTTAAAAGACAATGGAAAGCTAATATATAGGAATTGAAAGTTCTTGATATTAAACTATTCCCATTTCTGTCCTCCCTGTACTTAATCCAGATTGTCCCTATCCCATACACCCAGTTCATGTAGGCCTTGAACCCATTGACTTCTTTTAATTTCTACTGCTAACTTCTTTGTTCATGGCACCTTTACCTCCTTGCCTTTATTCTTCCCTCTTCAGTCCTCTCTGCAGTAGATACAAAATTCTTTTCATCCCCCTCCATTTGTCTTACATTTCTCTGAGAATAAAAGGCAAACTCCATACCATGAAGCTTTGCAAGGCCTGCTTTCTCCTCCCCTCCCATGTCTCCCCCCATTTCTCACTGGTCGTGAGCAGTGCCAGCCTCCTTTCTGTTCCTCAGGAGCCCTAGCACTTACTTTTCTCTCTGCCTAGAATTCTCTTTCCCACCATTTTGCATGGAGACATCATCCTCATCCTTTAGATCTCTGCTCAAGGTCACCTTCTCATTGCTACTCTTAGTTTCTTCATCCCTTCCCTTGTTGCCTTTTTTTCATAGCCCTTCAAACAATTTTAAGAATCTTGTATATTATTTTTTGAGTTGTTTTTTGGATGCATTCATTTCCACTTCCTTCCCCCAACTAGAACATAAGCTCCCCGAGAAAGGGGCCTTACTTACCTTCTTGTGCATCACTGTATTCCCAGAATCGAGCACATTGCCTAGTATATAAAAGGTGCTCAGCAAATATTTGTTAAATAAATGAATTAATATTTCAGTAAATGCTTGTTATATGAAAGAATAAAGAGAGAACCAGGTGTCAGATATCATATCCTGGATATGACTTTTTAACCAGAGAAGTTTGGAAAGTATACCATGGAAAGTATGATAGTTATCATAACTAAGCAGACTGCCACTTTTGGAGATACCTAAAAGGTACACATATCACCTATCCTTGTTCCTATATTCAAGAAATGTTTTCTATTTTCTCATGTTTTAGGCACTAGGTTAGTGGCTGGGGATAAAATGAAATAGGCACATTTCCTGTTCCAAAACTTTGGTGAAGCATTCCTCTCTGGACAGGAGTAAAGATAATTGGGGTGGGGGTAGGAATTGGAGCAAATCTTCAGTAACCTCTCTGCTCTACAATATCTACAAGATGCCGGTTTTTTTTTTTCATCTTAAATAAAATGCACAAGAAAAGCATAAAAAGAGTCTTTGAGGAATAGCAAAATTCCCATTCTTTAAAGATAAGAATTAACAATGAGAAATTGGAGCAGAGTTTCAGCTAGAGATCACTTAGCTGTTGGGATGCTAACTTTCCTCACGTGAAATGTGTAAGTTGCCAGTGTTAAGGCTAAATGTTAGAGCTTAATACACTTAGCCATCTAGAAATGACAACAGCCCTGTTACGCAATACTTCTGCCAATATCAACTTGCAAAGCGAGGGGACATTCAAGAATGGAGAGCACAGTGTGGTTGGAAAACCTTGATGAGTGCCCTTATTCTGTTCCTACCAACTCATTAGCCTTGAGGATGTTACTTAACCTTTTCAGTGCCAGTTGACTCATCTAGATATTGGGGATTAAAAAAAGTGTATATCTCATGACATTGTTGTAGACTAAATTAGCTAATCCATATAAAATGTTTAGCATAGTGCCTGCCATCTAGCAAACAGAATAATGTTAGCTAATGTTGAAATGACTGGGGGGAAATTACAGTACCATCGACTTCACAAGGTTGTCATGAGGAGTGATTAATGTTTGTCTGTGTATATGTGTGAATATCTACTGTGGCGTTTGGAACAGTAAGTCTGTCAAGAGTTGTTGGATAAGCTAATGTATTGGAAAAGCTACAAAGTGTGGATTGCTGTAAAAAATACTTTTGATTCTTACTTTATTATTTTTCAACAAAAATAAATTAGTTAAAAATATTTGTATGAAAAACTAAAAAGGATGCTCAAAACTTTCCCTACCAACCAGGTATGATATTTAGCATATTTACTAATCAGTAGGGTCCAGGTTTGCTCAGAACCAGGTATGGCCAGAAGTCATCTGTTCCTGATGTTTCAGATCAGTCTTGAGGCAAAATTTGTCTCCTCTGAGAGTCCTGGCTCTGCCTCCTACCTTTCCCAGGACAGGCATTGGGTGTTTTGAAAATATGTATTTTACACACACATTATATATCCACACGTGGTGAGAACACAGAGTTGTTACCATCTTTGTGTTACTATTTGTCACTAAGTCTTCTCCTTTCTAGTTTAACATCTCAACCTACAGTTACTCCTCAGCTGTCAGTCATTTTGCCACCTTTGAAGGTTTTCCTTGGAAATAGATAACAAGAACTGGTACTCCTTCATGTTACCATATGTGATAGTTAATTTTATGTGTCAACCTGGCTGGGCCACTGTGCCCAGATATTTGGTCAAACATTATTCTCAATGTTTCTAGGAGGTATTTTTCTTGGAAAAGATTAACATGGAAATAGTGGACTCTGGGTAAAGCAGATTGGCTCTCTTTAATGTGGGTGGCCCACATCCAATCAGTTGATGGCTTTAATAGAAAAAGATTGACCTTACCCATGCAAGAAGGGATTCTGCCAACAGATCATCTTTGGCTTTGAGCTGTAACTCTTCCCTAGGTTTCCAGACTGTTGGCCTTCCCATCAAATTTTGGGCTCACTAAGCCTCCACCATTGTATGAGTCAACTCCTTAAAATACAGCAATAGATAGATGAGTAGATAAGTAGATTTAAAGATAGATTATGATGATTAGAGGGAGACAGATAATAGAGTCAGAGACAGAGACTAAGACAGAGACAGAGACGGCTCATTGGTTCTATTTCTCCAGAAAGCCTTGGCTAATATATTTTATGAAAAGCGCTTTCATATAGGCTATGCAGTAGGTGGATTATAAAAGTCTTTTGTGCCAATCAACTCATACATCCTTTCCAAACTTCTTTCACCTGAAAAGGAAATAAACATTTGTGATCCCTCCTCCACTTCTCTTCATTAATTTCCAAATTCCAAACCCCATAGCGGCCACTGATTTTTCCTGATATCTGGTATGTCAATATAGATCTTAAAAGAGTTACACAAAGATATGCTATGCCTCAATTCATTAATAGCACCTGTAAAAAAATAATTAGTGACCAGGAACGTATTTATTCCCCAACTTTCTCTCTGATCTTCAAATAAGTTGCTTTTATTCAAATAATGCAGGCTTTCTAACCTACCAGTTATAAATATTATTACTAAAGTGGATTTGAAATTCAGCATCAAATCTGCAGAGAATGGTGAGGATTCTGTTGGAATAAAGATGACTAATAATGTATTATCAAGAGCAGCAACAGCTAAGGCTGATGCAATTGGCAAGTCACCCACGTATTTCCAAAAACAGACTGCCTTGTTTAGATCCGTGATGTAATACTATCACCCTCCTGATGTGGAACTCTCTGGGTCTTCTCTTTGACCCAGTTCACAGACAGCATTGCTCTTAGGCAAACAGCCCTTGGTTAGGATGAGGAGTGAATAGGAGAACAGTACATGTTGGCCGTATTCTTTCTCTCCTTTCAAGTCTAGTTTATGTAGGGCTTAGTCTGGGGACAGAGCTGCTTCAGATCATAGGCACCTGTGAACCCAGATTTTAAAATAGCAAAATTGTTTTGGGCTTGCTGGAAAACACCTGTTACCTGATGAGAATCCTGCCACCCCATTCCACCTCTTCCTCTTCTCTAGTCCCTACTTGGGGCTGCTCTGAGGCCTTCCCACAATAATGTTTCAGTAGAGTGGAGGTCCTCAGAGCCCTACTTTGGAGTTAGTGCTGGCCTCTCTTCTGATTGGTCAGCATCTCTGGTGAGCTTGCTTTCAGCTCCTTATAGCACCCATTGTAAGCTTTTCCTTGGAGCCACAATCCAGCCCCGTCCATCTTACCTGGCTATACAGAGACAAAAGACCACTAACTCTGTAACACCCCCTCAAAACACCTCTAGGTTCAGACCTTTTTTCCCCCTCTTCTATGAATTAGTTTCCTGGATTTTTCCCTAGGTCAGTTTCCCTGCTTAGATGGCCGATCCTAAGTTTGCCACCTTCTCCAGGTCCTTGCTCATTTGGTGAAAATAAATACATGATGTTTTCTTCATTTACTATTTTATGGCAATTAGGCTTTTTGGTCCCAGAGTCTGCTCTGCTAAGTTTATGGCTGACAGGACTTTTATGTAATTCGGATGATTGATATCTATATATTTATGAAAGCTACATTGGTATGTTTGGACGAGGGCAGCTATTAGAATGACAGAAAGAAAAACAGATGAACAAAGCTGAGAACAAAAGATTAAAACGTGAAGCATTGGTAGGTGGAGAGACTGAGAATTCTTTGCTATTTGTATTGGATCTATATAGATCATAGGTATTTTATCATATAATCATATATATATATATATATATATATATATATATATGAATATTCTGTTTCTTTTTCTCTGGCCGAACCCTCACTAATATTTCTCCTCCCTCTGGATTTTCAGCTCTTCCATCAACTCTGTAATTGGTTCCCTGTATTCAATTCCTTCTATATGGAAGAGTGGGTTTTCTTCCCCTGCTGAGCCCTCACTGGTACAGCATATTTGAAAGAAGCTTTTTGAAGGACATTGTTTAGAGTCTATGCCGATATTGCTTTAAAAAATTGAGGGGGGTGGAGCACCTGGGTAACTCAGTTGGTTAAACCTTCAACTCTGGTCATATCTCCAGGTGCTGAGCCCCAAGTCCGGCTCCCTGCTCAGCGGGGAATCTGCTTCTCGCTCTTTCTTTGCCTCTCCCTCTTCACCCGTGCTAGCTCTCTCTCTTTCAAATAAATAAATAAAACCTTTGGGGGGAAAAAAAACCTGATGTGGGTATATAATTTATGCTTGAAGAGAGTTTTACAATTTGCAAAGTGCTAGTACAAATTATATCATGTAATGATCTCTCCCTATTTATCTGAGGGAGCTGTATATTCGAGTGCTGCCCTTCACTGAAGACAATGAGCCGCAGAGAAGTTCAGTAATTCAACCCATGTCATGTATCCATGTATCCGGGAGGTAGAGGACTTGTAGTTTGAGCCCTGCTTCCTGACACCAAATTGGGTATGATTTCTAACACTCCTTGTGACCACAGGAATGGCTGCTGAGTGTGGGATTTGAGAACACAGACTATTTGTGTGAATGTGGGCAAGTTATTTGCATTATCTGTGCCTCGTTTGCATACCTATAAGATAACAGAATCCATTTAATGAGTAGATTTTGGGGACTAAGGGATCACGTGTATAAAGTACTAGAAAATTAATTGATAGCAGCATCTAATAATTCCACAAAAATTTAGCTATTATAGCCATAGTAATAGATGTCATTTCATATCACATAAGATTTGCACTGAAAATTTGTTTGATGAAAGGTCATTGTTAGCATTGTGTGGTCAGTGGAATGGTGGCTGTCCATGATGTTGGTCACCAGTCTTGAATAAGATAAAATTTTGAAACTTTTTTTATTAATTTAATATTGCTCCAACATCCAACAACATAATCAGGGAGCTCATTTTATTCAATTGTATCATTTTGATTTACAGAAGTATCAGCCTGTGGTAGACTGGGGAAAGAAATTTCCTCCACAGGATAGTCTGGGAAACACCGGTGTAGGAAAACTCTTTCATCTTAGGGGACCCCTAAGATTTAAGCTACCAAAGTCAAGAGAAAAGGGAGAAGTAGGAGTGAAGAGCCAAGAGGAGCATGGGATGAATTTTGAAAGGCCCTCAGAGGTTTTCAATGGAGGTAGATGTCAAGAGATGCTTTAAATCCCAGGTCACAGACTAAAACCCTCTAAGCAGCCAGATGGGTAACAAAAATGCATAAATGTGTCTAAAAATAGTCCTCTTTATTTTCATTTGAAATGTGTAGGAATATTTTTCTTGTTTTTCTCCAACTATGTGGCCTTTCCTCCAATTGTTTTCTCAATTTTTAATGGAAATATTTACATAGAAATAGTTCAATTTCCTTTAAACTCTTTTCTGAAAAAGTGTTATGCTTGATAATAAATGACAAACTGACTCTCAGCCAAGTGCACTGGACAGGATTCTGGTTTCTGCCTTGTATTACGCCATCTGGATCATCTCCGGGACTGTGATTGTGATGGGTCATCGCTCTCATGATTAGGTTATGTCATATAGCACACTTGACTTTAAGGAAGGGAAAGTAACCTGGGTGGGGATGAACTAACGAGGTGAGTTCTTAAAGGGGACTGAACTGCCTTAGAGGGAGATCAGAGGCATGAGTGGGATTTAGTGTGCGGTAAGTTCTCCTTTTCTGGCTTTGAAGAGGTAGGAGATCACGTGGTGAGAGGTTCAGAAAGCCAGTAAGAACTGAGAGAAACCCTGCTCCAAACCAGGAAGAAAATGGAGAGCTCAGGCCCAAAACCACAAAGAAATGATTTGGCCACATATGCTTGGAAGAAGATTCTAAGTTCCAGATGGGAATGCAGCCTGGCTGACATATTGATGTTGGCTTTGTAAGACCCTGAGCAGAAAATGCAGTCATGCCCGGACTGGACTTCTGACCCACAGAACTGTGAGCTAACATGTGGGTGTTGTTTTAAGCTTCTAAATTTGTGGTGATTTGTTTCATGACAATAGAAATCAAATGTAGCTAGGAAATCTAGATAGCAGAGTCAGAGGAAAGGAGAAACACTGAAGGGCTCTTGTATGGTCCAAAAGGAGTAGCCACCATTTGATCCCAATCCCACGTTGCATATGAAAATATGGACTCCATGTTGGCAGACTTTCGGTATGCTCCAGATAATCCAGGGATCTGGATTCTTGTAGGGAAAAGCATGAATGTGAATACAGGCAGTTCTGAAACACACACACACACACACACACACACACACACACACACACTAAGGTCAAGCAAAACACATTCATGCCCTGAATTTGCAGAATGACAGTTTGCTAGGTAAATTTCTCAGTGGTGTGTGGGTATGTTTCCCTAAAGTTTCAAGTTTCTTTTCTAGATTGTTAATTGCCAAATAAAATTCAAGGTCTGACATGGGAGATGCTTTATTATAACTGGTTCTTAATATCTGTTGAAAACTTTCTTGGCTGGGAAGTCGGTTTTCCTTTCCTTTGGTTTAAATGTATATGAAGAAACGATATCTCAGAGAATCCAACACTTCTACCCGAATTATCCTGCAGTCTCAAGAATTTGTGCTTAAAATAGAATGTGTGCATGTGTGGAGTAAAATAATGCCTCTAATATATCCACGACTCTTTAATGTTAAGCTGAAAATCTCTTAAGTTCTTTATGTTGTTTCAGAGTCTTCGTGAGGTTGACATTTGTTATTAAAATAGCTTTTTACTCATCACCTTGTACTACTATTATTTGTTATTACATGCTGCCCTCTAGTGAAAGAGCAGAACGGCTGTGCTGGGGATTTCAGATTTTGTGCTTTTTGCATCTGAATTTCGGTTAAGTATTATGATTCTCCCAAATTACAGAAAACTTCAGTCTATAAACATTGGTATAGGAAAGATTTCCTATAAATAGAGAGTCTATATAATAGACATTTTAAAGTCTTTTTTTTTAACAGACAGAAAGTTAATTTGTTAGATTTTTGGAGGACTAAAATAAAATTCAAAGCATGTTATTTATTTTTAAAAGTCTTTTTTTTTTTTTAAGATTTTATTTATTTATTTGACAGAGAGAGATCACAAGTAGATGGAGAGGCAGGCAGAGAGAGAGGAGGAAGCAGGGCTGAGCAGAGAGCCCGATGTGGGACTCGATCCCAGGACCCTGAGATCATAACCTGAGCTGAAGGCAGCGGCCTAACCCACTGAGCCACCCAGGCGCCATACTTACACATAGCTTGCTTTGTCTTGGAAACTGGTATGTTTCATTTGTTAGAGATGTGGAAGTTCTGAAAAAAAGAGGACGTTTCTGGAAAAAAAGTCTTCATTAGTTTGAGTATTTATTTGAAGAAAAGCGTTCCAGTTCCACCAGGCTCCACCCTAGAATTTTCTAATATTCATACCCTTGCCATCATTCCTGTGCTCAGTTCTGGGGATTTGTTTGTTTAATTTCTCAGCAAAGTACTTAGGATTTGAAGTTCCCAACATGAAAAGCAGGTCACCTATGCAATAAGATTCATAGACTCCTAGCATTTCCCTCAGTTAGAAGAAATGACCTCAGACTTTTACAAAATGTACCTCTCTCGGTTTATAGGATAAACATACACCCAAATGGGCCATGTGGTTTCCCCTGGTCCTCCGGGCTTCTTCACAGCTGAGCTGAGCTAAGCTGAAATATCTTGATGGCCACTGAGCCTCCTAGACACTAGGATGTATTCCTTGTTCTGGAGAAGAGAGCTTGATAAGGCTGGGCTGGGATGAGAAAGAGATGCAGTGTAGTAGCAGGAGCGAGATGACCCTGGTCAGAGAGGAGACTTCAGCACTGCAGCATCTGGGATAGTCTGGGGCCTATGAAGAAGTGTGTATTAGCAGCATCTTATTCACTTAGCCTTGCGGGTCCCCATCCTCATCTCCACCCAGGGCATGCAAAGCAAAGAGAGAAATGACTGAAATTATAGGGCATGCATCTGCTATCGCTCACAAGTGGGGTTGGCCTCAGCAGGGATGTTGAGCTCACAGACTGACAGTTTGCTTGAATGGGGTTGGGCCCAAACTACCCTCATTGACTCCTGAAAAGCCCTTTTCTATACAAATCAAAAATTTTTAAAAAGTAGTTAAAAGCAATTTAATATTAGCCTAATCATTACTAGTAATTATGGATAGTTAATATATGCTTAAAATAGATTAATAATTGTTATTAGCCTTTTCACAGCAGTAAAATCACAGAACGTCATCACAGATCAACAAATCAAGCAATTCACTGGGAAACTAAAATAGTTCTGGAATCATCTGCAACAACCAGCATCATTTTCAATATATTTAAACCAACATTGAAAGAATTTCAGGGCAAAATGGCAATATTCTTACTAATCATGGAAGAGTTTGACATATCTCTTTTTACAATCTGATAAATAAGGCAGATAGATTTTTTTTAAGGATTAAGGAGATTTGGAGAATACAATAAGTAGGCATTAAAAAAACCCTTATACCATCAGTTAAAGAATAAATGTATACAAAGCCACAAATACCTGGTCTCAGCAAATACCTGAAACAAATACATTATAGACTTTGTTTTTCCACTAAATGCAGTCATGTTAGCAATCAATACTATAATAATCTCTATAGTTTTAAAAATGAAAAAAATAATAATTAATGATGTGTACCTCAAGAACAAATTATAGTAAAATTACAAAATATTTAGGGTTGAATAACAATAAAAACGCTACAAATAAAAGATAATAGGGTTTAGCGATTGTAATACTTTAATTTATGTAATTAATACATTTATTAGACAGAGGAAGAAAGGAAAATTACAAATAAAGCTATTTAATTCAACAAGCTAGAAAAAGAGTGGCAGAATAAACCCAAAGCAAGAGAGGAGGGTAGTGCCAAAGATGAGAACAGCTGCCCACCACTTAAGATGACTTATTGTAGAAGATGATACCACCTCTTGTGTCCTACATAGGACTTGGTGACTGGACCACCTTTTGGGATCAGAACATGACCGGGCAAGCTTCTCTTCAACCACCACTGTTTCTCTTAATGAGACATGGATTGAAATATGCCAGTGCCTTGACTATATCCACCATTGCCACACCTGACCCAAGACATCTGAGGACACTGGGGAGTCTTGAATGCAAAACACAGTATGTGTTGGAGCCTGGAAGGGAGACCCGTGGACTCATTTCCTACTGTAATTGCCAGCTGGGAGCTCAAATGTCTCACTCAGAATACTGAGAGTGGCATTATCTTCAAATCCAGGACTGTGTAGAGGATTAAATTTACTAAGACACCAGTGGGCTCTCAAACATCCCACGGATCGGGCTCTTGGAATGTGGTTCAAGGTAATATGCATCAAACTCTGGCCACCTTTTGAGAGCCTAATAAGCACTCTGGACAGGGCTAGGAGTGAAAGACCAAGAGGCAGCAGCAGCAGAAGCCGGTCCTGATCGATTCCTTCTAGGAAGGGGGAAGGCAGGAATGTGTCCCAGGGCTGGGCTTCCTTGGAGGTCATCTGAAATCCTGTAAGGGGCCGAGGGCACTTATGGTCATGGATTGGAGACTTTGCTGTCAGACAAGCAAGCACCTGCAGTTTTGCCATAGGGCTTGGGTTTCCTGTGCCACTGGGACCTATGGGAGCAAAGACCCATATGACCTCCCTTCTGCAATTTTATTTTTTGGCAAGGTTTGGGTGACCTTGGGAACAGTGGTCCCACATTGTCTTCCAACTCTGATAGTCACTTACCTTTGGTATTTTTGTAACTGAATCCCTTTCCAACAGGAAAAAGGATGCTACAACCTATGTACAGTAGGCTTCAAATAAAGTTCTAAAGGAACAATTCTGGAACAAACACATAAAACAAAACCAAAAATAAACAACAAAAAAAATCCCACCAAACTTGAATAATGGCAATATCATGGGGATATTTGTAGACCCAGGGGAACTACTTTGGATGCTACATAAAACCTTGTACACAGATGCCAAAAAAGTGTATTAAGTTATTATGTTTTAAATCTTATTTAAAATAGCCTACCCACATAGGCTATTTTTTCAGAAATCTTAATAATCACATTTTACCTACTTATAATGCTTGCTGATATCAGGATCTGCTCTAAGACATCCACACATACAACACATTCATTCTCCTAGCAATCCTAGGAGGAATGTATTCTTGCTCTCTCCATTTTCCTTGTAAGCAACTTGCCCAATGCCATACAGCTATCCAAGTGGAGAAAGTAAGGTTCAAACCCACATGGTCTGTTTTGGGAGCTTGGTTCTGAACCAACTACTTACACTGCTTCTGATGATGTCATGTACTCACAGGATATTTCCAAATTCAAACTGATACAAGCAATCTTTAGAAACAGCTCCAATTTAGGTGAGGACCATGAGCTTCTCTTCACCCCGCCTCCACTGAATGCCATGTAGATCTTCCATTTCTCAGGAGAAGTGTATCAGATAGGGTTCCTTTTCGGAAAGCCACAGAAACAAATGCTGGTGATGATCATCTAGAAGGGGATTTCGTTGGAGGGATTCCAACAGACAGATATCCTGTCTACTGGGGGAAAGGGATGGGGAAGCTGCTGGCATGGCTCAAAATTCAGGTACGGGTTGCTGGGATAACAGGCTCCATTCTGTATGAGTCTTGGGAGCATAAATCTGATTTTCCAAGTTCAGGTCCTGTGTCCTCCCAGTGGCTGTGCAGAAAGGGGTGTGAAAGGTTTGCTGAAGGAGGCTTTGGGTCTTCCACTGGAGAGAAAAAGTGTGGAACTTGCAGGGGAAGGGAAGGACCTCATGAGCTACCACAGCACAGAATGGGAGAGAGGTGAGCGTGAATGGGGAAGAAGAGGGAGTCAGAAGAAACTGACTTGAAAATAATCACAAGAGAACAAGTAGGTGGTAGTATAAGACTTAAACTTGGTTAAGAAGAGAGCCTGGGGAAAAAAGGCAAGGTTTAGGAGGATGACATAACAGGAGTTTTCTTTTTCTTTGTTCTCCCCTGTTCTTCAGGTTCTGAGCATCACCTCCCGCCCCAGGTCCATCTGGGCAACTCTGAGAGTTACAGCTTGTCTACTTCCACGTGGATTTTCTGGCCTGAAGACTCTCAACTGCTGACCTCTCCTCTCAAATCCTAAATCTCATCTCAGTATCATTTCGTTCCCAGTGTTTTCAATCCAAAATCATTTTACATTTGATAGAGACCACAGAAAGTATCGTTTATCTTTTTAATGTAAATGTAATTTCCGAAGCAGACCATGCCCCTTGATTATAGGCAAAATC
Source organism: Neogale vison (assembly GCF_020171115.1). NCBI lineage: Eukaryota > Metazoa > Chordata > Mammalia > Carnivora > Mustelidae > Neogale > Neogale vison. Next base: position 56,488,845 of record NC_058101.1, on the reverse strand, counting down.
AAACCTAATATTAGTTTGGATTTATTTTACTGTTAATATTATTTACCTTCTAAAAACAGACTAACCCCAATTAGCATTGTGAATTGTCTGCCCTGTAATGACCAGATATCCCATTCTATTGCATTACTGAAATCATTTGCATAGTAATTATGGTTTAGCTTTATGCGTAATTGGAATTGTTTCCCTCCTGGTAATGTTGTGCAATGGTCTCTCATTAATCACATGGAAAACCTTGCCAGATGGCAGAATTAAGGAAGTACAGTCATACACTCCCACTTAAACTCGTGGTCATTGTAAGTTATAAACCAATGATTCAGTTTGCTCCATTGTCTTCCCTCTGTTTTTTAGTTTTTAAACCACTCATGCAATGGAAAAACAATTTAAATTGCAAATGTGATAAGTCCATAGAAATTTTATTTGAAAATTCGAGTGTGAATTGCCTATCTTGTTCCTCCCCTCTTCTAGATTTCTCCCTCCTCCAATAGGACAAATGAAGCTTGAAAACAAATACCATAGGCTATTAAGGCAATTGAGACATACTTATCTATTCATGTGTGTGTGTGTGTATACTCTGTGTTAAGTAAACTAAATGTAGTATAGGAAAACCTGGACTTGCATAACAAAACAAAACAAAACTGGAGATGTAAACTTCACTTTATAAAAGGATTCTTTAAAAAAAATCTTCAAAAAATATTTTCAGGGTCACCTGGGTGGCTCAGGCATTAAGCGTCTGCCGTTGGCTTGTCATGATCCCAGGGTCCAGGGAGGGAGCCCCACATCAGGCTCCCTGCTGAGTGGGAGGCCTGCTTCTCCCTCTTCCCCTCCCCCTGCTTGTGTTCCCTCTCACTGTGTCTTTCTCTGTCAAAAAAAAAAAAAAAACTTAAATATTTTCAAATCCTAAGTGCCCCCGTACAATTAAAATATCATTTAATTTGTAATTTTTTAATTTTTTTTTCAGAAAGATTAAGTCAGTGAAACAATCTGAATTCATGTACATCCATATACATGTGTGTGCCCCCAGGTGCACACACGCCCATATGCATATATCTCACTTAAACATTGAAGGAAGATGGTATAATGGAAAGAACGCAGGTGTGGAACCAGGCAGAGCTGGTCCACCTGCAGTTGCGACTCCATGTAAGTCATTCTATTTATTTGGGCTTTAGTTTCCTTATCTGTGCAATGACATTAATGATAATCTATCAGTATTAGCTGGGATACAGCTTGACACTTGTAGTGGAGACCTCAAAGCAGAATGCAAGACAGAGGGATGTCATGCACCTCATAAACAGCTTAAGTCAGAAACTCATGCTCCCTCTATCTTGTTGTTCCTCATCTCTGAATGGTGGGAGGAAGAAAGGAAGGAAAGATGAAAGGAAGGGAGGGAGGGAAGGTAAAAGCACCCCTAGTTTTGAACAGCCTGCCTGGAAGTTGCACAGACCACTTCTGTTTACACCCACTGGAGAGAACCTGGTGATGTAGAGCCTGGTGATCAGCCTAGCTGCAAGGGAAATAGAGCATCAACAGCTTTCCTTTGTTGTTTTTGGTTTACTTTGTTCACTTTATGCTCATTTAAAACTAGGGATGGCTCCATTACTAAGGAAGAAGGGAGAATGGATGTTGCAGGATGCTTAGGAGTCTGTCACCCCATGCCGTGTGGTAGTTTGGAGAATTCAATGAGATAACGATGCCTGATGCAGTCCATATTCAAAATAAATCCCTTTGCATACCCATATTCATCACAGCACTATTTGCAATGGCCAAGAGGTGGAAGCAGCCCTAATGTCCATCAGTGGGTGATGGGCAAACAGAGCCTGGTATATACATATAAGAGACTTATTCAGCCCCGAAAAGGAAGGATATCTTGACACATGTTACAATGCGAAGGAATTTCACGGACATTATGCTAAGTGAAATCAGCCAGTCACAAAAAGAAAAATAGTAAATGATTCTGCTTCTACGAGGTATGTGGAGTAGTCAAAATAGAGACGGAAAGTAGGATAGTGGTTGCTGAGTGCTGGAGGAAAGGGAGTGGGGAGCTGTTGCTTCATGGGGACAGAATTGTCGTTTTGCAGGAGGAATATAGTACTGTGGGTGGATGGTGGTGATGCCTGCAGGTCAGTGTAAAGGTACTTAAAACCACTAAGTGGTATACTTCACAATGGTTATGAAGTAACCACTGGGCCTCATCTCAGCTTTGATTTGCACCGTAGAACTCTCAGCCCCTTGTCACTTCCATATTCAGCTCTTTGCCACAGGGGACCCATAGCAGACAATTAGCTCTCAACACAGCTCCCTCCTGCATCCCTCTTTGAGGATGTGTGGGGACTCTTGTGTCCCATTCTTACTGAAACTGAAGACATTTCCATCTCGGCTTTTCTGTACGGTATCAAATTTATCCCCCTTGCTCCTCCTCGATATCTCGACTTCGATGACAACTAAACATTTCAGACCTTACCTGGACACCTGATCTTCTCCCTAGAGCTGCTCTACTCCCATCTTTCCTACCTCAGATACTGTCAACTTCACTTTCCGGTTGCCTATGGCCAAGCACACTGGTGTCATCTATGACTCTTCTGTTTTTCTCCCACTTCCACATCCAGTGGGACAGAAACTTAGGCTAGCTCTGTCTTCATTTTTTTTTTTTTTAAAGAATCTAAAGAGTCAAGTTCTGGTAAGTATCAAGTTTTAGAAATGACGATTTTATTTATTTATTTAATAGAGAGAGACACAGTGAGAGAGGGAACACAAGTAGGGAGAGTGAGAGAGGGAGAAGCAGGCTTCCCATCGAGCAGAAGCCCAATGTGGGGCTCGATCCCAAGGACCCTGGGATCATGACCTGAGCCGAAGGCAGACGCTTAACACCTGAGCCACTCAGGTGCCCCCTAGCTCTGTCTTCAAATGTTTCCCAAGTTCAATGTCTTCTCCCCACATTATGGCAACACTCTGTTGGAGCTACTGGTATCTTTTGCCTGGATTACCAAAGTAGCTGCCAACACTGAGACCACCTTAGAGTCTATTCTTCCCATAGCGGCCAGCGTCATATTTTAAAAAACCCAACTGAAGACCATTCTATATAATTTACTTAGGTATCACACTTATATCTGTCTCTCTCAACTGGAAAATAAGCCTATGAGAGGAGGGAATGTGGTTTTATTCCTGATATATTGGATCAGTGTCTGTCTGATGTGCTGAAAGGCACTCAGGGATTATTTTTTTCAGTGGTGTTTCTGGGGCATCATGGGAGGACATTTCTTCCTAGAGCCCCACATGTAAGTGTGGCAATGCACCCTGCTTTTTTACTATCTCCTCATTTCTTGGATGCACCTTCCCCTCTCCCAACCAGAGCCCAGAGAGGAGAAATGAAGATACATCTGTCTCTTTGACAGCTATTTCCTGGATGGGACCAGAATGGGAGGTGGTGGATGTTTTATTCTCCCCCGTTCTTGTCTCTTAAGACACCATTTGTTATGTCCAATCCAGAGATGGCCGGTATTGGTCTTTTAAATTTCCTACATCTCATTCTCCTTTTTCTTAATCTAGCTCCATGGCTAGATTTAGTGATGAGCAGAGAGAGTCACAAGGGTTCAGGCTTATGAAATTTAGGCTGTTTAGCCTGAAATGGCATTGTTTTAAACTGGACGAAATGTAGAAAACTCAACTTCATGCTACTACTCATTAGCTGCAGTTTTGTGTCCATTTGGATGCAGAAGACAGACATTAGACAAAGAGAAGTTACTTTTCCCGCACATCTGAGTCCACACTAGTACCTGTGATGCCCCTTCAGAGACAGGCAAGGAACATAAATGAGCGAAACAAGCAGAATGTAAAAGATAAGGCAGCGATGACAGTATTTGGGAACTGGAGAACTCATTCCCTCTCCACACCTAAGGCAAGAACTACTGCTCAAAAGATTCATCCAACAAGTACTAATTTTCCACAACTTGCTGGGAACAGTCTTAGGTACAGGAAAAAGAACCCCACAGGATCAAGACCTGTATTGGGCTCTGTGATCAGGGAGGAGTCTATTTGAGATTTTTTCTCTCTCCTTCTGTCCCTTCCCCTGCTCTCGCTCTCTAAAATAAATAAATAAAACAAACCTTAAAAAAAGAAAAGCAGTTCTACTTTAGTTCTGTATTTTCTAGTTACTTAAAGAAGTCTTCAGCTATCTGGGGCTTAAACTCCTTCTAAGTGATGCAGCAATCTTGTCACAGGACTTTACCAGGGAAACCTTCACCTTGATGATTTACTGGAAGAAGCAGGGGATGGATGTTATGGAGGTAAAAAGTTAGACTATCCCCAGGACACAGTTAGTAAAGAGTAAGAGAATTCTGATTCTAAATCTCCCTGTTTTCTTTGGCCTGTAAAAGCCATTGGCAATAATTCAGCTCAAATAAATATTATTATTTATTTAAATATAAATAATTTATTTAAATTTTATTTAAATATAAATATTATTATTATTATTCAATAATAATGTTGAAGATGGTATTTATGTATTGGGAAACCATTACACCAAAAGTATGGAATCTTAGCTTCCTGTCCTGGATTTCTGACAATTTGCCTGTGAGATCTTAGACAAATCTTGTCACCATTCAGGACCTCAGTTTCCTTACCTGTAAACTGAATGAATTGTAAGAGGAGATCTTGGATCTCTTTGTGATTTCCAGCACTTGTATTTACGTCCTTTTTTGTTGTTAGACAGTAAGGGCAGAGGTCACATCTGTCTTGTTCACCATTTTATCCCAACCACTGAACAACAGTGGAACATAGTATGTCCTCAACTAATTCTTGTGGGATACTTCAATTCCGGGTCTATCTGCTTCAACTGTCATGTTGTCCTCAATCACTTGTCTCTAAATTCCCTTCATTCTTTGGTTTTCTTGGGACAACTATCAAATAATAATGGAGTGAGTTCCAATAATGCTGTCAGATTGATTCTTTCTACTTTAATCTTGGATAACTTCTCTGAGCCTCAGTTTCCTTACCTTCAAATTGGTAAAACCATTCCCACCTCAAAGAGATGTATTGCTGAGCAAATTTGATAATGAATGTGAAAATGTTTTGGTAACCCCCCAAAATTATACAAATATGAGTTATGATTATGACAATTCTGACTATTGAAAAGTTCTTGGTGTAAACAGTGAGTTCTAGGTCAAATTTAATTTTATACCCCTTAATAACAAGCATCTTGAATTATTACTAAGAGGTAATGATGACAGCGGTCTTTCTTCCTTAAATAAAAAATGGTTACTCCTTCAGGCAAAATGTGAGCACTAAAGACCATAAATAAATTATTTCTTCTTAGTATCCTAAAATATTAATGAGAATCACTAATATGATTTTTCATTCAGAACAATTGAAAGACAGTGAAAAATTCTAGGCTGGGTCCTGGAAAATGAAAAAGAAAGAAAAATCAGTCATGTTAGAACAAGTAGAAAATTATAGAAATATGTAGAAAATTAAGCATTATAAAAGACAGTACATTGTAAAAGCCATTGGCAATAATTCAGCTCAAATAAATAAAGAACAATGATGTTAGTGATAGGTCATATCACCCTTCATATCCTGCTAACATTTCAGATATAGAAAATCTACAAAAAAAAAAAAACTGAAGAGGGATTAGAATATATTATTAACAAATGAAAAGACAGAAGGAAATAATAATGAATCTGAAAAATCTTTTATATAGGATCATGAACTTCAAAAAATACAGAGATGTTACCTAATGGGAAAATCCAAGTTTTTTAACATAGGTCTAAAAATTAAGGCTGTATCACAGAAATATTTGTGTAAGACAAAGTGGATGAGAAAATGTCATGTGACATTAAGATGACTTTTACTATTGGTTGTCTTAATTGTAAGAAATAATTGATATATAAGAATCTTATTTATATATAATTTTCAAAGGGAAGGGGCATCAGAGTTGAATATATCTAAATTAATGAAATAGGTTTACCTCTAAGAAGTCCATAAAATAAAATTTCTTACATTGAATATCATCTTTTAGTGCTTTCTATTATGTGAGTGGAGACTCATCTTGACTAAAGGCCAAAAATTCACCCAATAAATACTGTTATTCCACTATTTTCTGGAAACAGTCTTAGATAAGGGATACAACTGCAAACAAGATGGATGGGACTTACTTTCCAGAAGCATCTTGCCTCATTCATTCATTCGGACAATTTGTATTGGGTACTTAGTTTTTGCCAGGCCCTGGAATCGAAGGAAAAATGTTAGACATGGTGCAGCCCTCTAGGCACTTACAGATTAGTGAGAACAGCAATTGCCATCAACAGCCTTTACTGTTTACCATGTGCCAGACACTATACTCAACAAATAACTTTTTTTTTTTTTAAAGATTTTATTTATTTATTTGACAGAGATTACAAGTAGGCAGAGAGGCAGGCAGAGAGAGAGAGGGGGAAGCAGGCTCCCTGCTGAGCAGAGAGCCCGACGCGGGACTCGATCCCAGGACCCTGAGATCATGACCTGAGCCGAAGGCAGCAGCTTAACCCACTGAGCCACCCAGGTGCCCAACAAATAACTTTTTATAATAATCATCACAGCACTTTGATAGTAGTATTACTTGATAGATGAGGAAACCAAGACTCAGAAATAATTAAACAACATGCCCAGGTACTCTAGCTAATAAGTCGCAAACCTGGGAGTTGAACCCACATCTCATCGACTCAAAGCCTACCCCCCTTAACCACTACACTGAACCATTATCCCCCTTAACCACTCCACTGAACCATTTCCTGCTGCTGGAACTGTTTCTAGGAAACACGGAGAAGTGAGGAGAACTATGGTAGTGGATACAATTATTGGCTAAGAAGCACTTCACTAAATCCACAGAGGAAGAAGAGAGAGGAAAGTCAAGGGATGGGTCTTTGGGGTCTAACATTTGTTGGACATCTATTAGCTTCAAACTGATTTACATACAGTTTCTCATTTAATTCTTTCAGTATCCTTATGAATCAGGTAATCTCCTTTGATTGATATGGACTTGATTATTTCAGGTAAAAAGGTTTTTGACTAAAAATTTCTGAGAAACTATCAAGGGTGAATACAATGAATAGGAGTTTGTTTGCCTCACACTGGTTTGGTGTTGACTCAGGAGTTCAACAATGGCAGGGTTGACATCTGGGTAATTCTTTCAGGCTTTTCTTCACAGTTGCAAGATGGCTGCCACAGCGTCAACCATTATGTCTGCAACCAAGGCAAGAGGAAGGAAAAAGGGACGGTACTAGATTATTATTATGTTTTTAATTGGAAGAGCAAAACATTCCCCAGAAGCCCTCTCAAACCCCAGAAGACTTCATTTACATGCCAGAACATTGTCACATCACCACATCAAGCTGGAAGAAAAGTTAAGAGAGTGAGTATTTAGCCTTCCAACCATACTGTGGAAGACAAAAAAGGAGATAGGGGATGAAGGTAAATACTGGATTGGCCAAATAAGAGTGTCTGCCATCATGGAAAAAAAAAAAAAAAAAAAAAAAAGAGTGTCTGCCAGAGTGTACCAGGGTTGAAGTAACTTGTACAATATTTAGCTATTCACATGCACACCTGCTGGCTTCCAAAGTGTGTGATTTCACTAAGTCACCAGTCCTGGTCAGACTCTCCTCCCAATCCATGGGGAAATTAATAAAACAGATAAGCCCTAATACCCATTCATTCCCTGGCTGTGGAGTCACAGTGATGGAGTTGTCCATGAAAGTTCTACAAGAGCAGGTATGGGAACTGGTTTAGACAAAGAAAGGACCCGAGGTGGGAGCGTTCACCTCTTCGAGGTGTGTGCCCTTCATGCAGGTCTCTGTTATCAGCAACCAACTTTGCAATCCAAGATGATGATTGTCAGGATAGGAGAGAGAAGGAGACAATTAGGGAGAAGATAACAGCTAACACTTATTGAACACTTAGCATTAGACCCCATTGTTGTCCTATTGTCACTGTCATTATTCCATTTCTTTTTCTTTTCTTTTCTTTCTTTCTTTCTTTTTTTTAATATAGGAAAAAAGAGACACAGAATTCCAGGGGTCAGATAGCTGGTACAGAGTGAAAATGAAATTCTAACCCACCATCCTAACTACTATGAATTGCTCAGTGTTGTCCAAATGGGGGAATGAAGGAGGTTCTGAGAGACCTTACCCGTCAGGGAGAATATCTCCTCTAACCTCTCACCAGATCCTGAATCTACTTCAACTGCAGGTAAATCCTGCCATGTCTTAATAATTAGGGTTTATACTGCCTTGTAATTTCATGGTTTTATTTGATTCTTAAAGCAACGTTGGAAGTTGTTTCAACAGAAGTGATATGCTGAGTGAAATTAAGTCAGTGTAGCAGGATCACACAGGAAATAAGTACTGGAGGTAGAACTGAAACTCAGGCCATTAGATTGTAGGTTCAGTGCACTTTCCACTCTACCAGAGCACCCAATGAACCTAAAGATTAAATACAAATACCTAGGAGAAGGTCAGAACAATACAGACACATGTTGTTTGAAGTAAAGTGTTGATTGAAGTAAAAGTGATCCATGACAAAATGGGAGTGGGGGAAAGAGCAGACACCGAGCCTAAGAAAGAGGAAGGTAAGAAGGTGGTAGAAGGAGGTAATACTGGAGACGCCAGAGATAGATTTTGCCAACTTCCAACTTTTGCTAGAAAAGGTATGAATGAATGTTTGGATCAAGGATGGCATGTATGTGTCCCACCACTTGCCCCTTACATCTGATGGCAGGCATAACTATTCAGTCTCAATCCCGGTATTTTCATCAACATGGAGCTGCGGGCAACTGCTATCATTCAAGTATTATTGTGTGAAATTACATCCAGTTGCCATCCCTACCCTGAAGGGTCAAAAAATAAAATTTGCAGGGTTTCAGTCAATAAAAGAAGCTCAATGTGTTCAAGAAAAGAAGCTCAATGAGAGAAATCTTGATATATCCTGAGAATACTCAGGCTTTTTTACTAAAGTAGCTAAGCCTTGGTTTCCTCATCTGTAAAACAGAGATAACAGTACTCACATCAGAGGGCTGTTGGAGGTATTAAAACTATAATCCCTACATAGCATTTGGTGTGTGTTTTTTATATTGTTGTTACTAGTACTCATTATTATTACTAGCTATATTTATTATTACTAGTTATATATTACTGGATGGCTACTGATTCTCAGCAATATCTCTAAGTACACATATGAGAAGAAAACAGAATCTATTCTCTAATTTGGTTCCCAACATAGAAACAAATTCATCCATCCATGCGTCCATTTGTTCATCACTCATTCATTCATTCAAGTTAGTGGGTACCTGCCATGTCACAGATACCTTGTTCGACATGGGAAATACGGTGATGAATAGACTGGTTGGAGTTCAGTGCCTTTCCTACAGTTAGCCTCAGGGGAATACGACTGTGTAACAGACTGCCGATTAGGATTTTTCATTACCCTCTGTTGTTGGTAACTAGGACCTGAGACTGAAAACAAAAAAATATGGAGCATTCTAAAAAGAGCTGCCAATCATTGATTTGGACCTGATGTTTCCAATCAGGGATTGTGTAGAGGTGGGCAAAAACCTATTGGCCAAGCTTTACCCTTTCACCCAAGTGAAGGGCTGTTGGCTTTGCTCCGAGAAAGCCATTTGTAGGGATCAGAGGTATCTGCATGAACTGCCATGTGGCTTCCTTGCCCGTAGCTTGTCAAAGTGCAGCAGACTCTCCAGGGCCCCCAGTACAGCCATCAGAGTGGAGTGGACAGTAGTAAGGAGTTCTTGGGACAGCATGCCAGGTCCTCTGAAGGATGTTAATTGTTTTTTTGCTTCTATATTCCTGAAGGCAGGAGACTTGCTAGAGTGCACCATATCAGCAGGACAAGTACCTGGGAGGAAAAGAATGAGAGGGACACCTACTCCGGTTTCCTCAGACGATGACCCTGAGAAGAGGGACCCATAGCCCTTTAGGCTCCACGTGAGGGAAACAGATGTCAGAGAATAAGGCAGAGCAGAGGGACTCCCTGGGTGGTCAGTAAGAAGACCCTCACTCAGAAAGGGGGCTGGGAATCTCTTCCCACAGTAAGTGTGTCTCTTCTCTGCTTTCCACCAGCCTCAGGAGAGCAAGTCAAAACAAGGGAGCCAAAGGGAGCGTGTGTTTCAGGGCTAACCACAGCTCTCCTTCTGCTTTAAGGGCTCTTAGATTGAGGAGAAAAGAGTGGCTCATGCCCCAAACTTCTATCCTAATCCCTTATGTCACCAATCTAGGCTGAGCTGCTTGGTGGTGAGGAGATGAGATTTTAAATTGTGTTTAAGTCTGAAGTTTTAAACTACTCTGGACTTTTAATAACCGAGTATGTCTGGAAAATTATGGATTCTGCCCAAGATGATCCTGAATATTTCAAAAGAGTTAAAATATTCAGTTATAAGAGTTATACATTCTAAAGAGTATAATTTAAGCAATAATTGTAGAAAAATAAATGTTTTATCTTTTAATTTTTTTTTCTTTTTTTTTAAGATTTTATTTATTTATTTGACAGAGAGAAATCACAAGTAGATGGAGAGGCAGGCAGAGAGAGAGAAGCAGGCTCCCTGCTGAGCAGAAAGCCCGATGCGGGACTCAATCCCAGGACCCTGAGATCATGACCTGAGCTGAAGGCAGCGGCTTAACCCACTGAGCCACCCAGGCACCCTTATCTTTTAATTTTTATATCCCACCTAGAGGATACTTCTGGTTAACTGGGTATATTGAGCTGTATATTGAATTTCTGTAATACCAAGGATCACCTGTAGATGGAACTGTACACCTTTCCCAGAACCACATCCTTTTGCTTGGGAGAAAACTTGGAACAGAGGTTGCCAAATCTGTTTGCTTTTTGGGGGGATTTCCTGAGAGACTGTAAAAGTATGGATTGCTGAGTACCAGAATCTCAGAGATCCCATTTCAGGAGCTCTGCAGTGGGTCCCAGCAATAGAGATACAGTTGGTCATGGGCTATGCTTGAGAATACCTTACATCAGAGGGCTTCTAGCTTCTAACCTTGGGGCTGCCTTTGGGAGACAGATCACTATTTTGCCTGATGAGTTTACTTTTCATTCTCCATGAGCAAAGGATTTGTTATTTATGTTTCTTCACGAGACCAAACACTGTCCTCAAAAATCTTTTGTGCTTGACTTTAGGTTTCCATAAATTGGGACTGCTGCTTCTTTTTTGGTTAAACCATAACTTTGGTTGTTTTGGATGATAAAAGAAAGTGTAAGACCCCAGAGACTGAGAACAGCCAAGGAGTTTTATTATTCTTTTAGTTCTTGTAAAATAAAACTTCCAAATCTGGACTGTTCCTGCTTTCTACCAGAAGGTGGTATGTGACAGTAGAAAAGATATTTTTATGTTTCTACATGGTTAGGACTTTCTGAGTAAAGAAATGAGACTTGGGGTGCCTGGGTGGCTCAGTGGGTTAAAGCCTCTGCCTTTGGCTCAGGTCATAATCCCAGGGTCCTGGGATCGAGCCCTACATCGGGCTCTCTGCTCAGCAGGGAGCCTGCTTCCTCCTCTCTGCCTCTCTGCCTACTTGTGATCTCTGTCTGTCAAATAAATAAATAATATTTAAAAAAAAAAAAAGAAATGAGACTTGGTTTAAGGACCGGCCTGGGAAGTTTGATTGAGTAGCCAACAGACCTCAGGAAGGATTTAGAAACTTGTCTTTCTCTGCGTTTATGCCTCAAAGGGGAATAAAACCTTGGTTATAAACTCCAATTGTCTAACTTACTCTGAGGAAATATTTATTTATATTTTGAAGGGTACACACTCAGGAACTTTCCCCTTCTCTTCCCAAAGGGAATACTTAGACATTAAGGAGATTGGGTTTCTCTTCTCTCTGGAGTAGAGGGGGCAATATGTATATAAGCTCTCAGCTTCCTATTTTCAGTGCTCCTCCCCTGCTGGCGAGGGTCTCATTGTTCCAGCTCAGAAGAGGGAAGTATTGGGGCATGACGAATGGAAACAGCTATTGCTGCAAGTCATAATGATTGTCTTGATCCAGAAAAGTCATGTTTGCATTCAGGATAATATAAATAAATATAATATGTTTATCATATTCAAATATGTATACTTATAAATAAATATAAATATTAAAAGCTGATCAGCTGGTAATCTGAAGTGTTAGGGCTCCTGAGATGACATATTTTACTCATTGAAGGGAACAATGAGCAGATAGGTTGCTCAGACTTATGGCTGAGCCTCTGTACACAATGGTGTAATATCTAGTTTAGGAGTGAGATGGCAGAAGAGGGACATGTTCTCACTTTTTTTTTTCTGTCTCAATCAGCAAAGTAATAAAGAGCCCACTGTGATATCAAATCACTAATCTAATCTTTCTTTGATTTTTTTTTTTTTTTGCATTTTATGTTTATTTGGCATGTAGGCATATAGGAGTATGCTGGTAACTGTTTAACAACTAGCTCTCTGGGGAAAGGGGTGGGTGGGGAAGCCCCGGTTTATAGTGTTTGCCAGTATCTGTGGTGTAAATACTCCTACCATGGTTGATTTCAGGCTGCCAAGATGTGTCAACCAGCTTGCAAAATTCCTGAAAATTTAACAATAGGTTCTCCCAAGCTGATGGAAACCAACTGTTTCACACCACTGACATATGGTAAAAACAAACAAAATAAAATGGAACATATACATAAAAGAGCAAGTAATAAAAGAGAATTCCAGATAATATATGTGGATGGTCCCCCTTCAAGACTTGAAGTTTAATTGCTACTCCCCTTCCTTGCTACCTATCCAACATGGGCTACACTCAGTGATTCTTTCATAGGAATAGCATAAGGAGAGGGAAAAATAGTGTCTTAACAGTAGAGAAACCTGGAGAACACTAGTTTAACCAGATGGTGAAAGTTAATATCACCATGTCATGTGTTAAGTGTCATGCAAATACGTACCCCCTAATTAGATGTAATTAGAAGGGTAATTCACATCTTTAGCTTCCAAAATAACCCCCTCTTTAAAAAAAAATAAATCCCTGTAATCCCAGACTAATCGTGAAAAAACGTGAGACAAAGTCAAATTATGGGACATTTCATAGGCTGTCTGATGATCCTCCTCAAGACTTTCAAGGTCATGGCCATCAATGAAAGACTGAGAAACTGTCACAGACCAGAGGAGACTTGGAAGATATGACAGCTAAATGCACTGTGGTTTTCTGGATTGGATGGTGGGACAGATAAAAGATATTAATGAAAGAAATGATGAAATCAAAATTAAGTCTGGAGTTCAGTTAATAGCAACGTACCCCCGTCAGCCTCTTGGTTTTGACAAGTACATACTGAAAATGTAGCATGTAGACAATGAGAGAAACAGGCTGAGGGGTATACAGGAATTTTATGCAATATTTTTGTAACCTTTCTGAAAATCTTAAGTTATTGCAGAATAAAAAGCTATGCTAAGATTTTTGGTTTGTTTGTTTTTAAAGCAACACGAGAGGGGAGAGATGGATGAACAGGTGGAGCACAGAATTTTTAAGGCAGTGAAACCATTTTGTATGAAACAGTGATGGTGGATACATGTCATTCTATGTTTGTTCAAACCCATGGAATATAAATGACACCCAGAGTGATCCTTCATGTAAATTGTGGACTTGGGGTAGTTGAGACGTCTCAGTGTAGGTTCATCGATTGTAACAAATGCACCATCTGAGGGGGATGTTGACAATTGGAGGTAGGTGCTTTGTGTGCAATGAGAGACAGGATATGTATAGAAACTACTTTCTGCTCAATTTTGCCATGAACCTAAACTGCTCTAAGAAATCGTCTATTAAATAAAAACAACAATAGCCAAGCAAGCATGATTTCTGAACAGAAAGCATTTCTAATGGCATTATATATATTTTCCCTCACTGTAGGTATATATGATCTACCACTCAGATCATATATACCTACAGCGAGGGAACATATAGCTCCTTTAAGTTCTCTGAGAAACTAACAGAGATACCATGCACACTCATCTTCACACTGTGATAAGCAGACACTACTTCATGTTAAATCTGGTGAGAATAGAACTGTATAGGAGCCCGAACCCTGGTTGACAGAGGAAAACCGAGGCTTGGTGACCCGCTCAATGTGAGTCAGTTAGTGATAAAGGCCGGGACATAGGAATCTTGTCTCCCACCCCAGGGATCCTGTCATTACATGCAGCTGTTCAGAGTGCATCACAACATAACAAGCTGTCAACTGAATAATGCTGAAAAGAAAAATGATTATCTCCATGGCACGTTAACAAGCATCTTTTTGTTTTCAACAATAGCAATGTTGGGGAAACCATCATTTATCAATATTCTGACTCTTCCATAGCTGCTTAGTTTTTCTTGAGCAAAAATCTTTAAAATATACTTTAAAACTTTGCTTTTAGCTTCAATTACCTACCCACCTGCCTCCGTTGGGATGGACTGTAAAATCTCCCTTTATTTCCCTTTTCTAATTCAGAAATGGCTGGTGAACTTGCACAGTTGGCTTGCATGCTGAGGTTCTAGAAAACAATTTCAGGCAGAGGATGACTGTGTAGATATCAAATTAGCACAGACTATGTTTCCTCCACTGAATGCATCCTTTGAAATGGATGAAGCAACAGAGAAGGTGGTGGCTCTAGGAATGTGAATAAAAACTATAATAAACTCCCAGAGAGAAAATAGTGGTTAGGCCACAATATGGGGGGCGGAAAATGGCAGTTCACATGGACAGGATAAACCCTGCAGATGAAGGGAGTTCTTTTGTCTTTATTTCTCACATATTTTCTGCCAGTGTAGATCAGAAACCCAGTAGCATAAGCTCAGCCCTGGCTAGAGACCAAAGAGAAATGACACTTCTATGCAGTTGGGGTGGGAAGCAAATAACAGGTGAGAGCAGACCTATCAAGGAGTACATGATTTGATTATAATATTGTAGCACTCAGGGCACAGATTCTGAACAGGTTCTTTGAAGGCTGTGCTGGGTTATGGGTGTCTCAAAATTCATATGTAGAAGTCGTAACCCTCACTACTCCCAGAATGCAACATTATTTGGAAATGGGATTATTGCAGATGCAAATAGATATGATAAGTAATACTAGAGTATAATAAGCCCCTAATCCAGCCTCCCTGGTGTCCTCATAAAAAGGGGGAATTTGGGCACAGGCGCACAAAATGGGAGAACACCATGTGAAGATGAAGGCAGCTATTGATGGGGGGTAGTTCTATAAGCCAAGGAATGCCAAAGATTGCCAGGAAACTACCAGAAACTAGAGGAGAGGTACAGAAGAGATTCTTCCTCATGGGACTTACAGTCCTGTCCATGTCTTGATCTTGGATTTCTAGCTTCTGGAACCATGAGACAATAAATTTCTGTTGTTTAATCCACCCAATTCGTGGTATTTTGTTAAAGCAACCCTAGGAAACCAATACAGAGGACAGTGTTGCCTGGTGAGGGTGGCAAATAGGAGAGATTGAGAACAATGTGTGATTCCAAAGATTCAGCATTCTAAGGTCTGGTCCCCTCTCCTCCTTAAACTCACCAGGAGAGCAACTAAGACTGGACTTTAGCCTCTCCTCCTGGTACCAATTACCCAGGAAAGTTATAACAATCCATATAACAGGTCGAACAGTGTCATAAAATATTAGAACTAATAAGAGATATCAGTAATATTAGCAAAGACCATTCAAACTTTAGTGTCCCTCTATTATCAGTAATTAAAAAAAAACTAGAAAATATAATGGAAAATAACATGATAGCAATAAATTCATAGCACATCTAGGAATTTACTTGACAAAGAATGCATGACACTTATAGTGAGTAAAGTAGAAGACAGAGACAAATTTCTGAATGTAAGACAATACCATATGTTCACAGATGGAATGACTTAAAATGGTAATGGAATCAAATCTCCTAAAATTAATTTATAAATTAAATACAATTCAGAAAAATTCCAGCATTATTTTTTGATAGAATTGAACGACTAATTCTCATATTTGTGGCTAATATCAAAGTCAAGTTAATTTTTGAAGCGGTGAGTAAATGAAGGGGAATTTCTTAGCAGATATAAAGATAGACTATGAAGCCATGGTAACAAAAATGGTTTTGGTACAGGAATAATGTATTACTATAATGAACAAAATGGAAAGTTTAGAAGATCCATATCTGTCTAGGAACTTGATATATGATAGAGATGACAAGACAAGTCAACGGAGAAAGGGCAGTTTCTTGAGTAGTTGATCTTGGGAAAGGCAAAGTGAGATTTCTACCTCACACCATATACAGAGTAGATAATTTGAGACTTAAACGTGGAACATAAGACCTGTAAGATAATGAAAAAATAGGAGAATTTTTAAATGGGATTAGTATCTAAGATATACAAAGTACTCCCGCAAATCAACAATAAAAAGTCATTAATACCAACACAATGTTTCAGACTTGAGTAGGGGAGCCACAATGGGAAACTCAACTGACTCACAGTATAGGGAAAGCTTTCATCTTCACTCATGGTCATAGAAATGTCCAATTTAAGCAGCAACAAGACACTGCATTGTAGACAAAAATCAGATTTTCAGAGAATATTAAGTTTGACAAGGATGGCAAGGAGGTGAGGAAATAGGAGATTTCACATTTTAGGTGGTGGGACTATTAATATTAATTGGATCAACATTCTAAGGAATGATTTGGCAAGTGATATGGCAGAACTCAGCAAGATATTATGCTTTTAGTTATAAAATAAACAGAATTTTAATTAAAAAAATGAAATTCTGAATAGGATTTTTTGCACAAATACAACCCTACAGGACATCAATGAATTTATATCAACAGTAGTGACCACCTCCATGAATGGGGGAAGTCCAAACTCATTCTTCTCTGGATATATGGTGTGGAAGAAAGGATGTGTCCTTTGGAATTAGACCTACTCCAACTTCAGTACACTTTCTACTGCACCATGGACAACTTGCCAGTGCTGTTAAAACCACAATTGTCATGAGACTGAAACCAGCCACAGCAGATTACTCTTGCTAACTGTTGGCTCAGACTGAAAACCCATTCATAGGCCTAAACAAAATAATGCTTTAAAAAATTACTTTGATAAATATTGTTAATGCAATAATGCCTCTTGGGTAGGGGCATCTCAGTATCAACCGAGAAATGTCAAAGATTGGACTTATTAGAACAAAACACTGATTCATCTTTGTGTCTCTAGTACCTAGCTCAGTTCCTAAAATTTAGGGACTTCTTAATCATTTTTTAAATTGAAAGACAGGAAAAGCCCCTTACTTCCAAAAATCACAGGAAGACACTTTTTGGAGAGAGTGACCTCAACTCTTTTCCTCTTCTGATGGTCTTTTTATTTAAAAAACAAAACAAAACAAACAAACAAACAAACAAAACCCCCAGCAAACATATTTGGACCCCCAACTGTGTGCCAGGAACTGGACCAAGTGAATTACACACATGACCTTACTGAATTCTTCCAAGGATTCACATGTAAAATCTATCAGATTACTGGGTACAGATGAAGAAACAAGACTTGGAAACTTTAACTTTGCTCATGGTCATATTGCAAGGCATAGAGTAAAAAATTAAACCAAGTCTTTCAACTTCACAGATATTAAAGGAACAGCTACAAGGTAGAACCCTCCCTCTAGTAAGATAGATGCTGAAAAGATAAATAGAACATGGTGTCTTTTCTCAAGAGCTTACTCTCTGCTTTGTCATTTGTAAACTGTGGAAAGTCTGAAATATTTTATGCAAAGAATTTGAAAAAAGTTCTGAGAGATAACAAAAGGAAAAGTTTAATTTTCATTGATTAGGAAATGGCTTCCCAAAGATGGTGGCCAATGAGCCAGGCATGAAATGGTTCTGAATTTGAATGTGTCCAGAGGCATTTTTTGAGAGGCCTTTAGTCAAGCTAAAGGGCAAAACATTTAGATCAGGGATACCAAAGGAGGCTGGGAACGAAGGAAGGAAGATGGAAGAGGACATGGATATCTGAGATGCATCTTCATCGATGTGATAGCTCCAAGTCTGGGACTCCATCACGTCACTGAAGGTAATGCTGCAAAGCCAATGTTCCAAATGCGGAGTCAGGAACTTTGTGAATCCCCTGAATTTTGGGGCAAAATGTATATGCGTGTGTGTGTGTGTGTGTGTGTGTGTATGTAACAGAAAGAGAGTGGAGAGGGAAGATGTGTGGGGAGGAACGGTGGTATGAGTGCTATTTTCTGAAGAGAAAGACCACAGTCCATAGGGGATCATTATGGATTCTCTATGGATGAATCATCTACAAAAAGGTGAAGAGTCTTGGCACATAGAAGGAGAAGGCAAAGATAGGATCTTTGGAGTTATGTAAAGAATGCGAATTCAGTGAAGGAGGCTAGAAGGAAATTGTCAGAACCATGAACATCTGCTATTACAGAGGGCCAAGAGAGAAAAAAATAACTTGAAGCATGAGATGACTGGTCAACCACTCCTAGCGAGGATAAGAGATCAACAAACATACTGGTTCTCCTCGGTGTGATCATCTGTGCTTTCCTGGGTTACCAGGAAATATTTGCTGCTTTTAATGGGTGCTTTACATGATTAAGAATAATCAAGCTAATGCAATCACAGCTGAAAAACAAACTCTCTTTAAAAATGCTCCACAAGATGGCACTATGGGCCAATAAGAATATTCACTGGGCCTCCTCAAATAAAGTCTGTTTACCTTCCTCTCCTTTTTTCTTTATCCTTTGCTAATATACTGCAGCCTGATCTCCTGCATTATTTGTCTATTAAAAATACTGGCATTTGGAAATAATATCCCTAATTTTCACAATTCCCACTTACTCTTTATGTAATCATCAGTAGACTTTGGAAAGCCTTAATTTGAATCTCAGTTCTAATACAGGAAGTTGGATCTAATCTCTAATTTACTAAAAACCCTCAGAAGGCTGTGTGCAGTCATTGCTGGCATTTATTGGTCCCTGGGGAGCCTTGAGATTGGGAAAGACGGGAGGGAAATAGGAGTAAAAGGAGAGAAAGGGCTCTCAGTTTGATCAGAAAAGCAAAGAACACAACACAAGCTTCAGCCATGATTGGCCTGGCAAGGGAGTAAAGCAGCCAGGAAATCCACGAAGCTACAATGTCGCTTTCAAGAAAAAGAATTTCATTATCTTCATGTACATAGTTGTTGGAACTTTCACTTAAAACCCATGTTTTAAAAGTTGTTATTATTGTGCAAAAAGAACAAATGGCTTGAATTAGACACCAAGAAGAAGTATTAAAATTTATCGTTTGACCATAGGAAATCATAATACGATTTTACATTGAAATGGCACCACCGGTTTATGAAGTGCTAGTATACCTCCATCATCTTGTATAATTCTCAGAACCACCTAGTGGGTGGGCATGTCACCAACCCCACTTCACACATCTGGATGCTGTGACTCAGAGAGTTTCAGAGACTTGCTCAAGGATACTCAGCCACCAAGTGGGAAGGTGGCATGAAAATCTAGGTCTTTAATTTCCTTATCTGTGAAAGGAGCTAATGACACTTACTGTTACAAAGATGTATTAAACATAAGACATAGTAAAGGTCTAGTCAGAAAGTCAGTTTACGTTAGCTAGTTTCATTATTTAGAATTAGTTAAAATGCCTATTTCTAGTGATATATATATATTAAGGATCTTCGGTTGCAACAACAGAAACCAATTAACTTGCTAATAATCTGCTAAATTACCTCTCGTTAAACCATGCCCCTCCCCCATTGTGCAAAAACAGAATTTATTGGAAGAACACAGAATAGCTGCAGAATCAGAGGAAAAGGAGATGAGCCTGGCTTTGCAAGTACGGGAGGCAGGAGATATGGGGATTGACCCACTTCGGAACCTGTGTGCACTCCATAACAAGTGGAAGCAAGGCTGACACACACTGCTCTGCCAGGTGAAGGCAAGATACCTGAAGGGGAAATTGGGGTGCTGTCATAGAAGAAGAAATAATTTACCCAGCAGGGAAAAAAAAAAAAAAGCATCTGATGTCATTGCATAGAATATTTCTATAACGAAGACCTTAAACACCACTTTATGTAGAGCTAATGCTAATTGCCTATATTTACTGAACACTTACATGCCAGGCACTATTACGTTTACTTACTTGTTTAATCCTCTGATAATCCTACAAGGCAAGTGGTAGTATTAGTACCATTTTACAGGGAAGGAAACTAAGGAACAGAAACTATTTGACCAGAGTGGCAGAGGTAAGTTTCAAACTCAGCTAGAGCTCATCACATCAGAAAACAACAGACTTTAGAGGATGGTGGTCAAAATAAAATATGTTGTTATTAGATGGAAACATGAATTGCTGGTATTTAGTAACTATTTTGTGCCTGGAAATACAGTGGTTTCCCATGACTTTGTCTTATACATGTATAGCACTTAGAACAGTGCCTGGAGTATAATCACTGCGCAAGGACACTTCCCATTATTATTAGATGATCCTGCCCATCTACAGTTTTTAGCTTTAAAAACCAAAATTGAGCAGGGACATTATTATTGAAACTGGACTGGGAGTAAAAGCCCAGGAGGGTGTCCTTTGACTGGTGTCACACTGAAGTTCCCCAAGAAGAGAGCTAAACATTGTGCTTATTCTTTTCCACTTAATGATCTTTGTGCATCTGTACTGTTTGCTACTTGTCTTTCTTCTCAGATGTCAGTTTATAGCATATGCCTTGGGACTGGGATCAACACAGCAGCCTATGCAGAAGGCTGGGCTTCATCCTTTGGGGCTTGATCCCCTCTCCCTCTCCCCTCCCTCCCTCCCTTCTTGCCCTCTCAGCACTGCTACTGAAACTACCCTGAAGAAATCTTCTGTGTGACCCAGAGCTGGAATTGTCTCTGGGAGCTGCTTCGCTGAACCTTTGAGCTGTTTATCAACAAGGAGGAGGGGCAGCTAATCAACTGTTGTGAAAAAAGGGGCAGGAGATGGCCCATGTCCTGGAGGAGTGACTGCCCCTGGCAACCCCCAGGGAGCACTCGGGTTCTCAGATAAGGTGGGACAATCAATGACTCTACAATTCACTACAGATCCACACACTACCTCTGCAAGAGAAAAAGAATTCCTGAGCACAATTTCATGCTTCTCCTTCAAACACAAGCATCACTGCAATCTGCCTGAAGAAGCAAGGTCATGCATAAGCCAAGGGTTACTTATTTTCTGGAAGGATAAATGAGGACTTGTTTTCAGTGAAAACTGATTTCCAAGAAGCATGTGTCTTCTTGACTGCTGACCCACTTCCGGATTCAATCCTGGCAGCTGCGCTTTCGAGAATTTCATCAGGGTACCTTCCTGCTGTGAGTCCATGTTGGAACTTACATGGTCTTTAAAAGGCACAAATAGCTGCGTTGCATAATGTAACCTGAAGTTCTGACAACCCCACTTATACTCAGGCTAAATTTAAAGGTCACCATTGCGGGGAAATAGTGGCAAGAGAATGAAAGTGCCTTAAACACGAATTTCACAGATGGTTTCTCATTTTGAGAGTCTTGCACTGTAAAATAGAGACCAAATTGCCAGTGAGCTTAACAAAATATACAAGCGTAGAATCCATTTCTTGGGAACAAGGTAGCTTTAGGAAAAATTGTAAAATATGTAGACACAAGTGTGAAATGGTCCGAGTTTGTCTTAGATGTCCTCTGGAAGATCATTTGTTCTTTCCCCTTATATTCATCAAGACTTGGCTAAGCCCTGTGAATCGAATGGTACACAAGACAAATATAAATCCCTGCCTTCACAGAGCTCTCAGCTTATCGGGGAAAAAACATACAGAAACATGTGACTACAATAAAGGGAGAGAAGGTGATAAAAGAAGAAATTGGGAACATTTGAGAAGCAGAGTGTGGACAAAGGTATGGACAGCATTTTCCCCAGGGAAGTGATGCTTTAGTTGGGAAATAAAGGATGAGCAGGAGAAAAGCAAGTCAGAAGAGAAAGGATAAGGCAGATACAGGGAATAGCATATCTTGAAGCTCAGAGAGGAGAAAGAGCAGTGTAGCTGACACTAAAGATAATCTAGGGCAGGCTCAGCAAATTATGGCCCACAGGTCCATAGTCCAGCCTGCTGCCCATTTTTGTAAACAGAGTTTAATTGGAATGTAGCCACATTTACCTCTTTCCTTATTGTTTATGGTAGCTGTTATTCTACAGCGGTTCAGCGGAGTAGTTATGACTGAGAAAGTATGGCAACCAGCTCATAGTAGGCACTTAATAGTTTCTGTTCTATTACTGCATTCTTCTCATTTTGCCAATGAGAACATTGATGTGAAATACATTAAGGGGGAATAGAAAGTTCCTATATTCCTAGGAAGGGGCTCATTGTTCTTTGGCCAGACCCAGTTTTAAACCCGTCCTAATTGATCAATAACCACTTTGCATTAGCACCCACAGTGCTGAAAGTCATTAAGTCAGCAACACTGTCACACAGGCATCCATAGCAAAAGGTCAAACAATCTGTGAACACCCATCTGAAAAATCCATCGATCTCTGAATTCTAATCTTTCCAAATATCTCTATATATCTCCAGCGCTCAGCTTTACTTAGAGAGATCAGACCCTACAAGTTGTTACTTTTGGAGATGCCCAAAGTGAGAAATGTGCCTGAATTTTGAGGATTTGAATCTACATATGCACATATCTTACTGCAATTACATTCTCTCTTGTCCCCCCCATTCTCTTGTCTCTTGTATTTCTCAAGTTTGGAATGCATACCCCTGGTGTTAGCTGGGATGATGGTAGGTGGTATGCAACCTTGGCATTAAATAACATCACGTCACATAGGGAGAAAGTCATTTTCTTTTCCATCTTCCATTGTTTCACATAGCAATGAAGAAAATAGGCTGTGGAGGAAGACCATTTTACTGTATTAGTTATCTTTTGCTGTGAAACAAATTAGCCCCAAACCTAGAGACTTAAAACACCATTTAAAATTTGTTATGTTACATGGATCATGTGGGTCAGACACTCAGGAACAGGAAAGCTATGTGGTTCTGACCTGGGGTCTCTCATGAAGTAAAAGTCAAGGTGTCAGCCAGGGCTACAGTCACCTGAAGGATCCTCTTTCAAGATGGCACACTCACATGGCTGGCAAATTGGCGCTGGCTGCTGGCAGGAGGCATCAGTTCCTTTCCATTGACCCTCTCAAAAGGGCTGCTTGAGTGTCCTCATGATATAGAAGAAGACTTTCCCAGAACAAGTAATCTCAGAGGATAAGGTGGAGATAAAAGTATCTTTTCTGACCTAGACTTGTGTTTTAATCAGTTTGGGGTGCTATAGTAGAACATCAGAAACCAGGGGGCTTATAAACAAAACTTATTTCTTACAGTTCTGGAAGACTTAAGTCCAAGGCCAGTGTGTCAATAAGGTCTTTGGTAAGAGCCCTCTTCTTGTTTGCAGATGGCTATCTTCCTATTGTATCCTCACATCATGGGAAGAGAGCCAGCCAGCTCTCTGGCCAGACCAGACACACAAAGGATTGGTGTCCTTTATAAAAGACACCAATCCCATTCATAAGGGGTCCACCTTTATGATTTAACTATCTCCAAAAGGTCTCACACCTTAATATCATCGTAAGATTTCAACATATGAATTTTGGGGGAACACAAATGTTCAGTCCATAACGTCTTAAAAATCACACATTATCATTACTTCTGTATTCTTTGGTCACACATGCTAACGTTGATACAAAAAGGGAGCCAACTCCACAAAGGTATGAATACCAAGTGGCCAGCATCACTGAGGATCACTTTGGAGGCCATTTTGGCATCTGCTATTACCACTTATTAACTGGGTAATGCTGGATAAATTATTGAACTTCACTGTGCCTCAGTTTCCTTATCTATAAAATGAGAATAATATTACCAACCTTTTTTGAGAATTAAATAGTAAATCATACAAGTAAGCCCATAGAACATTGCTCAGAAATAGAACACACTGAGAAATGTCCACTATTAGTACTTTTATACCTCTTTAATTCAGTGCTACTTAAAAAGCCAGTCTTATCAGAAGGTAAGGAGTTAACACAAGAATGTAAATCAATGCATTGATTCCTTCGTCTAGAGAGTTAGGCTGCCAAAAAAAAAAAAAAAAAGAAAAAAGAAAAAAAAAGTCAGTTATATGTTAAAAATAATTTTTAATTAAAAAAAAAGCCAACTGAACACAATATAGCATGTAGTGATATAGTTGACTTACATTCTGGAGCAAGCTATTAACTGTTTGCAGATTGAGAAAGCAATTTGCAGACCAGCAGCCAGTCCACAAACCATACTTCGAGTAGTGCTTTTCTAACTTTTGATCATCTCTCTTTTTAACCACAAGAGTGTGAGCAACAGGGATTAATGCTGTTGTGTTCTTTTTTCTTTTCTTCTCTTTTCTCCTTAGTTTCTCAAAATATAGGAGGTGGGTGAACTACAGAAGAAGGAAGGAGAGATGCAGCTAAAAGGAGGAGGTGTTGATGGGTGGAAGAGCACAGAAAACAATGGAAAGGCAGTTACCATCTGTTTAATGGCAAATGGTGGTTTTTCTCCATTTACAGATTCATTGCAGAATCTCTTTTTAAATAAATTTGTGTCTTAGCCTGGGTTCCCTGAAAGCAGAGTTGGAGATGAAGACTTGCCTGTAGGCTATTCATCTGGAAAGCAATTCCAGGGAGTAGACACTGGGGAGAAGATAGGGAAGCAGATACTAGAACAAAACGTTGAATTGACCATTGCTGCAGGCTCTGATGTTTTGTCTTACCAGGATCTTCCAAGAGCTTTTTGATATTCCTGTCTCCCTGGGATTTAAAGGGAAAAACATTTATCTACAGGCTTCTTTCCTCTATTGGTCTTAACTCTCTTTACTCCAGGGCTGCATGCTGCATGTAAGTGTTGCATGGGCTTTGGAAGGGAGTTGAGGGATGCGTCAGAAGAGCTCCAGGCTAGGCAACAGGAAGTGTGTGGTATAGCTGGAGGCCAAGTGCTCTGTGCTTATTCCTTTGCAGACCTCCTTGAAGTCTACTACTTGTAATATTCACAGTAGCAGCTATAGCAAAATATAGGCCCCAGAAGGTTTCTGTGGATCATAAGAGAAGTCGAGTAGAATGCATTGAAATAATGAAGTGTGTTTTGAAAAACAAAGTAATACTAAGTAGGGACTTTAAGTTGCAGCTTAAACATTTAAAGAGCTTAGAAGTCATCACTCTCATCCTAATAAAGAAAGGCTGGATAAATTGAAAATCAATGACTTATCGCAGACCCATCAAAAAATTCAGGTTGGACCTATCAGAAAAGTGTAAATGTGGGGTAAATTGCCAGCTCAAAGTGAAGAGAAACAGAAAACTGCTTACCTAGAGAGAAGCTGCTAGAGCCATGCCATGGTAGGAATATCAAAATGGCAATTTTAGCAAATTACTAGATATGGGATATGGACTAGTGTGACCATGAGAAACTGCTGAGGATCATCAGTCTTAGGGGTCCCCCAAACTTTCCTGGGCTTTCTCTCTAGGAGTTCTGTCAGGTTCTCATGGGGGGATCTGACTCTGGCAACAATTGTGGAAGAAGTCCAGAGCCTTCTTCATGACAAGGGACTCCTCCCCTATGAAAAGACACTGCTAGAGCCCTGTTCCAGATGGAAGAAAGCGTTCCTTCTCCCTTCACTCTTCCTGTCCCAACTAAGGGAGCAAACATACAAACTAATTTCATCAGGGAATGACAACAATGTCACAAGGGACAGGAGGGAGGTATTGTTAATACTCTGTTATAAGATACCTGCACTGCCCATGAAGTGGTAAAGTGTCCTGGGGGCTTAGATTAGTGTTGTGTGCTAAGCGTTTATCACTAAGAGAGACTACTAAGAGAGCAAGTAATGTGAAGTCATACTTTTAAGATCACGAGGTCATAGATTACTACGTATAAAATGCAGAACTATAAAACTCCTAGAAGATAATGCAGGAGGAAATCCAGGTGACCTTGGCTTTGGTCTCCTAGATAATTGAAAAGGTGATAATTGATAAATTGATAAGTTGGGCATCATTAAAATTAAACACTTCTGCTCTTTGAAGGACGCTGTTAAGAGAACAGAAGGGCAAGTCATAGACTGGGTGAAAATCTTTGCAAAACACATACCTAATAAAGAACTGGTAATCAAACTTTATAAACAACTTTTAAAACTCAACAATAAGAAAACAACTAAATTAAAAAATCAGTAAAATCCCTGAACAGACATCTGAAAAGATGCTGAACCCCATATCTCATTAGGAAAATGCAAATCAGAATGACAATGTGACACCACTACATGCCTATAAAAATGGCTAAAATCCAAAACGCTGGCAGCACCAAATTCTGGTAATGACATGGTGCAACTCCCATTTTTTGCTGGTGGGAAATGGCACAGCTAGTTTGGAAGATAATTTGACAATTTCTTAAAAAACTAAACATACTCTTACCACCTGATCCAGCAGTCATTGTCCTTTGTATTTATTCAAATGAGTTGAAAACTTACATCCATACAAAAACTTGTACATGAATGTTTACAGCCACTTCATTTGTAATGCCAGAACTGGGAAGCAACTAAGATGTCCTTTGATAAGGTGAATGGTAAAACAAACTGTGATACCCATACAATGAAATATTATACGGTAATGAAAAGAAAGGAGCTATCAGGTCACAAAAAGATATGGAAGAGACTTAAATATTTATTGCTAAGTGAAAGAAACCAATCTGAAAAGGTTATGTACTAGATTAACCCAATATATTACATTCTGAAAAAGCACAAAACTATGACATCAGTAAAAGGATCAGTTGTTGTCAGAAGTTTGTGAGAGGGAGAGGACAGGATGAATAAGTGGAGCACAAAAAATATGCCCATAGTGAAACTGCTCTGTGTGATACAGTAAGGGTGGATGCATGTCACTATACATTTGTTGAAACTCACAAAAAATACAACACAGAGTGACTCTTAATGTGAAGTATGGACTTCAGTTAATAATTATGTATCGATGTTGGCTAATCAATGCAAAAAATATACCACAGTAATGCAAGATGATGGGGGTGGGAGGAAGTCTATGGAAACTACTTTCTGCCCAATCTTCCTGTAAAATCAATAAAATTTTTAATTTAAAATGTTATCATATCAAATGTTCAATTAAAAGCAGAGAAGGCAAAAAGAGAGGGAAAAGAAACCACTTTCTGCCCAATCTTCCTGTCAAATCAATAAAATTTTTAATTTAAAATGTTATCATATCAAATGTTCAATTAAAAGCAGAGAAGGCAAAAAGAGAGGGAAAAGAAACCAAGAACAAATGCAGGGAGTAGAAAACAGTTACAAACAGGAAAGATACTAACCCAACAATACCAATAATCACTTTGAATGTGACTAGTCAAATATAGCCATTATAAAATACAGATGGTATGACTGGCTATGTAGAAAATCCCAAAGAATCTACAAAATAATCCAACAACTCTTGAAACTAATAAGCAAGTACAACAAGCTAAGTGGATATAAGGTCAATGTACAAAAGTGAAAGGCCTTTCTATATATCAACAAGGAACAACTAAAATATGAAAAGAAAATACCATTTACAACTGCATAAAAATGTAATAGGTATAAATCTAACAAAATATCTTGCCATTTGCAACAAGCAAGGCAGTATATTCCGCTAAGCAAAATAAATCAGAGAAAGACAAATGCCATATGATTTCACTCATATGTGGAATTTAAGAAACAAAACAGACAAAGGAAAAAGAGAGAGACAAATCAAGAAACAAACTCTTAACTATAGAGAACAAACTGATGGTTACCAGAGGGAAGGTGGGTAGGGAATGCGTTAAATAGATGATGAGAATTAAGGAGAGCACTGGCTATTGTATAGAAGTGTTGAATCACTAAATTGTATACCTAAAATTAATATTACACAGTATGTTAAGTAACTGGAATTTAAATAAAAACTTGGAGGAAAAGAAAATAACAAAATATGGGGCATCTGGATAGCTATTGAGTGTCTAATTCTTGATTTAGGCTCAGCATGATCTCAGGTTCATGCAATTGGGCCCTGCTTGGGGCTCCATGATGAACATGGAGCCTGCTTAAGAGTCCCTCTCTCCTTCTGCCCTTCCCCCTGTTTCCTGCTTACCCACTCTGTCTCTCTAAAATATATATATTATATGTATATATTTATGCAGGATATGTATATGGAAAAGAGTAAAAGACCGATGAAAGAAATAAAAGGAGATTATATAGGTGAAACGGTATTGTGTGCTTATAGGTTGGAAGAGATAATATTGCTCAGATGTTAATTATTCCCAGCTTGATCTATCAACTCAATGCAATTCCAATCAGAATCCAGCATGCTATTTTGTAGATATCAACCATCTGACTCTAAAAAATTCAGACTTTGCATTTTTACATGGACAAGCAAAGATGTAAAATAGCTAGCACAATACGGAAGAACAAAACTGAGGGACTTGCATTACCAAATTCAAGACTTACATTTAAGCTAAAGTGTATGGGAAAAAGAATGGACACATTGATCAATAGACAGAATAGGGAGCACAGAACCTCCTTAAATATAGTCAACTGATTTTTGACGAAGGAGAAAGGACAGTTTTTTCAACAAATGGTGTTGGAACAATTAGATGTCCATACGTAACACATAAACCTAGACATAGACCTTACACCTTACCAAAAATTTACTCAAAATGGATAATAAATTTTAATGTAAAATGCAAAACTATAAAACTTCTAGAAGAAAATGTAGGAAAAGCCTCTGTAATTCTGGATTTGGCACTGAGGTTTTAGATACAACACCAAAAGCATGATTCATGATTCATGAAAGAAAAAATAGGTAAGCTGGGCTTTGTTAAATTAACAACTTTTTTTCACTGAAAAAAGACACTTTTAAGAATATGAAAAGGCAGCCACAGTCTAGGAGGAAATACTGGCAAACATAACTTTAAAGGACTTGTATTCAAAATATGCAAAGGAGTCTTAGAACTCAACAATAAGAAATGAGAAACTCAATTTTAAAAATTGGCAAAACATTTGAAAAGACATTATTGAAGAAGGTAGATGGAAAATAAACATATGAAAGTATGCTCGATATCTTTATGTGGTAGGCAGCATGATGGCCCTCCAAATACGTACACATTCTAATCTTCACAACCTGTGTATATATTACTTTTCATGGCAAAGGGACTGCACATATGTTTAAAGAATTTGAGAAGGGAGATTATCCTGAATTATTCTGCTGGATCCAATCATGTGAGTCCTTAAAACTAGAAAAATGTCCTGGTGCACTCAGAAGGAGATGCATGACAGGAGAAGGGTCACAGTGATGCTCTGCTATTGGGTTTGACAAGGTAGGAAGAGGCCAGGAGCCAAGGAATTTTAGCATCTTCTAGAAGCTGTGGGAGTCAGGGGAACAGATTGTCCCCTAGAACCTCCAGAAAGAGTGTAGCCCTGCTGACACCTTGATTTTAGCTCAGAGAGACCAGCATTGGACTTCTAACTTATTCTATTAAAATGTAACACTTTTGTGTTCTTAAATTCACTTGGTGTGTGGCAACTTGCTGCAGCAGTAAATAAAGATATTTTGTCATTGAAGAAATGTAAATCAAAACTACAATGAGATATTGCTGCATAGCTATCAGGAGAGCCAAAATAAAAAAAAAAATGGCAATACTAATTGCTGGTTAGCATGCACAGTAATAGGAACTCTTATTCTGATTAGAATGCAAAATGGTACAGCCAGTTTGGAAGACAATTGAAGTTTCTTACAAGCAGTCATATCCTGAGGTATTTACCCAAATGACTTGAAAATTGTTATTAACAGAAAAATTGTATGTCAATGTGTATAGCAGCCTTATTCATAATTGCCAAAAACTGGAAGCAAACTGGTATGTCCTAAAAGAGGTGAATGAATAAACAAACCGTGGCACATCCATATAACGAAATAATGTATATTCAACAACAAAAAGGAATGTGCTATCGAGTCATATGGATACACGGATGAACCTTAAATGCATCCTGTAAGTGACAGAAGCCAGCCTGAGATGCCTAAATACTTTATGATTCCATTTATATAACATTCTGAAAAAGAGAAAACTATAGAGTTTGCAGAAAAAGAGAGAAACCTAAAACAAGAACAAAACAAACAAAACAAAACAAAATGGTGGCTTCCAGATTAGGGAAAGGGATGGCTGAATAGGTGAAGCACCTGTGATTTGTTTATAAATGAAACTATTCTGAACAATACTGTTATTGTACCATGTATTTGCCAAAACCCATAAAACATTAAAGCATGAACATTAAAGAGTGAACATTAATCTCATAACCTCATAACATGAGGTTATTTTGGGGGCACCTGGGTGGCTCAGTTGGTTAAGCATATTACATTTGATTTTGGCTCAGGTCATAGTCTTGGGGTTGTGAGATTGAGCCCTGCATCAGGCTCTGTACTGGGCATGGAACCTTTTGGAATTCTGTCTTTCAGCCTCCCTCCCTTCCTCTCTCTCTCTCCCTACCTCTCTCTCAAAAGAAAAAAATCATGTAAGAGATTGGGATATGGGACATGCCAGGGTGGGATGGAGAATATTATAAAACAATCTAAATGTATTGCAAGTGTTTGAAATAACCTCATTGAAGGAGGTGGAGGGAAAGGTGCTGATAGTAGTACCTGGAAAAAAGCGGAGTCTATAAGACTATAGGCAGAAAAACCTGCACATAAGTGCTGTACTTTAGTTGATAAAGTTATCTCCTACAGGGGTAGTTAACGATTCTGATACTGCTAACATGTATATGGGAATTGAATAATGAAGTAAACAGGTGGTGGGTGGTGGGAGCCAGGCTTCTCATGGTTGGAGTGGCAAGATATAGACAGGCGAGGGAAAAGGCTAGAATGGTTTCTATGGTAACAAATTAGAATTGAAAACATCAGTATGAACTTACATTAAGCTTAAAATTGATACCAACGGTTATATATAGAAATGCTTGTGGATATCTGTTTATCTCAGGTTTACATACACACTTACATTTCCTTCCTCTGTCAGTTGAAAGGGACTACAAACAATACCCAATAACAATGAGCATATCTAGAACAGAGATCTTATTTCCTAATATTCTCAAAAAAGGAGCCAAGGCTCATTAGAAAAATGACTTATTCTATGAATGGGACAGAAATACACGAGATGAGACTGGAGTCTCCTACAGTGTCAGAAAGTAAGGAAGTGTTTAAAAAAATAAGACAGAGAGAGAGAGAATACTCACAACAATGGGGCCATATCAAAGGAACACAGGAGCCAGCTGAAAGAACTCCTAATGACCAAAGCTGCAATAATTTGAGCAGAAAAATATCAATTAGTAATATTGGGTCATAAGAATAGACTATGTATCCGTGTGCCCATACTGAAATAAATGAATCAATAAATAGGACAGAATAGATAAATCTCTCATACAGAAGAATTACAAATAATTTATGTAGATGGTTACCCAGTCCTCAAATGAGTGAAAGATAACTCCCACTCCTTAAGTGTGGGCTGTGCATAGTGACTTCCTTCCAAAGGGTGTAGTACAGAAAGGGAGGAAAAAGAGTAACTTTGCCATGGAGGATCCTGACACACATTCCCACCAGTTGATCAAGGTCAGTATCAGTAGTCAAAAATCATGTTGGCAGCATGTACCCTCAATATGATATGATAAGAATGATCCTTTGTCTCTTTGATCTTTCTCCTTCAAACCCATAATCCCATTTTAATCATAAAACCATCAAATGAGTCTAAATTCAGGGATATTCTACAAAATATTTGACCAGTACTCCTCACAACTGTCAAGATCATCAAAGACAAGGAAGGTCTGAAAAACTACCATGGCCGAGGAACTTTATGGAGACAGGATGACTAACTGTAATGTGGTATTCTAGATGGGATCCTGAATGAGAAGAAAAAGCATTAATTAAAAAGATTAGGAAAATCTGATTAAATTTATGGCATTTGGTTAGTAATAATATACCAATATTGGTTCATTAATAGTGACAAAGATACCATACTTACATAAATGTTAATAATGGGGGAAACCAGATGTGGGAAATATGGGGACGCTCTGTACTAGCTTCACAAATGTTCTATAGATCTAAAGCAGTCCTAAAATAAACAAATAAAAGAACAAAGTGAAAAGTAACGTAGTCATGACTATACAAGAGTCACAAAATCAACACTCAAGTGGCTAAAGTTTGGGACATCTTGCTTTTTATGATGCTGTTTCTTCATCCCCGCAAAGCTCAAAATATAGAGGAAAAAAGATGAAGACAAAAAGCTGGATGCAAACAGCAAACACACCTGGGAGTGTCTATGTAAAGTGGATAGAAGGGCTATAAGCATTAGATTTCATAGCTTGGGAAGTCAAGGAAAAGTATGGAAGGACATTCCAAATAAAAGGGAAAAGGCTGACCAGAGTTATGGAGTTGAAATTTTTCCTGTTTATGGCAAGGAGCTGAGCTAACCAGAAGCTTGGAAACTATCTTGGTGTTTCTCCTTTGTCACTCATTTCTGATGCTGTTGATTTGTTCCTCTTGAATTTAAATTGTTTTCTGTACCTCTTCTAAGACTACTTTTGTTTTTTGGTCTACTGTCCTCTCTCACCTGGCAATACTAGTTGGGTACTCATTCAAGTACTGGAACTGAAAGTGATTCAGTTCTTTGTGCCTTGATTTCCTCATCCTTTAAAATGGGGACAATAATACTATTTAACCTCATAGGGTTTTGTGAGGATTAGATTAGTTAATATAAGAAAAAAGCTTAGGATAGTGCCTGGCACATAGCACTATGTAAGTGTTAGTTATTATGTTAATATTCCCTTTGTTTTCAATTTCAACCAAGAATTATTTAGAACACAAAACATTAAGACACAAAAGCAATATATATGTATATATACATATACAAATATATGTATTTACCTTGGCCTCATTTCTTTTTGATTTGATAACACATAGGCAATTCAACTGACACCAAATCTTTCATTCTTTAGCTTTGAGTGTATTGGTGGCAGATGCTGTGTGTGTTGGGGAGAGGTATATTTGAAAAATAAGATGATGGAAAGGCCTACTATCAAACCAAAGGGTAACCTTGAGTTTTTTTGCAGCCTAGTAGGGAGGGAAGGGATCCTGCAGTTACAAAATTGACACCAAAGGAGTTCTGATGTGTCAGTGGAACAAACTCCAGTAAGGAAGACAGATATAGCGGACAGTGGTGGTCCTGGTACTGTTTATCAGTGAGCCTGCAGAGGTCATTCTGGGCCAGAAGAGTTTAGAGATTAAAAGAGCAAACTCTGGGGAATGACAGTCAGGATTTCCTCCTCTGTCACTTGCTTGCTTTGTGACCTTGGACAAATTACTTAACCTCTGAACCCTAGTTTCCTATATGTAAAGTAGGAATGACAACAGTACCTGCTTCCTGAGGGTTGCTATGCAGTTTAAATGAGTTAATGAAGTAACTGTGGCACATAAGGTGAACTTCCTGAGGAGTCTGAGACCCTGCAGAAGTGAATGCGTTGGTCATACCCCATTCACTTAGTCTCATTTTCCAAAGCTGTTCTTATGAGGCCACATGGGCCACACTGTGATGCTGGTCATGGCCACAAAGAGAACCAGAATCAGGACTCATCAATGAAGGAGTCCCCACTGCCATCGGTAGTTAAGCTCTTGGGCTTAATGGATCATGGCCCTTGGATTTGGATTGTTCTAGCTTCACAGTCCCAATCACCAGATGGGAGCCACCTCCCACCTCCAATATGAGTTGAAAGCTTCCTCCACTTTGTTCTACCCACTGACTATGGTTTTGCCTACTTGGCAGTGTGGACTGAATCCTAGCCCCTGATACTCCAGCAGAGACCCTGGAGATGGCCATCAAGCCACTGTGAGGCTTTTCTTTTTCCACCTAACTCTGGAACAGTAAGAATATCTGAGTGCCTTGGTCAGCTGACTCCAGATATCTGAAATAAACAGTCTGTTTTCTTGAAGTCACCATATCAGAACCTGGGTGCCTCTGCAGTTCTCAGGGGCCATCCCCGCCAAGCACGGTCCTGTGTGTGTTTGGGAAGAATGGATGATATTAAAGGCATTTTGTTAGCAAGTTTCCCCGCCTAAGGGCCTGCATGCTCTGATTTCCTCTGAAACCCCTCGAGAAGCTCCATTTCCCGATGATCGGTGGTAAAATCCCCAGAACAGGATTGGTTGTGTGAAATTTCAAATTTTATGCAAGTTCATAGCTAGAACCCATGCACAATTACTGCTAAGAGTTGATTTTGTCACTGTGAAAGCCCCGAGGATTAGGCCTTTCAGAAGAAAGGACAAAGCCGCTTCTGAACTTTTAGCCTCCATTGGCTATTCCGTGATAGAATAGTCTTCAGAGTGTCAGTGCATTTACAATGTAAACGTTTTCTTTTCAAGGTCAGGGTTTTAGAGCCCAAGGCCACTATTGAAACTGCAGGGGCAGAGCCAGAACAATTCTGCTGGCATTCTAAAAATAAGATGCTTTATTTTCAAACTGCAGGATGTGGTTTAAAAGAGAGCCTCAACAATTTACTTTTTGGACTGCCTCTTGGATCCCTTTCTGTCAATTTGGCCTGAGAGAAAGAGGCTGGTCCCCTATAAAGAAAATACCAATTTCTGAGAATTGCGTAAGATTAACTTTTTTGGATTCTCCAAACTTCCCCTCCCTCTATGGCCCAGGTGATGAGCTGTTAGATTCAGGGTGGCTGAATCCTAAATGGGATCAGGCCTCCATCAGACACACCAGCAGGGAGGAAATTCTTCATGGAAACCAAAGCTGCAGTGACTGAGGGAGCTGAAACACTGTAGGCCTTGGGGGAGAACTTCCCTTTGTTGTTCTAGAGGCTGAAGTGTGCATAGGAGGCAGGCTGAGATTTTTGCTCCTCTTCCTGCTCTCTGTTTCTCATCCTCTGTGGAAAGGAAAGAGTATCTTTTAGCAAAATGCAAATAAGGCATTCAGTAAGAGGGCACAATAGTAGCCCCCAGGAGATTGCTTGTCTTGAAGATTTCCCCCCCACCCCGCCCCCACCACACTCCTGGGGAGTGTTCTAGAAGACTCTCCTACAAGTCAGCCTTGCCTTCTCCAAATGCTGATCTTTGCCTTGGCCTTCCTGGACTCAGGAAACTTGAAGCTGAGACTCTGAGTGGTGGGTTTCCTGGGGGAAGGGAGGCAGAGGAGGTTAGAGAGTCTGGGAAAAAAGTCCAGGGGTGAAGGGCACTGCCCTATGAGCACCTGAGCCCTGAGTGTGTGTGGTTGGAAAGCTGAATCCACAAAATCAGCAAGCACATGCCAGTCTTCTTACCTGGTTCCTATAATTAGGAACACTGTGTACTTTCTGCTAATGGACAGCACCAAGAGGTCCAGCTAGAATTTTGCTGGGCATAACAGCAGCCTTTCATATACCTTTATATAATATATATAATGAATTATATATATTACATACACAACTATATATAATACATATGGGTATGTGGGGAGAGCATTATATATATATATATATATATATATATATATATATATATATTTCTTTTTTCCCCCCAGTACAATGTTATTCATACAATTTCTTTTGAAATCTTTTAACGGATTGAAGTGACCCTTTTACAACCATCCTAGCCTCCTAGCCAACATTCTCTTTTCCATCATTCTTTTGGGACTTTTGAGTGACACTTTCTTTTTTCTTTTTCTTTTTCTTTTTTTAAAGTGTCATTTAGAATTGCTTTTACGATGCTTGAGAATCCTGAGTGCCTGGGTAGGTAGCTCTCTAAATGGAAGATGGGTTAATATGCATTTGAGTGCTTTTCTCTGTTCTTTCCAACTCCTCAGGTTGTCCTCCTCCTTGCTAGAGTCATGTCACAGATTAGGAATATCTATGAAGTTTAGCATCAGATATGTATATAAAAAGTGTCATGGTGTAGGAAGAGTTAGCTGGACAGCCATCAAGAAGGTGACCTTTACTCCTGTTGCCCAAGCTGGGTGGCCTTTTGAAAATAATTTTCCTGAATCTCTGTTTATGAATCTATATAATGGGAAGGTTAAGCTGGCTCAGTTCTTTAATATAAAAGGTTTGAAATGTCCTCTCCCTTTCTTTGATTCTTTCCATGAATCCTTTCCAGCATGGGGATTGCCCTCATTGGCCCCTGCTCCTATATTTTTATTTCCCTGACTTTTTCCATAGGTGGCTCATTTTCACTTGGTAAAACTCCCAGCTCAAAAGTTACCTCCTCAGAGAAACCTTCCTGGGCTAGCTGGTCTAAGCTGTCCTGTCCCCCACATTACCCTGTTTGTGTGTATGTTATATATATTTTCTGTCTTTCCAATGAAAGCTGGGATCTTGGGTGTCTCATTCACTGCTGGACCTTCTAAACTTGGAGAGTGCCTGGCATATAGCAAAAGCTCAACATCTATGTCGGTGTAAAAGAGTAATTTATATTTTTCACTGAATTAACCTCTTCTGTGCACACTTTGCTATGATCAGTTTAATGTCTTAATTGCACCAACTTTAGAGTTGTGAGTGGTGGAGAGAGTATGATGGCTTTTGTATTCTTGCCAGTTTGGCTCACAGTCTCCTGGTTGAGGCTATGTGGGAATCCATGGAATCTGGGAGGGAGGCCCGGCATGATGTGTGAGCCATATATCCAGCTGTCATCCAGCTGCAGTGAAACACAGGACAGATCGCTTCAGCAACCATCTCTGGATGAAGATGGAGGACCCAGCGACCATCTCTAGTAAAGGAAAAGTCCCTGGAAGAGACTGCTATGGTTCCTTATGTGAAATGATCAGTTTAAGTGATTCAGAGTTCACCCCATTAGTGTTTGAGGGGAAAGAAGGATGCTAGCACTACCTATGTACAAGTCTCATACTAACAAATCGAGGTCAGGAAATAACTCTTTTCTTCATTTCCTCAGAGAAAGTTCTGCATTCTTCAAAACTGTACTATACATAGCAAAGTATACCAGCCAGCCAGCAAATATTTCTCACACACTAACTTGCCACGTGACTTGCTGTGATGTTGGAAAAACTCTTGTCATAACCTCCCTCAACTTAAAAGCGCCCAGGAAACCCTTTGTGGATAGATTTTAGAATGATTAAATGGGATCCCAAGCCGGGCTTTAGTACAAGTGTTGAATTTATCAAAACCATCTATCGTTCTTAAATGGTGTCACAAAGTTGTCACTTTCTACCTTTCATTTTTCAAATCAACACCCAAAGGGGTTTGTTCACCTCTTAAAAAAATTGGCTCATGAAATGTAATCCTCTAGTGGCAGCTTTTTAAGGTCACATGGTCCAAGTATTATGGCAAAAATCATAGGCACTCTTGTCTGAGATAAGAGATTAGCATCTTTCTCTAAGTTTTTTTTTTTTCTTTAATCCAAATGCGTTCTCTTTAGTAAAAGAGAAAAGCATGTGCAAATCTCAAGGAAACCTTATGAAGTTCACACTTCAGAGCAAATCATTTCTTAAAAGTAAATTTTTATTTTTTAAGGAAAAAGAAGACTGTAGCATACAACTGGGTACTTGCGTATTATTAGTAGAAATTGCAGTCTTTTTTCTAGTAAGATCACGAGACCTAATGAGCAGTAACCTGGAGTTTGACAGCTTTGGCAGTGGCTTACCCAACCTCATGCCCTTTCTACAGAAGAAAAGAGCAAAGGAAAACACCGTGCAATCTCAGAAGCACGAGACAAATTGGGAGAAACATTTCCAACTCATGTCCCAGACAAATGGTTAATTAGGAAACTGAAGAGAAAGAGCTGGTGCTTAGAAAATCTTTGCTTCATGTCTCTCCATTCCTCTGACACCACTACTGCACTCGAAGCACTCTCGATGTGTTTTTGGAGTAGTGTTGTTGGGGTCCAGAGCCAAAGGCCAAGAAAGCATTCTTGAGATATTTTCGGTGCAAAAGGTGATTTTATGGAGGTACAGGACAAGACTCTGGGGCAGAAAGAGCTGCTGTCCCAGGAATGTGAGGGACAATGGATTGTATACTTTGGGGTTGGGGGAAATAAACACAAAGGAAATTCCAAAAGGACTTTTGTATGCTAAGGAAGACTCACAGGATACTGGAAGCCTTGCTATTGTCAAACTAAGGCTGCTTTTGCTCTAGCAAGGCATTAACATTAAGACCTTGGGAGATTGCTTGAGGAGCATTGTACTCTGACTGTTTCCAGTATTCAAGTATTTATCAATGAGTTGTAGGTTAGAAGGACATTTAACTTTATCTCCATTTCCTTCTGCCTTTTTTCCCCATATTACTCTGACACCAGGTGTGTCACAATTCAGCAACACTAACTGGGTGTCCTACAATTTAGCTCAAATCCGATGCAATCTGCTAGGGGATAGTGTCAGATCCCACAGTGTAAAGTCTCATCCCCATGAGACCACCCTCATATCCCTATTCAGGCACTAGTCCCAAGTCCAGCTAATCACCTGTTCTTCTGACTCATTAGCTATAAATCAGAGGTTCCCATGACCTCCTTCTTGGGTTTGACTAATTTGTTAGAGGAGCTCACAGAATTCAGGACAACTGTTTATGTTTATTTAAACAGGCTATGATAAAAGATGCAGATGAGCATCCAGATGGAAGAGATGCGTAAAACAAAGTAAGTGGGAAGGACACAGAGCTTCCAGGTCCTCTCCAGGAGCGCCACTCTCCATATTTCTCTGCAGGTTCACCAACCTGAAAGCTTTCTGAACCTGTACTTTTGAGATTTTTATCTCATATGCATGATCCATCATTGATTCCATTTTCACCCCTTCTACCCTCACTGAAGAATCAGAGGGGAGGTTGAAAATTCCAAGCTCCTAATAATGGTTTGGTCTTTCTGGTGACCAGCTCCCATCCAGAGGCCAACCAAGAGTTCTCTCATTGGAACAAAAGATGTTCCTTATCACCCAAGAAATTCAAAAGAATTTAGAAACTTGGCATCAGGGAGC
The DNA here is from genome assembly GCF_020171115.1 of Neogale vison. Classification (NCBI taxonomy): domain Eukaryota; kingdom Metazoa; phylum Chordata; class Mammalia; order Carnivora; family Mustelidae; genus Neogale; species Neogale vison. The sequence goes on along the minus strand of NC_058101.1, from coordinate 56,449,865 downwards.
AGAATCAAACCAAGTATTAGAACAAAGGATGCTCCTTGTGCTCTTATCACTTATGAAATTGTAAGGGTTTTTGGAGCTCTGAGCAAGGAACTGGGAGCAGAGACCAATATATATTTGTGTTCTATTATTTCACACTCTCAATCTAAAGACAAAGGGGTAAAGGATGTGAACAGATAGAAAAAAAGATATAAATGGAAATATAAAACATATGAAAAATGTTGAACTTATCATAAAAAGAGAAATGCAAATTAAAACTACCTAGAAAATGTCGTGATTCACCTACTAGATTGGCAAAAATCCAAAATTTGGAGCCACAGGAGAGCAAGTACTTTTATATGTACCTGGCAACAGAGCAAATTTGCACAACTCTGCAAAAGACAATTTGGAAGCAGCTGTGAAATTTACAAATGCATGCATTCTTTGACCTGGCACTTCTACTTCTAGGAATTTATCCAACATTTATGCTTCTATGGGGGAGAAATGGTGTATATATAAGGTTATTCTTTGCATCATTGTTTCTAATTGCAGATCAGAAACAACCTAGATGCCCATCAGAAGGGGACTGTTAAATACATTTTTATTTATCTGCACATTGAAGAAGTTCGTCAGGTATGTTATAGGAAGATTGCTAAGACGTATTAAGTAAAAAAAGTAAGACTTAGAAAGTATATAGGAGTCTACCATTTGTTTCAAAAAACAATAAAAACTTATGGGTATGCATGTATTAGTAGTAGATAAGTATTTGCTTGTATATGGGCCAAATGGGTAAAGGTAGTCAAAAGGTATAAAATAAATACATAATGGAAATGTAAAGTGCAGCAGGCAGCTATATTAATAATACTGTATTGCATATTTGAAAACTGCTAAGAGAGTAAATCTTTAAAATTCTCTTCACAAGAAAAAAGTGTGCACCTATTGTGGTGATGGATGTTAACCAGACAAATTGTGGTGATCACTTTGCAATTTATATGTATATTGAGTCATGTTGTATGTCTGAAACCAACATAATGTTATATGTCAATTATATCTCAATAAAAAAAGAGAAAAAGCCTACCTGTATGATTTAGGTATCTTATTCACCCATTATACAGATGAGAACACTGAAACTCAGAGAGGTGAAGCTATTTACTCAAGGTTACACAGTGGGAGAGATATAATCTGAGTTCAGAACCATCACATGCTAAAAGACTCCTTCTTAAATATTTATACCACATTGCAAATTGTGTCACTCCTCTGACGCTCAGTTTATTCAATGCTTTCAATTGTTAAATAAGGACATGGAACCTTCTCACTGAATTGGCACAGTTAGGTGAAGTTGTGCTGGTGAGAGCTGATCTTGGGGCTTGATGTATAGTAGGTGCTCAGTAAATTCTTCTTCCTTCCATTACTAAGATCCTAGAACCCTGAGTCTAGGCTTTCTGAGTTGGTTAAGGCCTTATCTCTGAATTCTGGCTAAGACTGTTTGGAATGTGATAGTATATTTTTGAAAAACAAACTAGATTTCTAAAAAATACAAAAAGTAATATATGGTCATAAAGAAAAGAAGAAGCCCAGGACAGTGTCAAGTAATTATCTTTTCACAGCTATAAACACTGTTGATATTTTTGTACACTTTCAGAAAGTTTGCATTTTTCCTTTTATCATTCGATAAGTTGGGGACATCTTTCCAGCTCAGTACAAGTTGTTTTCATTCATTGTCATAGTTGCATAATATCTCATTATTGTAATTCAACCATTCAATTAACAAATATTTACTCAGCCCCTGCTCTGTCCAGGATTTAATGTAGGCACAAACGAGAGAGCCATGAACAGACATAGTGGTTTCTACCAGTCAAGGAGCTCAAATTTTCTATTTAACAGCCCCTACTCATGAATAGTCAAGTTGTTTCTAGCCTGTTGCTCCAAAGACAATGGTGCTGTGACCCCTCTGTGAACCGGTGAACATTTATGTGAAGCATGGTTCCTGGAAGGGATATGTTAAACTAAAAGGTTCATGTTCTTTTAGGATCTTAATAGATGGTACAGCTCCCAACCTTAGCCCAATACTGCAGAAAACACCCTCAAAAAATGTTTTTTTAATTTTTAATTTTTTATGAACGTACAGTGTATATTAGCCTGAGGGGTGCAAGTCTGTGAATCTCCTGGTTTATACACTTCACAGCACTCACCATAGCACATACTCTCCCCAATGTCCATAACCCAACCACCTTCTCCCTCCCCCCATCAACCCTCAGTTTGTTTTGTGAAATTAAAAGTCTCTTATGTTTTGTGTCCCTCACGATCCCTTCTTGTTTCATTTTTTCCTTCCCTACCCCTAAATCCCCCACATTGTCTCTCAAATTCTTCATATCAGGGAGATCATATGATAATTGTCTTTCTCCAATTGACTTATTTTGCTCAGCATAATACTCTCTAGTTCCATCCACGCTGTTGCAAAAGGTAAGGTTTCATTTCTTTTGATGGCTGCATAGTATTCCATTGTATATATATACCACATGTTTATCCATTCATCTGTTCATGGACATCTAGGCTCTTTCCATAGTTTGGCTATTGTGGACATTGCTGCTATAAACATTCACTTGCACATACCCCTTGAGATCACTACATTTGTATCTTTAGGGTAAATACCCAGTAGTGTGATTGCTGGGTCATAGGATAGCTCTATTTTCAACTTTTTGAGGAACCTCCATGCTGTTTTCCAGAGTGGTTGCACCAGCCTGCAACAGTGTAGGTGGGTTTCCCCCTTCTCCACATCCTCACCAGCATCTGTCATTTCCTGACTTGTTAATTTTAGCCATTCTGACTGGTGTGAGGTGGTATCTCATTGTGGTTTTGATTTGTATTTCCCTGATGCCGAGTGATGTGGAACAATTTTTCATGTGTCTGTTGGCCATCTGGATATCTTCTTTGCAGAAGTGTCTCTTCATGTCTTCTGCCCATTTCTTTCTTTTTTTTTTAATTAAAAAAAATTGACAGAGAAAGAGAGGTCACAAGTAGGCAGAGCAGCAGGCAGAGAGATAGGGGGAAGCCAGCTCCCTGCTGAGCAGAGAGCCTGATGAGGGGCTCAATCCTGAGACCCTGAGATCATGACCTGAGCTGAAGGCAGAGACTTAGCTCACTGAGCCACAGAGTGCCCCTACTCTGCCAATTTCTTGATTGGATTATTTGTTCTTTGGGTGTTGAGTTTGATAAGATCTATATAGATTTTGGATACTAGCCCTTTATCTGATATGTTGTTTGCAAATATCTTCTCCTATTCTGCCAGTTGTCTTTTGGTTTTGTTAACTGTTTCCTTTGCTGTGCAAAAGTTTTCAATCTTGATGAAGTCCCAATAGTTCACTTTTCCCTTGCTTCCCTTGCCTTTGGCGATGTTCCTAGGAAGAAGTTGCTGTGGCCGAGGTCAAAGAGGCTGTTGCCTGTGTTCTCCTAAAGGATTTTTTTTTTTAAGATTTTATTTATTTATCAGGGAGAGAGAGCGAGCACAGGCAGACAGAATGGCAGGGAGAGGCAGAAGCAGGCTCCCTGCCGAGCAAGGAGCCCGACGCGGGACTCGATCCCAGGATGCTGGGATCACGACCCTAGCTGAAGGCAGCCGCTCAACCAACTGAGCCACCCAGGCGTCCCCCTCCTAAAAGATTTTGATGGATTCCTTTCTCACATTGAGGTCCTTCATCCATTTTGAGTCTATTTTTATGTGTGGTGTAAGGAAATGTTCCAGTTTCATTTTTCTGCATATGGCTGTCCAATTTTCCCAATGCCATTTGTTGAAGAGACAGTCTTTTTTCCATTAGACATTCTTTCCTGCTTTGTTGAAGATTAGTTGACCTTAGAGTTGAGGGTCTATTTCTGGGCTCTCTATTTTGTTCCCTTGATCTATGTGTCTGTTTTTGTGCCAGTACCATACTGTCTTGATGATGACAGCTTTGTAACAGAGCTTGAAGACTGGAATTGTGATGCCACCAACTTTGGCTTTCTTTTTCAATATTCCTCTGGCTCTTCGAGGTCTTTTCTGGTTCCACATAAACTTTAGGATTATCTGTTCCATTTCTTTGAAAAAAAAAAAAAAAGGACAGTATTTTGGTAGGGATTGCTTTAAACATGTAGATTGCCTTAGGTAGCATAGACCTTTTCGCAATACTTGTTCTTCCAATCCATGAGCATGGAGCATTTTTCCATTTCTTTGTGTCTTTCTCAATTCCTTTCATGAGTACTTTATAGTTTTCTGAGTACAGATTCTTTGCCTCTTTGGTTAGGTTTATTCCTAGGTATCTTATGGTTTGGGGTGCAATTGTAAATGGGTTTGACTCCTTAATTTCTCTTTCTTCTGTCTTGTTGTTGGTGTATAGAAATGCAACTGATTTTTGTGCATTGATTTTATATCCTGGCACTTTACTGAATTTCCTGTACAAGAGCTAGCAGATTTGGAGTGGAGTCTTTTGGGCTTTCCACATAAAATACCATATCATCTGCAAAGAGTGATAGTTTGGCTTCTTCTTTGCCAGTTTGGATGCCTTTAATTTCTTTTTGTTGTCTGATTGCTGAGGCTAGGACTTCTAGTACTATATTGAATAGCAGTGGTGATAATGGACATCCCTGCCGTGTCCCTTACCTTAACGCAAAATCTCTCAGTTTTTCTCCATTGAGAATGATATTCGCTGTGGGTTTTTCATAGATGGCTTTGATGTACCCTCTCCTACACTTTGAAGAATTTTGATCAGGAAAGGATGCTCTACTTTGTCAAATGCTTTTTCAGCATCTATTGAGAGTATGATATGGTTCTTGTTCTTTCTTTTATTAGTGTATTGTATCACATTGATTGATTTGTGGATGTTGAACCAACCTTGCAGTCCTGGAATAAATCCCACTTGGTTGTGGTGAGTAATCCTTTTAATGTACTGTTGGATCCTATTGGCTAGTATTTTGGTGAGAATTTTCGGATCTGTGTGCATCAAGGATATTGGTTTGTAATTCTCTTTTTTGATGCAGTCTTTGTCTGGTTTGGGATCAAGGTATGCTGACCTCATTAAATGAGTTTGGAAGTTTTCCTTCCATTTCTATATTTTGGAACAGTTTCAGGAGAATAGGAAATAATTCTTCCTTAAATGTTTCATAGAATTCCCCCGGGAAGCTGTCTGGCCCTGGGCTCTTGTTTTTTGGGAGATTTTTGATGACTGCTTCCGTCTCTTTATTGGTTATGGGTCTGTTCAGGTTTTCTATTTCTTCCTGGTTCAGTTTTGGTAGTTTATATGTCTCTAGGAATGCATCCATTTCTTCCAGATTGTCAAATTTGCTGGCATAGAGTTGCTCATAATATGTTCGTATAATTGTTTGTATTTCTTTGGTGTTGGTTGTGATCTCTCCTCTTTCATTCATGATTTTATTTATTTGGGTCCTTTCTCTTTTCTTTTTGATAAGTCTGGCCAGGGCTTTATCAATCTTATTAATTTTTCCAAAGAACCAGCTCCTAGTTTCATTGATTTGTTCCATTGTTTTTGGTTTCTATTTCATTGATTTCTGCTGTGATCTTTATTATTTCTTTTCTCCTGCTGGGTTTAGGCTTTCTTTGCTCTTCTTTCTCCAGTTCCTTTAGGTGTAGGGTTAGTTGTGTATTTGAGACCTTTCTTGTCTCTTGAGAAAGTCTTGTATCGTTTATTTTTTCCTCTCAGGATTGCCTTTGCTGTGTTCCACAGATTTTGAACAGTTTCGTTTTCATTATCATTTGTTTCCATGAATTTTTTCAATTCCTCTTCAATTCCCTGGTTGACCCATTCATTGTTTAGTAGAATGCTCTTTAGCCTCCATGTTCTTGGGTTCTTTCCAAATTTCCTCTCATGATTGAGTTCTAGCTTCAGAGCATTGTGGTCTGACAATATGCAGGGAATGATCCCAATCTTTAGGTACTGGTTGAGACCTGATTTGTGACCCAGGATGTGATCTATTCTGGAGAATGTTCCATGTGCACTAGAGAAGAATGTGTATTCTGTTGCTTTGGGATGGAATGTTCTGAATATATCTGTGGTGTCCATCTGGTCCAGTGTGTCATTTAAGGCCTTTATTTCCTTGATCTTTTGCTTAGATGATCTGTCCATTTCAGTGAGTGGGATGTTAAAGTCCCTTACTATTATTGTATTATTGTCAATGCTTTTCTTTTATTTTGTTATGAATTGGTTTATATAGTTGGCTGCCCTCATGTTAGGGGCAGAGATATTTAAAATTGTTAGATCTTCTGGTTGGACAGACCCTTTGAGTATGATACAGTGTCCTTCCTCATCTCTTATTATAGTCTTTGGTTTAAAATCTTGATCTTTAAAATCTTGGTTTAAAAATTGATCTGATCTAAGGATTGCCACCCCAGCTTTCTTTTGATGTCCATTAGCATGGTAAATTGTTTTCCATCCCCTCACTTTAAATCTGGAGGTGACTTTGGGTCTAAAATGAGTTTCTTGTAGACAGCATATTGATGGGTTTTGTTTTTTTTAATCCATTCTGATACCCTGTGTCTTTTGATTGGGGGCATTTAGCCCATTTACATTCAGATTAACTATTGAAAGATAAGAATTTAGTGCCACTGTATTGCCTATAACGGGACTGTTACTGTATATTGTCTCTGTTCCTTTCTGGTTTACTACTTTTAGGCTCTCTCTTTAATTAGAGGACCCTTTTCAATATTTCCTGTAGAATTGGTTTGGTGTTTACAAATTCTTTTAGTTTTTCTTTGTCCTGGAAGCTTTTTATCTCTCCTTTTATTTTCAGTGATAGCCTAGCTCGATATAGTATTCTTGGCTGCATGTTTTTCTCATTTAGTGCTCTGAATATATCATGTCAGTTCTTTCTGGCCTGCCAGGTCTCTGTGGATAAGTATGCTGCCAATTTAATATTTTTACCGTTGTATGTTACAGACTTTTTGTCCAAGGCTGCCTTCTCTTTGTCTCTAAGATTTGTAAGTTTTACTATTAGATGACGGCATGTGGAATTATTCTTATTGATTTTGAGCAGGGTTCTCTGTGCCTCGTGAATTTTGATGTTTGTTCCCTTTGCCGTATTAGGGAAATTCTCTACAATAATTTGCTCCAATATACCTTCTGCCCTCCTCTCTCTTCTTCTTCTGGAATTCCAATTATTCTAATACTGTTTCATCTTATAGTATCAGTTATATCTTGAATTCTCCTCTCATGGTCCAGTAGGTGTTTGTCTCCTTTTTGCTCAGCATCTTTATTCTCTGTAATTTGGTCTTCTATGTCACTAATTCTCTCTTCTGCCTCATTTATCCTAGTGGCAAGAGCCTCCATTTTTCATTGCACCTCATTAATAGCTTTTTTGATTTCAGCTTGGTTAGATCTTAGTTCTTTTATTTCTTCAGAAAGGGCTTTTATTTCTCAGCTTTAGAGAAACTGTTTTTCTAATATCTTCCATGCCTTTTTCAAACCCAACTAGCACCTTGAGAATTACCATTCTGAACTCTATATCTGACATATTACTACTGATGTCTGCATTGATTAGGTCCCTAGCCTTTGGTACTGCCTCTTGTTCTTTTTATTTATTTATTTTTTTGTGGTGAGTTTTTCTGTCTTGTCATTTTATCCAGATAAGAATATATGAACGAGAGAATAAAATACTACAGGGGTTGCAAAGACCCCAGAAAAATGTGCGTTAACCAAATCAGAAGAGTCCCAAATCATGGGGAGAAGAAAGGGGGAAAAAAGAAGTCCAAAAATTTTTTTTAAAAATTAAAAATTATATATATATGTATTAGACTCGTGAATAGAACAGAGCCACCCACTTGATTTGGGGTGTATTTTGGTCTCTTAGAAGAAACTACCTCCCAAAATTTTGAAGAATGAAAAACTTATATGTTCATATACAAAAATATGGGTAAACATGATGTAGGTTTGGAATATGACTGTAAAGATGAAAAATTTAAAAAAAAATTCTAAAAAAGGAGTTGATAAGATAAGTTGGTTGGGAAAAGAAAGAAAAAGAACGTGGAGAGAATTTGCTTAGGCTGGATACTAGAACAAAGCCCTGTGCTAGATTTGGGTATATTTTGATCTATTAGAAGAACAAAGCCCTGTGCTAGATTTGGGTATATTTTGATCTATTAGATCTTCTTGCTCATGCCTGATCAAATTTTTTTAAAGAAAAAATCCTATATGTATACAAAAAATAAAGTTAGATACAATGGAGGATAAAATATGACTATAATAATGAAGGTTTAAAAAGATTTTTTCTAAATGAAAGGTATTGTTACGATAAAGTAGTTAAAAAATTTAAAGAGGAAAGAGTAAAAGTTAAAAAATTAGAATAAGAAAAAAATTAAATTAAAAAAATTTAATTAACTTTGGAAGACTAAAGAATAATGGGGAGAAAGCCATGAATTCCATGCTTTGCTTTCCCCTCCTCTGGAATTCTGCTGTTGCCTTGATCAGTGGGCTTTGTCTTGGCTGGAGGTTCTTGCCGATCTTCTGGAGGAGGGGCCTCTTGTAGTGATTCTCAAGTGTCTTTGTCTGAGGTGGAATTTCACTGTCCTTGCCAGGGGCTGGGCTAAGTAATCTGGGTTCACTCTCAGGAGCTTTTGTTCTCTGAACACTTTTTGTAGAGCTCTGGAGGACAGGAATGAAAATGGTGACCTCTCAATCTCTGGCTCAGAGGAGCCAAGAGCTTGGGGCCCCACTCCTCAGTGTGCCCTTGGAGAAAAGTGCTCAATGACTCCCGTCTCCCTGGTATCTGGCCCTGCTCTGAGCTCATCTGGCCTGTGACTGAGTGTTTCTGTCTCTGGCACACAGCCCCGTTTGGAGTCTCTAAATCCAGCAGATTCTGACACTCTGCTTTTTCAGGAGAGTCTCCCCGGATCTGCCACTTGTGGTATCCCTGATCAAAGAGCAGTGGTCTGTGCCATGGATCACAGTTTAAGATAACCGTGAGGTGGGAGCTCACTTCTATCTCTGTCTCTGTAGCTGGCTTCCCTGCTCTAATACCTGAGAGCTCTGCTACACTCAGACTCCCCCGATCCTTCTGTGACCCCATGGGACCTGAGACCACACTGTCCCCATGAGGGCTCCACCCCCACTTAGCCTCTGGAGTGATGTTCCTCAGTGAAGTAGACTTTTAAAAGTTCTAATGTTGTGCTCCGTTGCTCTGCTGCTCACCGGGAACCAGCCCCTTCCCCTGTGGTCTATCTTTCTGTCACTTCGGATTCACTTCTCTGCAAGTCCTACATTTGAGAAAGTGGTTGATTTTCTGTTTCTAGAATTGCTGTTCTTCTTATCTTCCATCTCCTGTTGGATTTGCAGGTGTTTGGAATGGTTTCATGACTATCTAGCTGAATTCCTGTGACCGGATGTCATCTTAGCCTGCTACTCCTCCGCCATCTTGATTCTAGAGAGTCCCATACTCAAAAATTTTATATGTATATATGTATGTATGTATGTATTGTATATAAGCAGTTAGGTAGTTGCTTGTACATGCTTGAAATATCTATGGAATGAGGTACTCACTGCATAAGCAGTGAAAGAGACAGAGGAAAAATGATTCTCTTACTGTGCATCATGTGATAATGTAAAGGAAAGTAGAAGGTACCATGGAGATCCAGAGATAAGAATGACTCTTTCTAGGACCCAGTAAAAGGAAGAGTAAATTTTGATCTACAGAAGGTGATTCTCCAGATAATAAGGATGGGATAAGATACTCCAGGTAGAAAAAGTGTCCAAGGGCTTGAGAGAGGATGATGTGACATTTGGTGCTTAATAAGAAGTGCAATGTAGCCAGAGTTTCAGGTGAACTAGAATTGAGTGTGTCAGGAAAGACTGACTGCAAGCCAGGAGTTCAAGATGGGTGAAGATGCTGGGGTGGGAGGAAGATAAGTGATTGGCACCAGCCTCATTGTGGGAGAGCTGTTGCTTTGGGCCACCAGAAATACAACTAAAGATGCAAGAAAGAGCTCTGCACAAACTACTTAGCCTCATGATGGTAATCCTTTCTGGGATTACTGGCAGGATACTCCTGCCCTGCCTGGTATACCTTCCATTGCATTGCCAGTGTGATTCATGGTGTGCAGATCAAACTGTGTCCACCACTGACTTGAAATGCTTTGACCTGCTCCACGGATCTCAGAATCAAGTCCACATTGCTCAGTGCAGCACATAGATCTCTGTGATGTGGACTTGCCCTCATGCTTCCCACCCCCCTCTCCCTGAACATGATTCTCCAGTTATCCTGTACCACTTGAGCTTGGCCCACCAACATAATGCTGTTCCATGCCTCTGCTTTTTCTCCTGATATGGATGTCCCATCTTCCCTTCCTTCTTGCTCATGCCTGATCAACATTTCAGGCATAGTTCTGATGTCCTCTCTTTTGGGCAGCCTTCTTTAAGGGCTCATTCTTCCCTGTCTTACCCCAGGCTGATTTCAGTGTTGTCCTCTATCTTCCTGAACTATACAACATATATATCTCTGGGAGAAGTGGGGGGAAAAATTCAAGTTTAGTGCCAGAGAGAACTTGTTCTCTATTTTATCCCTTATCTTAAATCTTGGTGACTTTATGCCAGCTAGTCAAGGAATTCTCTTCTATAACATGGGGCAAATAATCTTATTTCACATGACTGTGATGTGGCTCAAATGGGATTGTATATACAAAGCATGATTCACAATGTCTGACCCCAAACATGCTTAACCAGAACACCTCTTGCTGTGGGTATTACTACAGGTGGTCTCCGTGCTGTTGCCACTGCTGGAGCATTTTTATTTACCATCAAAAGTAACTGTTTATGCACTTTGTTCTTTTGGGTTTTCCCTTTGCCAAAGAGGGACTATCTTCCAAGCATCTCCTATGCTCAGTGCAAAGTGTACCTCCTTATCAGGCACCCAGAAGATATTTATTGAAATCAACTAATTAACTATAAAATAGATAAATACATAATGTACAATACCATAATAAGTCATAATAATGGTGGTGATGGCAATGTGGATTTGCACAGTTTTGTAGCCTAACAAGGCACTTTGGCATACTTTTATTAAGTTTTACTCCTTACTTCATTTCTTGTTACCAAAGAGTATCATTATTTACCAATGCTCCCACTTAAACAAAGGATGTGTTACTTGATGCATTAGTTTAAATGCTCCTAAGAAAGGTACTGTGTGCTATCTCTTTGATGAATTTGACCTATAATTTGATTATATAAGAAAACAACTCTGCAGGGGCTCCCTGAAGAAACAGGAAAGAACACGGGAGATGAGGAATAGCTGATGGTAAGGAACTCAGCCGGATGCAGGGATGAGGTAGTGTTGTTAAAAAAAAAAAAAAAGGATTTTCATCTAAAATGAAAAAAGAAGAGGAGAGAAAAAACAGCTGCATTTATACAAGATAGTATGATTTGCTTCCATTTATGGGCATAATGGGAAAAAATAACTTGAGCATTGGGGTTAAAATTGGGTTGACTTGAAAAGAAATCCAGCTGGATAAAATGGCAAATCTGAACTGAAATGTAAGGTATCCTTGAAATGGCATTAGAGATGTGAGGAAAATGGTTATACTTTAGGATGGGTGATTGCTCTGCAACCCAGAGAAGACTGGGGGATAAGTTCATTTCAACTTCCCTGGTATCCAGCCCATTAGAGCTCACAGAAACCTCAGTTTCACTGGTCTCACTCTACGCTAGGTAAGTGGAGGGCTGAACTGGCCTTCTGGGGCAATCTGTGGTTGAGATGTCCATGTTTCTGCACCAGTATCTCTCAGTCTTGGGGAGCGGCTGATCAGTATAAATTGAAGCCCCATCTACTTCACCTCCATGCTGTTGCTCAACTTGTCATCACCTGTCACCCAACGGTACTGCAATTTCCCATCTACTCAAGAAAGAAACCTCGGTGTCATCCTCTTCCTTCCTTTTCTTTCAACTTCCGTATCCAGTCCGTCAACAAGTGTGTCAGTTTACCTCCTAAATATGTCTCTGATCTGTGCTCTTCTCTCTTTCTCCATTCCCAGGCTGCTAGTCCAACTTCCAACATCTTTTACTTCTAATTGTTCTCTGTGCTTCCCTCATGCCTTTTGCATACTCCAGTTTCCTAACCGCAGCCAGAAGGAGCTCTTAAAATCAAAGTTAGACCTTCAGGGGCTTGAAAACCAAGCCTCCTTTGGTCTACCAATCCTGAATCATGTGACTTATATCTTCAACCTCAAATCCTGCTCCTATTGTTTTCCCTTTCATCTAACATCTTTAGCTCCAACCTTTACTCAGGGTTTTCACTTGGCCGTGCATGCTCCATTCATCAGTGGCCACCAGGGTCTCCAAGGTTTCCTCATGCAACCTCTCAAATCCTTAAGCCTTAAGGTCCATATGCATAATCCCAATATATCCATCCTTGATCTTCAATGTTCTGACTCCTTCATACCCCCAAAGTTATGGTTTCCTCTGCCTGAAACACCTGTCCCTCTCCCTCTATGCCCTCTTTGTTAGAAAGGTGAAGAGATGCAAATATAGACCACCTCAAGATCCCACTTTTCCCCCATATAGAGACTTGCTAGAAGATGGCATAGTAGATCTGCTGTCCTTTCTCCTGGAACACCTGCTGCTATGGATCTAGTCCACTTCTTGTGTGGGATAATGAATGCTGGGGAGATTGTGTGCTCTGTGCTACTTTTTCAATTTCTTATCTTCTCCCCAAGAAGCCCATTTCATATATCCACAATGCATGGCCTTATTATGTGTGCCTGATGACTGAGTTCATCTTATTCCCATTTCTAGAATATACACACCATGGGGGAGGGCACCCACCTCGCACATTTACCTCCATCTTCTCTGTTCCTCCTTGTTTAGTCTAAAGAGTGGTGACTCTGGCAGCCAACAATCTGTGCAGAATCTTAGCCCCAAAACCTACTGGATGTGTCAATTTGAAAAAGTGATTTCAAATCTTTGTGTCTCCTTTTTATCCTTTTAAAATGAGAAAACTAGCAGAACCTCTGTCATGGGTTCTTGAGAAATAAACTAGTCGGCATTCATCAAACATGTAGGACAGTGTTAGGTACTTGGAAGGTCCCATGTCAGTTTGGATTACCCTTTTTATGGTAGTTGCTCAATAAACATAGGAAAGAATGAATAGAAGAACTATGCATATATCAGCTAAAACATCACCTCTTCCACAAGGCCATTCCTGAAATCCCACTAAATCGGGTTCTTCTCCATCAGGGCACATTGTCAGTTTGTCCTTTCCTCCTTAATGTCTTAGTCTCAGGGGTTTCTCTCCCTGACTAAGTATGAACACTCCAAAGACCAGCCCCTCTTTACTCCATTGGGTCATTTTCTCATGTGCCCAGCACATGGTGTTGCCCAAGATTAAGTCCTTAATGAAAGAAATGGAACACAAAGATGGAAAACCATGGAGTACGTCCAAGTGACTGTGTGTTCCAGTAATGCAGAACACTGGAGGCCAGTGTTGTACCCTGGGATTATATACACAGGGACCACGTGGCTTTAGTGATCCAAGCAAAGCTGTTAAGGGAGTTTGAGGACCCAGATGCCAAAGATGAATTGAATTGATAAATTTGAATGTCCATGTGCCTACCCTTCAAATCAGAACAGAATTCCATGTGGTTGAAGTCATGGTCTTTGGAGTCAGAACTGATTGCGAATCTTGGTTCTGCCATCTGCTGACCAGGTGACTGAAGGCAAATACTTTAGCATTTTGGGGCCTCAATTTCTCAGTCTATATAATGAGGGATCATTACTGTTCATTTCATGGTTGTGAGAATTAAATCGGAGAATGCATGTGATTTGCTTAGAATATATGACTTATCTTCTGTGTACATCTTGGTTTCCACTAAAAAGAAAGGAAAGGAATAAAAGAGAAAAGAGTGGTGCCTGGGTGGCTCTGTTGGTTAAGTGCCTGACCCTTGATCTTGGCTAAGGTCTTGATCTTGTGGTTGTGAGTTCAAGTGCTATATTGGGCTCCATGGTGTGTGGGGAGCCTACTTGAAATTAAATTAAATTAAATTTTGTGCCAATACCATACTGTCTTGATGATGACAGCTTTGTAATAGAGCTTGAATTCTGGAATTGTGATGCCACCAACTTTGGCTTTCTTTTTCAATATTCCTCTGGCTCTTCGAGGTCATTTCTGGTTCCATATAAACTTTAGGATTATCTGTTCCATTTCTTTGAAAAAAAAAAAAAGGACAGTATTTTGGTAGGGATTGCTTTAAACATGTAGATTGCCTTAGGTAGCATAGACCTTTTCGCAATACTTGTTCTTCCAATCCATGAGCGTGGAACATTTTTCCATTTCTTTGTGTCTTTCTCAATTCCTTTCATGAGTACTTTATAGTTTTCTGAGTACAGATTCTTTGCCTCTTTGGTTAGGTTTATTCCTAGGTATCTTATGGTTTTGGGTGCAATTGTAAATGGGTTTGACTCCTTAATTTCTCTTTCTTCTGTCTTGTTGTTGGTGTATAGAAATACAACTGATTTTTGTGCATTGATTTTATATCCTGGCACTTTACTGAATTCCTGTACAAGTGCTAGCAGATTTGGAGTGGAGTCTTTTGGGCTTTCCACATAAAATACCATATCATCTGCAAAGAGTGATAGTTTGGCTTCTTCTTTGCCAGTTTGGATGCCTTTAATTTCTTTTTGTTGTCTGATTGCTGAGGCTAGGACTTCTAGTACTATATTGAATAGCAGTGGTGATAATGGACATCCCTGCCGTATTCCTTACCTTAGCGGAAAAGCTCTCAGTTTTTCTCCATTGAGAATGATATTCGCTGTGGGTTTTTCATAGATGGCTTTGATGTACCCTCTCCTACACTTTGAAGAGTTTTGATCAGGAAAGGATGCTCTACTTTGTCAAATGCTTTTTCAGCATCTATTGAGAGTATGATATGGTTCTTGTTCTTTCTTTTATTAGTGTATTGTATCACATTGATTGATTTGTGGATGTTGAACCAACCTTGCAGTCCTGGAATAAATCCCACTTGGTTGTGGTGAATAATCCTTTTAATGTACTGTTGGATCCTATTGGCTAGTATTTTGGTGAGAATTTTCGGATCTGTGTGCATCAAGGATATTGGTTTGTAATTCTCTTTTTTGATGCAGTCTTTGTCTGGTTTGGGATCAAGGTAATGCTGACCTCATCAAATGAGTTTGGAAGTTTTCCTTCCATTTCTATTTTTTTGGAACAGTAACCCTAATCCTAACTGGCACAAAAACAGACACATAGATGAATGGAACAGAATAGCGAGCCCAGAAATAGACTCTCAACTCTGTTGTCAACTAACCTACGACAAAGAAGGAAAGAATGGCAAAGAGACAGTCTCTTCAAGAAATGGTGTTGGGAAAATTGGACAGCCACATGCAGAAAAATGAAACTGGACTATTTCTTTACACCACACACAAAAATAGACTCAAAATGGATGAAGGACCTCAATGTGAGAAAGGAATCCATCAAAATCCTTTAGGAGAACACAGGCAACAGCCTCTTTGAACTCAGCCACAGCAACTTCTTCCTAGGAACATCGCCAAAGGCAAGGGAAGCAAGGGCAATAATGAACTATTGAGACTTCATCAAGATCGAAAGCTTTTGCACAGCAAAGGAAACAGTTAACAAAACCAAAAGACAACTGACAGAATGGGAGAAGATATTTGCAAATGACATATAAAGGGCTAGTATCCAAAATCTATAAAGATCTTATCAAATTCAACACCCAGGGAACAAATAATCCAATCAAGAAATGGGCAAAGGACATGAACAGACATTTCTGCAAAGAAAACATCTAGATGGCCAACAGACACATGAAAAAAGTGTTCCACATCACTTGGCATCAGGGAAATACAAATCAAAACCACAATGAGATACCACCTCACACCAGTCAGAATGGCTAAAATTAACAAGTCAGGAAATGACAGATGCTGGTGAGGATACAGAGATAGGGGAACCCTCCTACACTGTTGGTCAGAATGCAGGCTGGCGCAACTACTCTGGAAAACAGCATGGAGTTTCCTCAAAAAGTTGAAAATAGAGCTATCCTACAACCTCGCAATCACACTACTGGGTATTTACCCTAAAGATACAAATGTAGTGATCTCAAGGGGCACGTGCATCTGAATGTTTATAGCAGCAATTCCACAATAGCCAAACTATGGAAAGAGCCTAGATGTCCATGAACAGATGAATGGATAAACATGTGGTATATATATACAATGGAATACTATGCAGCCATCAAAAGAAATGAAACCTTACCTTTTGTAACAGTGTGGATGGAACTAGACGGTATTATGTTGAGCAAAGTAAGTCAATTGGAGAAAGACAATTATCATATGATCTCCCTGATATGAAGAATTTGAGAGGCAATGTGGGGGATTTGGGGATTAGGGAAGGAACAAATGAAACAAGATGCAATCAGGAGGGAGACAAACCATAAGAGAAACTTAATCTGACAAAACAAACTGAGGGTTGCCAGAGCGAGGAGAGTAGGGAAAGTGTGGTGGGGTTATGGACATTGGGGAAGGTATGTGCTATAGTGAGTGCTGTGAAGTGTGTAAACCTGGCAATTCACAGACCTGTACCCCTGGGGGCTAATAATACATTATATGTTAATAAAAAAATTAAATATTAAAAAAATTAAATTAAATTAATAGAAAAGAGAGAAGAAAAAGAGGAGAAAACAGTATATGAGGAATAGCCACAACTATTAGAATTACAAAGGAGAAGGGTTAAATGGCATAGCAGATTAGAGCCTATGGGGAGGGATGAGGGTATGAAGAGAGACTGTTTGCCTTATAGAGCCCATGAAAATTTGAAAACTTGGAAACACTATGAACTCCTAAAGGCTGGAGGTGAGGACTAAGACTGAAAACACTAGAATACTTAAAAGTTTGACACAGAACAGTGAGACCTTAGAGCTCCCACTTTTTGCGCCAGGAGACAGCCCCTCTTCCCTCCTCCATGAACTAGAGGTTTTGTCTCAGGCCTTGAGGAGACTAGTCAGAGTGGAGTGGAAAAGAGATGTATCAAAAGAAACAAGAGGCATCAAATGAAAGCCTGCAGACTGACTGATGAAACATAGCAGCCTGCCTTGGTCCCTATTTCCTAACTCACTTCCAGAACTTCAGCCTCCTGTCACTGCCAACACACACAGGAGATCACAGATCCTTCTTCGGAGATATGGAATTACTGAAGAGAAAACTGCTACAAATCTTGACATCCTGGCCATGCAGAGGTCTCCTCAGTGAAAAACCCAGTTTGCCTACAATGCACCTCAGTAGGCTCACCAGCACAGAGCTGCCACTCAGGTCTCTGTGGCTCATTCTTACATGTACAGCATCACTCAATACTTGAAAAATTCCAGAAAGATGCCAACATGAAAGACAGAGAAAAAAACAGGGAAAAAGAAACTCAGAAGGAATAAAGATAAAAAAGAGAGCAAAAGCACACTTAAAAATTGTATAATTAACATCTTTAAGATAAAGACAGGATATTAAATCCATAAAAAAGACAGGATGACTTAACAAATGAATGATAAGAAAGGAATAACTCTTCAACTTTAAAAATATAACAACTGAAATAAAAAATTAAATAGAAAGTTTGGTAGAAATGTCAAGAAAGTCCTTCAAAAACTGGAGCTAAAATCAAAGAGGTAAACATTAGACTGGAAGAGATAGGAAAAATAAGAGAACTGATCTAGGGGATCTAATATTCAGCTAATGAGAACCCTAGAAAGAGTAAAGAGAAGAAAAATTGGGAGGATGTTATCAGAGAAATAGTACAAAGAACTTTCTCAGAATAGAAAGACATTGCTTTTCAGATTGAGGGTCTCATTCCCATCCCCATCGCAAAGAAACCCACAGCAAGGCATGTCCTCAAGAAATTTTAGATTACCAATGAAAATAAGAAGAATTAAGGTTTTTAGGTGAAAAAGTGAGTCAGTACAAAGATATTAGGTTCAGAATGCATTAAAGAATACAATAGGGGTGCCTGGGTGGTGCAGCCGTTAAGTGTCTGCCTTTGGCTCAGGTCATGATCCCAGGGCCCTGGGATCGAACCCTGTGTCAGGCTCCTTGCTTGGTGGAAGCCTGCTTCTCCCTCTCCCACTCCCCCTGCTTGTGTTCCCTCTCTCGCTGTGTCTCTCTCTGTCAAACAAATAAATGAAATCTTAAAAAAATATATAATATTGGCACAATATGTTGGAAGACAAGAGAAATATCCTCAAAATTCTGAAGGACATTTTACTATTTTAAAACAAATAATTCTATGTTAAGTCACTTTTCAATAAAACCTGAGTGTAAACCAAAGAAATTTTTAGACAGTAAAGAATTTAAAAATTTTATCTCCCATGCTTCCATTCTTATGAAGCTATTAGAAGATAAGTTTCAGCAGAAAAAGGTGAATAAACCAATAGGACAACATAGGGAATCCAACAGAAAGGCAGTGGAAGGGAGCTCCAGATCATAGCCATAGAGCAGTCCTGGGGATTCATAAAGTCTATGTTCAAATTTCCAGCCATGACACAGGGAATGGGAAGCCAGGCAGAGGCCAGTACACTTGAGGAGTTGAAGAGACAGATGTGGGGGTCCTGGAAAGATGAGGCAATTAAAGGTCACAAGGTATAATACCAATGAGGAGCATGCTGTCTAGAGAACTCTAGAGAGTTACAGAGGGTCTCCTCCCTCAAATATACAGTTGAGTAGCAACCAATATAAGTCTGTGTGGAAGTCGTTCAAGACCAAAGAAAAAGCCACCCAAAAGTATTAGAAAGAACAGTGACCAGAGCTTGTACAGGGATAGGAATGATGCCTTTTTCCAACAGCCACAGCAGAAAAACGTAAAAATTCTCAAGGTATTCATGAATAAAAGCTCTGCAAAAATATCTATCACCCAGTTAAAAAATTATCACATATGCAAAGAAATAAGAAAATGTGACCCATAATTGAGAAACATCAATCAATTGAAACTAATACAGAAATAACACCGATGAGGGGCTCCTGGGTGGCTTAGTCAGTTAAGTTTCTCTTTATTTTGGCTCAGGTCATGAATCTCAGGGTCCTGGGATCCAGCCCTGCATCAGGCTTCTCACTCAGTGGGGAGACTGCTTGAGGATTCTCTGTCCTTCTCCCATTGCCCCTCCCCCAGTGAGCTCGCTCTCTCTAGATCTTTAAAAGAAGAAAGAAAAAAAGAAAGAAAGAATACAGATGATAGAATTGGTAGATAAGTCATTAAAAGTTACTACATCTATATTTCATGTGTTTAAGTAGCCAAAGGAATGAGTAACACATGGCGTAGAGACAGATTTTAAAAAGACCCAAAACAAAATTCTAGAGAAGAAAATAGTAATGTCTGAGATGAAAACCACAGTAGATAGGATTAATATCAGATTGGGTATTGTGCAGACCTTACTCAAAAATGATCTTGATTATGTAATAGCTATAACATATTTTTAAAATCCTGGAGGAAGCAGTTCCCCTACCTTAATTCTCATTTATAATCAACACCGGACTTTCCTATTGACAGTGCCTGTGAGTTAATTAAGAAATAATTTGGCATTGATGTTAAGAAACCTGGCACATCCTTCATCAAAATAGACTCTTCTCAGGCCATGGGGATAAATGCTGCCTGTTTAATGATACTAAGTGGTTGGCTCATTAGCTTGTCAGGAATAAATCTCCTTTTCCAAATACCTGCATGCCATGTTTTTAACCTTTTGTGCCACAGATAAGAGAGTCTAATGAGAAAGGCTCAGGGTTTGAAGCCTGGTTTTCAGTAACTTTCAGTAAATATGTATTGAAAGTGTTCTGTATGCTAGGCATAGTGTGAGGTGCTGGGGATCCACTGATGAGCAAGTCATAGCATGATGATCAAAATCAAATGGCAGGAGACACACAGGAAACTTGCAGTTACAACAACCTGATGAGGCTAAGATGGAAGAGAAGAGGTGCTCATGGGAGCACGTAGGGAGGCATCTTTCCATATCTGGAAGCCAGAGAAGACTTGCTAGAAGAAATGAGGTCTTCTGTCAGAGCAGAAAGAGGAATGGGTTTTCACACATTGAAGAACTGATTGATTCTGGAGAGAAACTAGCCGCAGGCTCAGTCAAGAACAGGCAGGGCGTCTTTGGGAAACTGCAAGGCACCCGGGGTGGTCAGAACTTAGAGACTGGACTTGGTGAGAGCTAAGCCAGGGTAGGTTCAGTTGAGATATTGTCCTGAAGGAAAGAGAAGGAATTGAAGGGATTTAGAATGTGATAGCACTCACTTTTTTTTTTAAATGTTGACTCGGCATACAGTAGAATGGAATGGAAGAGAAGCATATTGCCATAATCCAGGTAAGGTGGGATGTCAAACCCAACTTGGGCAAAGGCTGCGAGTATGGGTAGAAATGTACATTTAAAAAATTATTTTAAGTAGTCCCTACACTGAGTGTGAGGCTTGAATTTATTATAATCCTGAAATCAAGAGTTGTTTCTCCTCTGACTGATCCAGCCAGATCCCCCTGGGAATGGACACGTTCAAGTGAAATTCAGGAACTGAATTCAATAGAATATGGTGTTTGCCTGCTTCTGGGAGGCAGAGAGACAAGGAAGAGTCACAGGTCCTTGTTGGCTAGAACAACTGTAAGCCCCATCTCTGGGTCAGTCTACCTGGCCTTCTCCCTGGCGTGCACACCTGGCTTCCCGTCACTACTGCTAGTGTGGACCAGTGTGTGTTAAGTTCCTGATCTTTGAACTCATGTGGGTTTGCAGTGTTTCCTCATAACACTTGTATATTTCTCAGATCAACTCTCTTTCCCGTTCTCTGCTGTGCTTCACACCTCTCAGCTTTCCTTCAATCTCCCATCCAATCATCACTTGTTTTCAGTTCACAGACTCACCTCCTGTTTTCTAAAAACAATCAAGGTCAACCAAATCAATGTCTTTTTCTTCCTCACTCCTTTGTGCTCACCTATCCTTGCAGCCTTGCCTTCAAGGATTCCCATGCTCTGTTGCAAGGATAAGCCACCCTGTCTGTGCACCAGATGGCCTCCCTTTCCACCTCTTTCACCTGCTTTATGGCTCCCTCAGTTTTCTGCTCCTTCTTCAGCTTCCCTTCTCTTCTGTCTCCTTCCCATCAGCACCTAAATATTCCCAAGCCTCTGCCAAATTGGAAGCCCCTCCATACCCGCCTTGAGTCTTTCTGGTTTCCGCAGCTCTCTTTTTCTATTAGGGTTTCCTAAAGATCCAGCCGCACTCCCTCTCACCACTTCTGATGTCCCATTGACTCTCAGCCTTCTAAGGCCACCAGTGCTTTTCTTGGGTTAAACCCAGTGGCTATTTTCTTAGCCTTTATATTACTTTTCACACTGAAACTGTTGGGTAGTCTCCCCTTGATGTCCCACAGGCCCTGGAACTCATGCCTGAAACAGGGCCTGTGGGACAGGTCTTTGCATATTTTGCTATCTTTGTTTGAACACCCTTGTTTCCTTTCATCAAATAACACAATCTTCTTTGTCCTTTAAGACTCAAGATGTGCACTGTTCTCTAGGAAGCTTTTTTCAGATGAGTTTTCATATATTCTAAAACTATGTCTGTTTTAATTTTCATTCTGTACTATAAATGTCTGTGTTCATGCATCAACTTTCTGGGTTTAATTACCCCTTGTAGCCCCAGTGTTTGGACCAAGAATGGTACCCAGTAGACACTCAATAAATATTTGTTAAATATATTCAATTAGAAAGAATGGTCTTCATAACCAACATTTGTTTTTGAAAATGCCTTTAAAAAGATGCAGCTGCATTTAGGTTTCCAATACAGGAATTTCCAACATTTCCCCACTGGTATAGTCTAGGAAGAGGGGATCACAAATTTAATTTCATTCTCTGGGGGTTATCCAAAGATTTCAAATCCTGTCAGATATCTCTCCCTTTGCAGTTACTCATTCTAAGCTCCTCGTAAGTTCACCTTCCCTTTTCCATTTCAGGATGAGAGGTATACTGCTCCTGGTTGTCACTAGGGTTTGGTACTGCACTATTCTTTGTTGCATGGTCTATCCTTGCCCATCTATGGAAATATTCTCTTTATTATCCTCTCCTCAACTTACTCAACCTGAGCTTGCTCTCTGCTTCTTGCCAATATGGCCAGTGGGCATATTGAATTGGTAACCAGGTCCTCAATATTTAGACTGTATCCCAGCACTCAGTTGATGTTTATGGAATAAGTATTGAATACTCTGTGATAAAATACTACAAAAGTTGTTTACTTTGCAGTGTAATGGGGTGATCATGGAATATAATAACTGCACCTTGATCTTAGCTACTTCCCAGCTAAGACACATCACTTTATCTAAGAGGTCTTTTAGTATGGGTTGTGGTAGCACTGGAATGTGAACTAGCAGACTGAGAAAAGACTTTGGAGTTGCATAGGCTTGGGTTTGTATCCTAGAGTCACCACTTAGTGGCTTGGGGACTTGGGCATCCTCAGTTTTATCAATTGCAAATTGAAGATGATACCGATTATGTCACTGAGTTGTTTAAGAAGATTAGATGAACTAGTGCATCTGATGTAGCACTTGGCACTCACTGACTGCCATTTTTAGCAGAACCTGTATTTCCAGTTTGAGGCATGTGTTCCACTCTACCGTTTGGCCAATGAAACTAAAAAGAACATAAAGTAGTTCCGCAGATAGAAAGGGCTTTATGTGACCCAGCTTCTAGTGTGAATCTCCTGGCTGTTAGACTGGTGATAAGGTAAAGGAAGCTTGCAATTTGTTTTTAGCCTTCGTTTCCTCCAGACTCTGATTTGATGTTTGTGGCTTCTCCTCTTTCCTCCTGCCTTTACAGTTGTTTTTGTGACTCTAAAATTCTCATTCTCACAAAACACGGAAGAGGAGGGGAAAACATGGTTTAAGAGAGCTTGATAATTTGTTCCCTTGAGCCTTCTTTCCTTCCTAACACAGGTTTCTTCCTGGAAAGATTCTTCCCAAAGTGGTGGGTGCTCTATGAAACCAATGTCTTCTGGGAAGGCTCCAATAAGCTCTTACTTTCAAGGATAGAGTTTGTGGGTCTGCAATCCTAATCCAACAAATCTCTTGATGTAGCAAACATTTCCTGTATTCTTATTTCCTTCCCAAGTATTTTGGAACTTGTGAGCTCAGATATAATGAATGGAGCCATTAGAGTGAACAATCACTCAACAGCATAAGTTATTTTAATGGGCACATCACTTGAAACTAAACTTCCACCATCTGTTCTACCCTTTAACTGCAAATGCAAAAAGAACACCATACCCAATGGCATCATAAAAAGTTAGATATAAGTGATTTAAATGCATGTTTTGGTTCTGTATTCAGTGCAATATACGTCTGAAAGAAGGCTCATATTGGATTTATTTTTTTTATGACAAAATCAAAATTCAGAGTAGAAGATTTTCTCTGTTCTCAAAAGAATGACTTTTTAGTTGGCATGGAATATAATTCTACCATGTAATTCATTCATTCAGTCAGTCAGTCAGACTTTTTTTCCCCACGAAGTATTTATGGAATGCCACCACGTGCCTGGTATTGTACTAGACACTGAGAATACAGAAGTTAACAGTGATAACTGGCAAGACCCCTGGAACTTCCATAGGAAAATAAAACAGAGCATTTCTATAAGTAAACATTAAAAGTCATATAAAAACCCAAATATAAATTTCATTTCTGCTTCAAAATGATAATATGTTTGAGTGGAAAGTTTGCAATTAGCCAGGCCTTGGTTTCAAACTCTCAATTCCTCCACAGTGGTACCTCTCTGAGTCTGTTTCCTTATCTGAGATTTATTTGCATATTTGATTCTATTTCCTCATCTGGAAAATGGGAAGAATAATTATCTTCCTTATGGGTATGCTGTGATCGAATGAGTTATATATGCTGGCTCATAGTTGGCACTCTATGTTGATTCTCTACTTCCTAACTTGCATTTTTAATAGATTTGGGGAAATTACTTTGCAGACATAAAATGGTCTAGGAAAGGCTCTAAGAAATACTCAGCTCTTCATTCATTGTTCCTTGTTTTATAGACAATCAAATTTAATTTGCAGTGGTATCTAAAAGGTTCTGCCTACAAGTTGTCTAAAACAATTTATATACATGGACCACTTTATTAACATATTGTGTACCTTATAAAATATATGTATTAGAAATAAAGCATGAGGTGATAATGAGCTGAATAATATTTGTTGTTTCATGAATTGTGATGACTTCATATTATGCTTAAAGCCTATATCCTGGTCTGTCAGAGAACATTACGTTATTAGTAGAAGTTCATTATTAATGTGAATTTTTAATTCCACAGTGCAACAGTTTAAAAAGTGTTTTTGAGGGATTTTTGCTGATTTACTTATTTCTATTTGTGATAGGGCTAAGACTTAGTGTCAGGAAGAGAAAATTAATACTTATGATTTCCTTATTTTTCTCTTTTATAATGCTCAATCCAGTTTCTTTGCAGGGATACTTGCAGTCCTTTCTCCATTTTGTGATTATTAGGTTGATTAAAACTGGACAATAAAATGCCCAAATTCACTTAGCCAACTGCATGTTAATATGCTGAATGAATTGACATGTGAGGAAGCTGCTGCTGTCTCTTGTACATCCTGGAACTTATCCTTGAGGGTCCCCTGTGGACATTGTGTGGCAGGCACATGAACCCTCTGACATTAAGTCCAAAGGAGGGTGAGAATGTCCGACTGTCTATTAAACACCAGTAAGACGTTTTGGGATTTTTTTTTTAAAGGTAAATAAATAAATAATTGCCCTAGTATTTTCCTATATCTGAAATGATGATCTTGCCCATTTCACTTTGAAGGCTATTGGATTCGTGGAAGAGAAAAAAAACTAGAATCTCAGTCTACTGAGTTCTCTATAAGGGCTTTTTCCTTAAAAAATATAAAGCAAATAGCAAAATTTGTATTTTTAGTTAGTATAACATGTGTTCAAAAAATTGTACATGCTATAAATATGCACCTTTGTGCATTTTCCCTGAAGTGAACCTACATGACCAACCATGAAAGTCAGGAATTAGAATCTTCCCAGCACTCCAGTGTGCTCATGTGCTTCCTCCTTCCCCTAGATAACTCCTCTCCTGATCTGGTTTTAAATTTGATATATAGAGAATCATACAATAAGAATTATTTTGAGGCTGACTTTCTTGTATTTAACATTATCTTTGTGAGACTGATCTGTGTTGGTAAGTGTGGCAGAAATTCCTTCATTTTCTTAGGTGTGTAGTCTTTTGTTGAGTATACTACTATGTATTTATCCATTCTGAAGCTGATGAATATTCAGGTTGTTTCTAATATCTATTAGGAATAATCCGCCAATGAGTATTCTTATACATTTGGTATGTATATGCCTGCATTTCTTTTGGATACATTATTAGGAGATATATGTAGCAGTGACATAGCTAGGTAGACATATGTTGAGCTCTAGTATATAGAGAGCAAATATCAATCAATTATTATTTTAATAATGCTACACAATTAACCACATAAAAATGAGTTTTGTTTGACAGTAAGCATTTAACACTCACAAATCTGTGGGTTGGTTGTGCTGCTGATGATCTAAGTTCAACTTAATTGGACTTATAGATTGAAGGTGGGCATTAGTTCAGATCTGCTTCATATGTCTGTCATCCTTTTGGACCAGTGGCTTGTCAAGGCATACTTTTATTATGGCCAACCATGTCTCTTTTCAAGGATGGAAATAAGATGGTATTAACTGCTAAAGCGCATTTTGAGTCTCTGCTTACATTATGTCCACCAACATCCATTGTATAACACAAGTCACATAGCCAAACCTGGGGGGGATGCAGGAAATTTGCTTCATCTACCATGAGGTATTTGTTAGTGTGTAGATATAGAATTAAATTCTTTTGCACAGAAATGAAGAATTAGAGCCCAAAATTCAATTGACCATCTCTTCTTTTAAAGTGTACCAACATACATGCCAGCAATGGTTTCTGATAGTTCCCATTATTCTGTATCCTCAATATTTGGTATTTTCAGTCTTTTTAAAGGTTGTCATTCAATGTCATGGCTTAATTTATATCTCCCTAATGATTAATGAGGTTGCATACCTTCTCATATGTTTATTGGCCTTTTCTGAACTGCTTCCTCAAGCAGTTTACCCAATAAAAGATCAGATTGCCAGTCCTTTTCTTACTAATTCATAAGATACATTCTAAAATGAAATCTTTGTAGGTTATCTTTTTCCATTCTGTGTCTTGCCTTTTTACTCTCTTAATTGTGTCTTGCATGAACAAGCATTTTTAATTTCAATTGTAGTCAAATTTGTCAATCCTTCCCTTTATGATTAATGCCTTTTATGTCCAGTTTAAAAATCTTTGCAACTCTGAGGTCATGAAGATAGTCTCTATGTTTTCTTGTAAAAGCTTTATTGTTCTTTTCATATTTAGATCTACAATCTGGACTAGACTTTTATGTATTTTATGAGGTAATAGTCCAGATCCACATGGATATGTAAGTGATGCAATACCATTTATTGAAAAACCATCTTTTCTCCACATTACTGCCTTATTATTCTCATGTCAGACATCCATTATGTGTTGTCCATTCCAGTACTCTCCCTTCCATTTCACTAGACTATTTGTCTGTCTTTATGTCAATACTATGCTCTCTTAATTAGTGTAGCTTCATATTATATCTTAATACCTGACACCATAAATCCTCTAGCTTTGTTCTTTAAGATTGTCTTGACTTTTCTTGACCCAATGTTTCCATTAAAAATATTTAAACCAGATTGTCAATTTTTATACCACTCCTTCTGGGTATTGATTTAAATTACATGATTAACTTGTAGAGAGTTAATCATTACAGATTTTTTCAATACATGAGCGTGATATATTTCTCTATTTTTAAAGTTTTAAAATTTCTTTTCTCGAAAGATTTCTCTGTGGAGATCTTGCACCTCTCTCTTACCATTTCTGTCTGTGTCCCTTTTTCTCAATATTATTTCTAATTATTTGGTAGTTTTGATGCTAATGTAAAAACCTTATTTCAAAATTTAATTTCTTAGTAGTCTGTTGCTAATATATAGAAATAAGATTCAATTTTTATATTAAGCAATTATCCAGTAACCTTGCTAAATTTACTTATAAATTCTGATATCTCTATTATTTTAGGTTTTCTATTACACAATACTGTTATCTGTGGATAAAGACACTTTTTCTTCTTCTTTTCCAAACCCTATCTGCTTTATTTCTTTATCTTGCATCATCACTTTGAATATTCTACCTTTAAGTAGGATGTTTTCTGAAGGGTTTTTTTGTGTAGGTACCCTTAATCATGTGTAATACATTCCCTTTTAGTCCTACTTTGCTGAGTATTTTTAGTGGTGAATTTTATCAAATTTTTGCATTATTAACATGTTCATATAATTTTCTTATGCTATTCTAATAAATACAATAGATTCTATTTATTGATATTTGTTATTAAGTTGATTTTATGTTCCTGAAATAAATACAGTGTGCTCATAATGTATTATCCTTTTTTATGTGTTGCTGGACTTATTTTCTTAATGTTTTGTTTGCTATTTTATTTTATTTATTTTTTTTTTTAAAGATTTTATTTATTTATCAGAGAGAGAGAGGGAGAGTGAGCGAGCATAGGCAGACAGAATGGCAGGCAGAGGCAGAGGGAGAAGCAGGCTCCCTGCTGAGCAAGGAGCCCGATATGGGACTCAATCCCAGGATGCTGGGATCATGACCCGAGCCGAAGGCAGCTGCTTAACCAACTGAGCCACCCAGGCGCCCTGTTTGCTATTTAAAAAAAATTATGTTTATGTCAGATATTGGTCTTTAATTTTTTTCTTGCAATATGTTTGTCAGGCTTTGGTATCAAAGATGTATTGGCCTTGGGATGACTTGGGAAATGTAATGTACCATTTGATGTACCATCTCTGTATTGTAGAAGAATTTATATACTATTGATATTATTTTTTTTTAATTTTTTTAATTTTTTATAAACATATATTTTTATTCCCAGGGGTACAGGTCTGTGAATCGCCAGGTTTACACACTTCACAGCACTCACCAAAGCACATACCCTCCCCAATGTCCATAACACCACCCCCCTTTTCCCAACCCCCCTCCACCCAGCAACCCTCAGTTTGTTTCGTGAGATTAAGAGTCACTTATGGTTTGTCTCCCTCCCAATCCCATCTTATTTCATTTATTTTTCTCCTACCCACTTAAGCCCCCATGTTGCATCACCACTTCCTCATATCAGGGAGATCATTATGATAGTTGTCTTTCTCCGCTTGACTTATTTCGCTAAGCATGATACGCTCTAGTTCCATCCATGTTGTCGCAAATGGCAAGATCTCATTTCTTTTGATGGCTGCATAGTATTCCATTGTGTATATATACCACATCTTCTTGATCCATTCATCTGTTGATGGACATCTAGGTTCTTTCCATAGTTTGGCTATTGTGGACATTGCTGCTATAAACATTCGGGTGCACGTGCCCCTTTGGATCACTACGTTTGTATCTTTAGGGTAAATACCCAGTAGTGCAATTGCTGGGTCATAGGGCAGTTCTATTTTCAACATTTTGAGAAACCTCCATGCTGTTTTCCAGAGTGGTTGCACCAGCTTGCATTCCCACCAACAGTGTAGGAGGGTTCCCCTTTTCTCCCCATCCTCGCCAGCATCTGTCATTTCCTGACTTGTTGATTTTAGCCATTCTGACTGGTGTGAGGTGATATCTCATTGTGGTTTTGATTTGTATTTCCCTGATGCTGAGTGATATGGAGCACTTTTTCATGTGTCTGTTGGCCATCTGGATGTCTTCTTTGCAGAAATGTCTGTTCATGTCCTCTGCCCATTTCTTGATTGGATTATTTGTTCCCTGGGTGTTGAGTTTGCTAAGTTCTTTATAGATTTTGGACACTAGTCCTTTATCTGATATGTCATTTGCAAATATCTTCTCCCATTCTGTCAGTTGTCTTTTGATTTTGTTAACTGTTTCCTTTGCTGTGCAAAAGCTTTTGATCTTGACGAAATCCCAATAGTTCATTTTTGCCCTTGCTTCCCTTGCCTTTGGCGATATTCCTAGGAAGATATTGCTGCGGCTGAGGTCGAAGAGGTTGCTGCCTGTGTTCTCCTCAAGGATTTTGATGGATTCCTTTCTCACATTGAGGTCCTTCATCCATTTTGAGTCTATTTTTGTGTGTGGTGTAAGGAAATGGTCCAATTTCATTTTTCTGCATGTGGCTGTCCAGTTTTCCCAACGCCATTTATTGAAGAGGCTGTCTTTTTTTCCATTGGACATTCTTTCCTGCTTTGTCGAAGATTAGTTGACCATAGAGTTGAGGGTCTTTTTCTGGGCTCTCTATTCTGTTCCATTGATCTATGTGTCTGTTTTTGTGCCAATACCATGCTGTCTTGATGATGACAGCTTTGTAATAGAGCTTGAAGTCCGGAATTGTGATGCCACCAACTTTGACTTTCTTTTTCAATATTCCTTTGGCTATTCGAGGTCTTTTCTGGTTCCATATAAATTTTAGGATTATATTTGTTCCATTTCTTTGAAAAAGATGGATGGTACTTTGATAGGAATGGCATTAAATGTGTAGATTGCTTTAGGTAGCATAGACATTTTCACAATATTTATTCTTCCAATCCAGGAACATGGAACATTTTTCCATTTCTTTGTGTCTTCCTCAATTTCTTTCATGAGTACTTTATAGTTTTCTGAGTATAGATTCTGTGCCTCTTTGGTTAGGTTTATTCCTAGGTATCTTATGGTTTTGGGTGCAATTGTAAATGGGATTGACTCCTTAATTTCTCTTTCTTCTGTCTTGTTGTTGGTGTAGAGAAATGCAACTGATTTCTGTGCATTGATTTTATATCCTGACACTTTACTGAATTCCTGTACAAGTTCTAGCAGATTTGGAGTGGAGGCTTTTGGGTTTTCCACATATAGTATCATATCATCTGCGAAGAGTGATAGTTTGACTTCTTCTTTGCCGATTTGGATGCCTTTAATTTCCTTTCGTTGTCTGATTGCTGAGGCTAGGACTTCTAGTACTATGTTGAATAGCAGTGGTGATAATGGACATCCCTGCTGTGTTCCTGACCTTAGCGGAAAAGCTTTCAGTTTTTCTCCATTGAGAATGATATTTGCGGTGGGTTTTTCATAGATGGCTTTGATGATATTGAGGTATGTGCCCTCTATTCCTACACTTTGAAGAGTTTTTATCAGGAAGGGATGCTGTACTTTGTCAAATGCTTTTTCAGCATCTATTGAGAGTATCATATGGTTCTTGTTCTTTCTTTTATTGATGTGTTTTATCACATTGACTGATTTGCGGATGTTGAACCAACCTTGCAGCCCTGGAATAAATCCCACTTGGTCGTGGTGAATAATCCTTTTAATGTACTGTTGAATCCTGTTGGCTAGTATTTTGGTGAGAATTTTCACATCTGTGTTCATCAAGGGTATTGGTCTATAGCTCTCTCTTTTTTTTTTTTTTCCAATTTATTTATTTTCAGAAAAACAGTATTCATTATTTTTTCACCACACCCAGTGCTCCATGCAAGCTGTGCCCTCTATAATACCCACCACCTGGTACCCCAACCTCCCACCCCCCGCCACTTCAAACCCCTCAGATTGTTTTTCAGAGTCCATAGTCTCTCATGGTTCATCTCCCCTTCCAATTTACCCAAAAGCACATACCCTCCCCAATGTCCATAACCCTACCCCCCCTTCTCCCAACCCCCCTCCCCCCAGCAACCCACAGTTTGTTTCATGAGATTAAGAGTCACTTATGGTTTGTCTCCCTCCCAATCCCATCTTGTTTCATGGATTCTTCTCCTACCCACTTAAGCCCCCATGTTGCATCACCACTTCCTCATATCAGGAGATCATATGATATTTGTCTTTCTCCGCTTGACTTATTTCGCTAAGCATGATACGCTCTAGTTCCATCCATGTTGTCGCAAATGGCAAGATTTCGTTTCTTTTGATGGCTGCATAGTATTCCATTGTGTATATATACCACATCTTCTTGATCCATTCATCTGTTGATGGACATCTAGGTTCTTTCCATAGTTTGGCTATTGTGGACATTGCTGCTATAAACATTCGGGTGCACGTGCCCCTTTGGATCACTACGTTTGTATCTTTAGGGTAAATTCCCAGTAGTGCAATTGCTGGGTCATAGGGCAGTTCTATTTTCAACATTTTGAGGAACCTCCATGCTGTTTTCCAGAGTGGTTGCACCAGCTTGCATTCCCACCAACAGTGTAGGAGGATTCCCCTTTCTCCGCATCCTCGCCAGCATCTGTCATTTCCTGACTTGTTGATTTTTAGCTCTCTTTTTTGATGGGATCCTTGTCTGGTTTTGGGATCAAGGTGATGCTGTCCTCATAAAATGAGTTTCGAAGTTTTCCTTCCATTTCTATTTTTTGGAACAGTTTCAGGAGAATAGGAATTAGTTCTTCTTTAAATGTTTGGTAGAATTCCCCCGGGAAGCCGTCTGGCCCTGGGCTTTTGTTTGTTTGGAGATTTTTAATGACTGTTTCAATCTCCTTATTGGTTATGGGTCTGTTCAGGCTTTCTATTTCTTCCTGGTTCAGTTTTGGTAGTTTATATGTTTCTAGGAATGCATCCATTTCTTCCAGATTGTCAAATTTGTTGGCGTAGAGTTGCTCATAGTATGTTCTTATAATAGTTTGTATTTCTTTGGTGTTAGTTGTGATCTCTCCTCTTTCATTCATGATTTTATTTATGTGGGTCCTTTCTCTTTTCTTTTTGATAAGTCTGGCCAGGGGTTTATCAATTTTATTAATTCTTTCAAAGAACCAGCTCCTAGTTTCGTTGATTTGTTCTATTGTTTTTTTGGTTTCTATTTCATTGATTTCTGCTCTGATCTTTATGATTTCTCTTCTCCCGCTGGGCTTAGGGTTTCTTTCTTGTTCTTTCTCCAGCTCCTTTAGGTGTAGGGTTAGGTTGTGTACCTGAGACCTTTCTTGTTTCTTGAGAAAGGCTTGTACCGCTATATATTTTCCTCTCAGGACTACCTTTGTTGTGTCCCACAGATTTTGAACCATTGTGTTTTCATTATCATTTGTTTCCATGATTTTTTTCAATTCTTCTTTAATTTCCCAGTTGACCCATTCATTCTTTAGAAGAATGCTGTTTAGTCACCATGTATTTGGGTTCTTTCCAAACTTCCTCTTGTGGTTGAGTTCTAGCTTCAGAGCATTGTGGTCTGAAAATATGCAGGGAATGATCCCAATCTTTTGATACCTGTTGAGTCCTGATTTAGGACTGAGGATGTGATCTATTCTGGAGAATGTTCCATGTGCACTAGAGAAGAATGTATATTCTGTTGCTTTGGGATGAAATGTTCTGAATATATCTGTGATGACCATCTGGTCCAGTGTGTCGTTTAAGGCCTTTATTTCCTTGTTGATCTTTTGCTTGGATGATCTGTCCATTTCCGGAGGGGAGTGTTAAAGTCCCCTACTATTATTGTAATATTGTTGATGTGTTTCTTTGATTTTGTTATTAATTGGTTTATATAGTTGGCTGCTCCCACGTTGGGTGCATAGATTTTAAAATTGTTAGATCTTCATACTATTGATATTATTTTCCTTAAGTGTTTGGAAGAACTCACCACTGAAGTTATCTTGGTCTTGAATTTCTTTATGGGAAATAATTAATTACTTTAATATCTACAGTATACACAGGGATATTTAGATTATTTTTTCTTGTATCAGTTTTGGTAAGTTGTTTTCTAATAAATCATTTGCTTAAGTTTTCACATTTATGGAAACAAATTGGTCACAATATTTTAGTACTTTTGGTATCTGTAGGATCATTTATGTTTTTCACTTACATTACTTTTTTTCAACTTGGAATTTTTCTTCTTGATGTGTTTTGCAATGAATTTACCAATTACATGAAATTTTCAAACATCAGTGTTTAGATTTATTGATTCTCTGTATTGAACATTTGTATTGTATTGCATTAATTTAAAATTTTGTTTTCATTTTTCCTTCTTGACATGTCCTTCTTGCTATTAACTTATATCACTGACCTCTAGCCATATTTCCTACCCAATATATTTAATTGAGGTTATACATTTTACTATATGCATGGTTATAGCCACATATTGTGAGTTTTAATATCTTGCATTTTTATCATTATTTGGTTTAAATTATTTTTAATTTCCATTTTGATTTATTCTTTGACTCATGAGTTATTTGAAAGTCTAAAGCTTAAATTCAACATGTTAGATTATTTTCCACTTAGCTTTTGTTGTTCTGTTCTTGTTTAATTTCACTCTAGTCAAATAATATATTGGAGTTTAATCATTTTGAATTTGTTGAGACTGACTTTATAGTATAGCATATGATAATTGTGGAAGATCTTATATGGGAATCCTAAAATAATATATTTTCTGCAGTTGTTGGATGAATTATTTTATATAAGTCAGTTACATTCACTAGTCCATATATGTTCAAATCTTCCATTTCCTTAAGGATTTTTTATGACATTTTCCATCAGTTACTGAGAAAAATATGTGAATACCTCCCACTATAATTGTAGTTTTATATATTTTTCCTTTGAAACTAGTCTCTCTCTTTTTTTTTTTTTGCCTTATATATTGTAAATCTATGTTTTTTGTGCATACAAACTTAGATTTTTTTTTTTCCTGGTGGATTGACTCTTTTATCATTACTATGTAACCTTTTCTATACCTAGTAATATTCCATGCTTTAAAGTCTGCTCTGTTTCCTGTTGCATGATACACATTTTCCATTGTTTTACTTTTACCTTTTTGTATTCTTATATTTAAACACTATCATTTAAGAGTAACACAGAATTGTACTTTTTCTTTTAATCCAGCCTGACAATCTTTGTTTTTTCTTTAGAGCACTTAATTTGTTGATATTTTATGTAATTACTGATATATTTGGACTTAAATCTACTATCTCACTACTTGTGTTTTATTTGTTCTACCTTGTTCATTTTCCTCCTTTCTTCACTTTCTTTTTTATTGCCTATTTTTTTTTTATTATTTCCCTTTCCTTTATTTACTTATAAGTTTTACTTTTTTCTAAGGATGGGCTAGAAATACAACCTGAGTTGAGGATCCTTTTTCAGGTAAAAACTTACATAAATTTTATATCTTGAGTCCTCTTTCCTCTGGCTTCCAGTAATCAATTCCTTATTTTTATCCATCTCTCTCTAGCAGTACCTTCAACATCATATTTTTACCAACAGCCTTTCATGATGATGTAGGTATTCTCTAATATGATATAAGTTTTATCTCTCATGATTCTTACTTCCTTCAGAATAATTAATATCAGTATTTCTGCTACCTCTTTTTGAAGCAATCCAG
Source organism: Neogale vison (assembly GCF_020171115.1). Classification (NCBI taxonomy): domain Eukaryota; kingdom Metazoa; phylum Chordata; class Mammalia; order Carnivora; family Mustelidae; genus Neogale; species Neogale vison. Next base: position 56,415,505 of record NC_058101.1, on the reverse strand, counting down.
CCTTTTTTTTTTTAAATCATGCTCCTCAAAATTTTCCTAGCACCTGCCCATTGTACAATTCTAAAAGCACACATGTTTTTAGGTATTGTTTTAACAGCACCCTACTTTCAGGTACAAAATTGTTGCTATAACAAATTATAATAAATTTGGTGATATGAAACAATATAAATTTATTATATTATAGTTATGGAGGTTAGAAGTCTGAAATGAGTCTCACTGGGCCATAATCAAAGCATTGACAGGGCTAAATTCTTTGTGAATACTCTAAGGGAGAATCTATTTTATTATTTTTTCCAGTTTCTAGTAGTGGCTCACACTCCTTGGCTCTTTGTTCCCTTCCTCCCTCTTTAAAAACAGCAGAGAGTACTCAAGTCTTTCTCAGATTGTATCACTCTAACTCTTTTGCCTCCCTCTTCTACGTTTATAGGCCTGTATGGTTGTACTAGATCTAAATAATCCAGGATAATCTTTTTTTTTTAGGGTCAACTGATTAACAATCTTAACTCCTTCTTGCCAGGTACTATACTATAACATTGTGGGGGTTAAGATTTTTGGGATTAAGATGTGTACAACTTTGTGGGGCCATTATTCTGCCTACCTTGTTTTTGCTACAGGTTTTGTATTTTTTAACAAGTAGCTTCTTATCAATATTTTCAAACTAATTAATGATTATCTTCAAAATTTCATGAGACCAAGTTTTATATTCATTCACTCATTTATTCATTCATTGTGAACATGTTTTTGAATGACAGTCTTGGTTTTGATTACTCTGGGAAGAGGTTTCAAGATGGAAACTGTTTCTGAGAGGCAACAGTGCATTGTGGGTAAGCCCACAGATTCTAGAACGTAACAGCCTGGACTTGAACTAGCACTTCAACAGAAACATTATTGAGCTCTCTGATTTGAGGATAGTTTTTTTCCCTGCATATCTCAGCTTCTTTATGTTAACAAAGAGCTTGAAATAGTGCCTGGCATATAGAAACAATAGATAAATATTTGCCTTTATTATCATTTTCATTTTCACCCCTCAAGGAGCTCAAGGTTTGGCTACGGATTTAGACAAGTAAACAAAGTGCTATTATTTCCATGACGGAGGCAAATTTTGGATACAATGAGGCTTAATTAATTCTGGTTACACTATAAAGTCAGTTTTTCTGAACATAAGCAAATTATTTTCTCCTCCTCCCCTCTAATCTGCCCCTTTTCCTGTGTTACCTCAGCAACTACCACAATTCTCTATTCATCCATATTAGAAATCTAAGTGCTATCCTGTTCTTCGTTGGCCACCATTCCACACATCTCATTGGTGGTCCAGACCTGCCGATATTCTCTCTTTAAATCTAACTTTCCTCTTCCCTTCTTGACATTCCTCTTGTTATATCCTCTTTTAGGCTTTCATTACCATTGACCTCGATGATTTTAACATTAGCCTTGATGCCTTCGATCACTCCAGACACACATCCATTATTCAAGTGAGGAAAAAGAAGGAAGGGCAAAAGTCTTCTCTTTACATTGTATTGGTTGGGACTGAATCCCATGTCTACTACACCTTGACCAATCACTGGAGAAGGGAATGATTAGTTTAGGCCAGTTGTGATTTATTTCCTAGGCGGGAGAGGGGATTGACTTCTAGGAGACCAAGAGATCTCTGTGTGTTACTTGAATCAAGGTTCTGCTAGCAGAGAAGAACTGGCAAATAATGTTGGTGCTATAGACTGACTATTGTGCCTTCTTAAAATTCATATATTGAAACCTTATCCCAAATGTGATGGTATTTGGAGGTGGGACTTTTGAGAGGTGATTAGGTGATGAGGGCAGAGCCCTCATGAATGGGATTCATGCTGTCATAAAAGAGGCCCCAGAGAGCTTTCTTGTCCATTCCACAATTATGTATATAAGGACATTGCAAGAATTTGGCAGTCTTTGACCCAGAAGAACTCAACCATGCTGGGGCCCTGATCTTGGACTTCCAGCCCACTCTGAGAAATAAATTCTGTTATTTGCAAACCACCCAGTCTATGGCACTTTGTTATAGCAGCCTGAACTGATTAAGACAATTGAATAAGGTACCTGCAGCATCTGCCACAGCATACATTCTTGATCTGTCCCCAGGGATACATTTCCAAGCTAATATCCCTTCAGTCACTGTTGCGCTGCCAATTCTCTTCCTCTTCCCAACCAATCTGACCCTCAGATATAAGTAATTTTCCAAGGTGCATTGGTGCATGATGCTTTTGTGCCTTTTCTGTCTGTCTCATGGCCCTCTCCATCTTGTCACCCTAGCAAACATGTTCTCTGCTTCCTGGAAGACACGTTCTTATCCTATGAGAAAACTGCAGCATCAATCCCTTTTGAAGATTCTCTTAGATCTATCTATACTTTCACTGTGCCAGGCACTGAATTGTTTCTCTTCAAAATTTATATGTTGAAGCCTTAACTACTGATGCAATTTGGAAATTGGCCCTTTGGGAGGTAATTAGATTTAGATAAGGTGAGACCCTTACGTTGGGTTCAGTGTCTTTATGTGAAGGGACAGCAGAGAGCGAACTTTTTTTTCCTTCTTTCTACTCACAAGCACCAAGGAAAGGACGTGTAAGGACAAAGTGGAAAGGAGATTGCCTGCCAGCCAGGGAGAGTGTTGTCACCAGACACACACTCAGCCAAGACTTTGATCTTGGACTTCAGCCTCCAGAACCATGAGAAATAAATTTTTGTTGTTTAAACCACCAGTCTGTGGTATTTTGTTACAGCAGCCCTGGGAGAGTAACACAGTCTGTAACTTGTAAATACTTCTGTCCCAGGAGGTATTGTATTTGTTACTGGTCTGTTTTCCTTCCCTAGACAGTAACCTTCCTGAGGTTGGACCAATGTCCTATTGCCTTTGTATCCACAGCATAGCACTTGCTACAAAGTTACTCTTTGACCATATTTGGCTGTCAGAAGGGAAGTTTCATAGTGGAAGGGGTGACTGAACTGGCTCCTGAAGGATGAGTGGGTCTGGCTACAGGTGCCATGAAAGAAGCATTCAAGCAAAAAGGAATAGCCTACTTCTCCTAAATGACTTTTAAATTCTTCCTGAAGTCATCTTCTCTACCCCCATGCCCAACTTGAGTCATCCTGCTACATTTCTGCTTTCCTTATCATGACATTTATCCCCCCTTTCCTCCCATCACATTACCTACCTATCCAGTCTCAGGAAAGGGAACAACCATTCATTCTCTTAGTTATCTGTGCTAAAAACTTAATACTTATTCTTATTTGTTTTCTTTCCACAGTTCCCTACTTTCATGCCATTAGCATGTTTCGTCAACTCTACCTCCTAGTGATAGCCTCCTTACCTCTTTTTATATCAATTACGGTAATGCTAGTCCAAGCCAGTGGGGAAATTTAACATTTCACATTACATTTAGAACAAAACCTTCATCTGATTTTCGAAGCCCTATGTATTCTAGCCTCTGCTCACCTCTTTGGTCTTTCTCCTGTCCCTTCTTTCCTTGCTTGCAATTTTCTAGGCCTCTTTTCTTTCTTGCTGTTCCCTCTGCCTGAAAAGCTCTTCCTATAGTGTCTCACAGGACAGGGTCCTTCTCAAAATTCACATCTTTTCTCTTTCAGAAAGTGTCATGGAGAGTGAATTGGTAAACAATGAGGTACTCACAGTGAGACTTCCTGGTTAAAATTCATCACTGATTAGCAGAGGCATATTTGGAAGTTACTGAAAGGGTTTCCCTGCCAGTTTATTTACGAAGGGATGTGATAACAAACACAGTCTATCTTAACAACTTTAAGATGTGTTAAGTACTTAGGGACGCCTGTGTGGCGCAGTTGGTTGGACGACTGCCTCCGGCTCAGGGCGTGATCCTGGAGTCCCGGGATCGAGTCCCACATCAGGCTCCCAGCTCCATGGGGAGTCTGCTTCGCTCTCTGACCTTCTCCTCGCTCATGCTCTCTCTCACTGTCTCTCTCTCAAATAAATAAAATAAAATCTAAAAAAAAAAAAAAAATCTACTGCTGTAGATTTAAAAAAAAAAAAAAGATGTGTTAAGTACTTAGTAGAGACTTACATATTTAAACAATATGCAAATGCTAGTTGTTACTATTGTTTTAGCTGAAGCATCACTGTTTCGGAGAAAATTCTCTTGACTACTCAGTCAAAAATGTAGCCCCAAGTCACTGTCTATCATATTCATCTGTCTTGATTCTGTGTAAGACCCATAGTATCATCTTGTATATTTCTGCATTGCTTCTCTCTGAGATCATGAGCATCAAGGGAACAGAGGCCATGTTCCTGCTCTGTGTGCAGCATTTAGAACAGACTCCAGCATGTGGGAACTTTTAATAAATAAATGCCGAATAGTAATCTCAGACACACACACACACACACACACACACACACACACTAGCAGGCACTCTAATGCCCTTAGAATAAGATCCAGACTCCCTGCTTCATCCTACAAGGTGGATGTGACCCCCATTCCTGCCCCTCTGACCCCAATGCTATCCACCCTCATCTTCCCTCATGGGGCTCCTTCCTGTAATATTGTGATCTATAACTATAACAACTATAACTATAACTAACTATAACTATAACAGCTATATATATAGCCTTTGTCCCAATTTCTGTCCTGCGGCTCCTAAAACCCTTGGTGATGAAAGCTACAAAGACATCTTTTGTTAAGTTAACAGAGTGACTTTTGAAAAACACCTAACGATTTGGGACTGGTTATTAGTGGAACCAACCTTATTGATTGGATAGCTGAAACTTTCAGCCCTCCTGCCCCTGACTTCCAGGAAGGGTAGAGGAGCTGGTGAGTTCAATCACTAATGGCATGATTTAATCAAACATGCCTGTGTAATGAAGCCTCTGTAAAAAATCCAAGAGTATGGAGTTAGGAGAGCTTCTGGGCTAGGGAACCAGAATACTTCCCTGAGCCCAAACTCCAAGAGATGGAAGCTCCTTTGTATGGGATTTTGCCCTGTGTTTTTCTTTATCTGCCTATTGATTTGTATCCTTTAGCATCCTTTCAACAAACTGCTAATCTGGTCAATAAATGGGTTTCCTAAGCTCTGTAAGCTGCTCTAGCAAATTAATCAAACCCAAGAAAGGGTCATGGGAACCTCAGATTTATAGCTGATCAGTCAGAAGCATGGGTGACAACCTGGACTTGTGACACAGTCTGAAGTGGGCACAGTCTTGTGGGACTGAGCCCTTACCCTGTGGAATTTGATGCTACCTCTTGGTGGGTTAGGTCAGAACTGAGTTAGATGGTAGGACATCAGCTGCAGTCTGAGAGTTGGTGGTCTGGGGGAAATACCCGCTACACGTTGTGATTGGTGTCAGAGTTACTTGCCTAGCTTGAGTTTTTCCTACATGACTCCTTGGATCACCCTGCAAACAAATGGCCTGGATTTTCCTACCCACGCTAATACCTCTCAGTTTGCAGCCAGCACATGGCTTGGGTCTATCTATAGGGACTCTGCTCCACTGTGTCACAACTTCAGCCCTAGGTCCATTTCTGTACTTTTAATCAGTTCGTGTGTCACAGAGTTCCTGTCCCTCCCTTCCAGAATCTTCAAAAGAGTTTAGTGCTATGCTGTTGGGTTATAAATTGAATTTCAGGGACACTGAAATTTTGCTAACATACCTCCTGGCATTCTTGTCTTTATCTTTTATACACTGATTACAGCCAACAACTCTTCATGGGCAGGGTGCATGATTCCAGTTCTTTAAAATTATAATTATTATTCTATTCCTGGGTGAGACCCCCAGTCTGGGAGGTAAACAACTAAATCATTGTGATTTTACATACTTACAGAGAGATAAAATGATATAACATGATAATAACTAAAAAGTTATTATGTTGGTTAATTACAATTATAAAACGATTTATTGTTTGAGGGAAATAATTAATAAATAGGTAGGAATGTAGGGAAATTATGGCAATTTACATAAATATATCTCTGAAGACACTCGTGTTTAAATACAGTCCTTTAAAAAATAGAGTTCTGACTTTGAACTCCTGTTTCGAATATGCTTGGAATTCCATGCCTGGTCGCAGATTAATAATGATGCAGGAAAATTCCTTCATATTTAACATATCATTGTGACACAGAGCTTTCTTATAAGTTGGGAAAGTGTAGGACCAAACTAGAATAGCAAAAGCATTAACCCAGTTCTTCAAGAAGAAAAAGAAAAAACTGGAATAAAATAATTAAGTACCCTTTGCCTTCTAATGAACCGCATGCAACTGTATCCAATTTCCCCTCTGCTTTCCCTTTGATCTCTTTAAGCTTTCCCTTGGTCAAACCTCTTCTGTGTGAATTGCACTAATTTGTAACTCCCCGTCTTCCATCTGGGGATGCAGATTTGTGCAGGCCCTGTTCCACACTGGGCTAAATTTGCCCAGCACCTGGCTGAACATATTGGTTTCGGCATATTTACCCAAATTGTTAGTAAAACATCAGAAACAGTCGGCTCCTGTGAATCAAATCGCGAGCAGAGTCCCTGTCACTTACACTAATACAATTTAGACTAGAAATTCACAAACAGAGGCACTGCATTCCATTCACATGATCTTCAGCCCCTGGAACCCTGGATTTAGCTCTTAGAGCATCCACACAGAGGTAGGGAAATTAGGGAGGCTGTTCAGCTAGTTCCAGCCTCGTGTTTTATGCATATGCTGCAGATAATTTTTCGACTCTTCCTTTTCATCTTGTTTTAACTTCCCCAAACCATGTGACTAGTGCTGTGTGGGGAGCTATTGCCAATCTCATTTCCTGTGGCCTTTTCAAATCCAATCTTTTTAGCTCCCTCTGTTTGGTTGAAGGATTAGAGCTTCTTAGCCTTAAAGCCAGTTTTGGAATGCAGGTTGAGGGTCAATGGTGAAGAAACCGTTTCTCCCTCCCATTTCTGTATTGAAGTATTCTTTTTGATTTACATGTCTGGAAATTGACAAAAGCCTTCTCCTTGTTGTAGCAGGAAAATGGCCCAGTTTCAGCCCAGTCCTTTTCAGCCCAGTCCTTTGCAGGAAAGATTCCTTCCTCTGTTCCTGCCTTTTGCTGTAGAATTCATTATTGTAATGCCTTATATACTTATATTTCTATCTGGTGATAATGAGCTTTTCAGCATTTATGTTTTAAGATCCCTGGCCACAGAATGAAGCCCCACCCCCCACCCCCCCACACAAAGCAAGAAGATAAAAGAAGAGAGGGGAAGCATCTTGTCCTGGGACTAGCTTCTTTGTTCTGATTCTGAACACTAATTAACCCTTTAGGTCCTCCCCATCTCTCTTAAAGAAACCTGGATCTGGGAATGAACCAGATTGTTCTAGCTCAGTGTCTGGGTAGTGTGTCCAAACTAAGGGTCAGGTTAGTCATTTTCTGGCCCTTTTGAGAGGGTGAGAGTCACGGGATAGAAAGAAGTTACTCAGTGCTCCTGTAAGAGGAAGGACCTGCCACCTGCTATAGCAGAGAGACCTTTGCTTTTCCCTGCCCCACACAGCCAGAAAAAAGGACCACCCTCCCACTCTCTGTGGACCCATCAGCCTTAGGAAATCAAATCTCATATTTGAATATAATTTTCCAAGGAATGGACTGAAACTGCCTCTATGTTGTGGTTTCAAGTAAAACTCTGTGTATTCTATATGTCACTGCTAGCTGGAGAGGTGATTTTTCATGGTACCCATCAGGATATTCCTCCACTTGTTCTTTACTCATTTTTAATGCATTCATTTACCGATCCTTATTCCCAAGTACCTACTGTCTTCCAGGTCTTGGGCTAGGTCTGATGATAGACCTTCACAAAGTAGTGATTGGAAAGATCAATATGAAAGCTGAAAAGAGGTTGGAGACTGTCTATTGGAATTCATAACCAGGAGACATTAGTCACCACCCTGATTGTGGTGGTCAAAGGTGCAGGGTGTGTGAAGAGTCACAGAATTCCATAAAGTAATTAGGCAACAAAATATTAAGTTGAAAGAAGTAGGGATGAGGTAGGCAGACTTCTATCTACTCAAATCAGTGATGAGTTGAAAGAGTGGTTATCTTCAGAAAGTAGGTTGCAAAGTTAGATCCCAGCCAGAAAAGTTGGTCTTGGAACCCCTTTGATATAGCAGGCAGAATCTAAAAGGGTTGCACTGTGTGCCATGGGCCAGGGTACTTTTCTTCTTTTCTCCCCATCATAAGAAGCTGCTTCCTCTAGTGGAAGAAGCCCATCACTAAGACCCTTGATGACAGCAGTCACAGCCCAGCTATTGTTGTAAGAGTTGGAGGTCAGATTGTGACTTCTCTTAGATTCCCCTGCAGCTAGTATATTGGCTTGTGTCTTAGACTTAGCTAATCAGATACAAGTGTTTTAAGTTTTGAATGACGAGTGATTGATATAAAGAACAGAGACAGTGGATAATCCATTCTGGTGGTCAGTGTTGGAGCTATGACAGTAGCATCTAGCTTCTGGAGGACCAGAGGCCATTCTGCCAGTGACATTGTAAGGGTCCACTGCCTGCAGCATTGTGGAACAAGGGAGGCAATGTTGTCATCCTTGAAAGGAAATACAATTTTAGGGATTCTTCTGGAAGCACAACTTCAGAAACATTTTATAACCTTCCGTCAGCTCTGAAGACAAGTATCCTTTCAGTAGATCAGTTTTTTTGTTTGTTTGTTTAAATATCCCAATGGTTTTCTGTTGTATTGATAATCTATTGCTAAAGTTTTATTTTCCTCAAAGATATATACAAGTTCATGTGAACTCATTGCAAATCTTATTTTTAATCTTTCTATTTAATTTTTAAAATTACACTTTTTGTTTTGTAAAACAACTGGAAAAAGTTGCAATACTGCACTCAACCTACTCTTGACCTCAAGTTCACTCATGGTTTACATATTTTGCTTCATTTTTGTTTTCTTTCTCTCTACACAAATGCGCATGTTCTTCTTTCCATTATTCTCACTATTATTATTATTAATTTGCTGAACCAGTTATAGAGATCTGACACTTTACTCCCAAATAGTTCAACATGATTCTTCTAAAAATAGTGTCATTCTATAATATAATCACAGTGTGGTTATCAAACTCAGTAAAATTTTTTAAAAAACTTTATTTGCTTATTTTAGGGAGAAAGAAATAGAGTGTGGAGGCAAGGGACAGAGGGAGAGGGGGAAGGACAAGCAGATTCCCCACAAAGCATGGAGCCAGAGTGGGGGCTTGATCCTAGGACTCTGAGATCATGACCTGAGTTGGATGCTTAGCCAACTGAGCCACCCAGGCATTCCTCAAACTCAAGAACTTTAAATTTAATACAAACTACTATCCTATATATAGTCTATATTCCACTTTGATAATTATCCCTATGATACTATTTTCCTCCCTAATCCAGGATCATGCCTTATATCTAGTTGTCATATCTATTTGATCTTCTTTCTTGTCTTTCTCTGTCTCTCTATTTTTTAAAATAACATTGACATTTTTGAAGAGCACAGTCTGTTGTTTTGTAGAATGTCTCTTAATTTGGGTTTGTCCCATTGTTTTCTCATGATGTGATTCAGGTTATGCAGCCACAACTCTTACCAGTTCCTTGACTTTGCAACTGGGGTCTCCAATATCTGACGACCTTGGGTCTGTCATTTTGGTAGCTGTAGTAGACCTAAGGTGGTATTTCTATTATGTTTGGTTGGATAAGTGACTTTGTAACTCTGGGAACGTATAAAATGTAAGTATATGAATGATGGAGAAATAAACTTGGTATTTAGACCTTTGTGTAAATTGTGATTATACCAGTGTGATAGAAAGTTTGGTACTCATTGTGCCATTTGGATACACTTTGTAGGATATTTGAAATATTTAAGAGAATCTGAACATTCTGGAGAATTTAGACTTAAGGTTCTAATTTAAAATGTCAAGAGTTTTTATCTAATTACATTGTTTAAAAGCTTAGGAGAATCTAAGTTACTGAATTTATTTATACATTGCTTTCAGATACACCAAAAGGTTTAGCTATCTGATCTACTCATTTTATAAGTTCTTATTTACTAAAGTTAAGAGATTTTTGGAAGATTTAGAATGATTTAGGGTCACACATCTGTCTTATAGGCTGTTTGAAGTACTTAAGAAAATAAAATATTTTTGATATATGATCATGGTTTGACATGCTTAAGGGACTTTAATTAATGATGTTTTAGATAATATGGGAGATTTAAATTTGTTAAGCTTATAACTTCTTATGACTTTTATTTCATATGTTTGAGAAAATCTGATAAACTTAAAAACTAATGTTCACATGCTTTGGGAAAATTAATCTGTAAAATTTATCAGATAAATTAGTAGAAATAAAAAATAGAACAAAAAAGGGTTTTAAATTTTCACACCCAATTACTAAGTTTATAAGCAAATATACTGGACTTAAAAAGTGAATTTAAAGGTTAAAGGAAAGATAGATTTTAAATTTTAAAAATTGAAGAAAATGACTATTAGTGAAAACACAAGTCATGGTATTTCTTTTTCACACATGGACATTAAAAAAAATTAACATTGGACTTTAAAAAAAACAAACAAATAAGAACAAAAAAGGTAAATTGATTAAAAAATTATCAGTTGATAGGTTTTAGACACACAGTCCCTCACCTGATTATTAAATCATAGGAGAGATAGACATATAATTAGAAAACCAGGGCATAGAATGCTAAGTGCAGTGGAAGAGGCTGGCGCAGTAGTCAGAAGAGGTACCTAATCTGGTCTCAGGGAGGAGCAGGGTCAGGGAATGGTCCAGGGGAGGTGATGTAAAAGCTGAATCTGCTATGGTGAGCGAGGGTTAGCCAACAGAAGAATGGGATGACTTTTTCAACATGAGCAGCAATGTGGAGGGCTGAACATTCCGAGTTGCTGGGTTGTTGAGATGCAACAGAGGCTGTGCCTAGTAAAATGTAACAGCAGCTCACATTTCAGAAGGCTCTGAGGAATTACTTCAAATTATTCATTTATTTATTGATGGCTATTGTGGGCTAGTGTCTGTGTTTCTTCTTGAGGGTTAAAAAAAAAGAAAGAAAAGAAAAGGAAGATCCAGAACCCTCTCTGTATCATGATGTTTATCACATTGTAATCAAATGAGCTGGTTTATTGACAGGTCCACCTGACAAGGCTGAGAACATCTTCAGGGCAGGGTTACTGACTTACATTTTTCTGTGTCTCCAATACTTGGCACAGAGCCTAGAACATAGGCAGTACTGGATAAAGTCTTGTTAGATAAATAAAATAAATCACTAAATAAATAAATAATAGCAAGTGAACCAAGCATGTTAATTCAGTGTGTTAAAGATTAATTTTTTAAAAAGATTTTATTCATTCATTAGAGAGAGAGAGAGACAGAGACAGAGGAAGCACAAGCAGAGGGAGGGGTAGAGGGAGAGAGAGAAGCAGACTCCCCAGCGAGCTGGGAGCCAGACATGGGAATCAATCTCAAGACCTAGAGATCATGACCTGAGTCAAAGGCAGTTGCCCCAAGGACTAATTTTTGTTCCACACATATATAGGCAAATAGTACCTGTTTTATGCGATGCGTTTTTTTTTTTTTTTCCTAGAAACTTTGCCACATCAATGAACAAAAATGTCAATAGCCCCTGGGTTTTGGCAAGATTCCCTGGAGGCAGAGCCTGAAATGGGCATTCTTGTTCTTGTGATTTACCTAGGAAGAGCTCAGAGGATAAGAGTAGTGAAGGAAGCATGCTAGGGAGGGGAAAAATGAGAAGCAAGGATGCACTCTTAACTGGAAACTAGCCTTAGTTTGATTGTTTGGGGAAACTCTGAAGTACGAATAATGTAAGAGGGTTAATTCCACCTTGAGAAAAAGGAGTCTAGGCTTTTGAACCTACATATCAATCAGTCATTTAACTGAATTGTCTCCAAGAAGGATATAGGATAAAATCTCATAAGACTGAAATTATTGTGCTTACCCATTTATAAGACATGGGACTACCAAGAGACACTCTGGAGAATCACCTCCATGACTAACTTACTTTTTCCTAGTCCCATTATATAGCAGAAGGTTTATAACCTCATGAGAATTAGGGTCTATTGCCCCTGCTGGTATAGAAACTGCTTCCTGTGACGGCTGGCTTATTTTCACAAAAATCTCCAAAATGAGCAGGTAGCCCTCTTCTGGGTCCCTCGGTGGAAGCACATCCCTGTCTCTGGAGGCCAGGGCTTTTATACCTGCAGAGTCTGAAATTACAGAGAAAGGAAACCCAAATATCCTAAGTATATCACCCTGCTTCCATCCCTAGTTCTTGCAACCTTGTGTTCTACCTACTGGACACACATCATTATGTAATGACCATTGGTTTAAAGCATGCACCACATCTTAAAGAATATCAACCCATCTCAAAGGGTGTTATCTTCCGTCTGGTCCCTCAGCTGCACCCTGAAAAGTTTGTTCCATCACTTTATCAGGTCAACAGTGTCCAAATGGTTTGGTATATATTAGTACTAATGGATTCCACAGTCACATACCCACTACCAACTTTCAGATGTCCAGATGGTCAAGATCCTTATGGACTATGTAATGACAGGAAATGGGAACATTAATGTAGCCCTGCAGAACACTGTGAATATGTACCATTTTATGTCCCAAGAGAAGATGAACTGCTTCTGACCTTCTTTTCGTATAGGTTTGGAAAAGGAAGCATTTTCAGATCAATAGCCATATACTACTATGTATCTCAGGCCATGTCAATCTCCTCTAGTAAAGATACCATGTCTGGCACAACAGCTACAAATAAAACTATATCTGGTTAAATTTGTGATAATCCATGAGCATCTATTATGATCCATCCAGGTTTTGCGCTGATAAAGTAAATGGGATATGACAGTCTTATAAAGATTTAAAGGTGACACAAATATCTGCCATATACTCTGGGATGAGATAAAATTTTTTAAAAATATTTTATTTATTTATTTGACAGACAGAGATCACAAGTAGGCAGAGAGGCAGGCAGAGAGAGAGGAAAGCTGACTCCCTGCTGAGCAGAGAGCCTGATGCAGGGCTTGATCCCAGGACCCTGAGATCACGACCTGAGCTGAAGGCAGAGGCTTTAACCCACTGAGCCACCCAGGCGCCCTGAGATACAATTTTTGATTTACTATTTTGGAAGGAGGAGCAATTTCAAAATATTCCACTTAACCTTTCTCACCAGCATATCTCTTACTCTACAGGCCAATGTGAGAGTTTTGCCAAACTGAGGAGTATGACAATTTTGTATTAATCTTCAGAAATCAGGAAAATAGTGATTTGTGAGTCTGTGAACCCAAAGGATCTTGGACCAGGACTTCATTTATTTTTCGGCTGCTCTAGTCCCTACTCTAACAGGGCAACAATGGCACTTTGGATTCTTGAGTATTAGTGATCATTCATGCTCTAGATCCTACAACCCTTGAAAAATTTGGTTACTCTCCTTTCCCCAGGCTATAGCTGTGTACTTTTAATGTTGCTGTTATTTGCTTATTTTGGGCAAAGGACTGGGAGACCACTACTATGTACATTTCTTGTGCTATTGCAGGTCTTCTTTCCCCACATGATCTGGTCTTTCCTTCAGTCACTGGACTCTGGACCTGAGAATGCCTCTGGTCTGTAAACTGGGCAATCGTGACTTACCCTTGGAACCATTTTCAGAAGTCTCTGGTTGTGTATTTTAATCAGTAGATTTGCTGGTTGTCCATCTGCACTGTACTGTACCTAAGAATGCCATGTTTTATGAGGTATTTCCAAGATCCCTAGAGATCATGTGCCCCTGGCCACCATTTCAGTTTTGGTGTCTATCATGGTAAATAGATTAACTTTATTTCTAATTGCTACTTCTGATTTCTGCCGGGCTGCCACCTGGCCTCTTCCATTCCAGGACCTTATCATTCTCATTTTTATTAGGGAGACTGCCTATAGCAGCATCTGTTATCATTAGTTCTGACCTTTGGAAGAAAACTTTCTCACTTCATCTTGATAAACAGAGTGTCTTTTGAACCATTCCAAGGAACATGTCAAGTTGGTACATTTTCTGGTCTCAAAGAGTAGATATATTTTAGCACCCCCACTTCTCTGAGGCTCATTATTCCTTCCTCCATGGTTTCCTGGTACCTTTCCTTCATATAAGGTGAGTCCTTCTTTGGCAAGTTCCAAGAGTTATTCCAGCAATGTGTTACAACCATCACTTGGAGCCTCCGTCAAGATAGTAAATGATGTGTTACAGAGGAGCATCCCATATGGAGGTTTCCATTAGCCAGGTTTGTATTCCTCCACCTTGGCCCAGCATACTTCAGGATTCACTCCCAATCATATTCTCTGACCCTTACAGTATATGCTGCCTTGGTCCTATGGCTCCTTTACATAATCTCTCACTTTGCCTAGCAGAATTGTCATTTCTTCAGTCACATCTGGCTGGGAATTAGCTTTAATTATGGATTGGTGGCCAGCAGGAAAGGTGGAAAGAAATTCTGATGAGGGAAAGTACTATATTGTAAAGCACCTGCTTCATTTTAAAACTATTTTTATTATTTTTAAAACTATTTTTATTAATTTTTGTTTTAAAACGATTGCATAGTTTTCAAGCAAAGGAGATATCTATCTTTCAAAAAGGAGTAGTGGGCCACTTCTGCAGGCCCAGAAAGTTCAAGAGAATTTGGGAATCAGTGTTCTTTTTTTTTTTTTAAAGATTATTTATTTATTTATTTTACAGAGAGAAATCACAAGTAGATGGAGAGGCAGGCAGAGAGAAAGAGGCAGGCTGAGCAGAGAGCCTGATGCGGGGCTCGATCCCAGGACCCTGAGATCATTACCTGAGCCAAAGGCAGCAGCTTAACCCACTGAGCCACCCAGGCGCCCCTTGGGAATCAGTGTTCTTACATACACCTGTCCAGATACCTCCATCCCAAGTCTCAGAGTGCTACTGTTTTTGTATCCAATGACTTTCTTATTGGATGTTTGCCTAGGCTGATGATTCAGAATTATCTCATTTTTAAAATTTAGTCTTGTGCCTGACCTTAAGCAATGACTGCCTTGTAGCTATCGGAGATAAAGGTCTTTAAATATTGTCAGGAATGCCCTATGCCTTTCGCACTTTGATGTAGATCTTTGATCAATAGATCCAACCCTGTCATTTTCTCTTTGTAGTAAATCAGTGTTGCTTAGGAACAGCTACCTGATTCCACAGTTTATAATGATATTTCTTTTACATCTCTCAAGTGCCAAAGACACATGTACAAGCTGGTGTATCTCTTTCCAACTCTTTAAGGTAAGAGTCTCAGCCATTGCAATACTTGAATGTACTGGGAACGGTCTATATTACACCTAATAGAGTAATGGGGTCCTCATTGCCATTCATCCTGAGAGTAATCCAGTTTGAGAATCCCATCCTTAGAGTTTCTAAGGAGGACCCCTACCTGGGTTCCAACAGCTCTGGTACCAATTACCTTAGGCTGGGTTCCCTAGAAGCAGATGATTTATTAGGGAAATTCTTTTCAGAAAAGGTGAAGTAAGGAAATCAAGATAGGGCAGAAAAAATGCTAACCAGGCCTATATCTTAACTGACAACTAGCTTCAGTTCCATCTTATAGGGAAGATTTGGAAAAAAATTTGTACCCCTAAGTTAGCTCTACCTCAAGGGAGTGGAACAGCTTTTTGGTACCTCATGCCAGTCAGTCATTGGCTGTGATCTGTTTCTGAGAGGAAGGACTGGCTTTGTTGGCTGAGGAAAATTATATGAAAAATGCAACACAGACATGACAGGTAAATGTGGAGTAGATGGAGGGGAGGTGCAATTAATAAGGGTGATTTGTTGTTTGTTGTTTTGTTAAGGTAAATTAAATAATAGCATGTTTGCTGTTGGGACTAGCCATGTAAAAAGTGAAAATGTAAGGATAAATGAGAGAGGAGAATTGCTGTAGTTGAGTGCATAAGTGGAAATAGGATCCAGTTTAAAAGTGAATGGGTTTATCCAACCCAGAAGTATGGCATTCCATCCACAGTAACAATAGACAGAGAAGGAGTGTTTGTGAGTTCTGTAGTCTGGTGTGTTCAGCTCTCCAGGAATGTGTCCCAGGAAGTTCCCAAGCAATGCATTGTTCCTGAGTGGTGCTTGTCAGAATGGGAAGAAGTCTTCCTGACAGAAGCCACGTTTGGTCTGTATTCAGAGAGTAGTAAGAAACATTGTTTAGATGAAGAAGAGTTAAGTGAAGAGTATATATTTTATGGTTCGTTCATCTGAGGAATTTTTATTATTTTTCAAATTAAAGCTGCTCCTCTGGAATATGTCCCTCAAATATCCTCCTGAATCAAGGGAAACAAAAGAAATCGACATTTAGCTCTACCAGCATAGCAAGGCAAACACATACAATTGGGTGCAGAATGCTTAATTTCCTACTTGAACTTCCTACCAGAAATCACAACATTAAAAATACACAGCCCCTTTTTATGAACTGAAAAGCTTTCATCAAGCCACCTACTAAGGAATAACAATTCTTTACAATTCTATTAATTCAAAGATTACATTTTCTTCCCCATACACTCCCTCAGACTTTATTGATTCCTGTGTACATCATGTATTCATTGTGCATTTTAAAAATTTTATTGCACTGATTGTGTCTCTGATATAGTACCTTCCAATGTCTGCCTTGTTGAGTGTGTGCCATGTACACCATTAGCATCATGTTCTGTAGTCTTGGACTCTTTGACATTTCACCTAGTCTCATATAACATGCACATACCCAAAATAATTGGGATGAAAATGTTGTTGATGATGGTGATGGTGAGACTGAGGATTGTCTTGTGTTTTCTCAGTGCCTATACTGTAGTCAGCACAAGGTAGACCTTTAATTTGTTGATTCGATGGATGGATGGATGTAGAATGCATAAATCAACGGGTCTCATGAAACTAGAGTCCTAAGATACTGTTACCCATCATGTGGATATGCTCTTTTAAATGGAAAAGAACTCAAAATCTGTTATATAGCTATTAGCAAAGTGGCCTTGTCTTTCTAGAGGGAATTATACTGCCAAGGCCTGAGTTCACTGTTTCCTGTCAGGAGATGGACGTGATGGCATGGAAAGAACATGGATTTAGAATTTGAAGACTGGTGTTAAAGGAAAAATTGGTTTCCTCCTTGCAGTGTTATCTTGGAAGAGTCACTTGCCTCTCTCAGTCTTTCTCCACATCTACAAAAGCAGAACAATAGCATACTCTATTGTACAGGATTTTGGTAGGATTACATGAAACAGTGTGTTAGAAGGTGGTTCGTGTGCCAAAAACAACAAAGAAATTTGAGCTGCTAGTATTCTCTTTGATGTGGGCAATACCAGTTGTCCTCCTTTTATGAGTTCTTAGGAGCTAAGCTTTTCAGATTTGTTATATCTTCTTTTCTGCTGAGAACACATAAGGATAATGTGAATGCTGCTAATGCACAGGAAAATAAGCAAATAATGACAGCGTTTCACCTCTGTAAAACTGAATAGCTTACAAAGTGTGTTCCCACACACTGTCTCATTCAGTCCTCACAACAGGCCCAGGCAGTGTTATGTTCAACTGCCCCCATCACTATAGTGAGCTGTGCCCCTGAGCATTACCCTCTGGAGGGAAGGGCTCCATGGGAGCAGAGTAGACCCTGTAGCTGAATTTTCTGTTCAGAAAGTGGAACAGAGGGACAGTTGCCAGGGCTTGGAATTCTGCTCTCTTGCTCATTGATGACACCAACTGGGATAGTTAATTTGATGTGTCAAGTTGACCAGGCCACTGGGTGCCCAGACATTTGGTCAAACATTATTCTATGTGTGTCTGTGTAGGTGTTTCTGGATGAAATCACATTTGAATTAGCCTGAGTAAAGTAGATCGTCCTCCCCAATCTGGGTGGGTGTCAGCCAATCAACTGAAGACATGAATAAAACAAAAAGTCAGAGTAAGAGTGCACTCCATTCCCCTGACTGCTTTGAGCTAGGACATTGGCTCTTCTTGAGCCTGGTGACTTTTGGACTGGAATTTACACCATTGGCTCTCCTGGTTCCCAAGCCTCCAGATTTTATGGCAATATGGAAGAATAGATGTTAAGTAAAACTCCCGTCGTGGTAGCATATATAAAAATGCTGGATAAAATACTTTATTTTATTAATAAATGTTGAATTTTAGAATAATTTTTCACATCTATAAAAAATATTGCAGATAGTACAGAAAGTTCCCATATACTGCATATCCAGTTTCTCCTGTTATTTAACATCTTACATTGGTATATAATATTTGCTACAACTAACTAATCAAATACTATTACATTATTACTAATTGAAATTCATCCTTAATTTTTTACCTAATATCTTTTTCTCTGTTCTAGGATTCCATTTAATATACCGTATCACATTATTTATGTTTTCTGAGGGCATTAATAGTTTCTCAGACTTTCTTTGTTTTTGATTACTTTGATGCTTTTGAGGATTATCTGTCAGATATTTTGTAAGATTCCCCCTCAATTATATTTGTCTGCTGTTTTTCTCATATTTAGATTGAGGCAGTAATTTCAGAAGAAAGTTCATAAAGGTAAACACCATTTTCATTAAATCATATCAAGAGTACATAATAACAAATGACTTTATCACAAAAACATGACTTTTTATTTGAAGTTGACCTTGATTACTTAGAAAAGGCAGTGTTTTTAGGTTTCTCCACTTCAAAGTTATTCCTTTCATCTCCTCTTTCCATACTCTACCATTTGGAAGGAAGTCACTATGCCCAGCTCACATCCTCCAAGGAGTTCTGATTCCTTTTCTTGCAGAGTGGTATTAGAAATCAAGATCTGGGTGTTAAGTGTGTTCCTTGTTATTGTAGTGTTGTTACTTTTAGGTCTTCTCAGCTGACCAAACAGGGAAATGTATGAATGTATATTAATTAATGTATGCACAGGTATCTATAAATATTCCTCTATGTGACATCTCTATAGCTATTAGGCCAAGTATGAGTTCATACTGATGTGCCCAACTCTAATCTATTTATCATAGGAATCATTCTAACACTTCCCTTTGGTGTGTCTGAAACCTTCCACTCCAACAGTAAGAAACTACCATTTGCCACCCATTTACTTAACTGTTCAACTTATAAACAATTTTGTTGTGCTTATGTATAATTTATATTGCTTTAGTTTTATAGGTTCTACTCATTTCCACATTTCCTTATGTGTACCTTTCCTTTAATCCTTTAAGTGAGATTGTTTATACATCTATAATACAGGTAGATTGTTTTGTCACCTTCTGCATTCCATCCTGGGATTCCTCTGAGCACTTAAGAAGTTTTTATTTACACACATTAAGATCAACTCTTGCACAGCAAAGTTCAATAGATGTCTAGTGTAAATATATTCAAAGTATCATGCTGTATTTTACCTAATAGTTTCACCTCCTTAGAAAATATCTGCTTTCCCTGTTCAATTCCCTTTCATTTCCTCTGATCTTTTACTGTATCTATAATTTTGTTTTTTCTAGAGTGTCATATAAGTGGAATCATACAATATTTAGCTTTATACATTAATTTCTTTCACTTAGTAATCTCCACTTAATATTAGCCAATGTAGTTTTGACATTATCACTCTTTTTTTTATTGTTAAATAATATCTTACTGTGCTAATGTACCAAAGTTTCCTTAACCATTTATCTATTGAAAGGTATCTCAATTGTTTTCAGTTTGTGGCACTAATGAAAAAGTTGCCATATATATTCATATACATGTTTTGTGTGGACATAACATTTCAAATATGTTGGATAAATACCTAGGAGTGCAACTTTCAGATTATATTTAGCTTTGTAAGAAACTGCCAAACTATCTTCCAAGTGGCAGTGTAATTTTGCATTTTCATGAACAATGGAAGAGTTTCTACTGATGTGAATACTCATCAAAAATTGGCATTGTCAGTTTCAACATTTTTTTTTAGCTATTCTAATAGGTTTGTGGTGGTATCTCATTGTTGCCTTACTTTGTAATTTCCTTCGAACAAATTGTCTTAGTCCATTTGGGCTGATAAAATAAAAATACCATAGACCGGGGTCTGATTTACTTCTCACAGTTCTAAAGGCTGGGAAGTCCAAGATCAAGATGCTGGCTGGTTTAGTGTCTGGTGAAAGCCCACTTCCTGGTTCATAGATGGCCATCTTCTCTCGGTCTTCACATGGCAGAAGGGACAAGGGAGCTCTCGGAGGCCTCTTTTATAAGGGTCCTAATCCCATTCATGAGGGCTCTACGAATGACCTAATCACCTTCCAAACCGTCCACCTCTTAATACTGTCACATTGGAGACTAGGTTTCAACATACAGATTTGGGGGGAACACAAATATTCATTTTATAGCAATGATTTGAGCAACTTTTCATGTGCTCATTTGTCTTCTATGTATCTTCTTTGATGATCTGTCTGTTCAGATTTTTTGTCCATTTTTATTTAGGCTTTTAGTTTTCTTATTTTTGAGTCTTAAAATAACTTTAAATTCATGATTAACTTGCAGGAAGGAAGAAAGGAAATTTTGAAAACTCTGAAATGTCAAGAAAATATAATTCCATGGATAAGCAAACTCTGAAACCAGTGTTTTCTCTGAAACTTTCTGTCAATACCTGTTAGTTTGGAATTTGGTATTAATGTGTCATGCAGTGGGAAATGGGAGAGAAAGGCTAGAGGTTAATAAGGGGAATTCATAAGGAAGATTAATCCTCGGCCCAGCCCCCATCAGACAGACTCTGCAGCAAATTAAAAAAAAAAAAATCTATTCAATCAAATCAAGAAGTAAAACAAAGCAAAGAAAAAAAAAAAAAACTTGCCTTGCTGAGAAAGTAGCAAAAATATTTTTTTTCTAAGCCTCCGAATGGAAGTTTGAGGTTGGGGAGGAAAAAGAATGAGCAGGGGTAGAACAAAGTCTATGCTAAGAATCCTAATGGTAACTCAAATTCCTGTGCATATGGGCAAGAATTCACACCCTCTGAGTAGCTACACTCACAAATCTCCAGCTGAAAAGTCATTTGATTCTTAGTCATATTTTCTATCTTTTAAAAAATACCCCTGACTGTATATTAACTGTAACTTCTTCATATTTACCTTCTAGTTCACATATATTCACTCTGGATTGGTTGGGTCTCCATTAACCTAGTAGAGGCAAATTCCAATTGTTTTTGGATGAAAAGACTTTAAACTCAGATATCAAACAATAATCAAAAGTAAAATACCATGGAACACACACACACACAAAATATACACACACATCACCAGAAGCACAAGCAAAAGAACCTATCATAAACAAGTCAGCAGATAGAAAAAAATGTGGAGTCAGATCCTCAAACTTGAATTTTCATATATAAAACATAAAATAAACATATTTAAATGCTAAAACATGAGTATTAAAATATATGAAAGTATCATTTAATACTTTCATACATATTGAAACATACAAACATAGTTGACTCATCATAATTGGAAGGAAACATATGCAATATCTAGAATACAAAAAGTAAAAGTTAATATTAAAACCCATGGAAAGATTAATGTATATTACATATGAAAAAACAGAGAATGAGTAAGCTGAAAGATAGATATGGGGAAATTACAAAGGAGAAAAGATGGAAAATATGAATGAAAATAATAGAATATAAAGGATTAGAAAATTGAACACAAGTCTACTGGGAGTTTCAGAAAGTTTCAGAAAGAGATGATCAAGAAAAGAAGGAGAATTTACATTTAAAAAATAATGTTTAGGAATTTGTAGTACTAATAATATGTGCCATTTCTTATATCATGAGACCCCAAAACCCCAACCAAGATGCATAAAATGTAAGCTATACTTAGGTACATAATGAATTGAAACTTACTAAAGACAAAGAGATCCGAAAATCAGTAAGAGATAAAAGTTAGAAATGTGTGAAGAAACTAAAATTAGGCTGAAATTTGTTTTCACAAATTTCAAAGGAAGTTCAAAGGAAGTACAAAGGAAGTTCGAAGACTGGTAAAAATTTCTTCAAAATGCCAAGAAAAAAATAACTTCCAAATTATGATTTGATGCAAGCATAATTATCTTTCTCAAAAATAAGTTTGGAATGAAAACATTTCTTTTTTTTTATTAATGGAATGAAAACATTTTAAACAAAATCTGAATGACTTAATTTCCATTAGCCTCCACTAAAGAAGTTTCTAAAGCAATGCACTTCAGACAGATGAAAAATAATCCTAAAATAACTGAAATGCAAGGCAAAAAAGTGAATAAAGATGAAGGACAAATCTGTGGACAAATCTAAACATACACTGACTATAAAAAGGCAATATCAATAGTGTCTAATAGGGTGCCTGGGTGGCTCTGTTGGTTAAGCAACTGCCTTTGGCTCAGGCCATGAGCTCAGTGTTCTGGGATCAAGTCTCACATCGGGCTTCTTGCTCAGCAGGGAGTCTGCTTCTCCCTCTGACCATCCCCTCTCATGCTCTCTCTTTCTCTCTCACTCTCAGATAAATAAAATCTTGAAAAAAGTAGTGTCTAATATATGGCAGTAGAAAACCTAAAGTAGAAAGAAAATTCTGAATATTTATATGTATAAATGAGAGGGGTATTTGAGTTAAAAGCATTAAAAAAGCTTGTTGAGGAAAAGGAAGATACAGATATAAAGTCTTTCTAGATTTTGATAAGCTACGTATGCATTTTAAAATTTCCATGAAAATCTCCAAAAGAAGAGAAATAAAGTATATAATTTCCAAGGTAGTAAAAGGAGAAAAAAATGGAAGTGTGTGTGGGATGAGGGAGAAAAATTCAATTAATTCAGCAGGAGGAAAGGAGAAAAAAAACCAGTAAGAGATGATAAATAGGATAATAGGATAAATTAAAAGTAGCATACTCAAAGGTAAAATATCGAAAAGATTCTCATTCAGTTCAAGAAAGACCAGGGTGGTCTTTGAAATTTCTCCTATTAAACCTTTTACTAGAAGCCACAGCTCATGTAGTCAGACAAGAATTGTGAGTTTAAAGATTTAAAAAGGAAGAAACAAAACTGCCATAATTCTCAAATACTATAGTTTATTAAAAAAAACCTAAATGCCTACCAAGAAATACCAAAAGACTTAGTAAGAGTATTTATTAAGGTTTATGGGTCTAAGATATAAAACTTAGGGCATTTATTTAGGTCAGAAAAAAAAAGTTGAAAAAGTCAGAAAATGGAATTTTAAGTCTGTAGTAATAGTCTCAACCAAAAATTCCAAGTACAAAGGAATAAATTTTTGACAATGACCAGACAGCTTCACAGGTGAATTCTACCAAACTTTTAAAGAAGAGTTTATACCTATTTTTCTCAAACTTGAAGAGGAAGGAAAGTTTCTAAATTCATTCTAGGAGGCCAACAGTGCCCTAATACCAAAACCAGATAAAGACACTACAAAAAAAGAGAACTGCTGTCCAATATCTCTGATAAACATAGATGCAAAAATCCTCAACAAAATATCAGCAAACCAGATCCAACAAGACATTAAAAAAAATCATTCACCGTGATCAAGTGGGATTCATTTCTGGGATACAAAGTTGGTTCAGTATTCTCAAACCAATGAATGTGATGCATCACATCAACAAGAGAAAGGATAAAACCATATGATCATTTCCATAGATGCAGAAAAAACATTTGACAAAGTAGAGCATCCATTCATGATAAAAGGCCTCAACAAAGTAGGTTTAGAGGAAAGATATCTCAACATAATGTAGGCCGTATATGAAAAATCCATAGTTAATATTGTCCTCAATGGTGAAAAACTGAGAACTTTTCCCCTAAGATCAGGAACAGACAAGGATGTCCACTTTCACTACTTATATTCTACATAGTACTGGAAGTCCTAGCCACAGAAATCCAACAAGAAAAAGAAAGTCATGAAAATTGGTAAGAAAGAAGTAAAACTTTCGCTATTTGTAGATGGTATAGTACTATATATGGAAAATCCTAAAGATTTCACCAAAAATGTACTAAAACTGATAAATGAATTCAGTAAGTTTTAAGGATACAAAATCAATATACAGTAATACTTTGCATTTCTAAACACTAATAATGAAGCAACAGAAAGAGAAATGAAGGAAATGATCCCATATACAACTGCACCAAAAATAATAAGATAACTAAAAATAAACTTAACCAAGGAGGTCAAAGATCTGTACTCTGAAAACTATAAAACACTGACGAAAAAAAATTGAAGATAACACAAACAAATGGAAAGATATTCCATACCCATGGACTGGGAGAACAAATATTGCCAAAATATCCATATTACCCAAAGCAATCTACAGATTTAATGCAATCCCTATCAAAATACCAATTGGATTCTTCACACTACTAGAATAAATAGTCTTAAAATTTGTATGGAACCACAAAAGATCCTGAATAGCCAAAGCAATCTTGAAAAGAAAAACAAAACTAGAGGTATCACAATCTCATATTTTAATATAATATTTACTACAAAGCTGGGGTGTCTGGGTGGCTCAGTCAGTTAAAATGTGGGCTCAGGTCATGATTAGAGTCCTGGAATTGAGTCTGCTCATTGGGGAGTCTGCCTCTTCCTCCCCCTCTGCCTTTCCTCCCTGCTCAAGCTCTCTTTCTCTCTCTCTCTGTCTCTTTTCCTTTCTTTCAAATAAATAAATAAATAAACTTTCAAAAAAAGATATACTACAAAGCTGTAGCAATCGAAACAGTATGGTACTAGCACAAAAATAGACACATAGATCAATAGAACAGAACAAAGGGCATAGAAATGAACCCACAATTATATGGTCAATTAATCTTCGACAAAGGAGGCAAAAATACACAATGGGAAAAAGACAGCCTCTTCAACAAATGGTGTTGGGGAAACTGGACAGCTATATGCAAAAAAAAACAACAAAAACAACAAAAAAACTGGACCTGTTTCTCACACCATGCATAGAAACAAATTCAAAATGGATTAAGGACCTTAATGTGGTACTTGAAGCCATAAAAATCCTAGAGAGAGCGTGCACAGTAATTTCTCTGACATTAGCCATAGCAACATTTTTCTAGATATGTCTCTTATGGCAAGAGAAACAAAAGCAAAAATAAACAATTGGGGGACCATAGTTTTTCATTTTCTGCACATACTGAGTAGGAGAAGATATTTGCCAATGCCATATAAGATAAAGTGTTGATATCCAAAGTGTAAAGAACTTATATAATTCAACACTCAAAATACAAATAATCCAATTTAAGGAAAGGAGCAGAAGATGTGAACAGACATTTCCTCAAAGAAGGCATACAGATGGCCAACAGACATACGAGAAGATGCTCAACATCACTCATCATTAGGGAAATGCAAATCAGAATCACAACAGGATATTACTTCATACCTGTCAGAATAGCTAGAATCAGAAAGACAAGAAATAAGTGTTGGCTAGAAAGTGCAGAAAAAGGAACACTTGTGCACTGTTGGTAGGAATGCCGCTCTGGAGAACAGTATAGCGCTTCTTATGAAAATTAAATTACAAAAATGGAATTAGAATACGATCCAGTAATTCCACTACGGGTTATTTACCCAACGAATACCAAAACAGTAATTCAAAAATATGCATTCACCCTATGTTTACTGCAACATTATCTACAACAGCCAAACTATGGAAGCAACCTAAGTGTCCATAGATAGATGAATGAATAGAGAAGTAGTTGTGCATGCGTGTGTGTGTGTGTGTGTGTGCGTGTAAAATATGGAATATTTTATTTATTTATTCATTGTTTTTTGTTTGATTTTATTTTTATTAGAGAGAGAGAGACAGAGAGAGAGCACAAGTGGGAGGGGCAAAGGAAGAGAGAGAGAGAGACTCTTAGGCAAACTCCATACTCAACACAGGGCCCAATGTGGGTTTCCATCTCACGACCCTGAGATCATGACCTGAACCAAAATTAAGAGTTGGACACTTAACCAACTGAGCCACTCATGCAGCCCTATATATAACAGAATATACCTCAGCCATAAAAAATAATTAAATCTTACCAATTACAACACAGATGGATCTAGAGAATAAAATGCCAAGTGAAATAAGTCAGTCAGAGAAAGACAAATACTATATGATTTTACTCTTAGGTGGACTTTAAGAAATAAAATAAATGAATAAAGAAAAAAAGAAACAAACCCAAAAATTGACTATTAGGTATAGAAAACAAACTGACAGTTACCAGAGGGGAAGTGGGAGAGAGGATGGGTGAAGTTGATGAAGGGGATTAAAGAGAACACTTCTCATGAGGAGACTGAGTACTGTATAGAATTGCTGAATCACCCTCTTGTACACCTGAAACTAATATAACACAGCATCTTAATTATACTGGAATTTTTAAAAAATGACAATGACATGCACATAATTTTTGGTAACAAATTAAAATTTTAGTGAGAGACATTAGGAAGACTTAAAAAAGTAGACATGTGTATGAATAGAAAATATTCATGTTGTACAGATGTTAGTTCTTCCTAAACTGATCAACAGATTCAGTGCAACTCCGAACTATATCTTAAAAAACTTTCCTGTGGAACATGATAAAAATTCTAGAATTTTCATGAGAATGCATTGGTAGGGTTCTCTGAGGAGCAACTGCCAAGATGGAGTTAGAGGTGTAAGAGGTTTTTCAGGCGTGATGCCTGTGAAAGATAAAGGGAAGGGGGGACAGGTAAAACCTTCATACTGCCATGTTGACCTGACCTCTGTGAAAAAAAAAGAGAGAGTAAGAAAGGAGCATGAAGCAGGAAGAACCTCAGTGGGCATTTCAGCTGTGGCATAACTATACTAGCCCAGAGGGGAGAGTGGGTGAATCGTTGCTCGTAAAGGAGTTCTACTCTGGCCAGATCTGGTGAGTCCTTTGCTCAACTATCACCATGCTCGGTTATCATTTAATCTACACACATTCAGAAGCCTGTTTGATGACTGAGCTGACCCTTCAGATCAGTGGAGAAAGAATGGAAAATTCTATAAATGGTGCCAAGACAATTCTTTATCTCAATGGTAAGAAATGAAAATGGACGCCTGGGTGGCTCAGTGGGTTAAGCCGCTGCCTTCGGCTCAGGTCATGATCTCAGCGTCCTGGGATCGAGTCCCGCATTGGGCTCTCTGCTCAGCAGGGAGCCTGCTTCCCTCTCTCTCTCTCTCTGCCTGCCTCTCCATCTACTTGTGACATAAAAATCTTTAAAAAAAAAAAAAAGAGTGAGAAATGAAAATGGATACTCACTCTATCTCAGACACAAAAATCAATCCCAGATGGATTGAATACTTAATGTGAATAGCAAAACTTTAAAACTTTTAGAAGAAAATGTGGGAGAATTCCTTTATGGCCTTGAGATAGGAAGAATTTCTTAAGATTAAAAAAAAGCATATACCATAAAAGGAAATGTTGATAAATTCAACCACATTAAAATTGACAACTTTGGTTCATCTAAATAAATTATAAACAGAGTAAAAATGTAATCCATAAACCAAGAGAAGTTATTTTAATATATATTGCCGATAGAGTATTGTACAATATGCAAAAAAAACCCCACCTTTTTTTAAAAAAGATTTTATTTATTTATTTGACAGACAGAGATCACAGGTAGGGAGAGGCAGGCAGAGAGCGGGCGGGGGCAGAAACAGGCTCCCTGCTGAGCAGAGAGGCTGATGCGGGGCTCCATCCCAGGACCCTGGGATCATGACCTGAGCTGAAGGCAGAGGCTCTAACCCACTGAGCCCCCAGGCACCACTCCCCCCCACCAAAAAACTTTTGGAAATCACAACTGAAAAGCCAAATGATCCTAGTGGATAAATGAACTAATGGCATGAATAGGAATTTCACAAAAGGGGAAACGTAACATGGTCAATAAACACAAGGAACGATACTTGATTTTCTTAGAATGAAAGAAATGCTAATTAAAATATGAGATAAAATATCACAACTATTACACTGGCAAGCAAAAACCTTGACAATACCAATTGTTGGTAAGAATGTAGAATAAAGGGAAGTTTCATAGTCTGCAGGTAGAAGTGTGCATTGGTATAATCACTTTGGAAAACAGTTTAAGACTGTCTAGTAAAGTTGAAGATGCCCATTTCTGTGACACTTAATTCCATTAATTCCATAATGACCAATATACTTCCAAGTATATATCCTGTGGCAGTGGTCTTCAAACTGGGTACGTGTATTTCCTGGGACTTCATGAAGATTTCCAGAGGGTTTGCAAACATGGGTGATTTTTTTTTTTTTAAAGATTTAAATTATTTATTTGACAGAGAGATGCAGCAAGAGAGTGAAAAACACAAGCAGGGGGAGTGGGAGAGAGAGAGAAGCAGACTTCCTGCCAAGCAGGGAGCCTGATGTGTGGGGTTTGATCCCAGAACTCTGGGATCATGACTGAGCTGAAGGCAGACACTTAATGACTGAACCACCCCAGTGCCCCCAAACACAGGTGATCTTAAGTGAATTAATTTTTATACCTTCAGTATCTATATATACTCTTTATGAAAATTGTTCTGACAATATGTTCTGGATAAAAACCATCTTTTCGGTTGCCTTTTCCCAACCCCTTTTTTACAATCACACTTGTCTTGTTGTCTTGAAAGGAAACTTCTCACCAACTTTCTCTTACTCTGGTGTATCTCTCTGGAATATAAAAATCCTTGGGGGTGGGGTACAACAGTGGTAATGCAAGGTACTATTACCCTGTAGCCTCCATAAACCTGTGGTAGAGCTTTGTGATTTTTCTGGTCCTGTAAATTTTTCTAAGAGCAAAGTATTTTGTTAAAAATGGGATCGTTTGGCTCCTATTAGGATGTTCTGAATTCAGCATGAGTGATGACAATTTTCGTTTAATGACCTTACCTCTTGAAATCTGTGATTGCTATCCAAAATACATCAGCCTTGTGAA
This sequence comes from Neogale vison, assembly GCF_020171115.1. Classification (NCBI taxonomy): domain Eukaryota; kingdom Metazoa; phylum Chordata; class Mammalia; order Carnivora; family Mustelidae; genus Neogale; species Neogale vison. Next base: position 56,386,613 of record NC_058101.1, on the reverse strand, counting down.
TATCAGAGATGGCAACACCTTATTTCATCCCAGTAACAAATTTAGAGCAAAGCAATATCTCAATCACTTATCTATCTATCTGCCCATCTGTCCATCCATTTATCAACCTTAGAGTTATATCACAAAAGTAAGATGTTTGTCAGGGCTTCATAGTAATGCATTTATTTAATTTAAGAATTAAACCAGATTTTCTCATGCAAAATAAGTCTGGCCTGGGTGATTAGTTAAAACTAAAAACTAGTTTGTCTATTCAGTTTAAACTGGATATTATCCCTGGATTGATTGAATTACATTCTCACTTCTGAGATTTAGATGAAAATGTCTTAAGAGACCTTGATAAGATAAAAAACATTTTATCAAAAATATTGTATCAGCAAAATTTGATGAAAATAAACAGCATTTATTTTCCTGTTTCCAGCCACATTAGGTTAAGCAAGGTTACTCTTAAGTGAAAAAATTACATTTATGATGAATAGTTATTTGATAAATCTTCCTTGAATAGATAGATGACGAAGCCTCCTGGTTGTATTTCTGAGAAACTGAACAGGTTTTTGTTGTTGTTGTTTGTTTGTTTGTTTTTTACAAGTCAGAGATTACAATTCTTTACTTTCAACCAAACTGACAAAGGGTTCAATCAAGTTGTCAGCTGATGGATCATTAAAAGTAATGTTTAAAAATGCTAGGTTACTAAACAACTTTTTGCATAAAACTTAGAAAGAATTCAAGGAATTGAGTGACTTTTCTGTAACAACATTCCTTCCATTTGGAGCTTTAATATCCATGAGAATGTTTCTGTCTTGAAACTCTCTAGAATGTCCAGAAAAGTGACAGCAATTCCAGGAATCTCTGCTAGTGGAAGCCCATTTTGTCAGCCTGATCTGGGGATTCTGGGCTAGAAGATACCTGGAGACATAGGAACCCATCTTCCCTCTTAGGTTCCCTGAAACAGGGTTGCCTTCTGTTTCCTCATCCAGCTTCATTCTCCCCTTTACATCCCCTCTCTGTTTCACTCCTACTGAAGGTAAGGATGCGTGGAACACAGTGCCAACCACTTGTGTCTTTCCATTTGAATTGGCCTCATCACCAAGTTTCACCCTATTTATAGCATGACAAATATCACAGTCTGCAACTATTAAAGCCTCTATTAAAAATTTTTGCTCATTTTATTTTGTTTTTAAATATTTACTTAAAACTATTGAGGGAATATTTATCTTTTTTTTTTCTCTATCAAATGTGTTTTTTTTTCTCTATCAAATGTGTTTTTTTTTTCTCTATCAAATGTGGTTTTTTTGGGGGGAATATTTATCTTTTCAAAACTTTTAGCAGATAGGCAAAAATAAACAAAAATTTGAAGAGCATTTCTCTAGTGAAATTCTTGGATATATGCCTTAAGGCTCATATGTAAGAATCTTTTTTGTTCCTAAGAGCAAAATGCTAGAATAATCAAATGCCCATTTAAAATAGGATTAAATAATGTATAATACATTCAAACAATGGAATACCATACAGCAATGAAATTTAAGAAATAAGAATTATATTCATCATTATGGTTCTCAAAGTTGAGTGAAAAAAACAAGTTACAAAAGAATATATACAGTATGATTTTTGTAATCCAAAGTCTAAACCTCAGCAAAGCTGAACATTATATTGTTTAGGGTTTACCATGGCAAAATCATAAAGAAAAGCAAGGGAATGACCACCATAAAATTTAGGATAGCAGTTTCTTATGGGGGTGGTGAGGAGGTTGAAGCAACCCATTAGTCATGTTTGGGGATTTCAGAGGCACTGGTGATGTTCTATCTTCTATTTGTTAAATTCCAAAGCAGATGCTGGGTCTTTTTCTTCTTATTATTATTAAAATTATAAATATGCATTATATTTTTATGTTTAAGCTATTTTCTAGTATGTGTAATATTTTATAAGTATTTTTAGAAGAAAAGATAGGGGAAATTCAGGAGTATCTTAGGATTGACACTACTGTCAAGGGATTAAAGTAGAAGGCAAAATAAGCAAGAAGCAGCTGAAAACTCTTGCAGATTGTGACCTTTCATTTTCTTGTTGAGGTCTTCTCTTGCCCCATCCCTGCTCCAGGACCTTCAGGCAGCTGGGGTGTTGGAGTCAGGAGGGTTGCAACATTCTTTCTCTGTATGATTTTCTGTCCTGACACAGACCCTTTCCAGTGATTAGAAACAAAGTCATGATTAAGTAAAGTGTCTGGCAGGAAGTGGGGAACTGAAGTGCTTATCAGAAGCCCAAATGGAAATTAAGACAGGCACAATGGTGGTTAGGTTTCAGTGGGCTTGCATGGGAAAAGACTCCCCCCAGACTTGTTGGGTTCCCAGATTATGACAAGAACAATTCCAGATGCCACCAGCCTGTGAGCCTGAGGCCCCCAACACATAGTCTGCCTTGTTTAGAACCTGGTCAGGACCTTGCCTGTCAGCATGTACCCTGGGCTTTTGAAGTAGGCAGACCCCTTCACTCACTATGTCCCCAGGACCATCTTCCTCAAAGTCTTGGGCCCATTCCTTTTGCTTCTAGAATTCCTCTTGTTTTTCTTTCTTAGTGGATATATGAGCTTGGAACTGTTGTCTTTTCCTACTGTGTCTATTCCTTGGACTTGAAAACTGATGTGTGAGTAAGGCACTCCGGTTTAACCTCAGCCCCACCTAAAAATAAGACTTATATAGGCTCACTCCAGCTCTTTCTCCACTTGGGGGTTCCTGCTAGGAATGCAAGGCTGGTGTCAACTTATTACAGTGTCCTGAAAGAAGTCTGCATGCTGAGTCTGAAGAGCACTGAGAAAGCAAGGATTGGTAATAAATCCACAGTGTGCAGTCCTCTCCTCACGATGCCTAAAGAGCCTACTGTGAGGATAACTGAAGGCTTTGATGGAACACGAGCAAAGAACATTGACCTGAGTCATACTCAGTGAAAAGGGAACAAAAAGCTAGAATATTTTCTCCAGTATTCCCCTGATTGATGTTCATGGAATATTATTCCTTGTAATATGTCATGCAGAGAAAATACAAAACACTAAATATCTGATCCTCCACTTATAAAGTCATAATGGCTCTGAGAAGTCTTGCAATAAAGATCATTTAATTTTGTATTTACCGAACATAAAGGATCATGAAAACTCTTCCTCCCTCCCTCCCTCCTTTCCTCCCTGCATCCTTTGCTTCCTTCTTCCCTACCCCCTCCCTCTCCCTCTCTTTCCTTTCCCTCCCCCTCCCCCATTCTCCTCTTCCTTTCTTTATTTCTCCTCATGTTCTGAAGGACTGGATTTATTTAGAGTATACTTTGGGTAGTGCAACTTAATCAACATGGAGAAACCCATAATATCAAATGAGAGGTGGGTCTCATAGCCATTGTGCACTGACCAGCAGCTGACCTTGACCTCCCGGTGCACTTGAGGAGACACAAATCAACAAGCTCTGTGACATCACTGAAAAGAGCATGTTAGAAGGTCACTCCTACAGATGTTCTACATTATTAGTTGAGTTGGATGAACTCATTATGCCTAATGAAAATGAATTTATGTCATTTTATTGACATAAATTTACCAGTAAAAATATAGATCTAAATAATAGAGTGGTCCCTTTGCAGATAGTTCTAGAATCTTTCAACATATTTCCATGATAAATTACTTAATTGGCAACTTCTGTCATTCTGGTGACATTTTGCCTACTGATCACATAACCAGTTCTTGGTTATTGATGCTTTACAATTGAATCATAAGGTAGACATTCCAAAACACTGCACGATGTGTAAATCATTTATATGTAATCTGAGAGGGTATTCATTTTTTCTATAAACATTAGGAGCATACTGAGATCATAGTTCCATGTTAAGTCAGAGAAATAGAGAACAGAACAAAACCAATTTCACTTCCTTAACAGAAATTTTGAAAAGAGTGAGCCTCCTGCATGCAAAGTGGAGCCATAGGGCCTTTTCCTATTCCTTGGGCATTTATTCGGTCAACATTATTATCTTCATTTTGCAAACGTGGAACCTGAGACTCGGAGACATTCAGCTTTTCCAGGATCATTTATGCTGTGAGGTTAAATCTGAGAGAAAAATACAAGATACTTGATACAGGCTGCATACTTAAGCAAGGAGGTTTTATATCACTTGAATCAGCAAACTTTACAAATAATGGTGATGCCCAAATGGTGACTTGAGCTGAGCAAGGGCTGCCCAAACCTCCCTGTCAACTGATTTATGAGTCTTTGACAATCCCCACCATCTCAACAGTGCTGTGATTTAAGGATTTCATGATTCTGGCCAAATACTCTTTGTAGCCAAATTTGGACTTTCTTTGGCAGTCAAGAGCAATGGTTTCCTATCTTTTAAAAAAGCAGCACTTAACCCTTTCTTCCACTGAAGTAGCACACAGATGCCTGGTATATAACAGCTCTAGGAAGGTCCTCTGGGCCCCTTCTCGTCGGCCTTTCCTTGCCCTCGGCAGTGGTGGCTCCAGCATATCAATATAAAAGGAGAGTAGAACCATTAATCTGGTTTTAAAAGGTGCGGGGGGGGGGGGGCTGGGTGGCTCAGTGGGTTAAGCCGCTGCCTTCGGCTCAGGTCATGATCTCGGGGTCCCGGGATCGAGTCCCACATCGGGCTCTATGCTCAGCGGGGAGCCTGCTTCCTCCTCTCTCTCTCTCTGCCTGCCTCTCTGTCTACTTGTGATCTCTGTCTGTCAAATAAATAAATAAAATCTTTAAAAAAAAAAAAATAAAAGGTGCCAGGGATCTGAACATAAATTATGATTAAATAGCAAAGTTTTATTAAATATAGGTTATTTAGGGTTTTATAAGGTAGAACTTATTATTACTATTATAGGTTATATATTATATAATTGTATATACTATATATTATATTACAAGTTATAGATTATTATTATAGGTCTTTATTAGATACAGGTTATTATATAATTTTATTAGATACAGGATTTTATTAGACTATGGGTTATTGTGTCTGGAGTAACGGGTTAGCATATGGGTTGATTAAGTGTTCCTTCACCCAGGTACCCACTTGTTGCTACCTTTGTCCCCGAGTCCCTCTGTAAAACCCCCTACAGCTTAGCGGGCAGTTTGGACAGTGTTGGACTAGTAGAGCGCGGCTCCCAGGCTTTAAAGATGTGCATCTTGTGGCCTTGGCAAAGCCTCTCCCTCTCCCTGGACACATTCTCTGCAGGCACAAGAGGTCAGCGTCTTGTCCCTAGACTGTGCCCCAGGATTTTCTCAAGATTAATGAAATCAAGTCCACAAAGCCTCCCCTGTTCCTTGGAGAACAGGAAGATGGAGGGAAAAGAAGAGGAAAGATATTGTTAGATGAAATTATCAGGTCTGGCCACACTAGGGTAACATTCTTGAATCCAGTCTATCAGTTTGCTTATTTACAAAAGGGCTCAGAGGCTCCCCCTGCTTCCCTCTGCGTCAGGAAAGAATTTGAAAGTGATTGACAGTTTTGTCTTTCTCTGGTAGCTCTTATACTCTCCTCCTACACCAAACCCAACAGAGATCTGTGGGATGGGAATATGGAGGCAGAGGAAGTGCAATCATGTGACCTACAGCTAAGCTTCCATCCTTGACACAGGCTTAGGCAGTGATCCGGCCTGAGACAGGGATTGGTGAGTTACTGTAAAGAGAAAGCCTCTTCTAAATGCTCAGACTCCCTGGCTCTCACTGCAGGCTTGAAGGATTTGACTGTGAATACTTCTGGAATCCTCCCTTCCTTGTTCTTGATTAACCTTTGAGAGGACATTTTGCATCTCTGGGAGAAGTGGCCCTTATTCTGCTCTAAGCAAGAAAAATGAGATATTAGGCATTATCCTATAATATTGGTGGATTGATTGATTGACTAATTCATTCATTCATTCATTTATGTGTCAGGCATGTAAAGCAAGGGAGAAGGAGCGATTAAAGAGCAAATTCAATATCATGGCTCCTTACGTGGGCTTTAGAGGTCTATAGACCCCCCTGATTTTATAATCAAAATGTATGCCTATGCTAATATGCATTTATCCAGAGAAAGAATTAATAGCTTTCATTAAGTTCTCAAAACTTTAAGAGCTGCCAGCTTACGGCAAAGATTTGTTGTAAAGGTTTTTGTCATAAAGGGTAGGATATATGAGTCTAGTCTAAGTGGAGAGGTCGGTGAGATGGGCAGGTGAAAATATTAGTCTCGGAATGGGGGGTGGCCAAAGAGAGCCAAGTGTGACAGCAGCCACATGCGACCAGCAGTAATGATTTCTCCTGGGGTGTGTTTACCTGATGCTTGGTAATAGAAAGGTGAACACAAACATTTTGTGTGGTGAGAAGATAATGGACCGATGGAGAGAGAAGTCTGAATGGAGAATCTGTGTCTTCAAGGTTCTGAGGACTCTGCAAATATTCTAGGAAGACAAGATGAGTGTGTTTCCCCCCACACCCTTTATCAGCAGGGGGAGTCCCAGGGATCTGTTACAAATGGGCTTCTTTGCATGTGACTGCTAAAGGTGGAAATTTCCCAACCTGTGGACGTTGATGGCTCCTAATTTAGCATTTATTAATTAGGTACTTAATCCATTTAGTGTCACCCTCACTTGAGCTCTTTGAGGACAGCAACCGTGTCTTACTCACCAGTGTGTTCCCAGTGTTCACCCAGAACACTGCCTGGGTATCCTAGTCCCCCACCGAATTCTGCTCCCCTGCATCCACACTTTTGCATCTCCTGTCAGGAGACGGTGTCTGTTTCTTCACTCTTGGAATGTGAGCTGCCTGGATGACATGTTTTGGCCAACAGAATGTGGCCGAAGTGACATCATATGAGTTTTCGAGTGTAGGATTTAAGAAGCGTTGTAGCTTCTGCCTCTCCCCCTCTTGGAGCCCTGAGACGCCGTGTTCAAGTTATCTTACTGGAGAGAACACATTGACAGAAGCTGGAGGAAGAGAGAGTCTGAAGTGAGCGAGCGAGAGGGACCCAGCCAGACTGCAGCTTTTCTGGTCACGTGAGCAGAGGATACAGATGGGGATGTAAAATGGTTTTGCATCCTACAGGCCCAGCTAGGCTATCCCAGCCAACATGGAAGACACAGCTGTGCTAACCCTGACCTGCCAAAATTGTAGAATTGTGGTCGATTAAATGGTTGTGGATATCAAAGCCTCTAAGTTTTTAATTTTAACTCACTAAGTTTTGAAGTGATTTGTTAAGTAGTGACAGATAATTGATGTGGTGGTGGTCAGATGATACTCAACAAATACGTATTGATGAGTGAATGAGTGAATGAGTGAATGAATGAATGAATGAATAAAACAAACTGGTTTCCTCTCTGAAGAGCTGGAGTTTATCTACCAGGTACATACATACCTAACAATGGTATGTACTTGATAATCACTTATCTGAGTCTGTGGGGCTAACATAAATAATCCCATCAATTTCTAGTACTCTTTATCTTTATATCATATCAGCACTCCCTGGTGGACATCTGGAAAATTCCTGTCTAACAGGGCAAGGAAGTAAGCCTTAGGGGCAAAGAGCCTATGCACAGAGCTCCAAGGAGGTGGGGTGCCAGCAGCATATGGCTTCCTGGAGTGGTCAAGCAAAGTTTCAGAGGGGATGATTTCTCAGATGAGAGGGTTTCCTTTGCCACTGGGAGCAGCAGAAAGAGCTTTGCAAGCAGTGGAAACCAAATGTGCAAACACATAGAAGCTGGAGAGGTTTTGTAGAATCTTTAGAATCACAAGTAGCTTCTGGGACAATTTTATGCACCAGGCCTTGCTGACTATGCAAAGATTTCACATGTTTGTGAGAGGATAGTGGGTGGGTAGCTGGATGGAGGTGATGCTGGGGGATGAGTAGGGTCCAAGGTATGGGTAGCTTTTTTGGTCCATAGGAACAGAAACTTTCTCTAAAAACACAGGCAGCACTAAAGGATTTTAAGCAGGGGTTTGACATGATCTAACAGCTCCGGGTTTCAAGACTTAAGAAGCCCTTCCGCTACAAGTTTCTGATCCCATGTAACAGGCTCTGCTTTCTGTGTGATCCTGGCTGCCACGCAAAAAGGGCAGTCCTCGGATGCTACCCCGTTCCCTTCATCCATTCTTTTCCCTCCATGAGTGAGACCTTTGAGGGCTTTGTGTTCCATTTGGCACAACTGCTAATTCATGAATTTGTTCTTCAGGTGTTGCTGTGGCTAACAGACCCCTGGGGCTAGCATTTTCCTCCTGTGATTAGAAAACAAATATATAGCGCCTTGAATCTATAAATTCCTGCCTGCAGATAATAATGACAGAGAAAACAGTCTCAGGATAAGGCTTTGTTTTCAGAAATAATTTTTGAGTTAGCAAGTTCTGATTTTCTGCGTGAATTTTCTGAGGTCTTGGAACAAAATAAGAGCAGACTCTGTGAGTGGTGTCAGTGTTGTTCTGGAATGTGTTAGACTCCTCTGGCCAGAGAGTTTGGTTCTCCCCCTGATCCCTGGGATTTATGACATTCTTAATCAGGAGAAAGGAGCTGGAAGATTTCTTCCAATTCAAATGAAGGCAAAATTTATGTACCATAGGGTGAATTGGTCATCTCCTTCTAGAAAAGGCCATTTTATTTCCAGTCTTCATTTAAGGTTGGGACTGATTTATCCCCCTAGTTAAGTGCCACACAGTTGGTCCCAAATCAGGGTGTATGTGAGATGTTTATTAGACTGTAGCATGAGGCTGATGGTGCAGCTGCTCCCGGTAGACCCCTGTCCTGTCCCACCAAACTGTTGCCAACAGCACCAAGGTGACTCAAAGCAATGCCAGTCCTAAACCAAGGATAAGTAATTCAACTTCTACCAAATCTCCAACAAGATTTTAAATAAGATCTCGTACTCACTCCCAGTAATATATTTTGAAAACCTACTTTTCCCATCTTTGCTATACAGACTTTGCTAGCCTATTCCATCTCTAAACTCTGTTTCTCTCTAAAATACCCTCCAAAACTCTCTTTCAATAGGAGCACCAAAGATTCTTACTCCTTTCTTTCCTCCCTTTTCCTTTTGCAGATCATGCACTGCTTCTCAGTTTCTGGATGGAGCCAAAGAGGAGCCAGGAGTGAATGTCAGGATTTTCCTCCTCCAATAGGAAGGCATCAAGATGGTTAGGAGTTCTGAGTTCTGAGGCCAGGCTTCATGAGGTCTTGCTGCTTCTGTGATTTCTTAGAACAATGTCATAAGAAGAAGCCAAGACACCTGTGGGAGAATGAAAATGTGAGGCCCAGATGCCATTCTTGATCAACCAGGCTACAGCCTACACACCACTGATTACAGATCATGAGCAAGTCCAGGGAAGGTCAGCCAAGTCTGGTCCAGGTCCCACAGAATTGTGAGAATCAATATATGGTTATTGCTTTAAGTTACCGGGTTTTGGATGGATTTTATTTAGGCAGCAGTATTATGGCAATAGATAGCTGATGATGGCTGTCTACTGTCTTAAATGCATCTTGATTCAGGTCAAGACCTACCTTCACTCTCAACTTATCCCAAGAGATGTTTTTGCCTACTCCAGCCTACTATGATTTTCCTCTCAGCCGAGTTTCTTTACCATAGAATTAGGCATCAATCTCAGCTTTGCCTTATGACATTCCCCATTTTTCTCTTGTATATAAGTCTTACAGTGTTATCTCACAATGTTATGCGATGCTGCCTCCACCAAAATAAGGTCTTATTATAACATCTCACTATGTAACATCATCATGACCCATGGGGGAAAAAAGGATTTTTTAATTGTCCACATAAAATCAATAGTGTTGTTTGTTAAACCTAACTCATGCCTTCTGTTCTGCAACAGTGTAGGAACAGTTGAGTGTTATCCAAGGGGAAAAGTGGACCACCAGGTTAGATGATACTAGTTCCTCCCCCTTCCCCTCTGGGTCTGGAAAATCTGCGCTCTCTACCAGAGGGCAAACTTCCTGAGGTAAGCGTCCTTTCTGTTGTTCTTCTGCATCTCCTTTAAGACCTTGCAGGGCACCAGGAACATAGATGGTCATAAATGACGGCTGCTGACCTTCGGATGGGTTCCTTAAATGGGGTAAAACCTTCCTTTCTTCCCCCAGTGGATGGATATTTTGCAGTTCTTCCAGGCTTGTTCTGTCTCCCTCCTTTCTCCTAGATTACTGCCAGGGCAGATTCCTCCATCCTAACCCCTGGGAGTCTATTTCATTTCCTAATTACTTTCCCTGCTGAGAACATTCTTGTCTTGCTGTATCTAACCCAAATTTCCCTTTCTGTGGCTTCAGGCCATTGCTCCTTAGTCTAAATCCTCTGAAAGGAAGAATAATTCCCTTGATTAATTTATATTGGAATCTCAAAATGTTTATACATCACAATTTCTGCTTCCCTGGAGTCTCTTTTTGCTAGATTAGAGGAATAAGATTTCCCTCTCTCTCCATTTCTTCTCTGTGCCTAAATTTTTGGTTTACAAACCTCTCAGGTCTTTCTAGGTGCTCTATTTAGATATTTTTCTTTCCAGACTGTTGTAAAAATAATTGCTCTCAATTATTGACTATTTCCTTTATGTGTTAGGCAGTGGACCAAACATTTTAACACACATTTTATTTGACTCTTAGAATGACTGCTGTTGTTAAACCTATTTATCCATAAAGAAACTGAAGCCCAGAGAGATTAAGTAACAACTGAAAGTTCACACAGCTTGCTAGAAGCAGAGTTGGGGCTTGCATTCTGGTCTTTTCACTCAATGGCCATTGTACATGGTCTTTCTATTGATTCTTATCAGGCTACCCATATGACACCATAATCTGCTTTTCAGTTATTTTGTTTTTATGTGTTTAAGGAAATGTATGCTTTAGAAGAGTCATGTGATATGGGCTGTAGTATCACTCTGAGCACCTACTGACTCTGTGGGCCTGGACTAGTTATTTTTGAATCTGTGAAATGGGAGAGTGATCATACTTATTGTGATGTTCAGAGAAGATAATGTCTATGATAAACTCTGAATCACAATACCCACCAGAACAGCTTATTTTGTTATTCCAAATTGTTTGTTTTTGTTACTCTTGTTTTATTACTATCTTTCTTACTGTCATCATTAATTTTGAAAGTGAGACATTGGAGCATTAGAAGCTTGATAAATCCAGAAGTAAGGAATGGCCCATGGATCTAGGCTGCAGCAGCTTAATCTGGACTTGGAATTTGGAATTCCATCCCTGGTCTTTACTTCTGGCACTTGTATAAGCCTTGCTCAATCACTGGTGTTCTAGGTCTACCAATTTACTTTTATGTCACCCCGTAATCCCCCCTCCTTGTCAGTAAAATGATAAATTCTATTTACAGATTTCACTGCCTTTCAAGATTTCCCGTTTCTTAGGAGCTGTGAAGTGGTCCTCAGTGGATCTCCAAGTGAAGGACCATTTCTCAGGGCTAGTCCTTGCTTGGATGTACAGTTGTGCAGCCTCCCTTCTCCATTGGGAGACTCTCTCCGACCAGCCTTGGAGAATCGGGCTATTTGTATTATTTATTTCTTTATTTTAAGAGAGCCAGTGAGTTTCTTTAAACTACTTTAGTTCTTTCATCTTCAAGGGAGCAATAAAGTTACCTATTTTTCAGTCAGGATAATATAAATGAATGAGTATTGAACTAGTTATGAATCTTTAGCCCAAAATGCTTAACCCTTCTGAGTGTGTTCTCCTTTTCTGTAAAATGAGGTTGTTGGACCAGATGAGGAGTTGGAAACTGAAATATCTGTGGTGTTTGGACAAGTATCTCCGATGATTATAGCAGGCCTAGTGTGAACTCTAGGGCTTGGTAAAGGGGAATCATGGCTTATACCCCACCAACTGGTACCATATGGAATGCATATACCTAGGGCTGCCAGGTTTTAGATTTTTCCAAAAAGGTTAAAGGTCTGATTTCTTTGTGACATTTTTTGTCTCTTAAGTGTGGGGGAAATTACATTTTATGGTAACTCTGAGCAAGATACAGGTTGGTAGACAAAACAAAGACCTTGGATGTTGAGCTGCCAGGCAAATGGGTTAATGTGACACTTCAGAATGTGTACATGAATTGCTTGGGGATTTGCCGACAGGCAGAATCTGATCCAGAAGGTCTAGAACCTGAGGGATGAGACTGTGGGGTGCTAGCAAGCTTGCAGGTGATCTGATGTTGCTTGTTCAGGGACCACACATAAACTTGCAAGTGGGCTAGGCGATCTCAGAGTGCTTTCCTTCATCTTAAGCAGTTGGAGGTGACGTTGGGATTCTAAACCTCATTAGCCCAATCTATACTGGACTTGTCCTTCAGATCTGTACTCTACCCATTCCTGATCTGCATCCTTCTGTTCTCCATCTCTGTGTGTCACAGTTCTATCACAATAACATTCTGAATTCCCTTTGGCCTTAAAGTAATCACAGTCTTATTTGGTGACTTTGGATGCTTGATATTTCCGGATATTGCAATGATACATCCTGATCTAAGAGCATACCAGATTTTCCCCAGGACAATTGCATAGAGTGTTAAGAGCCCATGAACAGAGCTGAGGTCACTAATTGGGAAACATGAATATCTTTTTATAGAAAATGGGGTCATAGTTTTAAAATTAGTCTTTTGGTTTCTCCTGATAAAGCCCCCATAATATTGGTTGCTCTGGTGGCAGGGACAGATATTTATTCCTTCATCCATTTAATAAATACGTATTGTCTGTGATGTGCCAGGCAATAATCTTGGTGCTGGGGATGTAACAATGAACAAGACAAAATTATTTGCTCTAATGGAGCTACACTGCAGTGGGAGAAACAGATAAGAAACCAGTAAACAAACAAATAAATAATATAATGTCAGGTAGTAATAAGTGTTATGAAGAAAAATATTATCAGGTTTAGAAGATAGAGATTGTTGGAAGAGGAGGGGGAGCTTGTTTGAAGAGAGTAATCAGCAAAGGTGTCTCTGGGGAACAGCGTTTGAGCCAAAACACATATAACATAAAGGAGTGAGCCATACCAAGTTCTACGGGAAGAGGATTCCATGCAGAGGGAGAAGCCAGTGCTGAGGTCCTAATGTGGGAGTAACCTAGAAGTACCCAAGAAGCAGCAGAATGCCAGTGTGGCTGGAGTGAAGTCGGCAAGGCTTGAAGTGGCAGGAGGTAAAGTCAGTTAAGGGAAGCAGGGCTGCTCAGAGCTGGGAGGGAGAGAAAGACTGAGGTCACAGTACTCGTATGAGGAGGGGGCTAATCCTGGTTGATCTGAGATTTTTATGAGATTAAGAGGTGCTAAGAATCTGTCATTTATCCCAGAGCCTATTTTTATAAATAAAGTTTTATCGGAACATGGCCACAGCCATTAATTTAAATACAGTCTCTGGTTGCTTTTGTACTATGACAGAGCTGAGTAGTTATGACAGAGACTGTATGGGCTACAAAGTACCCATCCTTGCCAGTCCTTCTTTCCACAGGCACCAGAGAGACCTGCCTGAAGTGCAAATCTGACTGCGATAGGCCTTTCTCACTTGTATCAGTGGTTCTCCCTTGTTCAAGGTTAAGTCCAAGGTCCTTTTCACAGTGTCCAAATCTTTCATGATCTGGCCCCAGCCTCACCTTAGACTTTCTATACTATATTGGGAATATTGAATCTCATGCCATTTTCCTTCTTCTTTTTTTTTTTTTCCTGGCTATTCCTTCTATCTGAAATGCTGTCCTTCCCTAGCCCCTGCCCTCATCCATTTGGCTCTTATTCATCCCTTAAGGCTTCACTTGGATGTCTGTTCCCTGATCTCCCATGCAATGGCTGTCCCCACTGGGATCCCCTGCCACCACTCCTTGGTCTTCCTTTCATTCTCTCTGCTTGCATCCCACATTTCTGTTCATTTGTCTCTAGTCATTAGAATAAGACCAACTCAGACTGGTTGAAATCATGAGGAAACATGTAGATCCTCACTACTGGGAAAGCAGGAGCTGATTGGGCTTCAGGGCTGACCTAATCTGGAGGATTCTGCTCAATTTCTCTATGATTCTTCTGTCCTCTGGGTGTTGGCTCCATCTTCAAGTTAGACACATGATGGCTATAATGGTTTCACTACATCCAATGGTCGGAGAGAGACAGCAGACTTTTCCTCTTTATCTCATTGACCTCTTTGAGATCATGCGTCTGCTTCTGAATCATTCTTCCTGATTGGGAAAGCCATGTGCTGACTGGGTCTGGCCTGGGTTCCTGCACCAATTACGCACTGGAAAGGCTCATGGGTTCCATTAGAACCACCAGGCCCAGTCTTCATGCCAGGGATGGGGCCAGCTTTTTCTGGAGCCCATGAGTAACTGAGAAATAACAGGGGTCTGTAAAGGAGGAAGGAGCTGTAGATACTGAGTAAGATATCAACACTGTTTTGTGCTGTGCCCAAATCCACTATTAAATGGATCACCTTGAGGACAGTGATGTGTGATGTTGCTTCTTTCATCTTTATACTTCCAACACTAGACATAGTGCCTATAGTTGGTGATCAGTATAAATATGTTGAAGGACTAAATTATAATGATTTTCAAATATAGTTGACTTAGAAGGAGGACAACTTTCAGAGAAAAGGCATACTTTGGCCCAAATGCGTGTCCTTCTTAGCATTTTATTCCCTACCTACATAGCCAATCTTAACCTTTGTTATTTCAGATGATTTCTGTCCTTTTAATTATAGAAATGTCATTATCAGCGATTAAAATTAAGTAGGTTGCTACTGAACAAAGGTTCAGAGGACAATGAGTGCCACTAAAAATGCAGACTGATGGACCACTAATGTACAGCATATGGAGGTATGGTTTCCACCTTTGCTGGGTGCTGTTGGTGACAGTTGTTCAAATTAAATGCTGAAGGCAGAAACTCACTGAGTTCAGATCATATCCAAATGTTCTAAAGCTGTTGAATGAATGATTCCTGGAAGCTTTAATCACTATTTGAAGTCCCTCAGGGGACAAAAACATCTAGATTTAATTAATATTACTTTCAGCACTCTGCATCATGCCCTGGGCCTGCTGAATGGTGGTGGAAATCTGTACAAATCTCTTCTAGTAAGTCACCTTCTGTATGAGCATTACAAGGGATGTGAACCTGATCAGAACCAGCCCGTGATTCTGAGATTACTCTCAGAGTCAGAGGAAGAGCTGAAACCCAGGCATGGAAGGAAGGGCAAATCTGGGCACCTCAGGAGATAGACAGATGGCTCTGACTCCACCATGATTTACTTTTTCTCCATCTTGATTTTCCTTCTCTCTCCTTTTGGGCATTGTTCTTCCCATTATTTTCTATATGAGACTCTCATCAGGGTATCCACAGCTCCTTGCTTTGCATCTTCTCAGGCTGGCCTTCAGAGAGACAAAAACTCTCAGGAAACAGTCTGATTGGCCCAAACTTGAATGATATCCATGCAATCTGGACCCTTTAGTGGTCATAGGTGAAGGTCCAATTATTAGGCCAGTTTGGGTTAGTGATCTACCCTCAGACTAAGTACTGTGTCCCGTGTACTAAGTTTATGTGCCAACTTCTGCATCACCTGTGGGAGAGTCCATCTGGGTAAGTGAGCAGAAATTCTGAGCTACTTTTTAGCTGCATGACCCTGGACAGTTATTTAACCAGTTGTGCCAATCTGTTATATATTTGGTAATGGAGATAACATTAGAAATATATTATCCTTGATAATAGTAATATGGGTATTGTGATATATATACATTCATATATACATTATATATGTACTATATACATACTAAACACTGTGTACATGAAAACTGATCATTTTATTTTTACAATGTCAGTATTATTATTGAGGATAATGGATATGATTGGACATAAACCTAATAATACAGATATCATTAAAACTAAATATAAATGTATATAGAATAAATGAGGTGAAAAGATGTATATGCAATACAGATAAGCACTAAACACTTTCTCTAATATGTATCTTTGTATGTTTCTATATATATCAATATATATGCATATATATATGTATATGTGTGTGTGTGTGTATAAAATGTTCATTCCCACTTTGTCACAATGTCCACATTATTATCACCCCCACTGCTTAGAACAGTGCCTGACACATGGTATGTGTTGCATAGGTATGATGGCTTATTATGCGAACTGGAGCAGAGCTGGGAGGAATGGTTCTCCAAAAGGAGTAGTGGCTTTGGGCTGTTGCTTGACCTTGACCCTCCTAATTGCAGTGCTGAAACTGTGGCCCAGATGGGTAACCTTTTCTCTTGGGCTCAGTTGCATGCAACTGGATCCCATCAACACTGGCCAGAGGACTCAATTCTGAGTCATCTGAAATACTTTACAAGAATATTTTAAATCCTTCCGACTCAGATCAGGCGTGGTGTGTGGGGGCCACATCTGCTTAGGAAGTCAAGTGTCTTCTCTGCTCTTTACATGCTATTGCAAGTGTTGGCTCAAAAATGCAACCCTGGGTTGAAAAGCAGTTCTTCATTCTCCAGAATGATTCGCTAATACATAATGGGTAAGGTCTTCTTGTCTCCTGTCTTTAGTCTGAAGTGTCAAGTTTAAGAATATCCTTCAAATATTCTGCTTTGTGTAGTTTGTGTCAGACTTAGGAATCACTACCCTTGGGATCACTATAGTTAAACTTAAGTCATATTCACTCTTTACAAACACTATGTACAGAATTGAAAAAACAGGTTGAATTAACGATGCACAATATTACATGATATGCTTGGTTGATAGAGGCACCTGAAAAACCCCATTTCTATTTTCCCAGAGTGAGTGGTCTTGTGAATGAGTATTCTGGCTCTAAGGACAGAGTAATCCTTAGAAATACATGTGGAACTGTGGCACTCCTGAACTTGGGACATTTTCAGTGCCTCTCATGGGTCTTAAAATAAAATTTGCAATCCTTATCAGGACCTAAAAGGCTCCTAATCACGTAAGTAGCCAACTCAGTTGGTTGAGTGGTGGACTCTTGAATTCAGCTCAGATCATGATCTAAAGGAATTGAGATCAAGCTCAGGCTCTGTGCTCAGTAGAGAGTCCGCTTGGGGTTCTTTCCCTCTGTCCCTCCTGCTCCCGTGCACTCTTTCTCTTTTTCTCTCTCTCAAATAAGTAAATAAATACATAAATAGATAAATAAATCTTTAAAAAAAATCTTTGAAAGGTTGCTAATCTGTCTAATATGTATGGGGTCTTCTAGCCACATGTCACTAATTTAATTAAAATTAAAAATTCAAGTTGAGTTTTTAATTGCACTGGCTTCATTTTCAGTGAGTAGCCATGTCTGTGTTGGGCAGTACAGATACAAAACATTACCATTATCTCAGAAAATTATATCGGATGGCGCTGCTCTGCATGGCTTAGCTCTGACTAACACCATCACCTGGGTTCTTGCATTTCAAACTCTTTCTTATTTTGTTCAGTACACCCCACTCTTTCCACTGTCACTCACACTTCTGCCCTCTCTCCCATCACCTCTCTAACTCATTGAGTCTCAGGCTAAATAAACCTTCCTGCCGAGAAACCTTCCATGACCTCACCTCTAGTCTAAACAAAGTCTCACAGTTAGCCCCTGTCTCATCAGGTTATACTTTCTGTTTGTGGTACTTAGATTTATGGAGGTATTTAGAAATTTTCATGGGTGGTATCTAACATCCCCTTTAAGCTATAGGCTCATCAGGACAGCCGTGTCTCCCTACTTTAACCCCAGTGTCCAAAGATAGTAGGTGGTGGGAAATATTTGTTATGTGGATGCATGATAGAATGAGTTCTCTCATGTGCCATCTCCACAAAGCACATTCTTTCCAGTTCCCAGATGAGACAGAGGCCTTAATTTTTCTTCCCACGTCCATCTTTTTCCTCTCCTTTCTCTGCAAGGGTCACTTTGGATTCCCTTGGGGTTTGCTCGCACCTCTCTCTGTGGCATGTCCATGTCTTGACCACACTGTTGGGATGTGCAGTCTCCCCAAAAAGAGGAAAGGTACGATGGCAGAGTAAACTATACTTTATTGTCCACGATCTATGACTTGTTTATTTTTCATAATAATACTTGGCAGGATAGAATATTTTAATTTTCTTATATCTATGTAATTAATATGTCCACTTTAGAAATCAATTATCATTGATAATTACCATTGGTGCTATGACTCATAAACTGAACAGTAGTCTTGCTAACGAACTGAATGAGACATAATTTCTTGTTGTTCAAAGAGATGATCAACTCTAATCAGCAGTAAATTCAATCAAAACTTACTGACATCAATTGAAATCATATTAAAGTTTGTAAAAATAGGATAATTATGCTCATCTTGTAAGTTGCAGGTATTGTAACAACTCTGAAATATGGGCCTATTTGAATAAATGCTTACGTCTGCTGGCTCTACACTAGCAGATGCAGAAACATATAATCTTTATAAATAAATTAGAAGTCTTTTTTTTGCCCTTCATAGATCTATAGTTTTGTAGGATTCAATTAATTCAACACTTTTTTTAAATTTAATGAGCTTAGAATAGCCAGCTAAGCAGGTGCTGCTGTGTGGGGCACTGAAGCAAGATGGCCTGTAATACAGAGTTGTCAGTATTAGTTCTTCTTTTTTAATCTTCCTTTATTCATTAAAGAGAAATCTAATAGTGGCTAAAATAATAGATGCTGGAGCTATGCTGGCTGGGTTCAGAACCCAGCTCTATATTCAGGGCTGCATCTTGGCCAAGAGTAGGGCGAATATCGGCGCATGGCTCCCATCCCCTTGATTCCCTTCATGGTAGATACCCTAGGACCATCCTTAACTAATGACTATGGAGCAGAGGCATATAAAGAGCTCATCTCTCTTGTCTTGGGTTGCCACAACTGAGATCACTTACACTCAGACTGCAAGATCAAGCTGACACTGCTCTCTGGAGACCGTCTCATTTCTTACCTTTTGCTTGTCTTTGTTTCCTGCCCTGCCTACCCTGCCTGCCGTATTCTGCTTCTCTTAAGAAATCACTTGCACATGAATCTTCCTCAAAGATTCTCTGTTGGATAGCCTGACTAAAGACAGTGAGTGTCTTCAATGTCTGTGCTTTCTTTTCCCTATCTCTTACTTAGGCATCATAAGGAGACTTTGCTCCTAGGTTGGTAGGAGTTAATTCATGCAAAGCACATAGAGCTGTGTCAGATGTTAGATAGTAGGAGCAACATGATGGTTAATGCTTTGAAATGAAAATACTGTCCTAATACACTACAGTGTTGTTTAGTGAAGAGATCTGAGGCGACAGGCTTATGTTTAAATTTTGGCTGTGCTGTTGACTGTGTGTCCTTTAATTAGTTTTCCTTAACTTCTCTGTTTCCTCATCTTGGCACTAGGGATAGTAATGTGATATGCATATATGTATGTATGTATGTATGTTGTGAGGATTTAAAGAGAGATCAATGGTCATACTAGCAGTTTCATGAGGCTCATGATAGGTGCCTCAAACACAGCAATTCTCACTCTTACTTGTATTGTTACTAATACACAAAGTATTGTGAGTGTTTGTTGTAGCAGGAATGAGCATGGAAGATTTGCCCCAAACACTTAAAGGACAGAGATGGTGTCGTATAGTGGTCAGCACTACTGCGTTGGGCCAGATGAGCTGGGTTCAAACCCAGTTCTACCACTTACTGTGTGACTTAGGTCACACTCTCTCTCTCTGCTCTGCTTCCTCATCTGTCAGTTGGGTGGTTATGAGTATTAAATGGATGAATGTGTCTGAAGCAGGGCTAACTTTTCCATTAGACATTGTAGGCACATGGCTGGGGTCACTATATTAAACTTTAGGGGCCCAGGAAAATGTTTTAATTTTTTATAAAGCCAGAAGGGAAAAATGAAATTTTAGGTAGAAGAAAGTGGGTTTTTAAAATTTAATTTTTATTTTTTATAAACATATAATTTATTTTTAGCCCCGGGGTACAGGTCTGTGAATCATCAGGTTTACACACTTCACAGCACTCATCATAGCACATACCCTCCCCAATTTCCATAACCAAACCACCCTCTCCCGACCTCCCTCCCCCCAGCAACTTCAGTTTGTTTTGTGAGATTAAAAGTCTCTTATGTTTTGTCTCCCTCCAGATCCCTTCTTATATCATTTATTCTTTTCCTACCCCTCCAACCCCACCCCCACATTTCATCTCCACTAGAAGAAAGTGCTTTTAACACATTATATTAATATACTCATCTTTACCAGTGCTGTCATAACATATAATTTTACATTATTATACTATTATTATTTTCATGGAAGAAGGGACCCATGAAGGCAAAATATCTGGCATTCTTGGAAAGTAAAATGAGGTCTTGGTAAGAAGTACTCAGACCAGAGAGGGGCACCATCCAGGGTAGGTTTAAGCATCCCCACCTCTAGAGGGCTCTGCAGAGTTAATTCAGAGCTCCTGGGGTTGGGGAAGGTCCAGTGCACCCACATATTCAGACCTCCTGCCCTCTTCCCATGAGAGCAACTCTGCTTTATAGGCAACAAGACAGAGAACTCATTCTTGATCAGATCTTCTCTTAGGAAGGACATCAGGAGAGTTCATGGGTTAGAAAGGCAGACCTCAAAGCAGGGCTGAACATAGCTGGGACTGTTTTCACCAAGACCAGGGAAGACCCTGACCATGACTCAGGAGTGTGTGTCTGCAGTTGGGGGAGGTGGAACAAGAAGATGATAAGAAAAGCTGGTAAGTGGATCCAGTGGGATGGCAAATGTGTTCTGTGGGTTTCCAGCTGGGACCCACCAAAGTCTTTAGTAAAGTTACTAAATGCACAGAACTTCTCCAGCCACATCCCTGGGTAGAATCACTGTGACACATTCAGGGTTACAAGCATAACTGGTCATGGTGTGAAGAGGTGGAGCTCTGGCAGTGAAGAGAGATGACATTACAATTCTTTATTCCATGGGATACACTTGAATGCCTTGTTCTTGAAAGTGTGACCCAACAAGATTAGCAAGGACAGGGATAGAAGTGCAGACCCTTGCATCCACCTCTGAAGCACTACCCTTATTTTTATGCTGTGTGGTCACTGATGTATACTGAATCTGGAATTCCAACCACTTGGGGGAGGGTGGAATAACCCTCTCTTGAGAAAAGGGAGCAGGAAGGAAAAGAGGAGAAGGAAGCAGTCCCCAGATCTCCCATTTCTGGGCTAGGTCAGTGTTTCTCAGCCTTGGTTGTTCATTAAAAATCACCCGGAGACCAAGTTAGCCAGAAACTGGGGGTGGGAAAAGGGACTGGCATGTTTTGAAAGTTACCCATGCAATTCTATTGTGTGTCCAGATCCAAAAGCTATAAATCCAAGATTTAAGCTAAAGGGATGAAGGTAAAGGAGTTTCAGTGTTCACTGGACGTTCATTACCCTGCAATGGAAAGTTGCTTACAGGGCTTTAGGATCAGATCTCCAGCTACAACAGGATGGTTTGCCTGAAGTATCTCTGCATACATGATGGCAACCACAGTAAGTGATGGATGGGGAGTAGGGAACTTGAGACTATGACTGTTTTTCTTTAAGTCTTTGAGGATCACTTGCTCTGTGGCCAGCTTAATGCCTCTCATCCTATAAGAGATAAAAATAGCAGGAGGATTTGGTGCCTCTGAAAGGAAGACCTCTGAGAGGCAGGTGTGCTTGATGCTTTTAGTATCTGGACAAATCTGAGGCAAAGATTTCCGGTGGGAAGATAGGGCATGACTGGTTAATGGTCAGATGAGAGTCAGACTCTGTGCATCTTATTCTTGGAACTGTTTTATCAGTAAGCTTCCTGTTTTGTGGATAAAAAGAAAAGAAAAAGATATGAAGTGGGACTTTAGGACTTATAAAACAAGGATAAATTACTGCATAACTTTAGAGGTGGACAAAATGTCATACTTCTCAATTTGTCTAAATTGAAAACTCTGGTTCTGAGTCCTGCCTCACTAAGGTCCACTAGAAGTGCAAAGCAGCCATTGGACAGGGCTTGCACTGGGGCTTCTGTACACTATAATATAGGGACAGGGGGTTAAGTGGCCCATCATCCCATGATGGTTGTGCTCCTTCTGCTGCCCAGTTCAGGGTTCAGAAGCTGTTCATGCAATGTCCATTGAGGCATCTCTGCTGCCAGCAACCTCAGAGACATGCCTCAACCAGATCAACACCAAGCCTCAGGGACCCTCACTTGCTCCCAGAGTCCCCATGCTTGGTGTCTGGACTCTCTCTGGGAGCCTCTACACAAGCTCTGTCTGAGGTCCTGCTTGGGTAATATTTGAATATGAGTAATCTCTGAGGTAATATTTGAAGGTGAAGCCCCAGTCTCCACCTCTGGTGAATCCTCACACTCTCTTCCCCTTGTGTGCACTCCAACTCTTTCATAATAAGTCAATTGTTTTCCCCTCAGAGCACAAAATCCTCTGTCCAAGATGGTGGCCCCCAGCCCTAGGAAGCTCCTCTGTTGAGCACCTGAGCTGTGGTCAGTCCTAAATGTGATGTACTGTAAGTGTAAAATGTACACTGTATTTTGAAGATTTGGTACAAAAGAAATGTAAAATATATTAATAATAATTTTTATATTGGTCTGATGATGAATAATATTTTAGATATGTTGAGTAAGTAAACATAATTAAAATTTAAAAAAAATTTTACTCTTTAAATTTATCTTGGTCAAAGATCTTATTTATTTATTTGAGAGAGAACATGTGAGAGAGAGAAAGAGAGAATGGGGTGAAGGGAGAAGACTCCCCACTGAGCAAGTAGCCTGATGCGGGACTTGATCCCAGGACCCTGGGATCATGAACTGAGCAGAAGGCAGACGCTTCACCAGCTGAGCTACCCAGGTATCCCCCCCCTTTTTTTCTCCTTAAAGTGTTAGGCATTCACTAGAAAAGTGAGAATTCATGCTTGGGTCACATTACAGGTGACACTTGAACGACATGGGTTTGAACTATGCAGGTCCACTTACATGTGTAATTTTTTAAAATAAATACAGTAAGACACTATAGATAAATTTTCTGCTCCCTGTGATTTTTTTTTAAGATTTATATTTATTTATTTGAGAGAGAGAGTGAGAAATATTGTGTAAGCTGTGAGGAGCTGAGGAGGAGGGAGAGGAAGAAAGAATCTGAAGCAGATTCTATGCTGGACATAGAGCCCGACACAGGGCTCGATTTCCCTACTGGGAGATTATGACCTGAGCCAAAACCAAGAGTTTGGTGCTTAACCGACTAAGCTACCATAGTGCCCCACCCCTGTGATTTTCTTAATAACATTTTCTTATCTCTGGCTTGCTTTATTTTAAGAATACAAAATATAGTATGTATAACAAACAAAGTGTGATTATCAGTAAGGCTTCTGGTCAACAGTAGACTGCCAGTAGTTAAGTTTTGGGGGAGTCAATAGTTAAACATGGATTTTTGACTGTGTGGGGGTGGGTGCCCCAATCCCCATGTTGTTCAAGTGACAGTTCTGTTTTTATTGGACAGTGCTGCTCTCTGCCCAGTTTGCCCTGCCCTCCTTAGAATAAAAAACCAGGAACTGAAGCCACTAACTCCGCTGGCCCATGGTCCTTCATGCCTCACCTTTTCCTGGGATCCTGGAACTCCACACAAAGGGGCTTGTTTCCCTGGCCACCCATGAGACGTGGGGAAGAAGAAGTGGGGAGGCCCTTTCATTCTTTCTGTCATTTGCCTGTTAATAGGGGAACAGGATTACTAAATTTTGAACAAATGGCTTGACCTCTTTTATTTTTAATCTTCTCTCCCATTTTTCAGATGAAGAGATTGAAGCCCAGAGAAGGCAAAGACTTACCTCAAGCCACACAGTGACTTAAAAAAGAGCAGAGCATCCGGTGCCCTTGTCCACAATGCAGTATCTGCTGCCTCTCCCGAAGGCAAGAGAAAGCAGCAGGAAGAGTCAGAGAGGAAAGGGAGTGCCCATGAGTAGATGTCACCACGGACCACCACCTGTGAAGATGCTTCTGTATGACTGGTAGTATTTATGGCCAATGTGCATGATGACTCCTCCCCTCTCCAACCTTGAATTTTTCTCATTTAAATTTATACTGGCCTCCATTTCCAATTTTTATTTCTGTAGAAGCTATTTGGGTCACAGTATTATGTTTTTTTGTTTGTTTGTTTCCTCAATTATCTTAATGATTTTTGCTGAAATTTGATTCAAATCCCTGCGGAACAAAGAAAGGTACAAACAACCAAATAAACCACAAATCACAATGATTTTCGTGCATCATATGTGGTGTTGTCTCATGAAGGAACTCCTGGGAAGAAGGCTGAAGAACAGGTTAGCATCTGCATACATCCAGGGGAGAGTGGAATGAGGAGTACATTTCCTTTAATAAAATACAGACCAGCCTCAGGGTGAAAGGTTGTGAGAGAGCCTTTAGTAGGCCTGGAGAGAAGTTGTAAAACAACAGGATCAGGTTAAATTCCCTGCAAGCTCCCATTTCAACTTCAGTTTCTTCCCCCTTTCCCACTCCTTGGGGGATAGCATTGCTTTTTTGCATGAGAAACTCTAGGAGGAGAGGGTTGTATTTCTCGGAGAAACTTTACCCTTGTTCTTATCTGAAGGCAACAACAGACTCTGAGGGTAGACCAGTATGTCTTTTTAGGCTGTAATAAAAATCCTTGAAAGTTCTAGCTCACATGGTTATTTCCTGAAAACTACCCCAGAACAGGAATTGGAGGAGGAGTCCTGGGTCCCAAGACCTCATTGTTAGTGCTTGCTGAGTACACAGCCCATCACAGAATAGTCTGATTATGGAGACTGGACTCTCACTCTATCAGCCCTCCCTTAGAACTCATCTTTAAGGCACCTGAGTGGCTCATTCAGTTAAGCATCTGCCTTCTGCTCAGGTCATGGTCCCAGGGTCCTCAGATCCAACCCTGTGTCGCATTGGACTCCTTGCTCTGCAGGGAGCCTGCTCTGCAGGGAGCTGCTCCTCTGTCTGCAGCCCCCCCTACTTATATGCTCTCTCTCTCTGTACAATAAATAAATAAGATCTTAAAAAAAGAACACATTTTTAAGGAGAACTTTAAAGGAAAAGTGGTTTAAATACATACTTGTTAGAAGACAGATGAATTATCTCATGGGGACTCAGTTATCTCGTCTTCAAAAAGGCCAAAGCATCATGGTCATTGCCTTCTTTTAGAGCACCTACTTTGTGCTAAGCCAGTGAAGTTCATTATCTTATTGAATCTTCATGGTACTTTGTGGATTGAGTATTATTATTACCATATCACAGATAAAGAATGAGTTTAAGGAGGTCATGACCTGCTTCGGGTTGCATAGCTAGAGGTGGGAGTATAAGGTTTCAAGAAAGCTCTGCCCACCTTTGAAAACAGGTCAGGACTAGGAGTGTGACCATAAGCATGCTGAGGCTCCTTCAGTTCTAAAATTATCACTACTGACCTTAATATAATTTACAATAGCACACATGATGAAACACATTCCACTGACATAATTTTTCCATCACGTTTCTCCATATTTTCCACATTTCTCCAAATGGGAATGTTACTGCTAAAAATAGAGAGAACCATGAAGGTCGAGAGAAGGCCAGCTCCTGAGCAGCTTTCCTGAAGGGCCCTCCTGTTGAAAGCAGACAAATGCCTAGGGAAATACTAAAGACATAAAGACCTATCACTTGTCCAACTGGTACTCATGGGACCAGTGAGCTCCCCTGTGGGATCTCTTCCTCCCATACAACTCCTCCCCCCAAAATGTACCTTTCCATGTAGTAACCTGGCCTATTTTTTCACTTAGTAATCTGATCCTTCAAGAATCAGCTCCATGTTCCTTCTTCTATAATGTCTTTTTTTGTCTCTTTCTCATTGCTTTGCCCCTCTAGGAAGACTTTATCATTCCATTGCTAAGCTTCTAGAGAATGCTTTTAATTTCTGGCCTGCCCTTACAGCCAGGACACACCCAACATAGCAATTTGCAGTTTGGGGGAAGTCCCTGCCCAAGAATTCAGAGCATATTGAGGAGATCCCCTCCTCCTGTCAAACAGGGGACCATTAACAGTCATACACATTTTACTTTCTTCCTCCATCCCCTACTTCATTCCCTCAGCTCTATAAGATAGGACATTGTATTGCCAAATGACCAGTCCTCTCTAAATTCAGAAAATGAGAGGCAAATTTTATATTGCTAATGAACTAAACCTCATTTATGGGATTTTGTGAGGGACATAAAGGATTGATATATGGTCAAAAGAAGAGGCCACATCTCTAGGGCAAGGAGGTAATGAAGGTACAAGCAGAAACTCAAATGGGAAATATGGGAAACCCTCCCATTTCTCCCCTGTTCCACCCTTTTGGAAAAGTCCTCATTCCTGCTGAGTTGCTGGGACTTTGTGCTGCAGGATGGATAAAGAGCCAGAAATAAAGAAGTCTGAGACCAGGATGGTGAATAAAGGCAAGAACAGGACTTTGAAAGGATTTGAACAGAGAGTTGGCATTGAAGATTGTAGATATAAGTAAGATAGGGTGGGGTATAAGGATAATGAATAGGAGAAAAAAAGGAAGAAGAATTTTAAGAAGCATGGACTGACAATCTGATCATTGTTAAAGTCCTCTGAGAGGTGTATGATTGCCAATTCTACCTGGTTGCTTTTGCAGCTGGGATGCAGTTCCATGAGAGACTGAGACTAGGCTGATTGCTTGGGGTCATGAAATCTGCATCCACTTGCAGGAGATAAACAATGGTCATGAGCTTCCACCCACAGAGAAAGGTGGGACAAGAAAGAATGAATTATAGAGAAGCCATGCATGGAAAGAGCCGCCTGCCCCTGGGCTTTCTTTGTTAGCATGGCCTTTTGTATGTGGCTTACTGGCTTTGCTGAGACTGGATGTCAGCTGGTGGGGCCAGACCTCTCACTCAGAAGGAATGAGTATAAACTTTTGTGGGACTCTGCCTCCAGGGAAACAAAGAATCTGTCCTGTAGATGGGTTTGGATGTATAACATTTGCCTGGGGCTGCTTTTGGAAGTCAGGGATGGAGAGAGCATAATTGTCATACACACAAACTTGAGAGAGGAATTCCCAAATTGATGTGTGGAAAGGAGGAGAGAAGGAGGAAAATGGCGGAGAAGTCCATGAGAGCCCCAGTAGAGGTGGTGGTGGAGTGGGCTATGGAAGTTCCACAGTACTGAGACAACCAATGAAGATTTAAAAAACAACCTTGTTCTAATGCTCAATTTAAAATTGTTTGTTTTTCCAATCCCTTCTCCCTCTTCCCTGGCTCCCCTCTAAACATTCAATGAAATGCACTACACACGTGCACTCATAGATTGCACATAGATTGTGAGCTATTCTGTTGTCATTGTTATCTGTTGTCTGTTGTCATCTGTTGGTGAAGTTGAGGAAGAGTTTGAACTTCACCTCTGGATTAGGATGTTGTAGAACAACATCCTAATTGTTTCAGCAAAAGCAAGATCTCTTGCTGTTGTATCAGCAAAAGCAAGATCTCGAAGGCAAAGAAGCCATAAGAATATAATTGTCAACGTCCCTCCTTTTTTTTTTTTTTTTAATATTGGCAGAAAGCTTTGGGATTTTTATAGGTCATAAAATAGAGTTCTAATCCTATCAAGATTTCAGGAGTCTGGGAGACAGCAGAAATTTTTGATTACATGTTACTGGATAATTTTTTTTTCATGCTCTCTTTCTCCTCTGTGATCTCTCTCATCTTTAGCTTGTATACAAGAATCTACATGTAAAGCTAGATGGAGGTTGAGAAAGATTTTATAAAACCCCTTTTAGGGAGTTTTGCCTGTTAAGAGGATGAAGAGGTGAAGGGAGGCAGTGGATAGGAAGAACTGACTCTATGCATTCATTACAAATGCTTCTGAATTTTTCTATCATGTACATAATTTTGGGTAGGAAACCTCTGTACAAGATATAGCATCATATAACTTAGTATGTATATGAAATGTACATATATATTTTATCTTAATTTTGCAAAAAGTTTTATCCACTGTTAGTACCATAACCAGCAAAGAAGTTGAATATTATGCCTCAGCTCGGGATTGGTCATATAAATCTTTCAACAAAACCATTTATTATATCTCATGCCAAGAGTTATTCAGTGTCTTTTATTGCTCATATAAATTGTCTTTACCAATATCTTCCTTCACATCCAACTCTGTTAACCCCTGGGTGCCCATAGCATGTTGTTAGTCTTAGAAATGCACCGTTATCTTTATGGACATGTTAGTATTTAATCTGGTCATATATATTTCGGGCTTTCCTAGCTCTGTTTGAGTGATCTGGGTGTCTCCCAGAGCTTCCTGATAAAATACTGCCTTCTCTGCTATAGTAGACTTATAGTTTACTTTTAAAATAACTCACTTGAGATTTAATAGGAGGTTTTAAAGTCACATCTGATTTAAGCTGTGTAAGTTCTAGCTTTTAAGAACACTCTTGGCACATCAATCTTGGGATTTTCTGAGCTGTTGAGAGGAAGCACCAGTTTGCCATTGTGTTGTTCCTTGTTACCTTTTTTTTTTTTTTTAAGATTTTTATTTATTATTTATTTGACAGACAGAGATCACAAGTAGGCAGAGAGGCAGGCAGAGAGAGAGGGGGAAGCAGACTCCCTGCTGAGCAGAGAGCCCGATGTAGGGCTCAATCCCAGGACTCTGAGATCATGAACCAGAGCTGAAGACAGAGGCTTTAACCCACTGAGCCACCCCCAGGCACTCCCCTTCATCCCCCACCTTGTTACTTTATTAACTATCTATCAAGACAAAGCAAAGCAAAGCAAAACAAAACAAAACAAAAACCCGGGTAGCCTAATAACAAACTTATTGGCACATGATAAACAACTGGAGAGTGTCTGACACTGGGGACACATCTTTTTTGGGGGGATGGCAAATCTTTTATAGGTAAGTGTTGGGGTGACACTCTTAGCAGAAGGGAAAGAAAACACAAACACTTTAAGATATTAGCTTATTAGAGCCAGTGATTTTTAAAAATGGAAGAAATCACCAGATCAGTGATATTTATTTACTAAGCTGCGATGTAAAATCACAACAGATGGGGTTTCTGACATTTTCCTTGCAAATCCAAGCATCCTTGAGGAAGAATGGGTGATCATTCAACTTTGCAAGGGAAATCCTGAGAAGAAGCCTTCACCGACATTCTCTTTCCCATGTTTCATAA